>NC_140512.1:72975091-73698839 GCF_964339955.1 Pipistrellus hanaki
TCCCCCCGTGTCCTCCCCCGTGTCCTCCCCCGTGTCCTCCCCCGTGTCCTCCCCGTGTCCTCCCCCGTGTCCTCCCCCCGTGTCCTCCCCCGTGTCCTCCCCGGTGTAATCCCCCCGTGTCCCCTCCCCGTGTCCTACCCCCGTGTCCTCCCCCCGTGTCCTCCCCCGTGTCCTTCCCCCCCCGTGTCCTCCCCCCGTGTCCTCCCCGTGTCCTCCCCGTGTCCTCCCCCGTGTCCTCCCCCCGTGTCCTCCCCCCGTGTCCTCCCCCCGTGTCCTCCCCCGTGTCCTCCCCCGTGTCCTCCCCCCGTGTCCTCCCCCGTGTCCTCCCCCGTGTCCTCCCCCCGTGTCCTCCCCCGTGTCCTCCCCCCGTGTCCTCCCCCGTGTCCTCCCCCCGTGTCCTCCCCCCGTGTCCTCCCCCGTGTCCTCCCCCCGTGTCCTCCCCCGTGTCCTCCCCCGTGTCCTCCCCCCGTGTCCTCCCCCCGTGTCCTCCCCCGTGTCCTCCCCCCGTGTCCTCCCCCCGTGTCCTCCCCGTGTCCTCCCCGTGTCCTCCCCCCGTGTCCTCCCCCGTGTCCTCCCCCGTGTCCTCCCCCCGTGTCCTCCCCCGTGTCCTCCCCCCGTGTCCTCCCCCCGTGTCCTCCCCCGTGTCCTTCCCCCCCCGTGTCCTCCCCCCCGTGTCCTCCCCGTGTCCTCCCCCCGTGTCCTCCCCCGTGTCCTCCCCCCGTGTCCTCCCCCCGTGTCCTCCCCCGTGTCCTCCCCCGTGTCCTTCCCCCCCGTGTCCTCCCCCGTGTCCCCTCCCCGTGGTCTCCCCGTGTCCTCCCCCGTGTCCTCCCCGTGTCCTCCCCCCGTGTCCTTTCCCCGAATCCTCCCCCGTGTCCTCCCCCCATGTCCTCCCCCCAGTCCTCCCCCGTGTCCTCCCCCCGTGTCCTCCCCCGTGTCCCCCCCCCCGGGCGGAGGAGACGTCATCAAAGACCCCAAAGAGGCCCGCTGGCCATGTGCTCGTGGTCCTGTTGCATCCTAAGGAGATCGCTTGTGAAGAAATTAGAACCAACGGGGCTGGGGCTGCCTTGTCACCAGGGGCGGCTGCCGGAAGTTTCTAACATCCCTCTGTCCACCTTCAGGGGGCGGTAGGCGGCGCCAGACCCTGCGGCTGGTAGCCGGCTCTCATGCTGCCCGGGCCCACCCTCTGTCCCAGGTCCCACCCTCTGTCCCAGGTCCCACCCTCTGTCCCAGGTCCCACCTCTTGTCCCAGGTCCACCCTCTGTCCCGGGCCCACCCTCTGTCCCAGGTCCACCCTCTGTCCCAGGTCCCACCCTCTGTCCCAGGCCCACACCCAGGTCCCACCCTCTGTCCCAGGCCCACACCCAGGTCCCACCCTCTGTCCCAGGTCCCACCCTCTGTCCCAGGCCCACACCCAGGTCCCACCCTCTGTCCCGGTCCCACCCTCTGTCCCAGGCCCACCCTCTGTCCCGGGCCCACCCTCTGTCCCAGGTCCACCCTCTGTCCCAGGTCCACCCTCTGTCCCAGGCCCACACCCAGGTCCCACCCTCTGTCCCAGGTCCACCCTCTGTCCCAGGCCCACACCCAGGTCCCACCCTCTGTCCCAGGTCCACCCTCTGTCCCAGGCCCACACCCAGGTCCCACCCTCTGTCTTGGGTCCCACACTGGGCCAGCGCCCCGGGCTCTCCTCAGCGGCAGCCCTGGCACCGCCCTGCGTAGTGTGCACCTCCTCCTCCCCCAGCGTGAGGGAGTGGGTCATGGACCCTGCACACCAGCCTCTCCCAGCACGCCTCGGCCTCTGTCCTGTGGCTGCGGGCGGGCACCTTCCAGAAAGGGGAAACGCCACCTGCTGGCTTCCTGTGGCTGCCGGGCCTGGGAGGGGACAGCTCTGTGGGGTGCGGGCGCCTCCGGCTGAGACGGAGGCTGGGGGAGAGTGGGGGTCGCTCCTGGGAGGGAATTTGTTTTTGTTTGTATAGAGGGTCAGGACGCCTCTGGGCTGCACTCTGCCAGGCCGATTCCGCTGCCAGCTCTCAGCGGCAGCCCTCCTGGGACTCCGGCGGGGCTGAGAGGACTGGGCCCGCCATTTGTCATGGAGTGATGGTTAATTTGCATATTACTGGTTTATTAGATAAGATTGGTTGATTCTTATATGTGCTCTGATCAGAGATTGAACCACAACCACTGGGATGACAACTGAGCCACCTGGCGAGGGCTACAGTTTTGCCTTTCGAACATATAGTTGCTTCTTCTGAAAAAAATTAGATCTAATTTCATTTTTTTTTAAATATGGATCTCAGCTGTTCTTCGTCCTCAAAATTTTTTTTTATCTTTAAATTTTCACCCAAAGTGGTTTCAGATCTTTCTCTATCAGCACATGTACAGTTCCAATTTGAAGAAGAATCATAATTTAAACAATATTTAGAATGTTCATGTTTTTGTCTATTCCAATGTTTCAAAAAATAATTTTACATTTGATTCTTACACATATGCTTAAACATCTTCATCACATAATTCCATACAAGTGGACATGGTGAGTTAAAAGTATGCACTTTAAATTTTCTTAGATGTTGGGTTTTCTTGTCTTCCTTAAAAACATTAATTTCCTCTCAAAATTATTAGAATGCTCTCCCCAAGTTTTCTAGTACTTATAAAATCCTATAAAAGCTACCTGGATTTTATTTTGGGGTAAAGAGCTTGGGAGGATCTAGTTATATGTTTTCCCAATGTCTGGTCAGTTGTCCCCAAATAATTACTGAATAATATATTTTTCGCACTGATTTAAAATATCATCATTATCGTGGAGGAGAATCCAAGATGGCTGCTCAGGTAGACACCTAGCCGCAGCCACACACAACAATTTCAATAAAATACAACTAAAATATAAAATGGACATTACCCAGAACTACAGGAAAGTCGACTGACTGGAAATCCTACAACAACAAGCAAGGAGAAAACCAGAAGGAAGCGCGGAGGAGCTGGAAAAGCCCAAGGTACGGAGACACGCGGCGCGCGCGGAGAGGACGGAGCCGGAGAGGAGGGAGGCCGAGTGCCTGGCTGGCGTTCCCTAGCGGAAAGGAGATAAAAGCTCCAACTGTGTTGGGCCCCAGTCCCAACTGCTCTGAACCCTAGTTCTAGGCCAGACCCCGGGGGACCCAGGCTCATCCATAGGGAGCTGGGTTGTAAGGCGGAACCCAGGGGAGCGGCAAAAGGAGGTCCCTGCGGCGCGCACATTGCATGCAGAGAAGGGACGGTTGGCTGTGCCGCGGAATTGCCCTGGCGGGAAGGAGACAGGGGCTCCAGACTGCTCTGAATGCCACCTCCAACTCCACTTCCAACTGAACTGAACCCCAATACAGGGCTCATTGGGGGAAAGCCTAGACTGTTTGGTAGCAGGCGAAAATTGAGGGCACCTTTCTCTCAGAGGCGCTTGCAGCGAGTACTGAAGGACCCTGAGACTCAGGACCCGCATAGGGCGGGGCTGACGGAAGCCAAGGCTGTAGGCTCCACCCTGAAACCCCGCCCAATCAGGAAAGCTGCGAAAATGCGACGAAATAGATGACAAACGAAAGAAATGGAGGACAAAAAGCGACTAGAGATAGAGTTCAAATCTACGCTTATAAGGTTTTTCAAGAATTTCCTAGAAAAGATCGATAAGACCTATGAGGATATGAAAAGAGATCAACTAGAATTAATAAGGAATCAACAAGAAATGATAAGGAATCAACAAGAAATAAAGAACACATTGTCTAAAATAAAAAAATATTATACAGAGTCCTAAAAACAGAATGGAAGATCGCAAGAATCAAGTCAAAGATTTGGAACATAAAGAGCCAGAAGACACTCCTCTGCAGAAGCAAGAAGGCAAGAGAATCCAGAAAATTGAAGATAATGTAAGAAACATCTGGGACAACTTCAAGCGAACCAACATCAGAATTATGGGGATCCCAGAAGATGAGAGAGAGCAAGATATCGAAAACATACTGAAAGAAATAGTGATAGAAAACTTCTCCCACCTGGGGAAAGAATTAGACTTACAAGTCCAGGAAGCGCACAAAACTCCAAACAAAAGGAATCCAAAGAGGACCACACCAAGACACATCATAATTAAAATTCCAAGAGCAAAAGACAAAGAGAGAATATTAAAAGCAGCAAGAGCAAAGAAGGTAGTTACCTATAAAGGAGCACCTATACGATTGTCAGCTGATTTCTCAACAGAAACCATGCAGGCCAGACGGGAATGGCAAGAAATATTCAAGGTGATGAATAGTAAGAACCTACAGCCAAAGATAATCTATCCAGCAAAGCTATCACTCAGAATCAAAGGTCAGATAAAGAGCTTCACTAATAAAAAAAAAGCTAAAGGAGTTCATCACCACCAAACCAGAATTATGTGAATTGCTGAAGGGGGTTCTTTCAGAAGAGAAAGTAAATAAAGATAAAAATTATGAACAACAAATACGTAATTATCAACAAGTGAATCTAAAAACCAAGGAAATTTTTTTTTTAATCTGATGAACAATATTAACTGTTGAATATATTAGAATCAGAGGTATGGTAGGGAAGTGAACTGACGATTCTTGGGGAAAAGGGGAGAGGGGGATGTGGGAAGAGACTGAACATAAACTGTGCACTTATGGATGAGGACAATGGGGAGTGGGGAAAGGGCAGAAGGTGGGGTGGGAACCTGGTGGAGGAGGGTAATGGGGGGGGGACATTTGTAATAATATGAACAATAAAAATTTATTTAAAAAAATAAAATAAAATATCATCATTATCGTATACTAAAATCCCATATGCACTTGGGTCTATTTCTATACATTCCGTTCTTCTCCTTTGATCTGTTTTGCGATCACAGCACTCGGCTTAAACATTCCATCTCATAAAACACTGCAGCCGGAGTGGCCAGTCCACCCTGCATGTGTCTCCGGTTCATACCCCCTGCTCAGCCTCATGGCTATTTCTCAGCATGCACTTCAAAGCTAGTTTGCTTAATTTCAAAAACATAATTAATGTTTCATTGTGATTGTTTAGACATAAAGGTTAATTCAGAGGGAACTGATGTTTTGACGATATCGACCCTGCCACCAGACCATCCGCCCCGCCTCCCGGCTGCCCTCGTCTGCACGGGAAGCTGTGTGCCTCCTTGCCCTCTCCTCCAGCCTCTCCACTGTTTCGCCCGACGGCCACAGCCTTCTTTCTGTGCAGTGTTGGCTTAGTCGGGGCCGCTGCGATACTCTTTCTATCTTTGATGGCCTGAAAATGTTATTTCCATTTCCTGTTGGAAAGATACTTCCTCTGGGTATAGAATGATAGGTTGACAGTGATTGTCTTTCAGTTCTTTGAAGTTTAAATTCCATGATCTTCTAGCTGCCCCCAATCCTGTTGAAGTTGTCGGTCAACTTCATAAGGAACCACGCCCAAAACTCTCCTCCTGTGGCCGTGGGCTGGCTCGCGTCTGCACGCAGTGTCAGAGGGCAGGGCGGTTCTCAGTTTTGGGGGCGCACTTCTGGATTAATCCCAGTTATTCCACCCTCATCCAAGGAGCAGCAGACGCAGGCCCCCATCAGGGCGGGAGGGGCGCGTGCACAGCAGGGCTGCTCCTGTACAGTCCCACCCGCAGCTCAGTGCCGTCTCTGCTCTGACCCCTTGAGGCTTCTTAAATTTGTATTTTCAACCATTTCACCATCCTGTTCCCAGTCCCAGATGTATGGGTTTCTTCCTGGGATCCATGGTGCTTCCTGAGTTTTGCTCGATGTCATTCATACATTTTGGAAACTCTTCAACGTTGCTCCTGCCCACCCAGCTCCTCCCATGTGGACTCCGATTACAGGGTGCCATCTCCAGACCAGGCCCTCTCGTCCCTCCCTCTCCGTACACATCCCTCCCTCTCCATACACGTCCCTCCCTCTCCGTACACATCCCATCATGCTTTGCTGTCTGCACTGGCCTCTGGCCTCCTTCACACTCTAATCCCACTCCCAAATCTGATCTGCTGCTAACCCACCAGCTGCATTCCTAAATTCAGTTCACGAGCTTTCCAGAACTGGCCTTCCCACGTGGTTCTTTACTACAGATTGTACTTCTCTGAAATCCTCCATGTCCCGACCATCGTTCTGAAAAAAGTCTGCTGGCTTCAATCCCGCACCACGCCAGCACCGGCTCTGCAGTCTGCCTTTTGTGTCTTGGTTCTGCCACCCATCCTTTCCTCCCGACGAAATAACAGTCTTGCAAGGAGCCAGTCTAGAATGCAACCAGAATTGTGTGGCTCAAGTGAAATAAAGCATATGAACCTCCCATAAATTGTAAAGGAGCGAAGGTATCAGCAATAATTGGTAGCATTTTTACAGTCTTCCTGTGTCTTGGGCTAATATCTTTAATAACAAAGCACAGAATGCTGTCACTCAGTTAGGATGTGGCTGTTTCCCAGAGACCGTTTTGCATGGCAATCTGCAATTTCTCAAATGGCAAATTATCATTTGCATCTCCACAGAGAAATATCATTTATGCTAATGATGCTCTTACTAACAAACCATGGAAACAATGAGGCCGAATCCCCACACACACCGTTGTCTGCTGCACACGCACAGCTGGCGTTGGGTGCAGATGCCTGGGCATGTCTGGGTGGGAAGCTGTGAGCGGTCAGTGGCCCGCCGTCCCCAGCCAGGAGCACACAGCAGAGCCACTTGGAGGGGCTTTGAAAGCGAAGGAAGGAAGGAAGGAAGGAAGGAAGGAAGGAAGGAAGGAAGGAAGGAAGGAAGGAAGGAAGGAAGGAAGGAAGGGGAAGGAAGCCGGGGCCTGGCTCTCACCCCTGCCCTGAGATTCTCATTCGACTCGGTCAGGCAGCACCTGGCACAGATACTGTTCTTTCCCATGGGCAGCCGTGGTCGGCAGCCACGCATGTGGCCACTCTCCTCACTACAGGTGGGAATCTGGCACCTTCTGTGGAGAAGTGACTGGAGCAGAAGTCAAGAAAACATCCGGGGCAGAGCCCAGACCAGCCCCCACTTTCCTGACTCCCAAACCAGTAGGTGTGTACCACAGAGTTTATCGCCACATGCGTGCACACACACACACACACACACACACACACACCAGATCAATCAATGACATCAATGACATCAAGCTTTCAAATTAAGAAAATGAAAACAATCCACAATGAGGAGACCAGAAGTTGCTGAAGTTTGTGTCTAGTGTTCTGTGTGTGATCCTTTTAGAGCGAAGAACCCAAACCCAGTGTCGATGCTCAGGGGTTAGTCCAAGCCCAGCCTGGGCCAGCCAGGTGGCCAGGTGGAGCCAGTGGTGGACACCAGACACAGGAGACGGACCCCTGGCCCGCAGGCCCGCCCCTGCCAGAGGGCACTACTGGCCATGGAGCAGGACAGGCAGAGCCGCCCGTGCTCGGCGCTGCAGGAGCTCCGCCAGCGCCAGCGAGGGAGCCTGAGGGAGGTCTGTCCCAGCCGCCTCGGGGCTGGTGCTCCCGTTCAGAGCTGCCGCCTCCTGTCCTGAGGCCGTCAGGGCCCGCGCACTGCAACGGGGAGGAGGCTGGACCGGGAGCCACCGAGCAGCAGTGTGCACCTGCCCACCGACCACCGGCCCTGGCTGCTGAGTGCGCCCGGGCTGTGCGCCTCTCGCCGTCTATTCACAGTGGCACTCAGTCCCTCCAGCACCACCAGTTACAAAGCCAGGGCCACAACCCCGGGCAAATGCACAACGCCCATGAGGCGCAGGGCTCGGGTCCCAGGCCCCAGAGGACGCAGAGGCAGTGCTCAACCTCTGCACGCGTCGGCAGTGCCGGCCCAGAGGCAGGCAGGACCAGCCTGTGTCTCCGCGGACATGCAGGGCCCAGAGCGGCTCAGAGGTCGGGCACACCCCGCGAATGGCCGAGTCGGGAGCATTGCTCCTGACTCAGGGCCACTGCCCTGCGTGCCGTGATGCAGACCACAGCGGGCTGGGAAGTGCGACACGCGATCCGACCACAGAGCCCAAGATGCAGCAACAGGAGCCAAGGACATGCCAGGCCTGTGCCCCCTCGGTGAGGCCCACTGCAGCCAGCACAGTCTCAGATTTTCTTTCTCGGTACAAAGTCACCCCTCTGTATCCCTGGCTTCCCAGCTGATGGGAAATAGTATTTTCTTTTTTTTTAAATCCTCACCCGAGGTTATTTTTTCCATTGATTTTTAGAGAGAATGGAGGGGAGGGGATAAGAGAGAGGAAGAAACATTGATGTGAGAGACATGTTGATTGGGGCCGGAGATCAAACCTATAAAAGTATGCCTTTGACTAGAAATTGAACCTGAAACACTTCAGTGCAAGGGTTGGTGCTCTAACCACTTAGCCCACCTGTCAGTGTGGGAAACAGTATTTTCCACCTGCAGGTGGGAATGCTGAGAGTCATGGGTGCAGAGCCGGCTGTATGTTGCCCCCATTTTATAGTAGGGCCTTGAGCCTCCTGGGATTTGGGTTCCACAGACACTGGGAACCATTGTCCATCAGAGGAGGCAGACATCGTCCTGGGCTCTAGTCCAGCGGTCACCAACTTTTAAAAGCACATATGAGGTTAATAAAATCATATATTTCTACCTACATCCCAATAAAAGAACAGAGCACAGAGAGAAAGGAACCCAGTGTTTGATCACAGAACATTCTAGATTCCATGCTGTGGCCACCAACCGCTCTGCCCAGCCGCTGGCAGGCTGCACGCTTCACAGTGGCAACACAGACAGGCAGCACGGCTGCCCCTCCCATCAGCTGCACAGCCGCACCGGCTCTGTGCATGCTGAGAAATGAACTGCAAACAGCGGCTAAGGAGCAGTGGAAGCCAATGGGCTTTGCTATTCAGCCAATCTGCTGTGACTGCAAGGCTTGAGGTGATTTCCAGACCTGATCATCTTTACATTGTTTACCAGACTTTACCTTTGATCTGCCTGCATGCCTTGCTAAAGGGCAAATGTGTATTCAAGTGAATAAAAGGTGGACCAGGCCAGAAGTCGGGGAGTCTCCTCAAAAAAGAGGCTCCACCTTGCCCACATGCCTTCTAAATTCATATTTCTTGTCCAGCATTTTCATTTTTGTGTCAGCCCCTCCTTCAGATCCTGAACCCCACCTCGAAGGTGGCGGTATCAGGGGCCTCTGAGAATCCGCTGTACCCACGGCCCCACGTTTTCCCCAAGAACCAGGATGGGACCCAGGGGCATGAGCAAGATCCCGGCAGTGACGACGACCACCATCCCCAAGACACGCACCATAAACTAGGTGCAGAGTGGGCGGGAGGCAGCAGGAAGAGAATCCAAGCCTGGGGGCCTCCCAGGGCCGGGTCCCAGGGACAAACCTGTGTGGCTTTAGGGAAAGCGGCCTGGCCTGGGGTCCTGGCCCACCCTTAGCAGTTGAAGGGCAGCCATCAAGTTCCCATGGCTCTGTGGCCCAGGACGGCGTTCCTCCTCTGAGAGGCGAGTCCTGAGCAACCCTCCCGGACTCACAGGGCAGAGCCCGCTGCGGGGACTCCTGCGGCATTTCCGCCCCTCCTTTGCGCCGTCCCTGGCAGCACAGAGCACCCACGTTCTCTCCTCCTCCTACAAGAGGAGGTGGAGCCTCCCGCTGGCCGAGCAAACACGTGGCGGGCGGGTCAGGGGGCCCAGGCGGGCCAGGGCGGGCAGCGGGCAGTTCTTGCCCGGTCACTGTCAGGCTCCGGAGGCACCACCTATCGTGGAGAATCGCCTTACACACTGGACACAGACACACACGAGCACATGAGGAGCACACTCCGCCTCCCTCAGCCCCGTCCGTAGAGGAGGCTCCATGGCTCTTTGGGCATCAAGCGAAATGAACCTGCCCAACCCTCTCGCCCCCACCCTCACACCCCCACCCTCACGCCCCGACCCTCTCGCCCCCACCCTCACGCCCCAACCCCCTCGCCCCCACCCTCTCGCCCCCACCCTCACGCCCCAACCCTCTCGCCCCCACCCTCTCGCCCCCACCCTCTCTCCGCAGGCCCTCGGAGCAGCCTGGGCTTGTGGATGGGGAGGGCCCGCCCCCGCGGCCCACTCACCGTGGACACAGGTCTCCCACCATCTGCAGAGGCCGTCTTCCAGCGAGCACCCTGGAGGGACAGAAAGCAGCGGTCAGGCCTGGGGCAGCTGTGCGAGCGGCCTCCGCGCCCCGCACCCGCAGGGCATCCGGACACCACGTGCACAGCCGTCCGGCGTCTGCCCGGGACCTTCCCGGTGACAGCTGGGCTTGAGGTGCACCACCTCCCCAGACACCTCCTTGGGAGCTGCCCGGGCCAAGCCCACGGGCCCTGTTGGACACTGTCACGCACAGGCCCTTCCGTGCACGCCCGACGCAGACACGCCTGCCTTGTTCCGAGCACAGAAAGGAGGCAGAGGGAACACGTGTGCAGAGGGGAGACAGCCAGACCCACCGGGGACCACCGTGTGGGGCCGTCTGTCAGAGGAGGCAGACGCCCGTCCTGGGCTCTAGTCCAGCGGTCGCCAACCGGCGCTCCCTGCGGCCCGGAGAGGTTGGGGACTGCCGCCTGGTCCTCTCCCGTTGCCCTCACCCCGCCCTCTCCCACCTCCCTAAGTATTTCTCTCTTTCCCGCTCCGGCACGGCCTGCATAGGCGGCTGGGGCTAAGAAAGTGAAAGAAAGAGCCAGACGGAAGGAAGAAGGAAGGAAGATGGAAGGAAGAAGCTGGGGCCGGTGGGACGGCTGTCCCTGATGGAGAGCCGGACCCAGAGCCACACAGCGCGTTTATCTTTTGTCTGGTTAAAGCAAGGTGGTTGACGTGTACACACTTGCTGCTTAGGAAGGAGTGAGGGGCCGCGCTGGGACTCGGCTGTGGCCACCAGGGCCAGCCCGGGGCTTGGCCCGAGAGCCGCTCCTCCACCCCTCCCCCCCACCCCCCCCACCCCCACTGTCAGGCCACGATTCCTTCTCTTCTCTTCTCTGCTGTTCTACCCTCCACCCTCCCAGCAGCCCCCAGCAGAGCGGCCCGCCTGCCCTCTATCCAGGAGTCTGTCTCTGTTTTGCTTATTAGTTCAGTTTGTTCATTAGATTCCACATGTGAGTGAGGTCAGGTGATACTTGTCTTTCTCTGACTGGCTTAATTCACTTAGCGTGATGCTCTCCAGGCCCCTCCATGCTGTCTCACAGGGTGACAGACACTTCTTTCTCACTGCTGCGCAGTGCTCCATGGTGTGGGTGTCCCACAGCCTCATCCACTCCTCTGCTGATGGGCCGTGGCTGCTCCCGGACCCCGGGACCTCCTCCTGAGAGCTCCCTCCTCCCCTGAGAGCTCTCTCCTCCCTAATTCTCCTCCTGAGAACTCCCCCCTCCTCCTCCTCCTCCTCCTCCTGAGAGCTCCCCTCCCTCCTCCTCCTCCTGAGAGACCCCTCCCTCCTCCTGAGGGCTCCCTCCTGCTCCTCCTCCTCCTGAGAGCTCCCTCCTCCTCCTCCTCCTCCTGAGAGCTCCCTCCCTCCTCCTCCTCCTGAGAGCTCCCTCCTCCTCCTCCTCCTCCTCCTGAGAGCTCCCTCCCTCCTCCTCCTCCTGAGAGCTCCCTCCTCCTCCTCCTCCTCCTCCTCCTGAGAGCTCCCTCCTCCTCCTCCTCCTCCTCCTGAGAGCTCCCTCCCTCCTCCTCCTCCTGAGAGCTCCCTCCTCCTCCTCCTCCTCCTGAGAGCTCCCTCCCTCCTCCTCCTCCTGAGAGCTCCCTCCTCCTCCTCCTCCTCCTCCTGAGAGCTCCCTCCTCCTCCTCCTCCTCCTCCTGAGAGCTCCCTCCTCCTCCTCCTCCTGAGAGCTCCCTCCTCCTCCTCCTCCTCCTCCTCCTGAGAGCTCCCTCCTCCTCCTCCTCCTCCTCCTCCTGAGAGTTCCCCCCTCCTCCTCCTCCTCCTCCTCCTCCTGAGAGCTCCCTCCTGCTCCTCCTCCTCCTGAGAGCTCCCTCCTCCTCCTCCTCCTGAGAGCTCCCTCCCTCCTCCTCCTCCTGAGAGCTCCCTCCTCCTCCTCCTCCTCCTGAGAGCTCCCTCCTCCTCCTCCTCCTCCTGAGAGCTCCCTCCTCCTCCTCCTGAAAGCTCCCTCCTCCTCCTCCTCCTCCTGAGAGCTCCCTCCCTCCTCCTCCTCCTGAGAGCTCCCTCCTCCTCCTCCTCCTCCTGAGAGCTCCCTCCTCCTCCTCCTGAAAGCTCCCTCCTCCTCCTCCTCCTGAGAGCTCCCTCCTCCTCCTCCTGAGAACTCCCTCCTCCTCCTCCTCCTCCTGAGAGCTCCCTCCTCCTCCTCCTGAGAGCTCCCTCCTCCTCCTCCTGAAAGCTCCCTCCTCCTCTCCTCCTCCTGAGAGCTCCCTCCTCCTCCTCCTCCTCCTGAGAGCTCCCTCCCTCCTCCTCCTCCTGAGAGCTCCCTCCTCCTCCTCCTCCTCCTGAGAGCTCCCTCCTCCTCCTCCTGAGAGCTCCCTCCTCCTCCTCCTGAAAGCTCCCTCCTCCTCCTCCTCCTGAGAGCTCCCTCCTCCTCCTCCTGAGAGCTCCCTCCCTCCTCCTCCTCCTCCTGAGAGCTCCCTCCTCCTCCTCCTGAAAGCTCCCTCCTCCTCCTCCTCCTGAGAGCTCCCTCCCTCCTCCTCCTCCTGAGAGCTCCCTCCCTCCTCCTCCTCCTGAGAGCTCCCTCCCTCCTCCTCCTCTTGAGAGCTCCCTCCTCCTCCTCCTGAGAACTCCCTCCTCCCTAATTCTCCTCCTGAGAACTCCCCCCTCCTCCTTCTCCTTCTCCTCCTCCTCTTCCTCCTCCTGAGAGCTCCCTCCTCCTCCTCCTGAAAGCTCCCTCCTCCTCCTCCTCCTGAGAGCTCCCTCCCTCCTCCTCCTCCTGAGAGCTCCCTCCCTCCTCCTCCTCCTGAGAGCTCCCTCCCTCCTCCTCCTCTTGAGAGCTCCCTCCTCCTCCTCCTGAGAACTCCCTCCTCCCTAATTCTCCTCCTGAGAACTCCCCCCTCCTCCTTCTCCTTCTCCTCCTCCTCTTCCTCCTCCTGAGAGCTCCCTCCCTCCTCCCCCCCCTCCTCCTCCTGAGAGCTTGCTTCCTCTCCCTCCACACTTGGGGCAGGATCCTCGAGTGGGCAGCTGTCTGCAGTCAGGAAGAGGGACGGACAGGACTTGTGTGGAGGCTGAGGAAGCTGGGCCTGTGAGGAGCTCCAGGTGGCATCCAAGACTCAATCCTAACGCCAGACCCAGGGGACAAGGACAGAGCCTGCTGGAGACCTCACTGCAGGAGGCAGCCCAGGAAGGAAGCCCTGAGTTTCCCTCCTCCCCAAAGCCCACATGGTCCTCCCGGATCCTCCCTCCTCCCCAACGCCCTGGTGACCCATCACGGGATGCAGGGACGGACCAGCCGCTGCCTGAGCCAGTCCCACCAGCAAAGCCACCTGCTGCTCGGGCTCTTCCAGCTCCATTTCCTGTGCGGACAGCGGACAGACAGCGGACGAGGCTGCATCACCCGCTCTCAGTCGCCTGTCAGCACGCCCACCCACCCGGCTGGCCCCGCTGAGCTCCCTGACAGCGAGCGGTCCTCCCCTGCGGTCTGCTCGCCCCACCTGAGCTCACAAGTCTAATCAGTGTGTTCGCACTCCAGGAGAACTGCTTTGGGAAAGGCAGGAAAGACATCATTTAGAGCTGGTGAGAGAAAATGTTACTTTTACTCGTGATTCATTTATTTCAGCTTTGGAGACAAACCCAGCTTCCCACGCCCTGAGGAGGCTCCCCGGGCACACTCCTGGGCACACTCCGGGGGGAGGCCCCCTGGGTACACTCCTGGGCACACTCCTGGGCACACTCCGGGGGGGGAGGCTCCTGGGCACACTCCGGGGGGGGGCCCTGGGCACACTCCTGGCGGGGGAGGCCCCTGGGCACACTCCGGGGGTGGAGGCCCCTGGGCACACTCTGGGGGGGGGGAGGCCCCTGGGCACACTCCGGGGGGGCCCCTGGGCACACTCCGGGGGGGGGGAGGCCCCTGGGCACACTCCGGGGGGGGGAGGCCCCTGGGCACACTCCGGGGGGGGGCCTCTGGGCACACTCCAGGGGAGGCCCCTGGGCACACTCCGGGGGGGGCCCCTGGGCACACTCCGGGGGGGGGGTCCCCCCGGGCACACTCTGGGGGGGAGGCCCCTGGGCACACTCCGGGGGGAGAGGCCCCTGGGCACACTCGGGGGGGGGCCCTGGGCACACTCCGGGGGGGGGGAGGCCCCTGGGCACACTCCGGGGGGGGCCCTGGGCACACTCCGGGGGGGGGAGGCCCCTGGGCACACTCCGGGGGGGGGGCCCTGGGCACACTCCGGGGGGGTCCCCCTGGGCACACTCCGGGGGGGCCCCTGGGCACACTCCGGGGCGGGGGGGGGGGGGGAGGGCGGGGACTAGGGCTGTCGGACTCAGAGCAGGCAGTCCTGGCCTCTGCGCAGGCTGCCCACAGCGCATGCAGCTGGGTCTGGGAGCTGCACCTCATTTTAAAACTGTTTCTAGACTCTTTTTTGATTTATCAAATAATTGAGAGCAGAATTATAAACATTGGTTTCCCGTGGTTTCTGTCCTAGCGCCTGGTCTCGGCGGGCTGACGGCAGTCTGTGAGACCCGCTAGTGGAGTCAGGTCGCCCAGTTGTGCGAGTCTGTTCCCGATTAGGGTCTAGCTGCCAGTTTCCCGAGAGCAAGCACGTGGCCTAGTTTTATGACCCCAGTACTCCGTGTCGAGCACAGTTCACACCTGTTTCCATGAACAGATGTGATTGATTTATAGTGGCCTCTGTCACGCGTGACAGGTCCTAGAATTCCCCACTCTCCACGCCGCGAGGCCACGGCTGCACCCTCTGCTGCTGTCGCAGCCTCTTTCCCACACGGCTGTGCCCCACGGGGTCCAAAACGGAGGACACCAGCGAGGTGCCCGGCCCTGAGGAACTACATCATCTCGTGATCCTTAGTGAACTTGGCACTTCATTCCCATTTTACAGAAGAGCAACTCCCCTCCTTCTAAGCCCAGTGCTCCCTCCCCCAACCTGTAGGCCTGGAGGCAGGCCAGGAGCCTAGGGCTCACCCCCACCCTGAGCCGCGGCCTGCCTGTGGGCGTGGCCACAGCCGGGGAGGAGCAGTCCTCCTTCTGAGCTCCCAGCTCTAACGGAGCTGAACTGCAGATCCAGAATGTCCCCGCAGACCCAGACGCTGGCCAGCAGGGAGCCGGAATGTTTACCCTGAACCGTTTCTCCACAGTCCCTCTGAAATATGACCAGGAATTCAAATGAGCCCGAGCATCTTACATTTATGTTCCAATGCACGGGGTGGGTCTGCTGCTGATTCTGTTCACCCCGCAGATAGGCAACGTGTCACAGTGACGCTGGTTGGCACATTTCTTCCACACGGTCCCCCAAAACCGGCGGCTGGGCAGCTTTCAGTGCCCGTGGGCTGCTCTGGGGAAAGCAGACCCGCCCCGGGAGCAGCGTCTCCCCTGCCGGCGTCCGGCCCAGCCAGCCTGTCCCCACTGACCCCCGCGGACACTGACCCCCGCGGACACTGTCCCCGACAGACACTGACCCCCGCGGACACTGTCCCCGACAGACACTGACCCCCGCGGACACTGACCCCCACAGACACTGACCCCCACGGGCACTGTCCCCGACAGACACTGACCCCCGTGGACACTGTCCCCGACAGACACTGACCCCCGCAGACACTGACCCCCGCGGACACTGACCCTCATGGGCACTGACCCCCGTGGACACTGTCCCCGACAGACACTGACCCCCACGGGCACTGACCCCCACGGGCACTGACCCCCGCAGACACTGACCCCCGCGGACACTGACCCCCACAGACACTGACCCCCGTGGACACTGACCCCCACAGACACTGACCCCCACGGGCACTGACCCCCACGGGCACTGACCCCCGTGGACACTGTCCCCGACAGACACTGACCCCCACGGACACTGACCCCCACAGACACTGACCCCCATGGGCACTGACCCCCACGGGCACTGACCCCCGCAGACACTGACCCCCACGGGCACTGACCCCCGTGGACACTGACCCCCATGGGCACTGACCCCCGTGGACACTGACCCCCATGGGCACTGACCCCCGCGGACACTGACCCCCACAAACACTGACCCCCGCGGACACTGACCCCCGTGGACACTGACCCCCACAAACACTGACCCCCGCGGACACTGACCCCCGTGGACACTGACCCCCACAAACACTGACCCCCGCGGACACTGACCCCCGTGGACACTGACCCCCACAAACACTGACCCCCGCGGACACTGACCCCCGTGGACACTGACCCCCGTGCACACTGACCCCCATGGACACTGACCCCCAAGACACTGACCCCCGCAGACACTGACCCCCGCGCACACTGACCCCCGCGCACACTGACCCCCGTGCACACTGACCCCCGCGCACACTGACCCCCGCGCACACTGACCCCCGCGCACACTGACCCCCGCGCACACTGACCCCCGCGGACACTGACCCCCGCGGACACTGACCCCCACGGGCACTGACCCCCGCGGACACTGACCCCTACACTGCAGCCCCACGCACCAGACTCCACGCTCCTTCCCGCACCGCTCTGCCCTCCTCCTGGAGGCCTGGGAACAGGGAGCCCAGCGTGATTTCTCCGGGCGGACGGACGGCAGTGCCCGCGGCTTTCAGGCAGACGGCAGTGCCCGCGGCCTCTGGGCAGATGGACGGCAGTGCCCGCGGCCTCCGGGCGGATGGACGGCCTGGAGACTCCCGCCTCATGTTGGTGCTTTTCCTGCCGCGGCTCTAAGGATTCCAGACGCCAAAGGCAGTGCCAGGTGGGCAGTGGCTGAGTCCTCTGGGGACAGCAAGCAGCAGCATCGCCTCATATCACCGTCCTCAGGACAGGGATGAGGGCCGGCCTCGATGCGATGTGGCAGAGAGAGAATTTCCAGCAGCTGGCGCCCCACGGCCCCGCGGGGAGGCCCGCAGCACATCGCCGCCAGCAGCAGCGGGTAAGTGCCCGCGGAGGGCGTCGCCGCCTGAGGCCCAGTGGCAGCCTCCGCCCCCCGAGCCAAGGGCCAACCAGGGGGGAGACTGGCCAGGGTGCCCGGACAGCAGCCCCCCGAGGCCAGCCCAGGCCCAGGCAGCAGCCAGGGGCGAGGCTTGGGAAGGGGGCAGACAGACCTCGGGTGTGGCTCAGGCGAGGGGTGTGACTGGCTGGGCAGGAGGAGGCCACGCGGGAGTCCAGTGAGAGTGGCGGCCCAGCATGTGCTGCCCGCTGCCCGCTGCCCGCTGCCCAGGGCCTCCTCGCCCCTCACCGCACCCAGCCTCTGCCCGTGGCACTCAGTTCCGTGCAGGGAATTCACCTCTTCTCACTATTGACTTCGTTTCACTAACTTCTCAGGGGACCCCGGCACCTCATGTTACACTGGCCAGGGCTCCGTCTGGGTAAGCCATGGGGATGGTCAGCCAGACCCCGGGCCCAGCGAAGTGGGGCACTGGGCCAACCCTCGGCTGCATGAGTGGAGCCTGTGCCTGAGCCGCCCGTCAGGAACGGCCTGACTCGCCCGGGCAGGACCGGCCAGTTTCACTTGACCGTCTTTCAGAGAAGTCAGCTGCCTCCCTGCCTCCCGCCTCCTCCGGGGCCAGCACCCCGCACAGCTGGGAGTCTGCCCGAGCCCTGCCGGAGCGGCCCGGTGCCCGCGCTCCACACCCGCTGTCGGTGGTCCGGCGGCAGGAAGTGTCTGCCAGCAGCGAGCTGGTCCGTGGTCCGGCGGCAGGAAGCGGTGGCCGGCGGTGACAGGTCTGAGGGCGGCACTGCTGGCTCCCCCCTCGCACACCTGACGCGTGAATAGTCTCGGCCCGGCGGCGGCGGCGGTCTCGCGGGTCAGGCACTTGTCCCTCAGACGCCTGGACTTCCCACAGGTTCTAGAAGTAACAACCCAACAATCTGACGAACATGGAGCGCGTTTTCCGAAATTCCCTCTTCGCAGCAGCGACTGCATGGAAAGGCCTGCGACAGGGACACGACAGGGACACTGGCCACAGCAGCCGCCAGCTCCATTTCTCCCGGTGCAGGAGGCGCTGTGAGCGCTCAGTCCCGCCGCTCACGCGGTTCCGTGTGGCCCCAGAAATGCAGAAGCGGCGCCCCGACACCACCTTCTAACTCACACCCAGCCCGGCCGGCCCGCACGCCCGGTTTGGGAACCGTGAGTCAGACAAGATGCCCTCTGGGCAGACGCCTGGGCTGCAGCCGCTCCGGAGGCCACACTGCCGCCCGCAAGGCAAGTCCCTTAGACATTTCCACGGGGAGCCCGCCGAGGGCCGCCGGAGGCCCGTGTCAGCAGAGGGTCCCGGTTTGGGGAGAGGGGCTGACGGCCCTTCCCTGTGCCGGGGCATAAGGTCAGCAGCCACCGTGCAGAGCCAGGTCAGGGAGGGACGCCGAGCTGCGGGTTAGCCCCCGCCTCCCCCGGCCAGCGTGGCGTTAAGTTCCCTGTTATTAATAGTCACTCAGCACTGAAAGCACACCCGGACCCGCCCGCTCCGAGCCTGAGTCACAGACCGTGAGGCGGAGCCTCGGCCAGGCCTGGCAATCCAGGTCGATGGTGGCGATGCCGCGGGACCGGAGCCAGAACATAATGGGCCAGCTCTGCGCACACGCGGGCAGCAGCGCATTAACTGAACGCCGGCCCAAGATGTAAATGCTTCTCTGCCTGCCGTCCCTCAAAGGCACGGCTCAGCAGAGTGGAGGCCGTGGAGGCTGCTCAGCACTGCCCTCAGGGACGCTCCCTGGACAGTGCCCCCTGCCCAACAGGCACCGCCCTCTGTGGCCACACCCCGGTGCCCAGAGCCGCTGACTCCTGCGTGGGTGCCTCCTGTGTGGGGACCCGGAGCAGAGGCCCCTGCCCCCAGGCGAGGCAGCAGCTGGGGGGAGAGGCGAGGAGGGCAGCATGGCGCCTGATCATGGGTACGAACTAGCCTCCTCAGGCCTCTGCTTGGAGCCCTGCACAGGAGGGTGGAGCAGAGCGGGCCCCAGTCGCAGACTGAGAGCTAACAAGATGCAGGTCTCATTCACGCAGCAGTTTGAAAATCGGCGGTGAGGCTTCGACACCGAAGTCTGGATGAGCCTCTGTCCGCACCGGCTGCACAAGCTGGGGCGGGACCACAGACCTTGGAAATGGGGCCTCATTGCAGGCCCGGGTCCTCCCAGACAGAGCCAATCACCCGGCTCTCAGCTCCGGCAGTTCAGCCCCCGCCCCACATTGCCACGGTTCCAGGCCCACCCCTCTCTGCAAACCCTGGCCTGACCCAGGCCAAGTGCGCCTGACCTGGGGCAGCAGGGGCCAGAGGCGCCCAGAGAGCTCGAGGCCACCTCCCCCTCCTTCCTCTTTCCCTTAACAAACTCTGGAACGATGGTGAGCTCTCTGAACGGTTCCTGCTTCCTAACAAACGCCCTTTCCTACTTACGAGCACACGCATGTGTTCTCGCAACCTGCTAGGAGGTGCGTGTTCTTCAGAGGCTGAGCACGCCAGCTGGCAGCCTCAGGCCTGCGGGAGTCCGCGGAGACACGTCACACAGCGCTGGGCCTGATCGGGACAGTGAAGGAGGGGCAGCCGCACTCGGAGCCGGACACCCGCTCCGGGTGGGCCATTTTGTGCGTTTCAGGTCTGATATGGGAATGGTGATGCGTGTCCCCAGTCCCTTGTCACACACAAGTGAGTTGTTTCTCGTGGACAGGAAGGTTCTGGGGCAAGCATCTTGCACACGTGGGCAGGAAGGTTGGAGGCAAATTCCTGGACGTGGAATTTCAGGCTTATATAGAGGTTTGCTTTGGGGATGGATATGGCCAATCCCCTGTAAGAGGGGGTAACTCTGCTCCCACCACGAGGGCCCGGCAGTGGGGCTGCCCACACCACGTCAGCCCCCGTGCCCTCACTGGTCACCCCAGGGGCCAGTAGCAGAAGCCGGGATCCGCCTGCCCAGCCACAGCCCACCTGTGCGCCCTCTCGCACAGAGCTCCCTCTCCGGGGGGTTAGACCGTTTTTGCTTTGTTTCCCGTGGCACATGCTGATTTATAAAGCGGGGAAGGCCGAGAGGGCATCAGTCCGCCGCCCAGAGAGGCCCGGGGCCTCCACAGCGGAGCAGAGGGCCTCGCTGGAGCGAACCCAGGGAGAGCCGGGCCCTCAGTGGACCTGCTTTCAGGAGAAGCGGCGGGGAGGCCCTGTCCCTGGTGCTGCTTTTGTGCAAACTCTGAGCGGCCCAGGGCAGCCGAGCGGCTTGGAAACCACACGGTGGAGAGGGGGGCAAGGAGCACCAGCCGGCCCGAGGCCCGAGCGCCGCGCACCCTGCGAGGTGGCCGCAGGGACCGTGCGGCTGCCTGGTCCGTGCGCAGACACCGGGAGGGCCGCCCGGTCGGTGCGCAGACACCGGGAGGGCCGCCCGGTCGGTGCGCAGACACCGGGAGAGCCTGCCCCGGGCCGCGTCCGCAGGGGCAGCTCCTGGTGTCGCGGGTTCCCGGGCGCCAGCGCCGTGATGGCGGGTCTCAGCAAACAGCAGAACCAGAGATGGCCAAAGCCCCAGGCAGCGCAATGGCTCCCGGCTAACCGGCTGCACCTCGCTCCGCCTCGCGAGCCGCGCTCATTCAGACCGCCCGCCCGCAGGACTCCCGGGCGCGGCTGTGCCCAGGGAGGCGGGCCCCTGGGGCGGGAAAGGTCCAGAGCCCGGCTCTGAGCCCTGAGGCCCCTGGTTCTCTGGCGCCCGCACCAGCCCCTGCCCAGCCCCCAAAGCCGCAACTCCACCGCCACGTCCTGTCCCGCGGGTCACCGCGGGCGTCCTCTGGGAGGCGGCCTGTGGCCAGGAGCGGGCGGGGCTCCGGGGCGGGGCTCCGGGGCGGGGCTCCGGGGCGGGGCTCCGGGGCGGGGCTCCGGGGGCGAGGCTCCGGGGCGGGGCTCCGGGGCGGGGCTCCGGGGCGGGGCTCCGGGGGCGGGGCTCCGGGGCGGGGCTCCGGGGCGGGGATCCGGGGGCGGGGCTCCGGGGCGGGGATCCGGGGGCGGAGCTCCGGGCCCCCCAGGACCTGGGGTGAAGCCATGCCCCCCGCCCCGCTGTGGGGCGCAGGTGCCGGTGCAGACATGCGCGGCCAGGAGCTGCTCCGGCCGAATGGAAGCGGCGTTAGCGTTCCCGGGAAGGTGCTCCTGGCGGAGGGGGAGGCGCAGGGCGGGGCGGGCGGCGGTGACGGAGGGAGGGAGGGACGAAGGAGTCCTTCAAGGCCGTGGGCACAGGCCCTGCGCCCTCTGCGTGAGGCCACACGCCCATCCCCGCGGGCAGGTCCCCCAGGAGCTCCCTGGCGGCGCGGCAGAGCGCGCCACACGCGGTCCACCCCCCGCGCGGCCCGAGCCAACCCGGTCCCCCGGTGCGCGGCCCGGAGGCGGGAAGGCCGCGGCGGCCACTGCGGAGAGCGGAGAGCAGCCTCCTGGTCTTCTCCTCCGAGGCCGCCTGTCCCTCCCTCTGCCTCTCCCCAGCTTCTCAGTGCGCCCCGCAAGCACCCATCACCCCACACCCGTCCTGCTCCATCAGAGACGCAGAGCCCTGGAGGGGCGCAGAGGGATGGGGGGCCCTGGGTGGGAGGGTTCTGGGAAGCAGGAGGGTTCTAGAAGGCAGGGAAGGTTCTGGGAGGCAGGGAAGGTTCTGGGAGGCAGGGAGGGTTCTGAGAGGCAGGGAGGGTCCTGGGAGGCAGGGAGGGTCCTGGGAGGCAGGGAGGGTCCTGGGAGGCAGGGAGGGTCCTGGGAGGCAGGGAGGGTCCTGGGAGGCAGGGAGGGTCCTGGGAGGCAGGGAAGGTTCCACCAGGGGCAGGGAGGGAACTAGAGGGCAGGGGCGTGGTCCTGTTCATGTTTGCATGCCCAGTGCTGGTGCAGGCCTGGCACACAGCAGGTTCACCCCTGTCCTGAGCAGAAGTTTTGCTCCCTGGCCAGGGGTGTGGAAACTGAAATGCTTTGATGACCGTGAGAGCAGAGGCAGCTGGCAAAGGACAAACACCTGCCCTTCCCCACGGCCCTCTGCTTGGCGCTGGCCAGCGAAGCGAGCCACGCAGACCGGCCGGCCAGCTCCCCCGCAGGTGGCACGCTGCTCCTGCCTGTGTCCGGGCCAGGCCTCTGCCTGGTTGGCAGAGAAGAGGCCCCAGCAGCTGCTCATGTCTGCGGGCCAGCACAGCCCGGGCGGGGACCGCACACGGTGCCGTGTGCTGTGTACTGTGTGCTTGCTGTGTGCAGTGTGCTGTGCTGTGTGCTATGTGCTATGTGCTTGCTGTGTGCTTGCTGTGTGCAGTGTGCTGTGTGCTATGTGCTTGCTATGTGCTGTGTGCTATGTGCTTGCTGTGTGCTGTGTGCTATGTGCTTGCTGTGTGCTGTGTGCTATGTGCTTGCTGTGTGCTGTGTGCTATGTGCTTGCTGTGTGCAGTGTGCTGTGTGCTGTGCTGTGTGCCGTGTGCTGTGTGCAGGGCATGCCTCTGAAGGCAATGTTGTCTTTCGGAGCCACGTGGTGACGGAATGGCCACGTCATGGGAGAGACAGCTCCCTGCCCTCACCCTCCAGCACGCCTCGCAGAAGAATGAGGAGCCGCTGCAATGAGCCATCCTCGGCCTCTTTGCCCTGACTCACAATTTCCTTCTGACAGCAACCTCCTGCACCCAAATACAGGCTGGGGGGTGGGGGGGAGAGAGAAAGAGAAGGGAAGGGGAAGGGGGAGAGGGGAGAGAGAAAGAAAGATAGAGAGAGAGAGAGAGAGAGAGAGAGAGAGAGAGAGAGAGAGAGGGAGGGGAAGGGAGGGGAAGGGAGGAAGGAAGAAAAAGAGAGAGGAGGGGGAAGGGGGAGAGACAGAGGAGGGGGAAGGGGGGAGAGAGAGGAAACACTGATCAGTTGCCTTCTGTATGTGCCCCAACTGGATATCAAACCTGCAGCCCAAGCACGTGCCTCGACGGGGACGGAACCCTAGCTTTTCCGTGCAGAGAGCGACTCTCAACCAACCAAGCCACTCCTACTGGCTCTGCCCAGCTCCGAAGCGGGCTTTCTGCGGTGACCAGCCTGCGCCTTCAGACTAAAAAGCTTTTACGCAGCAAAGGAAGCCAGCAGCAGGATGAGAAGGAGGCTGAGCAGGAGGCCTGTGGATGAGCACTCAGTAAGGGCTAACAACCAAAACAGTTAAGGAATTCATGAAACTGAACACCAAAACCAACAACCCAATTTAACACAGGCACCGCGAGGCCAGCCGGCGGAGGCAGTGGGGCTGGCCGTGGGACAGCACACGGAGGAGGAAGTGCCACCGGAGGGACGGGAGAAGATGCTCCAATCACTGCCAGCTGAGAGGCAAATCAAGACAACACAGTGCCACCTCCCCGGGCAGAGCGGCCTGTCAGCTCCCACGAAGAGCGAGGACCAGCGAGGACGGGGGCGCAGCCTGGCAGCGGGACGGGCGTCCTCACACAGGGAAAAGGGGCTGCCACTGCCACCCAGCCCATAGCCCTCTGGGGAATTTCCTGAGAAAACAACACCGCTGCCAGAGGCACTGCCCGCTGCCCTGCCCGTGGGCGCGGCCACAGGAGGTGCCCGAGGCCAGGACAGTGCTCGGCGTGCGGGGCTGAGGATGCACGCCCCGTGGACTCATCAGACCGAGAAAGACGAGTACCACGTCTAAAACAAAACGAAGGAATAAACAAAGCAAAACAGAAAGAGGCCCTTAGAGGGCTGGGGGGCGGGGGAGGGGGAGACAGGTCTGCCGGAGGCCCAGCACCCCGCTTCCCGCACCGCAGGAGGCAGCCTTCCTCCAGAGGCACAGCCGGCGCCCAGGACAAAGCGCCGGAAGCCGGAAGCCCCGGGCCCAGGCGCAGTCTCCTTCCTGGGAAGAGGCCGAGGCCCAGGACCTGTGTGGTGCCCGGCCTCCCAGCTCCTGTCACCGGGTCCATGCACCAGTCACTTCACTGAGTGACATTCCCGCTGCTCTGCCAGGCCTTTCGCCCCGTCCGCCCGGTGTCCGCCCCCGCCCCAGGCCCCACTGCGGGCAGGGAGCTCCCCGCGTGCTCCGAACCAGGGGCCGTTCCATCAGGGGGACAGATAGTGGGTCCAACACCCTCTCCCGCCTCCAGGCAGGAGGGTGACGCCGGGGCGGAGCTGCACACCGGCACTCAGCCCCCCGTCACTGCCAGACGGGGCCGGAGCCCGCCACACCGACGCAGACCAGCAGGCACGGAGCGTCCTGTGTGACCGTGTCCTCCGGCATGCCTCTGGGACGGGAGCCGGCCGCAGGCGGGACCCCCTCCGGGAGGCGCCGCGGGGAGAGGCCTGAGGGGGGACTCGCACCCCGGGCAGCCGGGCCGGGGCTCCTGCTCGGCCTCCCAGGGGGAGGAGAGCGGGGCTCGTCGAAGCCGCCGCCCAGAGGGCTGGCTCTCCCTTCAGTAAGGCGCGTCCGGCTGGGCGTCAGCCCAAAGGTCAGCGTCGCCGGGGGCAGCAGCTGGCAGGTGCCGAGGGCGCGGGCTGCCTGGGCCGCTGCTGCTGGAGGCGTAGCAGGAGGCTCCTCTCCCAGCCCCCGGGCCACGCCCACCGGGATGGCCCAGCCGCTGCCCACCCCGGAGCCGGACTCCCCACGCCTCCGCTCCGTAACACCGGCGGCGAAGGCGCATTTGGTTACAAACACCTTTCCATAAGGGTTTCAACTCTGAGAGCTCATGTTAATAGAAAACTTTTTTTTAGATCCTCACCCAGGATGTTTTCCCTTTTATTTTTGAGAGAGAGAAGGAGGGAGGGAGATAAACATCAATGTGAGAGAGAGAGTCACTGATTGGTTGCCTCCTGCACGTGCCCAATCAGAGTTGGGGGTCAAACTTGCAACCCAGGTACATGCCCCAAGACCTACTGGTGCTCTAAGCACTGAGCCACATGGGCCATCTCTCCCACTGCCTCTCCCCATGCCCAGCTCTCAAAACTCCAGACAAAACCAGGAGTAACAGCACTCACAAACTAGGTGATCCTGCACTTAACAGCACACAAAACCACTCCCACAGGAGCCGCGGATGGCGCCCTAGAGTCCACACGCCCGGGGTGTCGCCAGCCCCCGCCCCCGTCACCGGCACTGCTGCCTCCAACAGGCCCGGCTCCGTGAGCAGGAGCCCGGGCACGTGCCAGCGAGGGGCCAGCGCCCACGGAGGAACGCAGTCCCCGCTTTCCATGAGGGCGCGGTGCCGGGCGGGCAGGAGAAGAGCGACTCAGCAGAGGAGCCACCGGAAACCGAGTCCCGCGCTCCTCCCTGGCTGACAGCACAGGAGGCGCCATGAGAGCGCCCCAAAGCACCTCCTTCCCAAGCCCAGGCCACGGCGCAGGGCAGCAGGCCAGGCCCGGTGCTCACCCTCACCGCCGCCCGAAGGTCCAGGGCTCTGGAGCCCAAGAAGCAAAGCTGGTTTGTGCTTCTGTGGCAGGAGGCAGGGAGCTTCGCTGTAAAAATAAGCATCACGCGGCGCGCTCACAGGCAGCACTCGGCTCCTCTCCCGCCTGCGTGGGCTTGCGGTAAGGAAAGGCACGCGGAGCGCCAGGCCGGAGGACGGACAAGAGCAGCGCCCACGGCGGGTGCCGGCGTGGCCGAGCTGGCGCGGACCCCAGGGGAAGGCCTCTCGCTGGGGAAGCGGTGGAGACAAAGGCTGGGCCGGCAGATTCACGGGGAAGTGCGGGCACCAGACACAGGAAGTCATGCGGCCGCGGGAGAGGCGGGCAGGGACCGGGCGGCCAGAGAGAGCGGACAGCTGGGTCGGGCCTGGCCGGGCTGCACGTTGCTCGGCTCCCGCTGGCCAGTCCCGCCCGCTCCGCCCCGGTGTCACCGGGAAGGTGCACCGTTTGCTGCAGGGAGGCACGGGCGCCCGGTGCCGGCTGGAAGCTAAAGTGAGGACAGGAAGGGCCTTGAAGAAGGCGGATGGGTCTCCTGGGCTCGTGGGCGGCTGCCCACTGTCCATGGCCACACACGCAGGTCACCGGAGAAGAGCGACTTAGCAGAGGAGCCACCGGAAACCGTGTCCCGCGCTCCTCCCTGGCTGACAGCACAGGAGGTGCCCATGAGAGCGCCCCAAAGCACCTCCTTCCCCAAGCCCAGGCCACGGCGCAGGGCAGCAGGCCAGGCCCGGTGCACCGGGCCTGGCCTGCTGCCCTGGTGCCGTGGCCTGGGCTTGGGCAGGTCTAAGGTGCAGCTCTCATTTGCGCTGTTATTTGAATAACGAGGGTGTGACAGTGATCAAACAAGATCCAGATGGCAGAGAGAGGGAGAGGGAGAGGAAAGAGAGGGAGGGGAGAGGGGGGAGGAGAAGGGAGAGGAGAAGGGAGGAGGGGGGAGAGGGGAGGGGAGGGGGAGATGAGGAGGGGAGAAGCAGAGGGAAGAGGAGAGAGAGGGGGATGGGGAGATGGGGAGGGAGGGGAGAAGGGAGGGAGAGGGGAGGAAGAGGAAGGGAAAGGGGAAGGGAGAGGGGGAGAGGGGGGAGGAGGTGCAAGAGGGGGGAGGGGAGGAGGATGGGGAGGGAGGGGAGAAGGGAGGGAGAGGAGGAGAGGGAATGGGGGAAGAGGGGGGAGGGGAGGAGAGGGCAGCGGGTGCTCCCCCGGTGCCCTGGAGGGTGTGGGCTCTGAGCAGAGGGCAGCCCCTGGGGGCAGGAGGAGGGTGCCTCCACCCGCAGCGATGGGCCGGCAGCGCTCTCCGGGTGCCGGCCCTAGCCTTGCCTGGGCACGGGGTGGAGAGGAAGGCGCCGGCCTGGTTGGCAGGACCCGGGCCCCTCCTCTGACTCCGCAGACGCTGGGCCTGCAGCTGCCGGAAGGAGGGCAGCCCAGCCTCCCGCCCCGCCGCCGCCGCCGCCGCCGCCGCAGCCGGAGCCGGAGCCGCCGGAGCCGGGCGGCAGGGCCGGACCTGCGGACGTGGAGGGTGGCCGCCGGCCAGGGGCAGAGCTCACGGGGCGGCGGGAGGGGAGCTCGGCGGGCTCAGGGCGAGGCCAGCGGGCAGGCCCCAGGCAGGTGCGCGGCCCTCCGCCCCCAGCGCCCCCAGCGGGGCCGGGACCCCCGCCTCTGCTGGACCGTCCAGCTCCTCCCGAGGTCCGCGACCTGCCCCCCCCGGCTGATGAGGCGCCCTGCCCCCCCCCCGGGCTGATGGGGCGCCCTGCCCCCCCCCGGGCTGATGGGGCGCCCTGCCCCCCCCCCCCGGGCTGATGGGGCGCCCTGCCCCCCCCCGGGCTGATGGGGCGCCCTGCCTCCCCCGCTGATGGGGCGCCCTGAACCCCCCGGGCTGATGGGGCGCCCTGCCCCCCCCCGGGCTGATGGGGCGCCCTGGCCCCCCCCGGGCTGATGGGGCGCCCTGCCCCCGGGCTGTCACGCAGAAGCCGCCTGCCAGGCGGGACCCACACTCGTGCTCCCCCCCCCCCGCGCACGCGGCACGAACACGCGGGGCCCACCCACGCCACCAGCAAGGGCAGTGCACAGGGGCGACTCGGACGGAGGGGCGACGGCCGCCGCGGGGGCGACAACGCTGGGTCGCGACCCCAGCCGCCCCTCCGGCCCGAGGCCCCAGCCTCCTCCCAGGCGCCCCTACCCCGCCCCGGCAGACCCCCGCCCCTCCGCCTCGGGCACGCTCCCCGCCCCACTCACCCCGGAGCCCCGCGAGCGGCCGGGCGAGGGGCGCGGGCGCGGCGGGCGGGAGCGGCGGCAGCAGCAGCAGCAGCAGCGGCAGCGCGAGCGGCGGCCCCATGCTGGCGGCTCAGTCCATGGCGGCCTCTCCCCTCCGCGCCGCCGTTGCTTCAGCACCGGACAGCGCCGCCCGCCCGCCGCCCCGCCCCGCCCCGCCCGGCCCCCCGCAAGCCCCGCCCCGCCCGGTCCCCCGCAAGCCCCGCCCACAGCCCCGGTCCCCCGCAAGCCCCGCCCACAGCCCCTGGTCCGCCCGCAAGCCCCGCCCACAGCCCCTGGTCCGCCCGCAAGCCCCGCCCACAATCCCTGGTCCACCAGCAAACCCCGCCCACAGCCCCGAGTCCACCCGCAAGCCCCGCCCCGCCCCACCAGCAAACCCCGCCCACAGCCGCTCCAGTGGCCACTTTCTTCCTGGGGTCCCCCAGGCGGCCCCGCGCAGGCCCCTGCCCACCCACGACCCCAGCTCTTTCGGGTGCTACCACCCTGCCCCCGGCCCCCCACCTTTGGGCGCCCAGCCTCCCGCGCCCCTCCCTTCCACCCCCACCCGCAGCCCCGCGGACCCTTCCCACCCTGCAGACCCTGTGGAAGCCCCCTCCCCCTTCTCCCAGCCCAGGGCCCCGGGTTGGGGCGAAGGGCGGCACTGCCTGCCCTAGATGTGCCCAAAGGCCGCTGCACCCTGTCCTAGCACCCTGTCCTAGGATGGATGGGGGTTCTCTGCCGACTTCCGGCTGCCGCCACAGCTCCGTGGTTAGAGCCAAGGCAGGCGGGGGTGGGGGTGGGGGGGAAGGGGGGGAGTCAAGGACAGGTACCTGGGTGCAGATTCCATCCCTGACCCTGGCTGTGGCCACAGCACATGGGTGTTCCTCTCTCTCCTCTCTTCCCTCCCCCTTCCACTCTCAAACCAAAAGGAATCCTGAGGCTGGTGTGGAGAGGCACAAACTCCTCTTTACCTGAAAGTGCCTGGCAGGCCTGGCCATGCGCTCAGTGGGTAGAGCACATGCCCTTGCACAGAAAGGTTGCAGGTTCAATCCTTAGTCAGGGCGAGTGCAGGATGAGGTTCTCTCTCACCTCTCCTCGCTCCCTCCCACTCGCTCTAAAAACCATTGGGAAAACATCCTTGGGTGAGGCTAACAAACAACATGTACCTGGCAGGAGCCTGGGTCTGAATCTCACCAGAAGCAGGTAATGTCAGGGCTTCCTGGAGCTCAGGCTGGGCAGGGTCTGAGCATGGTGGCCACGGTGACGGTGAGGGGAGTCCTCAGCCTGGAAAAGGGTGGGGGTTAGTGGGAGCCTAACCTGGAAATGGGAGCTGGAGCCAGGAAGCCACTCCTGAGCTCTGAGCTCCTGGCAGGGGTCAGGACTCCCAGTGGGGTGGGCCCTGAGGTGGCCTGGCTCTGTGCTGGCCACTGGCCAGGGTTTGGGAGGGCACTGAGGCCCCATGTACCCCCCAGGAGACTATGTCCTAAAGACCCGGCACAGCTGCCTGTCAGAACCAGCGTGGATGTGTGTTGTGAGCGAATGTGTGAGGTGTGTGTAGTGTGCGCTATGTGCATGTGTATGTGATGTATGTAGTGTGTCATGTGCATGTGTGTGGTGTGTGCATGTGTATGTGTGAGGTGTGTGTAGTGTGCTGTGTGCATGTGCGTGGTGTGCTAAGTGCATGTGTGGAATGTGTGCTATGTGCATGTGTGTGAGGGGTGTTCTTTTTTTGTTATATACATTTTATTTTTTATTTTTTAAATAAATCTTTATTGTTCAGATTACAAATGTTCCTTTTTCCCTCCCCAATTGCTCCCCTCCACCAGGTTCCCACCCCACCCTCTGCCCTTTCCCCACCCCCCATTGTCCTCATCCATAGGTGCACAGTTTATGTTCAGGCTCTTCCTTCACCCCCCACTCCCTTTTTCCCCAAGAATCCTCAGTCCACTCCCCTTCCATACCTCTGATTCTATTATATTCACCAGTTAATATTGCTCATCAGGTTTTTTAATTTCCTTGGCTTTCAGTTTTACTTGTTGATAGTTACATATTTGTTGATAATAATTTTTATCTTTATCTTCTTCCTCTTCCTAAAGAACCCCCTTCAGCAATTCATATAATTCTGGTTTGGCGGTGATGAACTCCTTTAGCTTTTTTTTATTGGTGAAGCTCTTTATCTGGCCTTCGATTCTGAGTGATAGCTTTGCTGGGTAGATTATCTTTGGCTGTAGGTTTTTGCTATTCATCACCTTGAATATTTCTTGCCATTCCCGCCTGGCCTGCATGGTTTCTGTTGAGAAATCAACTGACAATCGTATGGGTGCTCCTTTATAGGTAACTGCTTTTCTCTTGCTGCTTTTAATATTCTCTGTCTTTTGCTCTTGGCATTTTAATTATGATTTGTCTTGGTGTGGTCCTCTTTGGATTCCTTTTGTTTGGAGTTTGCGCTTCCTGGACTTGTAAGTCTAATTCTTTCACGAGGTGGGGGAAGTTTTCTGTCACTATTTCTTCCAGTATTCTTTTGGTATCTTGCTCTCTCTCTTCTTCTGGGACCCCCATAATTCTGATGTTGGTTCGTTTGAAATTGTCCCAGAGGTTTCTTACACTATCTTCAACTTTCTGGATTCTCTTATCTTCTTGCTTCTGTGAAGGAGTGTCCTCTGGCTCTTTGTGTTCCAAATCTTTGACTTGATTGTTGCAATCTTCCATTCTGTTTTTAGGACTCTGTATAATATTTTTTATTTCAGACAATGTATTCTTTATTTCTTGTTGATCCCTTATTACATCTAGTTGATCCCTTTTCATATCCTCATAAGTCTCGTTTATTTTATCGGCCTTTTCTAGGAAATTCTTGAAAAACCTTATAATCATGGTTTTGAACTCTATATCCAATCGCTTTTTGTCCTCCATTTCTTTTGTTTGTGATCTGTTTCCTTGTCTCAGCATTTTCACAGCTTCCCTGAGTTGATAGAGTGGCTTTGTGTGCTTAGGTGTCCTATATGGTTCAGTGGGTCAGCCTCCCAGTTACCTGAGGTGGACAGTCTTGGTGTAGCCCTTTGTGGGCTGTGTATGCAGTCTTGTTGTTAAGCCTTGCTTGTTGTTGGTATCACTGGGAAGCGTTGATCTCCAAGCCAATTGGCTATGAGGATCAGAAGTGTCTCAGCTAGGAGGGTTTCTGTATTCCACTTGGAGTGGGCGGTACAGACAAGCCTTGGTGAATCCTGCAAAATTGGTTAAAGGCTAGCACACCTCTTTATAGGCGCCAATAAGCTTTGGATTCATGTCTGTCCCTCCCTAGGAGAGTTCTATTCACGGCAAATGAGAAAGCTAGCCACTGGAAGGGCTTCTGTGCTCCGCATGGATGGGGCGGAGTCTCGGGTGAATAAAGCAGACAAGCTTTGTCAGCCCCTCCCTACGAGGGTCTGGTTTCTGAGTCCCGCAGTAATGGCCGCTGGCTTCACACACCTCCGAGAGATCTCTGCCCACTGCCTGACAGTCTGGCCTCTCCCTGTCTGGAGCAATAGGGTGCTTCTGTTTTCCTCCCAAAGAAGAAAGCCAACCGTGCATTAGCTGTCCGCCAGCTCCGCACGCAGGGAGTAAGCCAGTAGCGAACTTGGCCTGCCCTCTCCGCGCTCCGCAAGCAAGCCGGCAGCGAAGTCTGGCAGCCACCTTTTCGTGCACACAATTCTCCGCACCTTCACAGTTCCTGAGGTTCAGCGTGCTTTCTCTCTCCTTCCCAGATGGTAGAGCCTCCTCTCAGCCAGCTGTCCAGCACTTCAGGGCGATGTTTTCTCTGTTTTCCAGTTCTAAATTCAAATTTGTTGTGGCAGGCAGCATTCAGGTGTCTACCCTATGTAGCCATCTTGGTTTCTTCGTGAGGTGTGTTCTATGTGCATGTGCGTAGTGTGCTGTGTGTATGAGGATGTGGAGTGGGTCCCTCACACCCTAACACCCCCCCCCCCCCATCATTGTCATCATCCTGTGGCCCTGCCAGGGGCCCTATCTTCTCCCTTCCCCACCTGGCGTCCCAATCCCACCTGCTTCAGCACAGGCAGGGGCGTGAGCTTGCTCTGATCCTGAGGGTCCCACATGCCAATGTCAGCTTCACTTCTCTGCCTGCCCGCAGGCCCGCACCTTTCTTCTTGCTGTCTGGCCCTCACCAGCCAGCCTCCGACAGCCAGTAACTGGGTTTCCTTCCTGCCCCAACCAGGCCGGCCTGGGCGGGCTTCGGGGCGGGTGACGGCGAGGCATTATGGCTCAGCCCATCCATCTATAGCCAGACTGATCACTGACCCTCAACGTCCCCAGTTCCCCTCCTCACTGATGCTGTGCCCCCAGACAACCACTGCCCTCCCTAGGAAGCTCCTCCCCCACCCTGCTCCTTACCCTGCCCCATGTCCCAGAGCCTCTTCTGTCTAGACCTGGCTGGGACGGGGCTGACCCTAACCCCTTGCAACCATGATGCCACATGGTCTACCAAGGTGGGCCCCAACCCGCCCCCTGTGCTCCATTACAGATCTGTCCCAGGCACCAGGGAGGCCCCTCCCTACAATGGTAACTTGCAACCAATGCTCGGATGAACAAAAACTTGAACACCTGTCCACAAACAGGAGGAAGAACGACAAGCCTGCAGCCGAGAGAGCAGAAGCCACACAGCACATCCGCAGGATCTCACGGCACCAGGGCCAAGGACAGGCAGTGCCCCACAGGGATGGGCATGTTCTGACTGCAACTGAAGTGTGGGTCATGGGGTCAAAACTCACCAAACCACTAAGATCAGTGTTTTCACTGCATGGAAAGCATTCCGTTTTTATTTTTTTATATTTTTTAAAATATATTTTATTGATTTTTTACAGAGAGGAAGGGAGAGAGATAGAGAGCCAGAAACGTCGATGAGAGAGAAACATCGACCAGCCACCTCTTGCACACCCCCTACCGGGGATGTGCCCGCAACCAATGTGCATGCCCTTGACCGGAATCGAACCTGGGACCTTTCAGTCCGCAGACCGACGCTCTACCACTGAGCCAAACCGGTTTCGGCAGCATTCCGTTTTTAAAGTAGTCATGTCAGTTTCTCTGGAATGTCAGAGATCTGTATGTACCGTGTCTGATTGGAACAATGCCAGGCAGTAACTCCCATCACAATCCTATGCCAGCGTGGCATTTGGAGGGCGGAGGGTGTTGGAGAAGATGCGGGGATGTGCTGCATCCACATGGAGCCCAGCTTGCACTCAGCAGCCTCACACCCACCTTGTGCCACGGCCAGTGCACGTTGCACAGCCACACAGGGCTTGCATCGCTGGGTAGGCTGTGTGGACATATGGAAGTTGGCCTGGCCACCTGAGGGCGAGCAATCCCAGGGACCCTGGAGGCTTGGAGGTGTGCCGCTGACCACTTCCTGGATGGACTACATGCTGCACGTCTGAGGCCCCAAACCAAAAGGCACTTTTCCACCTACAGGACAAGTGCTCTGCTGTGCCTGAAAGCAAGCATCCGAGGCTGCTACACCGCGGGGCAGCCTGCGCGGGGCAGCCTGCGCAGGGCAACCATCGGTGCGAGCGCCGCGCAGGAGCAGGCGCTTGGCGGCACGGTCTTCTCGGGAAGATGGCCTTAGCGTGCCGTGGCCACTCAGGAAGGAACGTGTTGGTGACCTCGCCAGGAGGTCATGTTGGCGTCCAGGGGAGTGTGGAGAGGAACAGGGTGTCCACAATCACCATCGGCTCCATGTCGTTTTCGATGCCTCAGCTCATTTCCACCTCCCCTGCTGCCACCGGCTCCCGAGCAGCCATGCTGCGGGGACACGAGCTCCGGGAAGGCTGGCAGCTCCCAGGAAGGCTCCCTGCAGAGTCCGTGTCCGGACAGGAGACCCACTTTTATGCCATGATCAACAGGAAGGCACGGGGGAGGGGCAGGAGAGGACAGACTAGTTTATTGTCACGGTTCTAGAGCCAAGCCCACGATGGCACAGCCACGGGTAGGCATGGCAGGGCTGCACTCCCTAAAAGCTGAGAGTCCACGGCTTCCTACAGTGCCCGCCTTCACCTCTGCTCCCCTCACAAGGTCACGTGATGGCATTAGGACACATCCAGACAACATGGAGAACCCCAACTCAAGATCCTACACTTCACATTCTATTTTCCCTTTGCCCTGGCCCTTGAGTCAGTTTCATGCTCAGCCAAGGGTCCTGGCATGCACAGAGGTGACAGGAGTTCCCTGGGGTAGTTGTAGCACTCACCTCCAAAACCGAGTGGGTGTTTCCCTTGTGGGAAGAGGTTAGTTTCAAAGTTATACATGAGTTTTTAGGTTTTCTCTTTTGTGTCATTTTTTTTTTTTTTTAATTGATTTTTTAGAGGAAGAGAGAGGAATAGTTAGAAACATCGATGAGAGAGAACCATCGATCAGCTGCCTCTTGTACACACCCTGCTGGGGATGTGCCCGCAACCAAGGTACATGCCCTTGACCGGAATCGAACCCAGGACCTTTCAGTCCACAGGCTGACGCTCTGTCTACTGAGCCAAACCGATCTCTGCTCTTTTGTGTCAATCTTGAAGGGTGAAATAATCCAACTTGTGAAAAAATGTAATTTCATTTTTATTGGGCCAACATAGTTCATAAAATCCTCTAGCTCACTTCCTGAAAAGGAAGGATATTTCTGAAACAGGCGGTAGCAGCTCACGTGTTACCTCTGCTCCGGACAGGTTAGGTCTCCGTCCCTGTGTGCAGCCTCCAGTGTGGGCTCATCCAGGAAGGGACGTTTCCTGACTACACCTCTCCACTCCCGGCACCAGCCCGTCCCGTGGGCACGTCCCTCGAGTCCGCCACACGTGGTGACAGCTGCTCCCCACGGTGACTGCATAAGCTCAGAGGGACGAGTTTGCGAGGTTCATGCAGACAGGTTCCCGAGGAGGGTCACCAGGTGTCAGGCCTTGCACACAAACTAGCTCTCCCCCCAGATCGCCAGGCGTGGCAGGCGGACGTGTCTCCGCTCAGCTCCACAGGCCCCACAGCTGCCAACTTGCATTCCTGGTGTCCAGCCTGGCCAGGTGTTTTACTCGGGTGAGCAGCCCAAGGCCCACAGTGACAAGTATCCCAAGGCAGAATACGGCAGCCATACCAGTTAATAATGTGGATTTTGTCATCAAAGAAAACACGACAATTTTAAGAAAAACATCAAAAGTGCTTTATTCAAAATAATGTCCATCCCTAGCTACACATTTCCCACGTATTTCAGGTAATTTGTGGATACCATCCCAATAGAACTTTTCTTGTTTTGAGGCAAACTATTCAGAGACCAAATTTTTCACTTCGCATTTTTTGAAGTGCTGCTCAGAAAGTATGTGCACCATTGATCAGAACAAGTGGCAATCTGAAGGAGCAAGGTCTGGTGAATAAGGCGGGTGGGTTCATACTTCCCAGGCAAGATCTGTTAACATGTCTTTAACTGGTTTTGAAGTGTGAGATGGTGTGTTATCACAAAGCAAAATTACTTTGCCGTGTCTTCATATTGGTGATTTTATGAACAAAGCATGGTTCAAATTGATTATTGTTGTCAGTAGTGATCAGTATTAATGGTTCTACCTGGTTTTAGAAGCTCATAATACACCACACCTTCCTAATCCCACCAAATATAGAGCATTGTCTTCTTTCTGAAGTGATTTGGCCTTGCAGTCGATGTTGATGGTTGATCTAGAAGGGGTCTTCAAACTACGGCCCTAGGGCCACATGCGGCCCGCAGAAGAGTCTGATCCGGCCCGCCAGGTTTTTTGGGCAGTGAGCGCAGCCGAGGTGTTACAGTAGGAATTAGTAGTTCATATAGTCCGGCCCTCCAGCTCTCTGAGGGACCGTGATCTGGCCCCCACTTTAAAAAGTTTGAGGACCCCTGATCTAGATCAACCCATGATTCTGTGTATCTGGGATTCTCAAAATAAACCCACTTCTCATCGCCAGTCACAATTCGATGCAAAAAAGACTTGCTTTCATGCCATTGAGGCAACATTTTACTGATGCCTTTTCAGTTTTCCATTTGTCTTTTGTTCAGTTGATGTGGCACCCATTTTCCTTCCTTTAAAATCTTTCCCATTGTTTGTGAACGATCGAAAATTGTTTGATGAACGTTTAATCTTTCTGCAAGTTGTTTTTGAGTTTGACATACATCTTCATTCAATAATGCTTGTAATAGTTGGTCTTCGAACTTTTTTGATTGACCTGGTATTTTTTGTCTTTCACATCGAAATCATCACTTTTAAAGCGTTTAAACCAGCGTTCTTGAGATGAAGCAGTTCGCCATAAGATTCCCGAAGTATATAACTTTTTCTTCAAAATAATGAATTAAAACTTCCCGCAAATGCTTTTTCTTGCACAAAATTCAACATTTTTAAGTGTAAAAGTATCTATAATATCAGCAAATTTGACACATGAAGTGTTGAAACTTGCTGTCAATACAACAAAATAGCATACATATCAAATCTCATATATATCAACATATGTGTAACTCCATCTATTGAAAAAACTCGCATTATTATCTGGTGCACCTAGTGTGTTCACAGCCACTAAAACAAGCCCCACCTCATTTCTTGGCGGCCCCTGCGTCAGGCCTGGCCATAAAGCCGAAGCGCAGTGCACAGCCAGTCTGCATGCTTCTCAGGGACACAGGGGCGCTGTTTTACTCTCGCCGGCTCTGAGGAGAGAATGCTCACATGCCTGAGGTTCTCACTTCCCACCTGTCACCAGGTGGGCTCCCAGGCCACAGGTGCTGACTGGCCACTACTTAGGACCCACGGACAACAGGGATCTGGGACAAACGTGGAGACTTCCTAGTAACCAGGGAGGGCACAATGGGTCACAGACAATGCAGCCAGGAAGCCAGGCGCCAGTCTGTGGGCACTAGAACAGCTCGCGGTTAGAAAAGATCAAAGAACGGTCGTCCAGCGCAATGGAATGGCTTGTATTTGCAGCCACAGGACCCACCTCCACCCCAGGGCGGCGGCTCCAGGACCTGTGTGTGCCGGCCTGCACCTCCCTCACCCCTCAGCCAGGGCTCCGCTACAGCACCTTCTGGTAGAAGACAGGCTCCCCAGAATAGATGTTTTCTTTGCTTTATTACAGTTTGCAAGCAATAGTATATATACACACATATATGTGGCATTTTAAAACAACCAGGTGTGCTAGAAAGGTGTCTTTTTCTTTGCACCCGGATTTCCTGAGCCCTTTATATTAACTGTATTATTGTGCAGGCAGTAGGCAAACATTTAAAAACCTTTGAGCTTCCTACTCACATTTCCCCAAATCCCACCTTCTCCATTACATGGGATATTAATATTAAAAACACGAGGGAAATACATATTCATCTCATTTCCTGTAAGTCCCTTTTCTCTATTTTTTACATAACCAATGATGGCTCGATTATGAATTCAAAAATGCTCCCAACGTTCTTGATGATGATTCATAGAGAAATCTGAAACACAAGGAAAGAAAGAATGAGCTATAAATATAAGTGACCAAATTGTCCAAATGTGCATTTTCACAAAGTAAATCTAAAAATGCTAGTTAACCAACTACACTTAAAAAGAAAGTTGAAACAAGCAGTCACTGTCACTGACGGGTCCACGTCCGTCAGGGAAGGAAGGACGACACTGTCGTAGTGGGTGCGTGGCACGTGGACAGCGTCAGTGAGCACAGCCATAGGCCAGGGCCCCAAGGACCCTCCACAGATACAACTATTCAGCCTTTTCCGAGGGACGGGCTTCCTCCCTGACGGTGCTCGGCGAGGGAGGCTCTGCCCACGACTGGTACTCAGTGCACTCCGCCCCTCAGCACCCGCATCCTGAGCTTTCCCTGTACACAGGAACAGGACGGGATGCGCTACCGCATGGCAGCCACTGGCGCGTCACCTGAGACCTGCACACAGGCTTCACATTGCCTCCCTCCCTGCCAGCCCTCCCAGCCGATGTGGGCGGGCCACTGAGTTTCCCTCCCGGGGCCTCTCCTAAGCCCTGCAGGCCAACTCAGGCCTAGAGCCGACCTCTGAGCCTTAAGGACACTCCCGGCCTTCTCGATGCCCAAATGCCACGAGGGTGCGGCACTCCCCTCAGAGAGTGCACGAGCCAGCTATGCTCTTGGCTCCTGCCCGGACGCAAACATCGATGTTTATCCCCATGACAGCTCCTCAGCCAGAGCCCGCCTCCTGCTCCCCGTGGAGTGATACACCACATGGCCCTTCGAGCATCAGTCCAAGCGCATGTGGACCTGCACTTCCCAGGAGCTGCAGTAAGAGGTCTGAAGAGTCAGGTGAAGTGCATCTTAATGTTTTATTTAGCCCAATACACCCAAAATACAGCAATCCATTATCAATATAAAACACCCCGACAGCCCTGGCCAGTGGGCGACAGTGGTTAGAGTGTTTGCCAGAGCACTGAAGGGTCCAGGTTTGATTCCCGGTCAAGGGCTTGCACCTGGATTGCAGGCTCGATCCCCAGCCCTGGTTGGGGCACATGCGGGAGGCAACCAATTGATGTCTATCTCACATCGAAGTTTCTCTCTCTCCCCACTCCTTCCCTCCCTCGCTCTTCCCCCACTTTGCTCTCTGTAAAAGTCAATGGAAAAATATCCTCCGGTTGGGATTAACAAAAGACAAGAACCCACACTGCTGACAAGCTGCACAGTCATGCTCATGCTGCCTCCAGGGCTTGGCGTGCACTCTGCCATGCCCTGCTCAGCTCAGCTGACTCACATTCCGAGTGCTCAGTGTCCACAAGGGGCCAGCACAAACCTAGAAAGATTTTAAAATTTTCTCTTTATCCCTGGAATTCAAGAGTTTTACTAACACTTGGATGTGATTTTTCGTCATCAACCCCATCCAGAATTTAGTGAAACAACAAAATCTTTAAAACTACATATTCTCCTATCATTTGTTAAATCACAGCCTGTCTTGGGTCTATTTCCTTGGTCTGCCTTTGTCCCTGTAACTTCCCTGTAACTTCTCTTCATCAGTATCTGTCCCACAGGTTGAGAATCGCTGCTGTAGAGCCTAAGACCATCAGAAAACAGATATTTACATTACAGTTCACTATAGTAGCAAAATTACAGTTATGTAGCAACAAAAACGTTATGGTTGGGGGTCACCACCACATGAGGAGCTGTATTAAAGGGTCATGGCATTAGGAAGGTTGAGAACCGCTAGCCTAGAGAGACCAGGACAGTCACGAGGGCCAGTGTTAGCCAGACCCAAGTCCTGGTGGCCTGGGAGAGAAAAGCACCCTTTATCACAGCCAGGGGCAGAGACAGGGACACAGGACACACCGAGTCACCAGCACCCACTTACTCACAATACTGTCTCCTTGAGTGAGCACAGCCTTGAAAGACGGGAGAGAAAAGCATTCAGCCACCTTGGCAGGAACTGATGAACTCTAGGCACCAGCCGCTCAAGCTGACCTACGTCTAGACTAGCACAGACACAGCTGCCGTCACCCTGGACCGAGATCGAGCCAGCACCCGGACCGCTGGCACCGCACGTGCTCCTGGCATAAGCAAGGGGCCAGGGCCGGTTTGCCGGAGACAAGCCGCTGACAAGGCAGCGTTTGGGCTCGAACCCAGATTGTGCCCTCATGAGGGAGAACACCCCACAGCCATAGCCACAGGGAGGCAGGCAATCCATTTTCTGAGAAAGCAATAAGAAACAATGTATGTTTTTATTAAAGATTAGTCTTATTGGGTCGGCAGCTAAGTAATTGCGGATTTTTTAAAGAAAATCAAAGACAATTTTTTCATGGAACTAAATAACTTTATTCTATAATGTATTGCCCATTTTGATCAATGACCTTTTGCCATCTTTCAGGCAGCATCATAATCCCATGTTCAAAAAACTTCTGGTTTTTATTAGCAAAAAACTGAATCAGGTACGATTTGACATCATCATCATTATTGAAATTTTTACCATTCAAGGAGTTTTGTAAAGATCGAAACAAAAAGTAATCAGATGGTGCAAGGTCAGGACTATATGGTGGATGTGGCAAAACATCCCAACCAAGTGTGTGGCCTTGCATTGTCATGATGGAATACAACACCTTTTCGATTTGTCAATTCGGGCCGCTTTTCTTCAACTGCATTGTTTAATTTCGTTAGTTGTTCAATGTAGACATCAGAATTGATCGTTCGGTTGGGTGGTAAGAGTTCAAAGTAGACAATTCCTTTGTAATCCCACCAAACTGATAACAAAACCTTCTTTTGATGAATATCAGCTTTTGATGTTGTTTGAGTTGGTTCACCTGGCCTGCTCCACGATCTTTTCCGCTTGATATTGTTGTAAACAACCCATTTTTCATTGCCAGTTATCAGTCGTTTTAAAAATGGATCATTTTCATTACGTTTCTTTAGCAAATCGCAGCTGCTAATGCGTTGCGTTAACTGTGATTCTTTCAGTTCGTGAGGAACCCATGTATCGAGTTTTTGAACATAGCCAAGTTGTTTTAAGTGATTTTCAATGCATGTATGTGATACATGAAGCTTCTCTGCAATCTCACGTGTTGTACTGTGACAGTCCGAATTGATTATTGCTTTGATTAGGGCGTCATCAACTTCAACTGGACGACCAGAGCGTCTTTCATCTTTGAGTGAAAAATCACCAGAACGAAATTTGGCAAACCAATTTTGACACTGCCGTTCTTTTAAGGCTTCGTCACCATAAACAGCACATAACTTTTTATGAGCTTGCGATGCGTTTTTCCCTTTGCGGAAATAAAAAAGCAAAATATGACGAAAATGTTCCTTTTGATTTTCCATTTTTCAACGAACGCCAAACAAAAACTACAAAACAGATCAAAAAACTTTTTTTACTGATTAACAGCTGAATAGCCAACTATCAAATACAAAATGTGTTTTACATTTGTACTGTGTCTGCAAACCTAAAAATTCAACTGAAGCCATATATGTGTGAAACCCGCAATTACTTAGTTGCCGACCCAATATTTATGTATAGTTTTTAACTATCCACACTATTGGTGATGACAGAAGCAGGTTTTGACACATAAAACTCAATTGTCATCCATCATCACATCAACAGGCTAAGAAGAAAAATCACATGGTCATGCCAATACACGCAGAAAAAACTGCTGAAAAATCCAGCACCCATCCTTCACATTAAAAACTCATGAACTTGGAACAGAGCAGAGCTCATCAACCTCATAAAGCTCGTGTACAAAAACCCTCAGCTTCTCATCACCCCTAATGCTGAGAATGTGGAAGCTTTCAGACGCAGAGAGGAACGAGGTAAGGAGGTGCCCTCCTGCCATCCTTTCCAGTGTGCGACCCAGAGTCTGGGCTAAAGTGGTAAGGCAGGAAGGCAAGAGAGGTCTACAGATGGGGAGGGAGAAACAAAACTGCCTTCACTCATTTGTGAGCAACTCAGGATTTTGAAAGCTTTTCTCCCAAGGACAGCATATCAGGTACAAAGCTGATTTCCTAGTTCTGAGCTCTGTAAACTCAAGTTCACAGAACAGCGGGAAAACGTGTTTCTCTGGCTGCTCTGAGTGCACAGTTCAAGGAGCATCGGCAGGGTGCTGCCCGGCACGGCCCACAAAGTCTGCCCGGGGGGGGCGGGGGGGGCCGCGCACGGCCGGCAGAGGCGCGGTGGCAGCAGGAGCCCAGGGAAGAAAGCCTTCCTCTCCGGTGGGAACGCTAGGGAAGGGGTAAGCAGAGCTTAGGAGTTCCCATGGCTCCACAGGCACAGCGAACCATCGACAATAACCTACACAATAATTCGGAGGCACGCACTTACTTTTCTAGAGCAATATTTTACAAAGTTGTTTTTGAGGACAGACACAGAAATAAATTAAACCTATGTTCCAAGCGTTTGCCAACAAAATGTTTCCATCTTCACAATCCCAAGTTCTCTAACTGCCTGGCTGTGGGCAGAGCGAACACGTGACTAAGACACCTGAGAACAGCCAGCCCTTTCCAGATACCCGCCCGCGTGTGACCGCGCCTTACCTTTCCCTGCTGTCCTCTTCCAAAGTGATCTCCATGAATGTCTGCAGTTTCCTGTGAACGGCAGCTGCAACATCCTTCACTCGGGAGCTTTTATGCTTACCTGGAAGTACGTTAAAGAGGAAAAAGACTAACGTGACCACACAGGACAAACATGTCTGCCAGGAATGCAGGCACAATTTCAACACAACTGAGCACCTCACCTCCCTTAGAGCCGGCCCACTTATTGACCGTGGGCACTAACCGCCCCCTCACAGGAAGCGAGGGGCCAACGCTGGCGAAGCTCCTTGCGGTTCTGAGGCGGAGAGCGCGCCAATGAAGGTGACCCAGGACTTTCCACCAGAGAGTGCATGCCCACCTGTGCCTCCGTGACAGTGACAACTACCAGGAGGAGTCACCACCTGCGTGGCACCTGTGACGCACTAGTCTCCGTTCTCTCAGCCTCCAGAGACGGTCCCCTCAACCTGCTGATCTGCACTAGGCACACTCCCGTGGGGAGGCTTTTTGGGGCCTGGCCGTGGGCACACCAGTTACAAATATTATCCTAAGACTGCAGACTCGGGCTTATGGGGAGATCGTTCGTTCCCAGGAGCACTCTCTAGATACAACATGTTACTGAGAAAATAACTTTGACATTATTAAAACTGAACAAAACCACAGAAAGTTAATGGTAATGCATTGCAGGGTGTTACTGTATTGTACTCTGAGGAAAGCATTTTATAGCAGCTCCAAGCATTTTCCCAGTACTATTGCAATTTGCTGGGGCAGTCACAACAGGTAAAGCTAAGGCTTAAGCATTTAGCAGATACATTCAATATTAACACCAAAACATACCATCATTAGCAAAATATATTCAGATTTTTAAACATCCTATATAATTAAAGCCTAATATACTAAGTGTCCAGTTGACTGGTCAACCTTTCAACCAATCAAAGCATAATATGCTAATGATATGCTAAGGCAGTTTAACCGCTATGACATGCACTGACCACCAGGGGGCAGACACTCCAACCAGTAGGTTAGCTTGCTGCTGGGGTCTGGCCGATTGGGACTGAGCAAGATGGGCCGGACATACCCTGGAACCTTCCCGTGGTCCCTCCCCGGCTGGCCAACCTCCCGAGTCCCTCCTCAGTCCTGAGAGTGCACTGGTGGGGTCCCTCGGCTTGACCTGCACCCTTTCACAATCCAGGATCCCTCCGGGGATGTCAAAGAACAGGTTTCAGCATGAATTACTGAATTCAGCATGAATTACCCAGTCTCACAGGCCAGTGTGCACGAATTCATGCACTGGGCCTCTAGTATGTAATAAATGACAAACCTATAGAAATTCAATTCTGAGGCATAGGAGGGATACTTACTAGGTCCAGGGGGGAAAGGTGACGGGAATAGGAAGTACCGTATTTTCCGGCATATAAGACGACCCCCTAATTTTACAGTTAAAACAGGTTTGGGCCTATATTCGCTGTATAAGACTACCCCCTACTTCAAAGAAAAGACTTACTTTGCCGTCAAGATCTGCAGGTAATTTTTGTGCAATTTTGGTCTTTTGCCCTGATTTTCAGTTGACTTTTTTTTGTTTCAAAAGTCATCTTATATACTGGAAAATACGGTACATTAAGAAGCTCAGGCCAGCTGAAACCGGTTTGGCTCAGTGGTAGAGCGTCTGAAAGGTCCCAGGTTCGATTCCGGTCAAGGGGATGTACCTTGGTTGTGGGCACATCCCCAGTAGGGGGTGTGCAAGAGGCAGCTGGTCGATGTTTCTCTCTCATCGATGTTTCTAGCTCTCTATCCCTCTCTCCTCCTCTCTGTGAAAAATCAATAAAATATATTTAAAAAAACAAAACAAAAAAAACACCTCAGGCCAGCTGGTTACCCCCAGTGCAGGCTCAGCCAAGTAGAGGGAGCTGAGCAGATAAGTGTCAGAGCAGGGGTCACAGAACACGGGAGCTGAGTTCCCAGAAGTTCCAGAACAGTTCTAAGATAGGGCCAGCTACAGCCCAAACAATGTAATAGAAATTTAACCAACCTTTATTGATAACCAAAATAATATGCATAACAGCCGTGAGACACACAATTCCTTCAATATCGTCAGAAGTAACACACATCTTTAACTCATCTAAAAATGACCTGCAAAAAATAAACATCTGAAATTACTCAACAGCATGCACCCTAATACCTGTAGAAGACAAATACAAGTAGGATTCATTAACCACCGTGAATTCTAGTTCCCACACTTTTCAGTCTGGTATGCCAATCCCACAGGTGAAACAGGCCATCAGAATAGATCTTCTGGTGAAGGAAGTTACTCTGTATGTCCCAATACACACCACAAAACTTAGTATGTTTCTGAAAGGTAATTCACAGCTGCAGAAAACGATGTTTTTAAACTTCTCATTGAACTGATCTGCTATTAAAGTTCCACAGAGATCAGGCATCTGCAAAACCATTCTTTCTTTAACCCTTCAGTCTTGTATGTGCCAAGCCTAGGGCACCAGGTGAATGAAGTGGCTGGAGAAATATTCAGGTGTGTGCCCACAAGCGGAAGCCATGCTGACACCTCACCCAGTCACATTCTAGGAGCACACATAGTAGCAAGCATTTTATAAAACATATTAACGTTTTAAATGTCTCCCTCTAAGTGAATTTTAGTTATGAGAAGCATAATCAGAGAGTATTTGGATGAATATATTATATAAAAAGTTAGAGAAATTCTATTTTATATATTCTTATATAGCCCAGAAAGGCTCTGTAAGTATAATGTAAATATTTTATGTAATATTTACAATGTATTAGTATAATATACAAGTGCATAATATAATGTAAATGTTTCAGTGTAATCTATATATATAAAAGCCTAAGCAACTATTACCACTGGTCAACCGAATGACCAGTCGACCAGTCGCTATGACGCGCACTGACCATCAGGGGCAGACGTTCAATGCAGGAGCTACCGCCTGGTATTCAGTATGCTCCCACAGCCAACCTCCCATGGTCCATCCCCCTGACTGGCTGGCCCTGATCCCAGGCAGAGGAACCCCATCCGTGCATGAATTTGTGCACTGGGTCTCTAGTGTAAATATAATGTATAATCTAATGTAAATATTTTTAATCACTGATAAAATGGGAGAAGAAAAAAACTATGTTTTTGTCAAAGAAAGAGCACAGCTCTGAGAAATTCTGAAAGTGGGAAGGAACAACACAGGCAGCTGAACCACAGCCACAGGAAGAGTATTGGACAGTGAAAATGATTACCTGACCACATTCGGAGATTTTATGATTATTCCTATTAAACACCTTGAAAATGGGGGCAGGTCTGAAAGATACTCTGGGGGGGAAAGGTCTTCTACATCAGAAACCTAAAAAAAAAAGTTTTGAGTCAGTAATTTATCAGTTGAGACTGAAACATAACTTATTTTACATGGCTTTGAGAAAGGCTTTCCAGAAACTCAAAAGAATGACTTTACTAGTTGTTGCAATTTCTACAAGAACCTTGATTAGTCTATTATTATATACATGAAGCCTTTAGTTAGAGCACAGAAAAAAATCATGCAACAAGCCTTTTGTCAGTCATCTCTATTACCTTCTGTAAATAATGTGCTATGTTAGGAAAATCTAACACGTGTTCTTATTAGTACAGATCTGGTTTTCTCCACTTCAAAATGATTGACATTGTGGACTAGAGAATTCCTGGTTATGGGCGCCCTGTACCCACATGTCCCGGGAAGCACCTCTGGCCAGCACCCAGCAGCTCTCTCCCTGGCTGTGAAATGAAAATGTGTAGATGTGGCCAATGTCTTCTGGAGGAGCAGTGAGGACCTCGGGTCTGGACCCACATGGGGCCCTGCCGGGACCTGTGCCCTCCATCAGTACCTTTTGTTTCGTCACCCATTCCTGGGCGTGAGCTCTCTGTGCACACGGCTCTGGGGAAGTCTCGATCCAGGCCCCTGCAGCTGATGCGTGCACTTGCCCACCTACCCATGTCGACTGCCACTATCTTTGCTATTTCGAGGCTGCCTTAGGGAATTTCACTCTGGCACAACCAGACGACACTCCTGATAAGCCTCTCATGGTTCCTCTAAAGACACTCTTACGTGTGTCATACCACTGTTTCTCATGAAAATGCTTTACATCTAAATGCTATAAATGCATCTCACAAACAATGACACAAATGACTCCTGACTGGTTAACATAAACACATGTCTGGAGATTTGAGCACACACACATCTATGAGGATGACCAGCCTGGTCAGAGGACTCTGTGGTGCAGGAGCCGCAAAATGCAGAGCAACGGTAAAATACTATATTACACAATATAGTATTGTGTAACTCAACAGAGACAGAACCGTACAAATAGCAGGAAAGGAGGAAAAAAGGGGGACTAATAAACAAACTTCAAAATGGTCAACTTACCCCCAAGCATATACATAACTCCTTTAAAGTAAATGAATTAAGCAACCCAACTTGAAGGCAGAGATTATAAGATTGGATGGGGAAAAGACCCCCACGTGGTTTCTATGGTGCGGAGTGAGAAACAGCAGGGCACAGACGGTGTGATGCTGCTGCAGAGAGAGACAAATCCCTCAAGGTGAGCCTTAGAGTGCATGCGCGGGGTGACAGAGCTCCCGACACATGGAGGGAAAGTCCACCGCGCTGACCTGCGCAGAGGACAGGCAGATGGACAAAACCAGTGGGGGCACAGGGCAGAGGTCTGTAAACGCCTTCTCTAAATAGTAGATAAGTAGTAAATATTTTCAGCTTTCTGGGCAAAACCATCTTTACACCTACTCACGCTGTTCTTGTAGCACAAAGCAGCCACAGGAAATAGGTCAAGAATGACCTATTTTGATTGTGATTTAAGATAACTTTATTTACAAAAGCAGAGGGTGGGCTAACCCTGACCATTCACTGATTTCTTTATTACTGTTAGCTACTTAGCACTGGAGAAAATAGCTGTAGTTCTTATTCTGTGTATGACTTTCTTTCAGGTTTCAAGGAGGACCTTAAGTTCTATTCATGTTTTAAAATTTAGTTAACTTTTTAAAAATTCATGGTCTTATAAGATTACATGCCAGATGTCTACATTCATATACTACAGTGGTGTTGCCTATCAGACCCCACTTCTTGGCTGAGAAAAACCTTTCTTTTCAAGTCCCTGTTCATGCCCTTCCTCACCACCACCAATGCCCCGAGGAAAAACAGCACTTTTGTTCTGAGGTAAGTTATCACCCTGATTATGTCACTAGCTCAGCACACAGGCTAATTCCATAAAGCAGCCTACTGCGAGAAGGCAGCCAGCGCCCTGGAGTAGGAACCAATCATCATGTGTCCAGGCTGCTGCCAGAGCTTGCAATTCCTGTGTGTAGGAACGAAAAGTCAGGCGCACGTGTGCATTACTCCAACCATGTCCAGGAGCCCCGCACCCACTCATCACCAACCATGACTTTGGCCTCATCAGCAGAAAGGAATCTTAAGAAAAGAGCCTGAACCGGTTTGGCTCAGTGGATAGAGCATTGGCCTGCAGACTGAAAGGTCCCAGGTTCAATTCCGGTTAAGGGCATGTACCTTGGTTGCAGGCACATCCCAAGTAGGGAGTGTGCATGAGGCAGCTGACTGATGTTTCTCTCTCATCTATGTTTCTAACTCCCTCTCCCTCTCTCTTTCTCTGTAAAAAATCAATAAAATATATGCATCTAAAAAAAAAAAAAAAAGAAAAGAAAAAGAAATGTATCACTTCGCCCAGGCCAGTGGTTCAGTGGTTAGAGCATTGGCCTGGACACCGAAGGGTCTCGGGTTCAATTCCCGATTGAGGGCATGTACTGGGTTGCAGGTTTGCTTCCCACCCCTTAGAAAGGGTGCAGGCGGGAGGCAAACAGTAAGTATGTCTCTTTCACATCAATGTTTGTGGGGGTTTTTTCCTCTCTCTCTCTCCCCCTCTCCTTCTCCCCCTTCCTGAAGGAATAATTTGGTTACAATCATTCCAGTCAAATGACTCTAAAATACAAACTACCTATGAGGTCCAACAGCTGGAGAAGCAAACCCCCACTGAAGAGTGAGCTCTTAAAAATAGTCATTATAACATAAAATGTGCTGCTCGAGAGAAGAGCACCTGGTATGGACAACAAGAAACACGGAAGTCTCAGAACCACAGGCTTCACCTTTCGCAGCTGGTGACTTATCTCGACGACAGAGGCCGCCATCAGCGTGGAAAGCACTCCGCGGTGAACGGGCGTGCCCACGTGCCAAGACTGCACTGTTGTTATAAACTCATGCAGGGGGGTCTGAACAGAGTGCAGGAGCTACGGAGAAAGCACATCGGCAGTTCGGCGGTTAGAGAACAGGCCCTTCCAGGGGAGCCGGCATGCCCCCCCGCCCCCCACCTCAGGTGCAGCGTGCCCACCCACCTGCCCTTTGTCCACCTGTCTCTCCTTCTGGCTGCTGACTCACATTGTTAGGCCCACGACCAGAAGACAACAGACTGGGAAGAAGCCCACTAGCAATTATCTGCCTGCCATTGTTTGCCCCAAAGCAGAGGGAAAACCTCCAGGAACAAAAGTATCAATATCAACAGAGGAAAAAGAAAGAAAAGGTGAAGAAACATCAGACACTGAAAGCAACATCAGCATTGTGCTCAGCCCATGATAACAGGCTGATGAGAATGTGGAAAGTCTTGCCACACATCACGCCAATAAACAGACCACTAGAACCAACTCATCAAAAACAGGAACCTTCCCATGTAACTCAAATAAAAACCAGGCTAAAGAAATACCACCACCAACCTTCCATTACCTCCATCAGCTAGGGACAGAATGAAACCAAGCCTTCAACATTTCATGGGCATCCTCCCATGTAAGCATTTCTCATTAAAAAGTAGCTCAGCCTTGGCTGCGTGCTCAGTGGGTAGTGTTGACCCTCAGACCAAAGGGTCTCAGGTTTGATTCCGGTCCTCAGTAGGGGTGCGTGCAGGAGACAACCAATCCACATATCTCTCTCATGTAGATGTTTTTCTCTCGCCTCCTCCTCCCTCCTTTCCATCTCTATCTAGAAATCAATGGTAAAATGCCTTCTGGTGAGGATTAAAAAAAAAAAAAAAAAAAAAGTAGCTGAAACCAGTTTGGCCTTCAGACTGAGGGGTCCCGGGTTCGATTCCCGTCAAGGGCACGTACCTTGGTTGGGGGCACATCCCCATTGGAGGGCGTGCAGGAGACAGCTGATCTCTCTCCCTTCCTCTCTGTAAACATCAATAAAATATATATTTTTTAATTAAAATTAAAATTAAAAAAAAATTTTTAAAGTAGCTCATTCATGCTTTTAGCCACTACTTAGAAAAATAAAGGTGCTCTCCATGACAACATATTCTGGGGGCACCACAAATCTGGCCCCCAGGCCACTCAGCAAAGGGAGCTGCTGGCCTGCCACAACTGAAGGAGTGTGAGGTGCCAGAGGGGAGCTAAGGGGGGATGTAGATTTTATCAGGGGAAGTCTTATCATCTACAGGGAATGGCAGGTACGCGCTCTCTGCAGGCCTGTGCCCTCAACGCAGGAACACACCTGTACCAAAGCGACAGTCAAACCTGCTCACACACCAATGTGCCCTGCTAATCTGTGATGGTGGGCAAGTGCACCCAAGGGGGCAGCAAGCACTAGCTCCTCCGCACTCTGCACCAGACCCAGCAGCCCAGCGACAGACACAAGCAAGTGCTAGCAGCCTGCACGAGAGCAGATGCACTGCACGCACCCCTTCCCGTCATACAGCATCTCCATCTGATGTCTAACCACCCCACCCTGTGAAGACGTGAGTACCCGCAGGCCTTCTTCCGGTTTCTTCTTAAAGCTCCAGGCCATACACTCCAACATTTTCTGAAAGACTTTCTGGATCATATCAAACAGCGTTGCAACTTCTTCGTCTGAATCTGTTTTCTGCTTTAAGGAACTTTCAGTTACCTCTTTTAGAATGCCAAGAAGTAATGAAACATAAAAGAATCCCTTCACTAGAAAGAAAATTGGAAAAATCGGTTATCTAATCACATAATTTAATTGAAAACATTACACATTCTTACTTAATATTGGTGTATTATGGTGACTTTAAAGAAGTTGTCCCAAGTAAGCCAATAGCAGGTGAATCATATTAATCTTACTTTTTAATAGATAACACCTGTTCCTTTAAATATACCAGTAAGACCAAATACCTTCAAGAACAGTACTGCCAACTCAGGCACCGAGAACCATGCTCACTGCGCGCATGGGCAGTGTGCCTTGGATACCTGTGCTAGCGAATGTGTCTTATTTCTCCCCTAACAGCGACACCCAATCAGCACCAGCTCCACAGAAGTCTGAGAAGACGGCCCACGAGCTTTCAAAATAGGACTGACTGCACACTCTCGCAGACCAAATGTTAAATTTCTAACACCTGTATTACATTGGTGTCTTTCTCTTCCGAACCACTTCACTGTGCAATATTGATTTGGGAAAATGTTTTCCATATGTGCGCCTAATCCTGCAGCACACCCTAGAGCTATTGTCTGCAAACTGTGGGTTGAGAGCCACATGCGGCTCTTTGGCCCCTTGAGTGTGCCTCTTCCACAAAATACCACGGCCTGGGTGAGTCTATTTTTTTTTTTTTTTTTTGAGTATATTGAGAATTTTTATTTTCTGAGTTATTTGAAATTCTGTAGTCACAGAAACCTGAATTTTAGAGCTAGAACCACCCTCATCTCCGAAGATGAAGAAGGAGGAGCCTTGTTCAAGGTCACACACAATTAACAACAACACTGGGACTGTGCAAAACTTTGACTTCCTAATTTATTCTTTACATTTCTTTCTACTACGCATTTCTTTAGAGATGAATAAAAATAAGATACAGGAAAATAAATATACCAATTTCCCGTATTAGTCAGCCACCAGAGATAAACATCGCAGAACAAATCAGTAATACCATCCCAAATACTAACAATAGATATCACTAGTATCCCCAAACCATATTATCTCCTAAACATTGATAAGATTTTTCTACAGCAATTGTATTATTCATGTATCTGTTCTTTTAACAATTATTTGGGTGAGTCTATTTTGAAGAAGTGGCGTTAGAAGTTTAAGTTTAAAAAATTTGGCTCTCAAAAGAAATTTCAGTCATTGTCCTGTTGATATTTGGCTCTGTTGACTAAAATGTGTTTGCCGACCACTGCCCTAGCGATCTTGAATTTACCTCCATTTCCGATACTGTAAGCTCTACTTGAGACAGGTAAGAAGCTAAACCCAAACCCCAAGTTTACCTGCTAAAGTAGGTAAGAGCAACTGTTGTGTTCAAGAAGTCTCAGGCACTACCAGAATCAACAAAGGTTCTAAAATCTTTGCAAATATAGAAGAAACTTCCAAGAAACTAACCTCTTTTATTTTAAAGGAGGCAAGAGCCCTTGCCGGTTTGGCTAAGTGGATAGAGCGTTGGCCTGCAGACCAAAGGGTCCCATGTTCAATTCTAGTCAAGGGCACATACCTCAGTGACAGGCTCCCCCCGGACAGGGCCCTGGTTGGGGCTCATGCAGGAGGCAACCAATGGATGTGTTTTTCTCACATCGATATTTCTCTCTTTCCCTCTCTCCCACTCTCTCTAAAAAAATCAATGGAAAAATATCCTCGGGTGAGGATTGAAAAATAAGTAAAAGGAGGCAAGGGACACAATCTCTCCACACCAGTCAGCCAGCACAGTGGAACAGGTGGAAAGGGAACACTGTGGCTCTGAAATGAAGTACAAACAGCTCAGAAGCAGCCGGTGTGCGAGATTACAAGCCCCTGAAAATAGCAGGGTTTGTCCGTACAGCCATCGCAGTCCTGGGGCGTGGGGACAGCCAACACTTAAGGCATGCCTTCAATCACTGACAAAAACCCGAAAAGTTAAAAATTTAATTCAAAGTGATTTCATTATATTGAAGCTGTATATGCCTTAGAACCAAATACACATAGACAGCAGCTCAGTCAATAGCACAAAGTCCTGGAGAGAGTCAGAATCCACGGTGTGGGCGACAGAAGACACAGGACGTCCCTGCTGCCCTGCGGTGCACCACTCAGGCCACTGCTAGGCAGGGTGCGTCAGCCTGTGAGTTTGGTTCCCAGTGGCCGAGAGCTCAGGCACACCTGTCCTCCTGGCACAGCCAACTCCACACAGGGCCGTGGTCGCCATTACTCTGCCCTTCCCACCCATGTGAGACAATGCCGTGGGTTTCCTGTAACTTTTACTAGAAAGGCAGCCTTCCCATCCCGCTGTGCTGCTTTTGCAGGACTGTCCTTTCTCGTGCTGCCCCACAGCCATCACTGTCCCTGCCTTGATGCATCCATCTTATATAGAAACTGCTGTTTGAAGTTTTAGCCTGCTGTTGTGGCTTCTGTAAACACTGGCTTGCTTAAATAATAAGGAAATTAAGCCCATGGCCAGAGTAGAAGAGGAGCAATAAGGGTGTCTCTGCGTCCCTGCAGATCCCCACGCACTCTAGGCCGCAATGAGTAGGAGGGCTGCTGAGATGGGCCTTAAAGCCTAGGGCATGGGCCTGGGTGGAGTCGCTACAGGTAAGAAATTCACCTAACTAAGCAGATACTGTCCACAGACCTGATAGCAGCGGAATGGCTTGGCTTCCTGGCCCTATGGGGCACATTAAAATTCAAGCATGAAATTCTGGCAAAGGTAGTCAGTTGCCATTCCTGTTATATTTATGCAAACAATCAGACCAAATTGAATACGATAGATAAATTGGTCTTAATTTAGCTCTTAAAGGTAATTTTAAGAAAAATTTTTTTATTTCAGTAGAAATTATTAGAACTAAAATGTTTTCTTTCCCTTCCCCCAGACCATTTGTTATAACTCTTGCTATTCTAATTGCTCAATAATACTAAATTTTATAATACAGTTTGTCTCCACCAAGTCACAAGCCCAACTCCTGTGCCCAGGCCTCATCGTCCCTCTGACAGACAGCAAGGATCTCTGGGCTCTGAAAGAAAAGTCCATCCCTCTTCAGCATGGAAGTAGCCAGAAGAACCCCACCAACGTCCATTTTCCCTAAAAGAATTCAGAGCCAAGATCCTTAAGGCAATATTTAGACGGTAAGACAGACATGAGCAGAGCAAGGACTGTGGGCCAATTAGCACTACCGGATGTAACTAAGTCCTTCCACCTCTATGTATGTGAGACAAGGGGCATAGCCAAAGAAAGGGGTTCTCACCCAAAGTCTCAGCCCCTGGAAAAGGACAGTAACCTATTTATCCAAAAGACTTGATCCCATTGTGTCTCCTGCCTCCAGGGAGTAGCAGACAAAGCAGTCCAGGAGGCTTCCCTAAAACCAGTGGGGCCTCTACAGATCCCATTGACTCTTCCAGACCCTGACCTACACACTTCACCAGCTTACATGGAAACCCAATCTAGAAAAGCTGAACTCCATAACCAATCTGTACTCAAGTTCTTACAGGCTTTACAGTCCACCCAGAAAGCAGTCCAGAAGCACATCCGAGACACTCTGCCTGTACCAACTTCTAATCCGGTTAATCCCTTCCAACCTGGTAACTCTGGGTAAAAAAATTTGCCACACAAGGACTGACTGCTACCTGGAAAGGACCACCCCCACGGCAGTCAAGGTCAACGGGATTCTGACGTGGCTTCATCACACCTGGCTTAAGACAGCCCAGGCAAAATAGTGTGTCCAGGACTCTTTGGACTCTCTAAAGATCACTCCGGGCCCTCATCTTATAAACTGGCTCACTGCCTTTATTTAGCAGAGAATTAATTCTATCCAACTTACAGTCCTCAGAGGTCAAAAGAGTCAATGATTTGACTCATGTACATAAAACCAGTGGGGAATGAAGCATCCATCTTATATAAAAACTGCTGTCTGAAATTTTAACCCTGCTATTTGGCTTCTGTAAACACTTGCTTGCTCAAATAATAAGGAAAATAAGACTACCCCCATTCAAGAGAGGCCGTGGACAATGCCCCAGACAGAGTTGTCAGTCATGGCCTCTTCCCAGCACTCAGGCCTTTTTTCTCAGAAGACCTGGAAGTCTCATTCCAAATTTGGCAGACAAAGAGCTAGAAAAAGTATAAATAGAGAAAGTTTCCTCCATTTAGGGGGGGCGGGGAGGAGGCAGGGTGGCGCTCAGAATTTGAAAGACACATTTTTCTCTAGGCCTGCACATGATTATAATAAAATGTAACTCCCCTTTCTCTAAGCGTTAATTTTTCTCATGCTGTGTCACTGCAGAAGGCCCTGTAGTTCTGTGAGCTCGGACTTCCACGTCTGGATGATGTGAGCTCGAGAACATCACTTCTGGAAGACGCACTGCTGCCTGGAGAAGGCTGTGCTTAATTATTAGTAATATTTGGGTGACTGGTGTCATTTTTTTAAGTGTGTGTATGTGTGTGTGTGTGTGTGTGTGTGTGTGTGTTTTAATTGACTTCAAAGAGGAAGGGAGAGGGAGAGGGGAATAGAAACTTCAGTAATGAGAAAAAATCATTGATCAGCTGCCTCCTGCATGCCCTGACAGGGAACTGAACCGTGACCTCCTGCTTCACGGGTCAAAACTCAACCACTGAGCCACACCGGCTGGGTGGGTGACTTTTTTTTAAAAATTAAAATATGTCATTAATTCAATGAACAGCTAAACTGCTCAGCACAGTCCCATTGGCAACAGGACTACAGGATGACCCCAGAGCTGACTCTCCTCTGCACAATCCTGATAAGATTCTTTGCTCAAGTACAAATACCATTTCAGTTGATCAGAAATCAACAGCAGTAGATTAGGGCAGAGATTTTCAACCTTTTGCTTCTCCTGGCACACTAAATAATTACTAAAATTCTGCGACACATCAAAAAATACTTTTTTGTCCATAAAAAAAATAGATATAATTTTTATTAATTCACACAAGATGTCTATTGTGCTAGCTGTTGTCATTTTCTTTTTTTATTTGACAATCTAAGGGAAAATTATTTTGGTACATCGTTTGAAAATTGCTAAACTAGCACCTTATTTGTGGGAACATACACCTTTTCATGGTGAAACTGCAACACTGGAGGATTGAAAATTCTATTTTTTTTTTTTTTAAATATAGAACTGACCTTTATTGACACTTAAAAAGAACAAAGACAATTTGATAAGTGCCTTAATTACAACGTACCTGCTATTTACCTGCAATTACTTTTTATACACAGCCTAAAATTCTTGTTAACGCCTCAGAAAAGTAAATTTTATGACTACTAAAAATAGATTCAGTGCTTGAAAATAATTCCTAAGCGGAAAAAAAAGTTTTAAAAATGTAAACTTTTTTTAGTGTTTCAATGATTAAGCTTAAATTTAAAATGCTATTTTCACAATAGGAAATACAAGTTATAAAGGGTTAAACAAACAAAACAAGAAAACACCCAAACTTTGGAAGCAATAACACTTGGTCCTGGCCAGATGGCTCAGTTGGTTCGAGAGTCAACAAGGTGGAGGGTTCGATTTCAGTCAGGGCACATACCCAGGTTTCAGGTTCGATCCCAGACTGGTTGCATGTACAAGGCAGCTGATTAATGTTTCTTTCTCACATCAATGTTCCTCTCTCTCTCTCTCTCTCTCTCTCTCTCTCTCTCTCTCTATCAAATCAATAAAAAAAATTTAATTTAAAAGCAACAATATTTGTTCTACTTAATACTTAGTCTTTCCCTTGGGCCATTTTAAACAAACAATGCATACTCTGCTGTTCAGGCCCACCTAAGGAAACACGCTCGGAACAGCAGAGTGCCATGCAGCTCGAGCATCAACCTCAGTGGCGGAGGCCCGAGGACAAGGCCCTGCAAGGACAGGGTCCTCAGCAGGGGGTCCAGACCCATGTAGCTAATGTCAACCCAGCTACAGACTCACTAAATCTAATTTTCAAAACACAATGCTGAATTTGCTACATAATAATCTCATTTCTATCTTTCTAGCAAATGCCTAGGCTTAGAGGAACCGAGAAGCCAATTCCAAGTTTCACAGGTCTCAGGAGATGCACGTGCAACATCAGGGTCACAGCCAGGTCACACAGGACATGGCTGCCCAGGCTGTGGGGTGGGGGTCACAGCCCAGCAACACTCCCCTCACCCTGACTCTGCCCACAGCCCCACTCCTCTCACTATAAGGTGAGAGGGCTGTGAGAATTCAGCCCTGGAACCCACAGGCAAATGACCCAGACCATTGCTTGGCCCAAGCCCAGGTGGCTGGCCCCTCACTCATTCACTGAATACATTTCACTTAGTACTGAGTACACAGCCAGTGTGGGTGTAAGTTCCTAAGTGCACCTGTCCTTGGGGAAATGGCACCTTCCCAGTGGTCCTGGGAGAGGGGGGCATGAAACAACCCGAATCACAGCCCCAGATAGCCGGGCATGTGAGGAGCACCCCGTGACCTTGCCAGGGAGAGCAGGGAGGAGCAGACAGCTGGCGGCCAGGCCAGTGCACAAGCTACACACAGCAAAATCACCCAACAATGAGCAAACCCAGCCAGGAGACTCCCCCAAAGCCTCGCCAAAAACTCTGGAGTTATTGACGTCTGATGCTAAAAACACCTCTAAACTCCCTGGTCGCATCAGCATGTAATTCCTTTTTGGGTTCCGTATCTGTCTGTGTAAGGCCACGGCCTGACCAGCACAGTGAGGGGGGGAGAAGGACTGGCTTTCATTGACTGTCCCAGCCAGTCCTTTATGGAAGGCGGTACCTGTGTGCATGATTCTGAGACTCCAATGTAAAAGCTGTATCTGAAACTTGCCATCTCCAAGGCCGACCATCACCACATCTTTGCCCACAGTCAGGTAGGTCTGTAAGAGACAGGTGGCAGGCGTGACTCATCAACAAGTCCAGAGAAAGCAAAGAGCCCACAAAGCTCCCCACGGCGGACGGACTGCACATACAGCACATACACAGCTATCTCCAAAGGGGCGTTGTAAAGGAATTTCCATGAGAGACCTAATTAATTCTGTTTCCATATGAGACTAATTACCTTTTATGTAATGCCTTAAACATTAGTGAACACCTAGCACATGTAATGCGTAATATTACGTTAAAACTATGCAGATTTATGTTTTGGAAAGAATAAACTTATCGAATAGTACTGAATATTCAAAGGCCAATATAAGTATTAAGAGCAACACTGCTTATCTAAATTACAACTTGAAAACAGGAAACAGTCTTGAAGCACCTGAAGGAGGAAGGTCTGTGTGAAGAATGCTAACCTGGATGATCTGCTGATAAATAAGCCGATGGCGTTTCAGATAGTCTTCCTCTTGATCATGAATAAAAGATAAAACCTTGCTTTCTAACCAAAACCCAGTGTCTTCCAAAGTAGACAGGTAAACTTTTCCTTCTGTGCAGAACTGTCCAACAACAACAGAAAGAGAACTTAGTGATGGAGCGGGCTTTGGCAAGGTGCTTCTGGCTCTGGGCCGGGTGCAGACGGACACACCTTGTGCTGAAGGTGGATGCTCAACCGGCAGTGCAGGCTGAAGGCTCGCAGGGCAGCCGTTTCACCGAAGTATTCAGCTTTTCCACCAGGCGGCTGAAGAATCGATTCCAGATCCACCTGCAAAATAAAATACCCGTGGCCATGCCCCCGCTAACACGTCGCCACCACACCGCGGAGGACGCATGGCGAGGATGGTGGGAAGCCCTGACATAACGACACCAGGAGGAGCCTGAGCAGCCCAAGAAATGTGGTCTTCCCTCCTCTGCCCCTGCAGTCTCCCACTATGAGACAGGAACATCACTTGTAAGTTCTGGTGTGAGCCCGGTGAGGCCTGTGCCCAGGGTAAATTCTGGCCTGCCCTCTGTGAAGACAGACAGCCCCGTCCAGATAGATCAACCAGCACCGAAAAGAAAGAGAAGCAGTCCCTGGGACAATGCTCTCCTCCACCGCAGGGAGGAGCCTCAGCTGGACTCCCCGGCCGTGCACCTCCCAGGAGCAGGGCCCTGTCTGGCTGTAGCAACACAGAGGGAAGGGACGTCCCTCCAGCCTGTCATGGGGGTAGAGCCACATGTCACAGGTGCCGGGGGCACTTCCCCACTTTTCCTGGAACCCACGGGCCATCCCACCTCCTAAGCCTGTCAGTCGCCCACGCCTCATGTCCTTGTCTGCACACCGAGGGGGACTAGACAGCTCCTCATGCTGCTCAGCTGGGAAACGGCCACACAAACATGAGCACTGAGACCTGCCCTGGTCACTCTGCTGGCACGCGAGTCACTAGCGCTCACAGGTCTCTATCTGTTCTATAAGTTACCTTGGACATTCCAAGTGCTCTCAGAAGGTGGCTTAGCTTCTTCCGGGGCGCAGAGAGCAGGCACTCTCGGTTCTTTGGGTGGGTCAGCAAGTACTCTATGTAAACCAATGCCAACTCGGGCTTCAAGGGGCGTGGGTCATGGATTTGAACCTTCCGCTTAGATGCTGAGTTAGTCTGAGAGAAGGAGAGCAGCACACTGACACCCTTGTCCCAGTGGAGCGTCCGCTCCCACACCCACCCTCGCCAGCAGATCTAGCCGGGACAGGAGCACACCTTTCCCTGGGGGGGCTCCTCTGGCAGCCAGTCGCAGACCAGTTCCAGAACGTGCCCGACGCGTCCCCAGGAGCAGAGACAGTCCAGCAGCGTGCAGTAGCTCCTGTCCGCAGCCCCCTGCTCTTGGTTTCTCAGTGTGGAAATCACGCCGCAGCTGAACACAGACACAAAGTCAGACCGGCAGAGACGTTGCCGCTCGTCTACCAGGGGAGGAAGACACCGGGGAGCCGCCCTAGGAAGGGGAGCGTCAGCGCCGCAGGTCCCGGGCCACGTCCTCCTGGCACGGCCACAAAAGCCCATCCTTCCTCTCCCTGCTATCTCTGTCAGACTCCAGAGCAGATTCCAAATTTGGGGGTAACGATGTTAGCTTAGCATCAAAGTATTAATTGTATCATAAATATTAATAAAAACGAGTCATTTTTACAGAGCTAATAACCAACATTATCAAATAAAAAATTCAGCGTGAGCCACAAAAACAGGCTCCCACATCAGTCATTTAAATTTTGTAGTCACCACATTAAAAATAAAAGAGGAACAGTAAAATTAATTTCAATAACTTATCTTATTTAACCCAATCTCCCCACATCATTTGAAGATATAATAAAGAAAGAAAACTACACCCTCTCACACCGAGTCACCGTGCCACATGGGTCTGCAGCAGAGCACAGCGCCCGAGGCCATCACCTCACAGCCACCCTGGCCGAGGCGCTGCTGTGGCCAACAGCACGGCTCTAGCGTCTCAGCATGTCAGGCTCAGAGGCTCAGAGGGCTCCAGCTCCATGCAGTCACCACGGGATTCCTGGGCAACGCGAGAGCCCTGGGAAACTGCACCCTGCTCCCCCGCACGGCGTGAGGGAGGGAGGGAGGGGGGGAAGCAGCATCTGAGAAGTCACAGCTGATGGGGGCAGTCTGCTGAGTGTCAGCAACAACAAGCACAGCAATGCAGGCTCCCTCTTCACTGCGGCCCTGGCCCCGGCCCCGAGCAGAGTACCTGAAGGAGGATACGGAGGAAGGCGGCATGAAGGACATCAGCATGAAGAGAGGGATCTTGCAGCGGTCATCCTAGAAGCAAAAAGGAAGACAAAGCAAAAGGGTACTTAGACACCTCAGTGCTCTGAAAACTCCCCACTTAGCTTCCTGTTTTCAAAGTGGCTCTGCAGAAACTACATAGGCAATTCTGGCCATGCGCCTCTTGGAAAGCCTGTTTGACAGCTGTTTTCAAAGTGCACACACTTGCAGCTCTGTGGTGTATTCATTTTTTTTTTTGCAGATATTTATTAAGCACCTACTGTGTACCAGGCAACAATCTAGAACCTGGGGTTACATCAGTAACAAGATTTTTTTGCTGTAAAAGCATTGCTGATAAAAAAAAAAAGGTGGGGGGGAATTAACTGCATACACTTGGTGTCTTGAACATAAAGCTCAAGATAATGAAACTAGCCCAGACCGGTTTGGCTCAATGGATAGAGCGTCGGCTTGGGGACTGAAAGATCCCGGGTTCGATTCCGGTCAAGGGCATGTACCTTGGTTGCGGGCATATCCCCAGTAGGGGGTGTGCAAGAGGCGGCTGATCGATGACTCTCTCTCATCGATGTTTCTAGCTCTCTATCTCTCTCCCTTCCTTTCTGTACAAAAATCAATAAAATATATTAAAAAAAAAAAAAAAAAAGATAATGAAACTAGAGAACAATTTTAAATGAAATAACCAGAATCTCTGTAGGAAGATGGGAAATATGGAAGAGTTTGCTGGAGCTGCCTCCCGACACCCAATGCCTCCCCATCAGACTCCACCAGTAGCGGGAAAAGTGTGGGAAGAGCTGGCGCAGCAAACACACCAGACTCTGCAGCACCTGCACCACCGATCCTCACACTGCAGCTACGCCGCCAATACCTGCCTTACAGCAGCAGAACACAACACAAAACACCACTCACTGCAGGGCTCACTCACCGCAGGCGGCCACGGGCTCTGAGCTCCTGCAGGTAGAGAAGCTCTCTTGCTGCAATCACGTGGTCTCTAGGGAATTAACTAACTGCCTCCTTGGGTCCCCAGGTAACCCAGCCACACTGCTGCACCCTCATCCAGGGTCCCATGGGTGTCTGTGTTAATCCTCTGAGATTCTGAAGAATGCTGGTTTTTCAGGCCAATGGAATTACCTGAACTCTAAATGTGCTAGTAAGTTGGCAGCCTCGGCTGTTTGCCTTTCGGAGGCAGAATGAAGCTCAGAGGCGTGCCAGTCCAGAAGAGCCAAGAGTAAATTTTCCAAGAGAATGGGGTTCCCAAGACCTATGACCTTCCACCACTCAAACCATACTCTCTTTATAATTGGGGAAAATTTGCATTTTTAACTATTAATCTTATTTTCATTTGTTTTTGAAATATGAACTTCCTTCAGAAGTAAATTAAAAAGTCAAGGAATGAGAAGATTTCCTTCATCCAAACAGAACAGTGACACCCTGCCGAAACCGGTTTGGCTCAGTGGATAGAGCGTTGACCTATGGACTGAAGGGTCCCAGGTTCAATTCCGGTGAAGGGCATGTACCTTGGTTGCAGGTACATCCCCGGTGGGGGAGGGGGGGGTGCAGGAGGCAGCTGGTCGATGTTTCTCTCTCATCGATGTATCTAGCTCTCTATCTCTCTCCTTCGTTCTGTAAAAAATCAATAAAACATATTTAAAACAAAAAAAGAATAGTGACACCCTGGTTCTCTTTGCCCTGATAACAGACACAGCTCCAATATCTCAGAAACACATTTGCTAATCATGCGGCACCAAACGCTGAAAGCCGCCCACAGCCTAGGTGCTCCCGCCCTTCATGTTCCCAAACTCCCTCTCAGCTCCCAGCAGAGCACACTGGAATCTGAAGCAGTGCCACAGGCCAGCAGAGACAGAAGAATCCAGTGCCTACCCTCAACATTCCCCCGGTGCTGGGGACATGAGACGGAAAGGCATGTGGCCTCCACCTCCAAGAAGGCTAGCGGCCACCCCCCTGCCGGGTAAGAGCTGGCTGAGCCCCTCCTGCTATAGACGAGGCGCCAGGGCGAAGCAGACATGACGGGCACTTCTGCTAATTCTGCTCCACTGTCACCTCAATACGCTTGCTTCCAAGCGGCAGTCGCACCTGGAACACCTTCAGGTACTCGGGGAGCACAGAGGCGAACTTGTCGATGGTGTAGAGTCTGGCCTCTTTGTTCTTCTCCATGCTTCTGTGAATGCTCTTCCAGAGAATCACGATGATTTCTAGCAAACCTGCCATGGAGGCAGCATCGCTAACGGACAGGGTTTTATCCAGAACCTAAGATGCAAATAATTTTATTGTGAAAGACTCAAATCATAACAACTACTAAAATAATAGCATTGTCTTTAAAAGCACCCCTCAGAATTCTAGAACGAAAGCAGAACTGTAAAGAATAATCAGTCTATTTTCATGACTATTGAAAAGGAGTTTATCCTGTATTTGAGCATCTCTCATGAATTGGTTTTTAAAAGCCCCAGAACTGTAAAGAATAATCAGTCTATTTTCATGACTATTGAAAAGGAGTTTATTCTGTATTTGAGCATCTCTCATAATGAATTGGTTTTTAAAAGCCCACCCAAGAAATAACACATTCTACATTAACCCTATATCCTTTTAATAAACAATATACATGAATTATAAATCCTCAAAATCAAAATTTATAACCTACTATCAGCTAGGGACATAACACACTAGTAAAAAGCATGCTTTTTCGCTGAAACCGGTTTGGCTCAGTGGATAGAGCGTCGTCTGTGGACTGAAAGGTCCCAGGTTCGATTCCGGTCAAGGGCATGTACATTGGTTGTGGGCACATCCCCGGTGGGGGGTGTGCAGGAGGCAGTTGGTCAATGATTCTCTCTCATCGATGTTTCTGGCTCTCTATCCCTCTCCATTCCTCTCTGTGAAAAATCAATAAAAATATATTTAAAAAAAAAAAAAGCATGCTTTTTCTTTTACTGTATCTTCTAATTTGTTCAAGGATGTCACTTCTCAGCATAAACCTTGACATGAATAGATTGTGTGTGTGTGTGTGATTACTCAGTGTGACTACACTAAAACTCAGGGATGAGCCGCCCATTCTGGAAGGTGCGATGCCAGACTGGTGTGTAACTATAACACTGACCCTGCTCCTCATGGGTTTCCTCAGCTGTGTTTAAATTAATATACGCATTGACATTTCCCAACATATGCCGTCAGCAAGCCCTAACAGCTGTTTATCATCTGACCATGGGCCTGAACCACAAAGGCTCTAATAAATTATCTCGTGCCATCGCCTCAAGTGGCACACATGCGCCCCTGCCAGACACGCGGGCTGAGCCCTGCGGTGCTGCAGCAGACAGCTGGAGAACCTGCAGGAACAGCCGACACCAGGTCTCGAAAGGGGAGCAGCTGGAGAGGCCACGGCGGACTCACTGCAGGTGTTGGTGCTTCTGTGCTCTCCACTGAAGTGTGACGGAAAGTGAGCTTGATTAATGAGGGCACACAGAAAGGACAAAGGTAGTTCCTATATAGTTACACTTTTCAATGAGCACTTAATACTCCAAATGAGGTATGGCCAGTGACATTTAAAAAGCAATGAAATTACCAAAGCATACTATGAGAACAATACAAATGACAAATCAACAAAACTTTATCCTGTGTTTAATTCTAGGTTTTAGTGCTCTGCAGCCTTATCATGGGTGTCTCACAGAACCCATCACTTCTTACAAGTGTGCTAAGTTCCCAAGTGAGATCTATTAAAGAGGAAGCCAATTTATATTTTAGCAGACATAGCTTTGATTTTTCGTAGACAGCGAAGAGGAAAAGTAAAAGAGCGCTTTAAAAACTTTTGTTTTCAGCCTTGTATTTTTAGAGGTGGAGGAGGAGGTGGAGGTATATATGACAAATTGTATCTTTTCTAGCATAGTCCACAGTGGAACTACATATTTCTAAACCTGTGTTTTCTAATGGTACAGAAAATGACCTGAAATATTACAAAATGCAAACTCTCTCATTAAAGTCTAAGTTTTTAATAATGAGCCTGGAGGATTTCTTCAATATTTAAAAAACATAGCAGTCTTGCCAAAAACCGGTTTGGCTCAGTGGATAGAGCGCAGGCCTGCAGACTGAAAGGTCCCAAGTTCGATTCCGGTCAAGGGCATGTACCTTGGTTGCGGGCACATCCCCGGTAGAGTGTGTGCAAGAGGCAGCTGGTCAATGATTCTCTCTCATCGACGTTTCTAACTCTCTATCCCTCTCTCTTCCTATCTGTAAAAAAAATCAATAAAATATATTTTTTAAAAACACACAAAAAAACAAAAACAAAAACATAGCAGTCTCGACTATTACATATTACCACCTCATAAAATATGCTTTTGCTCCTTTGCAAAACCATCCTCACCATCAGCACGAGTCTGAGAGGCTGGCTCAGAGGCCCTGCGTGCTCCACAACACACACCTGCTCACGCCCCTCGCAGTGCCCACCTCGCACATGGCAGCTCCTCGCCCTGCAGATAGGGTTCAGAAACCTCTCAACTAAGGTTTCTGAAGATTAGCAATAGAATCACTTTCCTGAGGAATCCTGCCCGCCCAATCCATGTATGAGGGCAAAGCCCTGAAGAGAACTCAAATCCCAACAGAACTCAAAGCAGGTCCAGTTCTGAATGCTCTCGGCTGAGGGTTCCCCAGTCCAGGCTGAAAGGCCTGTGAGCTGATGCAGCACTCCTCGGGCCAGCTGTTATGATGAGATGCAGCCGCATGGTCTCCATGCCCTCCTCTCTCTGTCCCGCCTCTGCCGGCCCTGACTGGTGGGGAGGGGCCACGCAGGCCTGAGTCCAAGGGCACATGTGTGAGCAGCACTCTCCTTCCGACATTGTGGTTCGAGAGCCTGAGACCAATGACTAAGCAAAGCCACACCGGAGCTCTGAGCCCTGTCAGAGTGGACCCAGGGCAGGCGCGAGGCAAGACAGACCTTCCTTCCCAAGGCGAGTTTCCTAACCTAGACAAGCACCACAAAACTGCCCTAGGATTTTACTTTCAACATCTGTGAGATGCTCATTTGGTTACAAGCTTAAGACAGTGCCGACAAGCCCTAACGTTCTCTTCTGCTCTGAAGAAATAGCAGCCAAACAACCTCTTGGATAAACTACTTTTTTTTAAAATATTTTTTAATTGATGAGAGAGAGAGACAGAGACAGAGACAGAGACAGACAGACAGAGAGAGAGAGAGAGATATCCGTGTGAGAGACATCAATCAGCTGGCTGCCTCCTGCACGTCTTGTTCTGGGGATCGAGCCACAACCAGGCCATGTACCCAGACCAGGAGTCAAACCAGCAACCTTCTGAGCCATACTGGTCAGGGCTACGTCACTGTCGATAAATTACTTTTTTAAGAGAATTCCAAATAAATCTGAGACCTAGAAATTCAACCCCATGATGTTTCCAGTAGAAACTTACAGCAGAGGTTAAGAGCTCCATCACCTAACTAAAATACAGTACGCCACCCCCAGACAGAAAAATATACAGAGAAGCTTAAGGCGAAGAAAATCTAGGACGGGGTGATACTAATAATACATTTCCTCTGTATTCACTCCTACACAAATTCCACAATGAACTACAAAGGATGTACAACAATTCTTTCAAAAACATTATGATCCTCCAAATAATTAGTTGAAATATCAATACTAAAAGAACAGACAAAATGTTCCTAAAGTTGGGGACAGAAAGAATTCCTCCACTTCTAGACAAATAATAAACTAATCTAAAATCAGATTAATTTAATATGTGTGCACAATAGAGTCTCTCTAAAATGACGAACCAGCAGCTTTATATACTTTTTAGACAAAGAAACAATATATTTTTAAAGAACTGACAGGACAAAGACACTTAGGTTTGGGTGCTAATTAGTGAGAAACATAAACAAGTTAGGACTTGGGTGATGACTGGTAAAAGGGTAGCATGGTTTGTTTATCAAGGCTTTTGGCCCTGGATTCCTAACTCTAGCCATTGTGTTGGCCTGTGTTGGTGGCCTGTGTTGGCCCGGACACTCACATCACAGCCCATGGAAACGAGGGGTAACATGGCCCGGGGCTTGAGGCCCCCGAGTCCTACTTACACTCACGTTCTCCTTCTCCCGCTCCTCGTCCTCCTCCTGGCGCTCTCGGATTGCCTTCCGGATGCAGGCATTTAAGCAATGGCGAATCACATGAATCAGCTTTGCTACAATGTTGAAGATAACCAATAGTTTATTCACATGTTTCTTCAACAAAACCACCTCTTAACAGTAAAATAGAATCCCGAACAACTCCAAGTGCCACCCGAGGGAAACCATTCAGCAATGATTCGAGCACAGAGCTTACAGGCGAGGATCCTCGGAGACTGGCCTGAGCGGCGGGGCGTGCATACCTATGTTGGTGCAGGCAGTGTGCTCGTGGGCGTACTGGTAGAACCTCCTGGCAGCAGCGTGGTTCATCTGCAGCAGCGTGACGCAGCGCTCACACCACACCTCCTCCGGCAGGTTCACAGGCAGGAAAGAGTTAAAGATGAGGCTCACCAGGCGCCGACACACAGGCCTAGAATCTGATTCCAGACGAACTAAAATATGCTCCATGGGGCATATCTTCCAAAACTGTGTGAAACAGGAAGCAGAGGCCTGTCAATGGTTCCTGTCATCTCAACATTTTAAGCAAAAATTCCAGAGTATAATAAAAAAGAAACTAGCACTCGTTCCTCCAACTCGGGTGCAGGAGACCTGGCGCCTATGCCAGCACCACCAATATCAGACAGCAACATGCTGCCCACCGTTCCACTGGGTGACAGCCACCATTCCTGTTAGCTGCTTCTCCACAGGCCCATTAACCTCTGACCTTGATTTTCAAGAACAGACCTTTGCAGAGACCTCACCACTAAACCACTCTCTGCCTTCCCTCTACAGAGCCAGCCCAGGCCTTCTTTGTCTCACTGGTCCTGCCCGTTCTCGTGGAGAGACTCCCTGGTAAAGCAGAAACAACTGCCCTCTCCATTCCTCCAGCCATCACCTCCACCATCCTGTGCGAGCAGACTGGCAGCTCGAACAACACTAAGCCAAGCACTTCCCTTTCAGACTCGGGATCTAGTTTTAACAGGCTGTTAGAACAAATCTAATCAAACTTGCACCCAGCTTTGTTGTTGAAACTGACATGCTGCTTCTAAAATTGTTATGGAAATGCAAAGGCCCCAAGCAGCCAGAGGGCTCCAAGGGAGGAGGCTGGGGGGTCATACACCAGGACGGACAGCAAAACTACACAGAGCAAGTCCAGAAACGGACCACATGTCAATGGGTTTGCAACACAAGTACCGAGGTAGTGAGACTGGGGATGATATGGGTATTCTTACTATGCAGGTCATACAAAATATACTTTTTTAAAAACATAAAAATATTCAGGTCAAAATTGGAAAAGCATAAGGCAATACACACACTAAGCAATGATGAGTGATCCCCAGACCTCATCCCAAGACCCCAATCCCTGCTCGCAGGCAGCTGTCACTGACGTCTGATTCCCCCCGGGTGTTTTATGCGTATCTGAGCAAACACAGCTGTAATGCTGTGTGTCCCCATTTCATGCAGCTGGCGCCTACACTTGCTTGTCCTCGCTGATCCTAGAGGCATTTCTGTGTAAGTTCACTACCTTTCACGGTCACACAGCGTGACGTCACTGCACGAGCGCACGGCAGGCCTTGCAGCGGACCCTGCACGGGTGACGTGCGAGCTCTCTCCCCAATGCTGTGCCAGGCAAACAGCCTTTTCAAAGTACATTTCAGAACCATGTGTGGAGGGAAAAACTCACAGACAGTACCAAATAGTAATGAAGACCCTTAAACTAACATTTAGCCAAAAGCTGGGCTTCGTCTTTTTGTGGAGGAAAACAAATGTACTTATTTACTTCATGTCTTAAATTTAAAAAACCCTATTTACCCCACCTTGGCAGCCCTTACGGCTTTAACTTTCAAGAGCATTTCCACAAAAGCCACTCTCACTTTCTCTGAATTGTCATGGAGACTGTATTTTAGGGCTGGCAAAAGCTGCTCTAATAATGGGTGGCTTAATTTGTTATCCAAAATTATCGGTAGACACTGCAAGAAAGGAGAAAGACAAGATTCAAATTAGGACATAAAACATCCAGGCCCACTGCTGAAATAAAGACACCTGTAGAAAATAACACTTACTTAAACGGTTTCACATTAACACACACTTTTAATGAATTAGTGTGGTTTCCAAGGCTGACAACTATTCCTCTACGATTTCACTGTTCCCAACAAGATTAGAGCAGCTATAAAATAACCTCCCGGGCTAAAGAAACACAGCACGACGGCTGGTCAAGTGGTGTCCAAAGCTTAGACTATAGAGACCTTTGTCCATGCCCCCGGCCCACACCTTCTGCACCTCCTGACTCCACCTGCAGGACCCAGGCTCCTCAGAGAGGCCAAGTGACCTGTCCAAGCTCAGTCCAGTCCCCGACTTGTCGGAAGACTGATGCCCCTGCCACCTTCTCTGTCCAGTTATTAGGAAAATGGATTTATTTTAAAAGTCATCTATATTTTCAAGGTTATACGTAAATATTTACAGATGAGATTACGCAATGTCTGGGCTTTCCTTCAAAGGAATTGTAGGAGAAAAATGGGTGGGACTACAGATGAAATGAGATGGAGAATCCTAGTAACTACTGAGACTGAATGATGGAGGAAGAGTAGTTTTGTTGATTCTTATGAGAAGTATATACTAGATATCAAAAAAGCAGGGAGGGTGGATGGGAATAGATGAATCAAAGAACTTGCATCCATATATGCTAACCCATGGACACAGATAATAGGGTGGATGGACACAGATAATAGGGTGGTGAGGGCCTGGGGCAGAGGGGGAGGGAGTTAGAAAAGGTCAATGGGGGAAAAGAAGACATATGTATTACTTTCAACAATAAAGATTTTTTTAAGGTCAATTTTAATGCATAACTTAACAATTTTAAAGTGCATACAGGTCCTATTCTAAAATGTTGTGCACCCTTCACCCCTCCCGCCACACATATACTGAAGAAAGACTATTTCAAGTAGATAATTTTTGTAGCAAACACTTTAATTTGGCAGGTAAAACCTTACCTTGGACATATTTTAAGAAATGTCAATAGTGATATTATAAGTGATTTTTAAGATGATTTTCTCTGTATTCACTAACTATCCTACAATAAATAAACATTGCTCATATAACTTAAAATCTTACCTTAAAGACAGAACAACGCACATCGGCTGAGCTTGCATCAAACGCCAGATCCCCCGTCACTTTCTTGAGGAGGTCAATGAGAATTGTCGGAGGCATCATCTCCCAGTATCTGGAAGTTATCTTACAAACTCCAAGGATCCCTGCAGATCGGACCATTGGATATGGATCTTCTAAAAGGCTCTAGAAGTAGGAGGGAAAACGGCTTAAAAATCTTAAATCAGTTCCCTTTATATCAACATCTGCTTTACACATAAGCACCTAGGACACTCACAACTCATCCAACGTTCCAAGATACAAAACTATTGGTCATGCAGACCCATGATCTTTGGTCAAGTGTCATTTCCACAGCTGAGTATTGCAAGAGGACATCCAGACCCTCATGGTGCCTTATTGGATAATCCCACCCACAGGACGTGACCAACCTAGGCCCCCAAGGCTGCTCCAGTGTTCCACATCCACTGTTCAGGGGACTGAGCAGAGCTGCTGGCCCTGTCCTGAGTACCAGTCTATTAGACACTGCCTATGTAAACCGCTCTTGCGTTCTCAAAGTACTGAAATGCACTGAATCCAAAATAATGGAAATGGTCCTATGTATCTGATGAAAATGCATGACAGCACCTGGAGAATCAAACACAACCCACACAACCCACAAAACCACGCTCTCATCAACTCTAAACTTCACTACCAAGTCACAGGAACGAGCAAGGGCACTGTAGGGATGGTTCTGTAAACCCGACTGTGGGAAACAAAAGAATAACCTGGCTTCTTCTTCAAAATAGCAAGAAAAAAAAGAGAGCCAGCGGGCATGGGTCAATGGTTGAGCATCGACCTCTGCACCAGGTCATGGGTCACTTCCTGGTCAAGGGCACATGCCTGGTTTGCAGGCCTGCAGGAGGCAGCCAACCAATGATTCTCCCTCATCATTAATGTTTCTCTCTCCCTCCCTTCCTCTCTGAAATCAATAAAAACATTTAAAGAGGGGGGGGGGGGAGAAGAGATTTCTGGAGAGGTACATCATACTATAATTTCAACTTTGTTTAAATGTTATTTATTTCAGAGAGGAAGAGAGAAAGATCGATGATGAGAAAATCATTTGATCAGCTCCCTCCTGCGTGCCTATCACTGGGAATCAAGTCCGAAACCTGGGCATGTGCCCTTGATTGGAATTAAACCTGGGACCCTTCAGTCTGCAGGCCATACCTCTATCCACTGAGCCAACCCATCTAGGGCTATAATTTCAATTTTCTTTCTGAGATTTTTCACAATCAGCCAAAAAACAAACAAAATTAAGTATTTGAGTGTCATGAGCAACCACCATCATTATGGCATTTTTCCCTATTTCTGCCTATAATTTTCCTCTACTAACTAGGAAACAAATGTTTTTACTTGTGTTAGGAGCCTGCGCATGCGGAAGTGTGGGAACTGAGCAGGGGCGGTGCTTTCCAGCAAGGAGAGGAAGAGCCACAGCGTCACACCTCACACCTCCTCACACCTCCCACCTCCCTTCACACCTCCTGTCACACCTCACACCTCCTCACACCTCCCGTCCTAAGGCCTCATTTGAAAACCAAGTCACCTGAAAAAACCACCCAACAGGTATTACCTGTCGGTTTGCCTTAGACACCCCCAGATACAACTCTACAGTAGGCAGTATCCCACCCGCAGTTCACAGGTGTAAAAACAGAAAAGTGTCACCCAACGTTACACAGGTGGAGTCAAACCTGGGGGTGTTTGAACCCCTACAATACCTACTTCTCTGCTGGAGAGACAAGAAGACACATAAAAGGCTGAACATTATGTGGAGTAGTAATTAAATGTTCCACAGGAGCCAAAACCGGTTTGGCTCAGTGATAGAGCGTCGGTCTGCGGACTGAAAGGTCCCAGGTTCGATTCCGGTCAGGGGCATGTACATTGGTTGTGGGCACATCCCCGGTAGGAGGTGTGCAGGAGGCAGCTGGTCGATGTTTCTCTCTCATCGACGTTTCTAGCTCTCTATCTCTCTCCCTTCCTCTCTGTAAAAAATCAATAAAATATATTTTTAAATAAATAAATAAATAAATAAATAAATAAATAAATATTCCACCGGAAACGAAGAGAGGGTGGATTTCCTTGAAGAACGTCAACATCTGGAAAGCCTGCCGTGGGGGGAGGGGCAGAGGCAGATGCACACCAGGCCAGACAGAGCTGAAGTGATAAGGAGCTCGACTACATGAATACGTACATAGAGCTCTTCAAACTGCTTCTGAATTTCACTGTCCATTTCAATAGCATTGAAGTTTGGATCCCTAATAGGAAATGCTTCCACGAACAGCAGTGCAGCATTGGAGCGAACCTCCGAGTTCCTGGCCTGGAATAATGAAGGAAGGGTGTGTCAGAGCCCACAGAGGGCGGCACCCAAGGCGTCCGTGGAGTTCCCAGAGTAAAGTTCCTGACATCTCAGCACAGGCTGACTCACGAATTAAAGAGGATTTAAAAACCGGACTGTGAGACCTTCCGCAGGCTCAGCCACGCACAGCTCCTCGCCGACCCCGAAAGACGGCTTCCTTTTCCGAAGCCCATCCCCGTCACTAAGACACACGTGTCTCACGTCCCCCTGCACGTAGTCGCCTGTGCTGAAAGCCTGTGTCGACTTGACGGCTCCTAGTGTCATCATCCTGGTGCCCAGTCTCGGCAGGGGGTCTTGGGCAACCAGGACACCCCGCCCAGCTCTGCAGAGCCCCCCACCTTTGCTGGTTTATTGAGCCCAGCTTCTCCTCTCCTCCCAACTGTGTGGTCAGCACTAAACCAACCCACACTCAGTCTGATGGACCTGAGAAATGCTTTTAATAAAGAATAAACCATTCAATCCAAAGTGTCACGAGGCTCCCAGCCCAGGCCTACTTCTCTGGCCCTCCCGCAGTTTGGAACGAGTACGTCTAAGCACGCCAGACAGCCGGCACGTGCACCTTCAGGCCTCTCCAGAGGATGGGCTTGTACAGCCGGTAGAGCATCTCCTCCACGCCTTGCCGAACTCTCTTCTGATGGTGAAAGTAACTCAGCACCTGGGGCCAAGAAAGCAGAACACAAAGGTCATGTTATTTTGTATCAAGAAGCTAAGATCCTGTTTGTAAAAACCAAGAGAGTTGTGCCTTCAATCTGACGACTTCCCTGAGGACGACAAGGTGGACACCCTGACTGCACCCACGTGAAGGAAACCGATGGCACCAGACAGAGCAACGCCCCACCAACAGCCACAAACCACATCACCTTCCGGAAAAAACAGCCAAGAGTCAGGCCACGTGGTCCCCGCAGCATCCCCAGAGTTGGCTACAGCTCTGCTGGGTCTAAGAGCCTGAGCTGGACATCCATTCCCAAGTGTCAGCACAGGCCCGCCATCCCTCTGAGTATTGCTGCTGAGGGGGCCTGTGTAGCAGGAGCTTAGCTCAGACACCAAATGCTTCTGAACAACCAGCAAAGACTGCCCTGAGCGACCCTTCCTTTCTTTTCTGCTTCCTTCTTTCCCGGCCAGAATCTTCCTGCCAGTTTTGTTTTTAAGTCCTCACCCGAGGATATGTTTACTGATTTTAGAGAGAAGGGAGAAAAAAACATGGATTAGCTGCTCCAGTATATGCTTCAACCAAGGATCAAACCCAAAACCTAGGTATGTGCCCCAACTGGAAATCAAACCTGCGGTGTAAGGCACGACGCTCCAACCAACTGAGCCACCTGGCCAGGGTGTTTCTGCCAGTCTTCAGACTCTTGTGCCCAATAACAATCAAGTCTGCCTCACTTCCTTAATTCACAACTCTAGGGGATTAAGATTATATAGGTAAAAGGTGGAAAACAAAATAAATAGGCTATAAAATATCCTGTGCTTTAAGTGAACTTGAGTCAACTTTGCCCTAACACAACTTCAGCCTAAGGTTATTTTTTCTGCCCTAACTGGTTTGGCTCACTGGAGAGAGCATCGGCTTGCAGACTGAAAGGTCCCAGGTTCGATTCTGGTCAAGGGCATGTACCTTGGCTGCAAGCACATCACCAGCAGGTGTGCAGGAGGCAGCTGATCAATGTTTCTCTTCCATCAATGTTTCTGACTATCCCTCTCCTTCCTCTCTCTAAAAAATCAATAGAACAGCCGAAACCGGTTTGGCTCAGTCAGTCTGCTGACTGAAAGGTCCCGGGTTTGATTCCTGTCAAGGGCATGTACCTTGGTTGCGGGCACATCCCCGGTAGGGGGTGTGCAAGAGGCAGCTGGTCAATGTTTCTCTTTCATCGACGTTTCTAGCTCTCTATCTCTCTCCCTTCCTCTCTGTAAAAAAATCAATAAAATATATATATTTTTTAAAAATCAATAGAACAGCCGGACCGGTTTGGCTCAGTGGATAGAGCGTTGGCATGTGGACTGAAAGGTCCCAGGTTCGATTCCGGTTGAGGGCATGTACCTTGGTTGCGGGCACATCCCCAGTAGGGGGTGTGCAAGGGCAGCTGGTCGATGATTCTCTCTCATCGATGTTTCTAACTCTCTATCCCTCTCTCTTCCTCTCTGTGAAAAATCAATAAAATATATTAAAAAAAAAAAAAAAAAGGCTTAACTACAAAAAAAAAAAAAATCAATAGAACATATTTGCTTTTAAAAGATTAATTTTTCTGTTTATTCATCTCTACTTAGGAATTTTTATTGATGTCTTAAGTGATATGATCCTATAGTCTGTTTTCTATATACAATATTATCAAGCTTTAATATCAAGGTATACTTGTTCATAGAAACATTTTTAACAGATTTATTGAAATAATTCACATAACAAAAAGTCATTCTTTTAAAGTGTTCAATTCAGTGGGTGTTAGTATATTCAAAATTGAGCAACCACTGCTAATATGCAGTTTTAGAAGATTTTCTATCATTAATATGGTGACTTTTACTTTCTGAAGACTTCTGAAGCATTTCCCAAACCTTCTTCCAACATATCAATAAATTTATCATATATGGTGTTTATCCAAAAAAGAATTTTAAGAAGAAACTATGTGTTATAAAGCAGCAAGAGCAATTACTTAAGAGTCTAGGAATGTATTTCATTTGAAAAGGAAAATCTAATATTCTTCCTTATAATTCTTTTTGTGCATTTTCCCATAAATTTACCAAATAGTGTTATCTACACTCGTAATATTTTAATTACTCAGAGACCACAGTGGAAAAAACAGATATGAAAAGAAGTCTTTAGTGTGGGAAGCTGCTCATTGTCTTCACCAGCAGAGAGGTGTGAACAAGGAGCCCAGAATGCCGGTGACCCTTGAGCCCTGGCAGAGGTCAGAGCTATGCACCATTTAGTTGAGACAATGGTAGCTGAAGCAACTTCCCGACAGACAGTCATGTAAATCCTAACTGATTCGGTAGCTGCTGGTTGCTGCCGCCTGCCTGCCTGAGGCTACAGGTGCATCCCAACTGAATAAACGGATGGCCAGGCCGGAGCCCAAGCGGAGTCCTTCTTCTGGCGTTGGGCTCCCGCGTGCCCCCCCCCCCCCCATTTCCAAATTATTATCTATTGTCTCATCTGTCATTTGTGCACAGCCCTTCTCCAGAGCCCGAACCCTGAACCACGCAGGACGTGGATCTTCACACGTTAGTCATTTGGTTCCAAGAGTGAAGCACCCATGTCACAAATCTGTAGTTCAACATGATGCCAATCCTATGACTAAACAGAACCTGAGACACCAAACTGCATACGTGATCACAACTGAATGAACCACACTGGGATGGGGATGGAGAGGGAGTTATCTCTGGGCTCTTTATCTTTGGGAGTTATCTCTGGGCTCTTTATCTTTGGGTAACTCAAACTAAATTATCAATAACATAAAGAAATGTTTTCTTACCCAAACATTATATAATCAGTATGTTGATATTCTACAAACAACTGCAGTGTCACTATTCACAAAGGAAACAGTCTGCCTTTGTCCACTTAGCTTCCTGACACTTGGTGCCAAACGCAACAGCTGATCAACATGACAGCGGACTCGGCCCTCCTGCCAGAATTTGACCATCACCAGGCATCTACCGGTATGGCAAGGGCACTGACAAGCGAGCCTTACTCAGTCACACCATTGACTTTATATATAAAAGTCCAAGCAACGGAAAAAACAGTTGACCAGTCACTATGATGCACACTGACCACCAGGGGGCAGATGTTCAATGCAGGAGCTACTCCCGTGGTGGTCAGTGCGCCCCCACAGCCATCCTCTCACAGTCCCTCCCCCGCCCACTAGGTAGTCAGTGTGCCCCCTCAGCCATCCTCTCACAGCCCCTCCCCCGCCCACTAGGTGGTCAGTGCGCCCCCACAGCCAGCCATCCTCTCACAGTCCCTCCCCCGCCCACTAGGTGGTCAGTGCGCTCCACAGCCATCCTCTCACAGTCCCTCCCCCGCCTGCTGGGAGGTCAGTGCGCCCCCACAGCCATCCTCTCACAGTCCCTCCCCCGCCCACTAGGTAGTCAGTGTGCCCCCTCAGCCATCCTCTCACAGCCCCTCCCCCGCCCACTAGGTGGTCAGTGCGCCCCCACAGCCAGCCATCCTCTCACAGTCCCTCCCCCGCCTGCTGGGAGGTCAGTGTGCTCCCAAAGAGGCCAACCTCCCATAGTCCATCCCCCCGGCCGGCCACCCAATTAGCCCTGATTGGGGCCAGCCCACCAACCTCTCGCCAATTGCTAGCCAGGACAAGGGACCCCACTTGTGCATGAATTCATGCACCAGGCCTTTAGTATAAGGATAAAATTCAAATCTAAATTCTGAGATGATTTTTTAAAAACAAAATCTTACCAAGAGAAACTAACAAAACACTATCACATATGGTCTGCAGAATACCAAAATGGAAATATAAAGTACATGAAAGTAAATAATAAAATTAGTCTCAACTATCATCTGTTCTGAATATAAAAAAGCAGAAGATAGAAAGTGATGATTCTGGACATATTTACATCAAAGAATTTAATTAAGGTGGTTTAATTAAGGTCTGACACTATAACATGTTGGAAGCCACGGATTGCCTTCACTAGCAGAGAGGTGTGGCCAAGGAACCAGGAAGGCTGGTCAACCTTGAAGCTCTGAAAGGTCAGAGCCAAGCACCCACTGTTTCTTTTTTTGTTTTTTTTTTTAAATATATTTTATTGATTTTTTACAGAGAGGAAGGAAGAGGGATAGAGAGTTAGAAACATCGATGAGAGAGAGACATCGATCAGCTGCCTCTTGCACACCCCCTACTGGGGATGTGCCCACAACCAAGGTACATGCCCTTGACCGGAATCGAACCTGGGACCTTGCAGTCCACAGGCTGACGCTCTATCCACTGAGCCACACGGGTCTTGGCAGCACCCACTGTTTAGTTGAGACAATGGTAGCTAAAGCATCTTCCACCTTTTAGTTTTATGGAAATCTTTGCTGACTGGCTATTATTGGAATTGCCTGCCTAAGGGCTATGAGTGTATCCCACAATCTGAATAAAAGGGATAGCAAGGCCAGAGTGGGGTGGAGTCCTTCCTCTTGAGCTGGGCTCCCGCCTGGCCCCCAATATTTCCAAATTCGTATTTTCTAGTCTCTTTCATTTGTGTGCGGCTTCTTCCAAGGCTGAACCCTGAACCTGAACCCTGAACCACATGGGATGTGGGATTGGGGGGGGGGGGGGGGAGACGACGACACACACGCAATAACAGTATTGCTTTGCTTCACTAATTGAGCTTTGGCGGCAGGATACAACTGCCAGTTACCAATATCGAGGCTCTGAAAAATTCCCTAGAACTGATAGCCACCAAGGTTTAACTTCGTTTTTAAACTTCACAAAAACAGTTATCTAAAAAGGAAAGCGACGAGACTGGATAGTCAGGGCCTACTCACCTCCCGCACTCTGGCGTGCACTGGAGACCTCCGCGGGAGGTGAATCCCGTGGTACATGAAGTCCTGGATGCAGTCACTTTCGATCGTCTGGAATAACAAGCAGGGTGCAGTGACATGGAGCGTGCGTTTCCACAGACAGACAGCAGGACCGGCGAAGCAGCAGTGTGAGCACCAACTTCCATCTCACCAGAGGGGAACCTGGATCCTTCCATCAGAGCTTCTGTGTTTTAAGTAGACACCTCTCCCTCTCATTTTTCCTCTGTCTTATTTGATGAGATACTAACTTGTGATGAATGGCAGTTCAAGCCAGCAGGGCTCGCTCGGAGACTGAGTGAGGCTGGGAGCCTCATCTGAGTCGTCCTGATAACCTCAGAGGGCTGGGTTTTTTCCAAGGACCTCCCAAAACGACACTGACCTACCTCTAAGGTGCTGACGGATTCCAAAAGGAGTGAAACGAGGTCTCGCAGGGAGTGGCGGGACTAGGTGGGCTGTGGGAAGCTCCTGGGAGGCCAGCACATCAAGGACCCCTAGTGGGGAGATTGAGGCAAGGCCAGATGCCAGGAGCAGCCCTAGTCCTCCAGAGGCCATGGCTTCAGGAAAGATATAAGGGAAGCTTCCTGCTAGCACTAACCCCTTCATCTTCTTTGAAACTTTTCCTCACCTGCAGCCACTAATAAATCTCAGCCACCAGTGGGAACCAACCACTCACTGCCACTTGTGATGCAACAGATCCCTGGCCCCACGCCTGGGCTCTGTGTCTTTAGAGCCAGCAACCAGATATGACCTGGCTTCCGCAATGTGCCAGCGGCACAGGAGGGAACAGATGGAGAGGAGGGAGGGCTGATGCTCTCAGAGTGAAACGATACAACCAGCAAATGCCGTTGGGAGACTTGCTGGAGCAAAAAGAAAAAACTGTAAAAAGACATGTTTGGGTCCTGGCCAGTGTGGTTCTCGTGGTTAGAATGTTGCCCCATACACCAGAAGGTGGTGGTTTTGATTCCCAGTCAGGGCATGTACCACGTGGTGGGTTCAATACCCCATCAGGTGCTTACAGGAGGCAACTGATCCATGTTTCTCCCTCACACCCATGTTTTGCTCTCACTCCCTACCTCTCTGTAAAAAAATCGATTAAAAAATGGAAATGATGCCGAAGCCGGTTTGGCTCAGTGGTAGAGCGTCGGTCTGCAGACTGAAAGGTCCCGGGTTCGATTCCGGTCAAGGGCATGTACCTTGGTTGCAGGCACATCCCCGGTGGGGGGTGTGCAAGAGGGAGCTGGTCGATGTTTCTCTCTCATCGACGTTTCTAGCCCTCTATCTCTCTCTCCCTTCCTCTCTGTAAAAAATCAATAAAATATATTTTTTAAATTGAAATGTTAGAAAATAATTTTAAAACAAAGCTGAGAAATATAAATATGGCTTATTATTTCCAAGAATCCTCAGGAATTGTTAATTTTATTGCATGCAACAATGGCACCATATAACCCTATTTTGAAGAAGTGGCGTTAGAAGAAGATTAAGTTTTAAAAATTTGGCTCTCAAAAGAAATTTCAATTGTTGTACTGTTGATATTTGGCTCTGTTGAATAATGAGTTTGCCAACCATTATTTTAAACCATTAATGGAGAGCCGAGACCGGTTTGGCTCAATGGATAGAGCGTCGGCTTGGGGACTGAAGGGACCCAGGTTCGATTCCGGTCAAGGGCATGTACCTTGGTTGCGGGCATATCCCCAGAAGGGGGTGTGCAAGAGGCAGCTGGTCAATGATTCTCTCTCATCGATGTTTCTAGCTTTCTATCTCTCTCCCTTCCTCTCTGTACAAAATCAATAAAATATATTTAAATAAATAAATAAATAAATAAATAAATAAACCATTAATGGAGAAAAGGGGGGTAAATATTCCTTCCTGTGAACAAGTTTCATGCAGTAATGAAACAATGCAAAAAATGCATAACAATGCCCCGGTTTTGCCCTTGCCCCAAACAATTACGCTATAAAACTATTCCAGAAGTTAATAATCTTTTGTATTTTCAAAGTAGAAGTTGGTGATAAACCCTGGTCACATAAACCGAGCATAAGCGGGCAGAGAGCAGAGGAGACAGAAATCAACTCCAAGCATCTGGCACCCTTCCCCTCTGCCTGCAAACCGTCCTCTCCCCTCCCCCCCAACTAACTCAGGGCCCACCCCTCAAAAGGAAAGATCCCTTTTTTACTTAAAACAAAAATTTTATTCTCAGAGGGAAACACATTTGAGAACCTCGTATATAGAAAAATATAAAGGATATAAGACAGATACTTTCTGGCATTTTTGAATACTTGTGATTATGAATTATCATAATCATACCTTCATAATATAGGTATTATACAGTCTTTAAAAGTCAGCCATATTCAAAAAGAGTATCTTTAAATTCTGGAAAATAAAGCAACTAAAACAAGTGGCTGAGGTTCCCACGCAGCACTATCCAACAGAAATGGGGAGTTTATTGTAGCAATGTCTGGTTTGACCCAATACGTCCCCAAATTCTCAATACGGACAGAGGCCTCAGCACAGGACCGTCATTCCTCTGGCACAGGCTTCAAGTCCCTCTTCCAAGGAGAACGTGACAAAGTGCTCACATTTAATGATGTAACAATACCTCCAATATCTTCCCGGAAGCCTTTCTCCAAGCTCTGAAATAGACTTCTGCAATGTGTACCATCAAGGATCTATTTTAAAAAGAAAAAAATTTAATGCAAAGCATTACACTTTCGATGTGCATCGCTTCAGGAACTCCGCCAGCCCCGAAGAGCAGCGGCGCGGACGAGCTTTGTGAGGTAACTGTGGAGGGCTGTTAGCTACCCAGAGCAGTAAGCAGAGAAAGAGGAGTTTTGAGAGTTTATTATCAAACTATTTTCTTCCTTCTCAATCCAGGCTCCCCCAGAACTTGACTGTTTTCTGTGAAACTATGGGAACAGAAGCCTAAAACTAAATTTCTAAGTCTAAATAAAATTTAAAATGAAATAAAAATTTCAAAACTTTGTAGGCTACTAATCCCCTAAAATACCAGAAATGACTTTAGAGTAATTAGGTCTCCACTGGTTCAACCCATAATTCTGCAAACGAGGAAACAAAGCGTCCTGAGGAGCAGCAGCTCAGCAGCGAGGGTCAGGCCGGCACCACACTGCTGCCTGGCAGAGGGGAGGTGGCAGCAGGCCACCTCTAGAGGCTGAGGGTTTGGTTCCCAAACGCAGACGAAGCTCCAGCTTCAGCAGGCACAGAACAGCTCCAACATGGCCCTGCAGCCGCAGACAACAGCCCTCACTGTGAGCACGGACGGGGGGCGGGGCCTGGTTGGTTATGTCTTGGCACTCTTCTCTGCAGGGCTCCGCCCCTACGGCACAGGGCCCAGTGCTCAGTGCGTGAGGAGCAGACGTGATGTTCAAATGGTAGCAGGTGTGCTAGTGAGACAGGCTTTACTGTAACTGAGGCTGAGATTTAACTGGGGAATAATTTGACTATTTAAAGAACTACCACAGTCCTGACTGGTTTGGCTCAGTGGATGGAGTGTCAGCCTTCGGGACTCAGGGGTCACAGGTTTGATTCTGGTCTAGGGCATGTACCTTGGTTATGGGCACATCCCCAGTAGGGGGTGTGCAGGAGGCAGCTGATTCATGTTTCTTTCTCATCAATGTTTCTAACTCTCTCTACTTCTCCCTTTCTCTCTGTAAAAGATCAATGAAATATATTTTAAAAAAAGAAATAAAGAACTACCACAAATTAACATCTTAATTTTAAGTCATTAGTAAAAAGGAATAATTTTCTGTACAGGGGAAAATACAACCCAGTAACAAAACAGATCATCCTATCTAATAAAGAGGAAATAAACAAATTGACCGTCATACCATAACAAAGATCGCTGCGCCCGCAGCAGAGGCAGGGATCCCATAACACAAGACGGCTGCACTGACACCAGAGGCTGAGTTCCCATAACAAGCAATCAGCAGGGACTTGAGGCTGCGTGGCGCTTTGCCAGGGCAGGGGACCTGAGGCTGCACCCCCCTGCCTGGTGGGTCTTGACAGGGGACCTCAGGCTGTGCCCTCCACCCAGTGGCGCTTGAAGGGATTGGGGCTGGCGGGGGCTGGATCTAGCCCAATGGGGTTAGGGCCAGCCGGGTCCGGGTCTGGGAGATTTGACTCTGGTTCCCATGGCGCGCCCCAGATTCTGACAGGAGGGAAATTTTCATATACATTTTACTGAATTTCTTTCATCTCTGACACTTCTATTACAGAGAAAGGGCAAATAGCAATATTAAAACATTTCCTCTAATTCCCTTTTAATGTGCACAAATTTCGCACACCAGGCCACTAGTCTATAATAATAAAAGTGTAATATGCTAATTAGACCAGACATCCTTCCGGATGAAGCCGGGGCTGCAAGGGAAGCCCGAGGCCCCGGGTGCCAGAGGGAAGCAGGTGCCGGCAGCTGGGGGAAGGAAGACCTGCTCTTGCACGAATTTCAGGCTTTGGGCCTCTAGTAATAAATAAGAGGTAACTTCTACAACTTCCAAAGATTAATATAACTTTCAAAACCCAGGTCAAAATTCTCAAAACCAGATTAAGACAGCACAAAATATTACGTTTAATACTTACTTCTGTAATCCCTGTAACTGGTTTTTAATGGTTCCATGGATCATTTTAATAAAATTTGAATTCCAACTGAAGAGAGAACTAAGAAATCTTCTTCCCTACAAGTTAAGAAAATGGGAGATAATGATAAAATTGAAACCACATAAAAAAGTTCCCTGCAAGTAAAAAACAATTCTTTGACTATTTAATAAACACTTAAGTTTGCTGTTCCCAACCAGCAAGCATCTGCAATTAGAACTTGGAACCCAGACAGGCGCTGTGCTGAGAGAGCGGCCCCTCCAGTGTGGCAATGGCAGAGGGAGCCCTGAAGTACAGCGCTGGCAGAGTACCACTGAGCTCCTTCCTCACGCACTGCAGGATGACAGACAGGCAGTAACTCCCGGCTCTGAGGCAAGCTCAATGGTCCACACACATTTCACCTGGCTGTCACAGATGTCCACATAACCTAAGCAGCGGTTCTCAACCTTCCTAATGCCATGACTTTTCATACAGCTCCTCCTATTGTGGTGACCCCCAATCATAAAATTATTTTCGTTGCTACTTCATAACTGTAATTTTGCTACTGTTTTGAATCATAATGTAAATATCTGTGTTCCGATGGTCTCAACACCCAGGTTGAGAACTGCTAGCAGTGTCGCCTAAGACCATTGGAAAACACAGATATTTACATTACGATTCATAACAGTAGCAAAATTATAGTTACGAAGTAGCAATGAAAATAACTTTATGGTTGGGGGTAACCACAACATGAGGAGCTGTGTTAAAGGGTTGTGGCATTAGAAAGGTTGAGAACCACTGACCTAAAGTAAAGAATGCTCAAAATATCACATTTTGGGTGGTAATGTAATTGAATATTAGTTCATTTCATCTTTTTTTTTTTTTTTAACATATTATTGATTTCAGAGAGGAAGAGAGAGGGAGAGAGAGAAAAAAAACCCAATGATGACAGAGATCATTGATTGGCTACCTCCTGCACGCCCCACACTGGGGATCAAGTTCATAACCCCAGGCATGTGCCCTAACTGGAAACTGAACCACAACCTCCTGGTTCATAGGTCGATGCTCAACCATTGAACTACACCAGCCAAGCCAATTCAACTTTAATAAATGAGAAAACTGAGGACTTGTAAATTTAAGAGGCTAAGTAGCCGCCAAGCTAGAATTTTCAAATACACACAGTCCCCCCAAGTTAGATGGCACACAAAAGGCTGCATTCTAAACACAAGCAAGTCTTTGCACCCCTAAGCATGAGCACACAGTCAGTGTTTGTAGGGAGCAGCTATAGGGTTAAGCCTCGGACTGCTTGTTGGCAAAGCCACAAACAAGTCCCAGCTTATTCTCCTCGTCTGCCTTTTCTTTAATCCTTCGCCCCCTCAGGCTCACTGAACCCTTGGCTGTGCTGGCCCCGCACAAGTGTTAACTATATTCATGTTAACTAGGTTATACATATAAACCTACACAGCAATATTCACCCTGTAGAGTGCATAGGACACACCCACCAAGAACTTCCCTGGGGAACAGCACCCCTCAGTGCTCCCAGCACGCAGTTATGGAAACTACGGCAGTGCAGCACCTTCACACACATGGCAGGGGATCCAAGCATGCAACATGCTCGTTTCTGTTTTTGTTTTTTTAAATATATTTTATTGATTTTTCACAGAGAGGAAGGGAGAGAGATAGAGAGCTAAAAACGTCAATGAGAGAGAAATATCGACCAGCTGCCTCTTGCACACCCCTACTGGGGATGTGCCCTTGACCGGAATCAAACCTGGGACCTTTCAGTCCGCAGACCGACGCTCTACCGCTGAGCCAAACCGGTTTCGGTTTTTGTTTTTTTTAAGTATTTACTGAAACACTTGTCATTTATCATTTACTTGTCAGTAGAATACAAAATGTTTTGTTTACCCAGAATGACTAAAAACAGACCTAACCAAATGATTTTCAGGAAACAAAGTTTAGATATTTTAAATTCAAAAGAGCATGTCAGTTAAAGAGTTGCAGCAGATGCCCTAACCCAGTGGTCAGCAAACTCACTAGTCAGCAGAGCCAAATATCAACAGTACAATTGAAATTTCTTTTGAGAGCCAATTTTTTTTTTCCAAACAAAAGCCAAGTTTATTTGTTCATTTTTGTATTTGAAGTACTCCTCGATGACATCCTTTGCCTGAGACTCTTTGCCATGGTCCCTAACAACCACATCTGCAGCCAACCACTTAACGAGTTTTCCCTCTGTTGATTTTATTTTATTTTATTATTATTATTATTTTTTTTTTAGAACAAAACAATTTTATTGAACAGTTGTTAGCTTGATTTGTAAGTTTACAGTATTTTGACGGGTGTGGCCTCCACCTGTACTCTTGCTCCAGCCCCGCTGGCATTAGGGGTGGGCTGAGGGCAGCCTCACCCACCGGACCATACGCTCCACCAGGGAGGCACCCTCTGTTGATTTCAGAGGCCTCCCATTCCTAGTTTCTTGTCATCAACCTTAATGAGGCTGATTTGGTGTTCAGCACAAAGAGCCTCCACCAACTTGATCTACATAGGCTCAGCAGTTGGATGCAAGGCTTTGTCTAGGCTTTGGCAGCTTCACGAATTCCGCACAGGCCGTGGTGGATGCGGGCGGTCTGCAGCACCTCTTGCAAAGCAGTGTTCACGTCCATTACCCCTCCAGGGGCAATGCCTTCCTCGGCCATGGCGGTGGGTTATGGGTGGAGCTGAATCTTGAACACACCCAAGCCTCCACCTCTGAGAAACTCCACGGCAGCAGGAAAAGAGCGCCAAATTTTTTAAACTTAAACTTCTTCTAACACCACTTCTTCAAAATAGACTCACCCAGGCTGTGGTATTTTGTGGAAGAGCCACACACAAGGGGCCAAGAGCCTCATGTGGTTTGCGAGCTGTGATTTGCCGACCACTGCCCTAACCTGTTTGGCTCAGTGAATAGAGCATCGGCCTGCCAAGTTAAGGGTCCCAGGTTCGATTCTGGTCAAGGGCATGTACCTTGGTTGTGGGCACCCAATGGGGGGTGTGCAGGAGGCAGCAGATCAATGACTCTCTCTCATCGATGTTTCTAAATCTCTATCCCTCCCCCTTTCTCTGTAAAAAGTCAGTAAAATAGATTTAAAAAAGAGTTGCAGCACTCAGGTGTAGCTGTGTCTATGCCACATACATAGGTAAGTTAGACGGCTATGTGTAAGCCAACGAAAACAAAGTTGATGTATCTGAATCCACTCTCAACTTCTTTACTCTCCCCAACTTCCTAACCATCCTGGCGATTGGGCACAGGATGGCGATGCCCTCACAGCAATAAGCAGAATCAGAGCACTTCCCGCAAGGGCAAGCTCAGCACCTGCGATGCGGCGAAGGTTCTGCAGCATGGCTGCCGGCGCCTCACAGCCACTCCTGCTGCTTCACAGAAACACTCAGGCTGAGAGTCTGACAAGGCCCGCCCTCGTGAAGTGCGCAAACAGGGATCTGAACACAGCCGCTCCAACCCGGAAGCCGGAGATCTTGGTCAGTGTGGTCAGTTATCACGCACGGCCCTGGCACCTGGCTGGCTGGGACGGTGCGCTGCAGCGAGGGGCAGGCAGTGTCCAACCCTGTCTCTGCCACCGAAGCCGAGGCTCCTAGCACGCTCCTTGGAGGAGCTTCTGACCTGGAGCCCTTCCTCCTCCTCCAGGTTTGTTCCCAGCCCCCTACGGGAGGAATAACTACTTCTTCCTTGGCCACCAACTCTTGCTGCCTGGCCATGAGCCCTCAAACACAAAGGCTGCCCCAGCACCCCAGCAAGGGCAGTCAGTCAAAGCACAATAAACAATGGTGGAAAGGCCCTGAGAAAAAAGTCAGCACTGTCCCACAGAGCTATGCAAGCCACCGAGATAAGAGTGAAAAAGAATCAATTAATCTTAATGTATATATGTAAGTTAATATATCATTTAAATATATAACAACTACCGCCGAAGCCGGTTTGGCTCAGTGGTAGAGCGTCGGCCTGCGGACTGAAAGGTCCCGGGTTCGATTCCGGTCAAGGGCATGTACATTGGTTGCGGGCACATCCCCATTAGGGGGTGTACAAGAGGCAGCTGGTCGATATTTCTCTCTCATCGACGTTTCTAGCTCTCTCTCTCCCTTCCTCTCTGTGAAAAATCAATAAAAATATATTTTTAAAAAAAAAAAAAAAAAAATATATATATATATAACAACTACTAAAATTGAGACATTTTACATTTTTTTTCATACTAAGTTTTTTGTTTGTTAATATTCACTTGTGGATATTTCTTCCATTGATTTTTATTTTTTTCTATATTGATAAGGTATTTCTGGTACATATAGTATGTGTCCTTCTTCCATTGATTTTTAGAGAATGGGAGGGGGGGTAGAGAGAGAAAAACAACGATATGAAAGAGACAGAGCGATTAGTTGCCTCCCACATGTGGAAGGAACCTACAACCCAGGAATGTGCCCTTGACTAGGAGTTGAACCTGAGACCATTTGGTGCACAGGCCAATGCTCTAACCTAGGGGTGTCGAACTCAGAGAAGGGGCCAAAATCTAAAATCCAGCCTAAATCGCAGGCTGAATGGTTTACTGAACAGTCATAAACTGACAATGTCATAAACTGACAGCGGAGTGCAGTGATGACAGCGCGGTGCGGGCCACATTGCAAGGCCTGGCGGGCTGGATTTGGCCCGCGGGCCTTGTGTTTGACACATGTGCTAACCACTGAGACACCGGCCATGTGTTTTGAAGTTTTTGAGCACCTTAATTATGTTTTCCTCTTAATTGAATCCCAAATCTAAAGAGACAGTCATCTCAGAGCCTGTTCTCTGCCCGTTAAGTGTCCCTATCTAACAATGGGGTCCGGGCCAGAGCCTTCCCCGGCCCGGAGCGACGACACTAAGGAGAAGGGCCAACAGGCCCTCCCCTCTCTGCTTCCTCCTGCTCCAGAGTTTCAGGCTGGAGCACTGGAGCTGCTGTGACCACGCGTGGGCAGGGAGAAAGCAGATGGCCGCCCAGCTTTCCCGCACTGTGTGCAGCACAGGCACACGCGGTCACACAGCTGTGGCACTTCGTTTAGGAGCCCACAGAGCAGGAAGAGCCAGCATGTCACACGACTGTTTTCAAAGCTTTCCACATGAGATCACCAATCACAGAAGCTGAGGCACTCCCACCACTCCTTAAAAAAACTATTCTAAGATGACATCTGGGATTTGCTTCAGATCAATCCCAGACTGGGGGTTGGGGAGAGGGGAGAGACAGTAGTAGGAATACAGAGGAAACAAGACTGACCATGTGTTGGTATAATTCATACTAAATTCTGAATCTATGTGTATTTTACTTAAGGACACAGTTTAGTCACATTTCATATGCTCGGTAACCACACATGGGTGTGAACACCAAAATGAACAATGAGAGGGCCAAAAGCAGAGCCTCTCTTTAGAATTATTAGATGGGCAGAAAAAATAAATAAATAAATACTGTAATGCAGGGGTCCTCAAACTTTTTAAAGTGGGGGCCAGATCACGGTCCCTCAGAGAGCTGGAGGGCCGGACTATATGAACTACTAATTCCTACTGTAACACCTCGGCTGCGCTCACTGCCCAAAAAACCTGGCGGGCCGGATCAGACTCCTCTGCGGGCCGCATGTGGCCCGCAGGCCGTAGTTTGAAGACCCCTGCTGTAATGACAGTTTTGAGTATATGCCAATTAGGAATTGAGAGAAGAGTCAGACCTAATCCATGGGGAAGTGTTTTCTCAACCTTATTTTTAATCATTCTTAATTTAAAATGCAATCGTGGTTTCTTCAGGATTCACACAGCCCTTGCTATTATCTGATAAGCAATGACTTGTAAAATGTTTGTTTAGTACTGCCATGCAGTGAAAACATTGTGCAATAAATAGTTCGCGATAGCTAAGATGACTCATTAAACTATTGGGCACCGTATTAACAACAATCAGGTGAACTTAGAGAAAATATTCACTTAAAAAGCAGTCCACAGCCCTAGCTGGTTTGGCTCAGTGGATAGAATATCAGCCTGTAGACTGAAGGGTCCCAGGTTCAATTCTAGTCAAGGGCATGTACCTTGGTTGTGGGCACATCCACAGTAGGAGGTGTGCAGGAGGCAGCTGAACAATGTTTCTCTCTCATCGATGTTTCTAACTCTCTATCCCTCTCCCCTCCTCTCTGTAAAAATCAATAAAATATATTTAAAATAATAAAAACAACTTTCTATTTTTAAAAAAAAAGTCACAAATATACCAGAAAAGAAAATCCTATTTACCTCTTCTTTCTTGATATAATTAACACTTATGAAGCACTCAAGTAGCATATTTTTAATTTCTCTACTTTCCTCCAAATTATAATCAAAGCAATACAAAGCTTGATGAACATGCCAAAGCCGACTTATGTCTGCACCCTAGGAATGACAAAAAAGAAAAATGTTAAGAATTTTTCAGTAATCAGTAAGGTCATATTTCAAGTTAACAATAAGAATATTTTACATCATAATTACAATTCTAGATTTTTTGTCAAAAAGGAAGAATGACAAGAGAAAACAGACTTAGAAATCTGCAAATGCCTTACTCAAACCCCCCAAAGAAACCAAACCCCCTCACTCAAACCCTCCCCAAAATGTGCAAATGCTACTTGCAACTCTAAAGAACACTTTTTAAAAAAAAATCCTCACCAGAGGCTGTTTTTGTTTTTTTATTTGTTTGTTTGTTTTTTAAGAGATAGAGGAAGTGTGGGACTGAGAAACACTGATGTGAGAAACATCAATCCATTGCCTCCCCTACACACCCCAACTGGGGATCAAACCCCAACCCAGTCAGTCAGGTATGTGCCCTGACCAGGAATCGAACCCAAAACCTTTTTGGTTCATGGGTCAATGCTCCAGCCAGTGCTGCCCAGCAGTTTCCTGCACCTGTGAAAACATGTGTCTGCACTGTCCAGTGCGAGGGTCATTAGCCATCATGCTATAGAGCAGGGGTCTTCAAACTACGGCCCGCGGACCACATGCGGCCCACAGAGGAGTCTGATCCTGCCCGCCAGGTTTTTTGGGCAGTGAGCGCAGCCGAGGTGTTACAGTAGGAATTAGTAGTTCATATAGTCCGGCCCTCCAGCTCTCTGAGGGACCGTGATCTGGCCCCCACTTTAAAAAGTTTGAGGACCCCTGCTATAGAGCAACAGAAAGTGACTAGAGAAACTGAGGAACCAAACTTCATTTTCTTCCTTTAAATTTAAATAGCCCCATGTGACTACTGGCTACCGCAGCGAACAGGGCAGGTGTCGCATACTAGGAAGATCTGATTTAAAAGCTTTAAAAAAATGGCCAGAAAAGAGATTTTAAAAACAAATCAAGGATGGCTTAAGGACCACTCCTAGGGCAGCAGGAGAAGCTATGTAAATAGCTGAGGGTCCTGTCATCAAACTGGATGTTCCTTGGAGGCCTTTCACTGATGGAGTAACATCTAGAAAGCTGTTGGCAGTGTGCATGAAGAGCCCCAAGTTCAAATCCAATGACCTACCGATTTCATGTCTAGAAATCTCCCAGAAGGAAGGAGAGACATGAGGTGGGGAATATCAGAGGGAAATTCCTAAATATCCCTAACATAACAATGATCACCTTGGATGGTGGAATTATGGGTGATTTTTATCTTCCTCATTTTTCCCCCCTGACTAGGTTATCTTTTTCTGGATTTCGAACTGTATACCTAAGATTATAGGATGGGAAACAGCCAAGTTACATCCAACCTTCAAACACACTGTCCATAGGTCCCCAGACCTGGGCTGCAGGCTGAAACAGCCCCCCAACTCCCGAACCCCTTCAGTCAAGTACACATTAAACAAGCAAACGTACGGTTTTCGTCTGGAGGCTCTTCCTGAGCAGCAAGGTGAAAGCGGTCTTCCCCATGTCCTCTTTGGCAGGCAGGCCCTTCTCCCACCACGTCACGCACAAGCCCTGGATGGAGCTCTGCAGCTTTCGTTCCGATTCAGGTAGTGCATACAAAATACCTAAGAGAGAGCCCAGTAACTGCTCCATTGGTAAGGAAAAGCAGTATTGGTTCAGACTCAATAGCATAGAGCAGTGATTTTTCAATCTTTTTCAACTCATGGCACATATACAGTAAATTACTTGAATTCTGTGACACACCAAAAAATATGTTTTGCCAATCTGACAAAAAAAAGGTATAATTTTGATTCATTCATACTAGATGGCTATTGTGTTGGCTGTTGTTTTTGTGTTTCCGTTTTGTTTTTAACAATCTAAGGCAGGGGTGGGGAACCTTTTTTTCCTGCCAAAGGCCATTTGTATACTTATAACATCATCTGCTTAATATAATTCCCTTGATATAAATTTATGTTGCTATGAAAAAAGCTCCTAGATTTATTGAATTTTGATTCCCGCCTGTGGTTGCCTTGGCAGAGCCAGAGCAGGTATTCCCCTCCCCAGATCTAAGGGAGAAGCAGTCAGGGCCCCTGATTAAACAATCAGGTATTGCATGTTTTAAAAATTCTTGCAGCACACCAGTAGAAAATCGCTGGAATAGAGTATGATAACTTTTAAAGATTTGCTAAGCAAATATTAGTTTATGTTTGACTTGCCAAAGGCTTATATACATCATAGGATACAAATGATGTTAATTAAAAATTTTTTTCCTACAGTTATAAAAGCAAGCAGACCCACTAGAACAGGAAGACTCGGGGAGGGCATGTTGCCAAACCCTCACTGAAGAGACAGACACTGAGCCATCCCAATGTACGTGCAGGGACACCCTATAACAATTCACAGCAGAGTCAGCTCACATCGGTGACCGAGAATCCACTGCCACCACCCCAAGGTGTGTTGGCCTCAAATTCTAGTTCTTTGGTGGAAAAGAGCAAAGCAACTATTATAAGGAACAGAAAAACTACGGTGTTTTTAACAATAGAAAAGCTCAATAACTAAAATACTAATAATGCGAGAAACCAAGATGGTGGCAAAGGTAAACGCCTAAACTGCCGCCTCGCACAACAATTTCAAAACTACAACTAAAAAAACCACAACAATCAAGATAAATAACATTCCCATCACCCCTAAAAAAACAAACAAAAAGAAAAACTACAACTAAAAGACAAAACGTCTATCACCCAGAACCACGGGAAAGATGGCTGAGTGGAAGTTCTACAACTAAGAAGGAAAGAGAAAGGAGCACAAACGCTGAAAAGCTGAGGTACAGAGGCACGCGAATCGGGCTGGTGGCAGGCAACTGGGCACACTTCTTTTTTTCAACCCGATGGCCAAAAAGGGAAACAAGCTCCCGATCGCTCTGAAAACCCGGTTTCTGGGGAAACGGGGACTCAGACACCTACGGGGAGAAGCTGGACTGTCAGCCATCGGGTCGGAAAGTGAAGGTGACTATTTTGCAGAGGTGCGCCCAGCGATCATTATTTACTGCACTGGAGCGCGGAAGCAGGAACTTGGAAAAGCAAAAAGACAGAAAAGGCTGACGGCAGCAATCACTGCTTGCCATGCCCTAGCCTAGTGACGCCCTGAGACCCTGCCCCACACAACCTACAAACACACCCAACCTCTGCACAGGCTTTTGCATATAAATGGCCTACCCTGTGGCAGCTTTTCCAAATAAACTACAGCTCCAGTCAGACTGCACCAAAACCTCCAAATCCCAAGCAAAGAGGAGAAAACTGTAGTTCTCGCTGTAGCTCCTGCTGGGTGGCCTCAGACAGTAGCTGACCTACACCCCATTGGAGATCTAGTGGTTGGTGTGAGATGACACCAGATTTCAACTACTCTCATAAGGTACACATTCAAGAGGCAGACTCAATGAGCACCAAAGCCCTACGGGAACAAGTCCTCTCCCATAAACTTGTCTCCAGCACAGCAACTCCTCCGTTATAGACACAGGGGATCATCATAGCCAATTGGCCTGGAGGTCAATTCCTCCCAGTGACACCAACAATAATCAAGACTTAACTACAACAAGGCTGTACACACAGTCCACAAAGGGGTGCACCAAGAGTGTCGACCTCAGGTAACTGGGAGGCTGACCCACTGAACCATATAGGACACCTTAGCACACAAAGCCACCCTACCAACTCAGGGAAGCAGCGAAAATGCCGAGACAAGGAAACAGATCACAAATGACAGAAATGGAGGTGAACAAACGACTGGATATAGAGTTCAAAACCACGGTAATAAGGTTTTTCAAAAATTTCCTAGAAAAGGCCAATAAATTTAACTAGACCCTCGAGGATATGAAAAAGGGCCAACTAGAAATTAACCATACACTGACTGAAATGAAAAATATTATACAGAGACCCAATAGCAGAGTAGAGGAACACAAGAATCAAGTCAAAGATTTGGAAAACAAAGAGGCAAAGGAGCCTAAACTGGTTTGGCTCAGTGGATAGAGCGTCAGCCTGCGGATTGAAAGGTCCCAGGTTTGATTCCGGTCAAGGGCATGTACCTTGTTTGTGAGCACATCCCCAGTGGGGTGTGTGCAGGAGGCAGCTGATCAATGTTTCTCTCTCATCGATGTTTCTGACTATCTCTCTCCCTTCCTCTCTGTAAAAAATCATAAAATATATATTTTTTTAAAAAAAAAGAGGCAAAGGACACTCTTCCAGAGAAGCAAGAAGAAAAGAGAATCCAGAAAGTTGAAGATAGTGTAAGAAGCCTCTGAGAAAACTTCAAACAGACCAACATCAGAATTATGGGGGTGCCAGAAGAAGAGAGAGAGCAAGATACTGAAAACCTATTTAAGAAAGTGACAGAAAACTTCCCCTACCTGGTGAAAGAAATAGACTTACAAGTCCATGAAGTACACAGAACCCCAAACAAAAGAAATCCAAAAAGAACAACACCATGACACATCATAATTAAAATGCCAAGGGCAGAGGAGGATCCAAGATGGTGACTTAGGTAAACACACCTAAACGGCTGCCGCGCACAACAATTTCAAATCTACAACTGAAAAACAAGACGTCTATCACCCAGAACCACGGGAAAGCTGGCTGAAAGGAAACTCTACAACTAGACTGAAAGAGAAAGGCACATTCAGGGCACAAAAAGACTGAGGTATGGGAGTGCACACGTGATACGGGCTGGCGGCAGATCCCAGCTTGCGAAGGGCGTTGCTTTCTTTAACCCGAAGAGAGACAAGCTCCCAATGTCTCTGAAATTCAGTTTTTAGAAAGAAGCTGGACTGTCATCGAGTCGGAAAGTGAGGGCAGCTTGCTTGCAGAGCTGTGAGCAAGAATAATCGTTTGCTGTGCTGCGGTGAAAGACACGGGGACATGGTCAGAGAGGCAGAGACAACTGACAGGCAGCCATCACTGTTTGCCACGCCCCAGCCTAGTGACACCCTGAGACTCTGCCATGAGACTCCACCCCACACAATCTACAAACACACCCAAGCTCCAAGCAGCGGCTTTTGCATATAAATGGCCTTCTCTATTGCAGTTTAACCTAGGAAACTTGCAAACTGGTGCAGACAGCTCCAAAGCTTCCAAGCTCCAAGCAGGGAGAGGACTCCCTGAAGCCCCTGCAGGGTGGCCTCAGACAGTAGCTGAACTGCATCCCATTGGAGATCCAGAAGCCAGTTTATTTAGTGGTCAGTGTGAGACACCAGATTTCAACTCCTCACATTCATAAGTGACACATTCGGGAGGCAGACTCAGTAAGCACCAAAGCCCCACTGAAACAAGGCCTGCACCATAAGCGTGTCTCCAGCGCAGCAGTTCCTCCACAGCAATCAAGGCTTAACTATACCAAGACTTTGCACTCAGCCCACAAAGGGGTGTAGCAAGAACGTTCATCTCAGGTAACTGGGGAAGCTGGGCTACTGGACCCTATAGGTCACCTACCACACAAAGCCACTCCATCAACAAAGGGAGGCAACCAAAATGCGGAGACACAGAAGCATGTCACGAATGGGAGAGATGGAGGAAAGTAAACTGGATGACACAGAGTTCAGAATCACATTTATAAAGTTACTCAAGAATCTTCTAAAAACCGATGAGAAACTTGAAGAGACCCTCAAAGACCTTAATGAGAATACCAAAAAAATGGAAAAGGACCAGTCTGAAATAAAGAATATATAGAAACTCAACTGTAAATCAATGTACCCCAAGACTCAAACCAAAGATCTGGAATATGTGGAAACAAAAACACCCAACCAGAGAGACAGAAAGAAAGAAGAACCCAAAAGTGTGAGGATAGTGTAAGGAGCCTCCAGGACGGCTTTAAGCGTACCAACATCCGGATTTTGGGGGTGCCAGAAGAAGAGAGGGAGCAGGATATTGAAGGCTTATTGAAAGAAATAATGACAGAAAACTTTCACTACCTGGTGAAAGAAATAGACTTACAAGTCCAGGAAGCGCACAAGAACCCCAAACAAGAGGAATCCAAAGAGGACCATACCAAGACATATCATAATTAAAATGCCAAGGGCAAAAGACAAAGAGAGAATCTTGAAAGCAGCAAGAGAAAAACAGTTACGGTACCAACAAGGGAGTACTCATACGATTGTCAGCTGATTTCTCAACAGAAACTATGCAGGCCAAAAGGGAGTGGCAAGAAATATTCAAAGTGATGAACAGCAAGAATCTACAATCAAGATTACTCTACCTGGCAAAGCTATGATCCAGAATTGAAGGTCAGATAAAGAGCTTCACAGACAAGAAAAAGCTAAAGGAGTTCATAACCACCAAACCAGGATTACATGAAATGCTGAAGGGTACTCTTTAAGAAGAGGAAGAAGAAGAAAAAGGTAAAGGTAAAAACTATAAACAACAAAAAGACATCAAATACATACCTACCAACAAATGAATCTAAAAATCAAGTGAATAAAAATTCTGAAGCCAAAACCAGTTTGGCTCAGTGGATAGAGCGTTGGCCTATGGAATGAAGGGTCCTGGGTTCGGTTCCGGTCAAGGGCAACCTTGGTTGCAGGCACATCCCCAGTAGGGGGTGTGCAGGAGGCAGCTGATCGGTTTCTCTCTCATAGATGTTTCTAACTTTCTATCCCTCTCCCCTTCTCTCTATAAAAATCAAATATATAGGGAGAAAGAAAAAGAAAGTTTGAAGATAAATAAATAAATAAATATCAAATATATATACAGAGAAAATCTAAAGAACAATAAATAAATAAATAAAATATAAAAATAAAATGCCAAGGGCAAAAGACAGGAGAGAATCTTACAAGCAGCAAGAGAAAAACAGTTAGTTACCTACAAGGGACTCAACAGAAGAAGAAAAAAGTAAATATAAAAATTATGAAGAACAAATACATATGTATCAACAAGTGACTCTAAAAATCAAGTGAATTAAAAATCTGAGGAACAGAATAAACTGTGAATATAATACCCTGTTTCTCCGAAAGTAAGACAGTGTCTTATATTAATTTTTTCTTCCAAAGTTGTGCTAGGTCTTATTTTCAGGGGATGTCTTATCTTTCCATGCGCTAGGTCTTATTTTCAGAGGATGTCTTATTTTCGGGGAAACACAGTAGAATCAGGGGCAAAGAAAGGGAGTGGACTGATAATTATCAAGGGGAAAAGGGTGTGGAGGGTGCAGGAAGAGACTGGATTAAAATCGTACACCTATGGATGAGGACAATGCGGGGGAGGTAAGGGCAGAAGGTGGGGTGGGAACCGGGTGGAGGGGAGCTATGGGAGAAAAATGGAGAAACAACTGTAATAATCTGAACAATAAAGATTTATTATTAAATAAATAAAAAAATAAAATTCTAATAATGCACCCATAAGTATAATCCATAGATATATGAATGCCATCATACTAATGCAAAATTTCTAAATTCATGCAAAGTTGGAAACAACTACGATTTCAGCACCAACCATTTTACAACAGTTATTTGGAGAGAGTGCAAATAACTATGGCCCTAGATGGTTTGGTTCAGTGGATAGAGCATAAACCTGCGGACCAGGGAGTCCTGGTTAGATGCTGATCAGGGCACATGCTTGGGTTGCGGGCTTGATCCCTAGTAAGGGGTGTGCAGGAAGCAGCTAATCCATTACTTTCTCTCATCATTGATGTTTCTAACTCTCTCTCCCTCTGTCTTCCTCTCTGAAATCAATAAAAATATATTTAAAAAGTAAACAAACTATGATAACATTCACAAAGCACCTGGGAGCAATTTTCGTGTTGATTAGTGACAGCTTCTTAATAAGAACATTTCAATGCAAGAATTATGCATACAATGACACACTAAACAGATGAGAAAGAAGAGCTTGTTGAGAGAAGGCAACACATTGAGCCACTCATAGTCACAGAGTGGGGGCACATAGGAGATTTTTCTTAAAAATCATGACTTAAAATTACTTTTATAGCCAAAAAATCATTTTATATAATATTTTACAATCACATAGTCTCCTTAATTTAGCCTACTATTCCTCCTAAATTAATAACTACAATTTTGGAAAATAATAATTGTTGAGGAGGATCCAAGATGGCTGCACAGGTAAACACCTAGCTGCAGCCGCACACAATTTCAATAAAATACAACTAAAGTATAAAATGGACATTACCCAGAATTACAGGAAAGTTGACTGACTAGAAATTCTACAATGAGAAGCAAGGAGAAAACCAGAAGGAAAAGCGGAGGAGCTGTAAAAGCCTAAAGTATGGAGACACGCGGCGCGCGGAGAGGACAGAGCCCGAGAGGAGGGGGCGGCTGAGTGCCTGACTGGAGTTCCCTAGTGGGAAGGAGATAAAAGCTCCGGACTGTGCTGAACCCCAGACCCAACAGCGCTGAACCCCAGTTTTAGGCCAGACCCTGGGGACTCAGATACATACAGAGGGAATCTGGGCTGTGAGGCAGAATCCCAGGGGAGCGGCGAAAGGCAGAGCCCCCGGAGGCGCGAACATTGCACGCAGAGGACGGACTGTTGACTCTGCTGCCAGATTGCCTTAACGGGAAGGAGACAAAAGCTTTGGACTGTGCTGAGCCCCAGTTCCGACAGCTCTGAACCCCAGTTCTAGCCCAGACCCCAGGGACCCAGGCTCATACAGAGGGAGCGGGGCTGTAAGGCGGAACCCTGGGGGAGCGGCAAAAGGCAGAGCCCCCAGAGGCAAGCACATTGCGCTCAGAGAAGGGACAGTTGGTTGTGCCGAGGGATTGCCCTGGCGGGAAGAAGACAAAAGCTCCAGACTAGTCTGAACCCCACTCCCAACTGAACTGAACCCCAGTTCCGGGCTCATTGGGGGAGAGACTAGACTGTTTGGTAGCAGGCGAAACTCGAGGGCACCTCACTCTCAGAGGTGCTTGCAACAAGTACTGAAGGACACTAAGGAACACTGAGACTCAGGAGCCGCATAGGGCGTGGCTAATGGAAGCCAAGGCTGTAGGCTCCACCCTGAAATTCCGCCCCATCAGGGAAGCTGTGAAAATGCTGAGACAAGGAAATAGATCACTATGAGGATATGAAAAGGGATCAACTAGATGTAATAAGGGATCAACAAGAAATAAAGAATACATTGTCTGAAATAAAAAATATTATACAGAGTCCTAAAAACAGAATGGAAGATCGCAAGAATCAAGTCAAAGATTTGGAACATAAAGAGCCAGAAGATACTTCTCTGCAGAAGCAAGAAGACAAGAGAATCCAGAAAGTTGAAGATAATGTAAGAAACCTCTGGGACAACTTCAAGAGAACCAACATCAGAATTATGGGGGTCCCAGAAGAAGAGAGAGAGCAAGATATTGAAAACATACTGAAAGAAATAGTGACAGAAAACTTCCCCCACCTGGGGAAAGAATTGGACTTACAAGTCCAGGAAGCACACAGAACTCCAAATAAGAGGAATCCAAAGAGGACCACACCAAGACACATCATAAAATTCCAAGAGCAAAAGACAAAGAGAGAATATTAAAAGCAGCAAGAGAAAAGCAGGTAGTTAGGTACCTATAAAGGAGCACCCATACGATTGTCAGCTGATTTCTCAACAGAAACCATGCAGGCCAGGCGGGAATGGCAAGAAATATTCAAGGTGATGAATAGTAAGAATCTACAGCCAAAAATAATCTACCCAGCAAAGTTATCACTCAGAATCGAAGGCCAGATAAAGAGCTTCACCAATAAAAAAAAGCTAAAGGAGTTCATCACTACCAAACCAGAATTATATGAATTGCTGAAGGGGGTTCTTTTGGAAGAGAAAGTAAATATAGATAAAAACTATGAACAACAAATACGTAACTATCAACAAGTGAATCTAAAAACCAAGGAAATTAAAAAAAAAAAATCTGATGAACAATATTAACTGTTGAATATAATAGAATCAGAGGTATGGAAGGGGAGTGAACTGACGATTCTTGCGGAAAAGGGGAGATGGGGTGTGGGAAGAGATTGAACATAAACTGTGCACCTATGGATAAAGACAATGATGGGTGGGGAAAGGGCAGAGGGTGGGGTGGGAGCCTGGTGGAGGGGAGCAACGGTGGGGGGGAAAAAAGAGGAACATCTGTAATAATATGAATAAAGAAAAAAAAAATCCGGGGGGGGGGAGGGGGACTACAATTTTGTAGTTCAGATAAAACTTGAGAAATACCATCACATAAATTTTAGTATAGGGAAACTCCCGTAAGAGTCAACAGTATTCATAAGAACATGGTCAGACATATTTAAAGAAAAAAGTGCAATGTCACAACTGTTTGGTTAAATTTAAACTATGGCAGGAATCACTAGCTGAGACATTTAGAATCAGATCTTTTCCCCTTAATAAGCTCGTATCATTGGTCCTGTAGGTCATGTGAGACCTTCCTTAAAACCTGCACACAACAGCAGTCAGCAGCTCAATTACGCTTACTTGCAGCTTAAATTAATTACTTAGGACAGCCCTGACAGAACACTCTGCTCCTTCTGCATGAAGTACAACAGCCTGCTGGCAACACGGTGCCTCGGCACCACTTCGCTTCAGCATCACTGCTTCCTCCCAGACCTCACGGACCACCGGCTGTCGACTCTGGTTTAGACGCTTCTCCATGCCTCAGGGCAGCGGGCAGCTTACCATTCAGGATAACAGCACACTCCAGCAAGGCCTCATAGTTCTCACTCTCATTGATGACAGACACAGAAGCAAGAATCACACATGTAATTGCATGGGTTATTTCTAGAGTTTTTTTCTATAAATAAAGAAAAATCAAAATATGAGTGAATTAAAATCAATGAAAAATCAAGGAACACTTTTAGCTTATTCTAAAAAGTGAATTAAAGTTGAATACAAACAAGTGTTATTCATAAAAAACAGCAACACTAACTAGATTAATAATGGAGGATTAGCTGGCTTGGCTCAGTGGTAGAGCGTCAGTCTGCGGACTGAAAGGTCCCAGGTTCGATTCCGGTTAAGGGCATGTACATTGGTTGCGGGTACATCCCCGGCAGGGGGTGTGCAAGAGGCAGTTGGTCACTGTTTCTCTCTCATCGACATTTCTAACTCTCTCTCTCTTTCCCTTCCTCTTTGTAAAAAATCAATAAAATATATTTTTAAAATAAATAAATAAATAATGAAGGATTATAAAATTGCAATAAAACTACAATAAGCAATCTTCAAATACTCTTTTTGACTTCTAACTTTAAATTTTTTTTAACTTAAAATTCAACTGTACACAATAAACAATGTCTTTTTTGTGTGTGTGTCTTTTTTTTTAACAACTGTCTTTTAACCAAGAAAAGGGAAATATTTGTTTTGAAAGGCCAATACTACCATTTTTGAACGGTGGTCTGTTTCCATACTGCCTTCCCCCTGGGCTTCCAGGGCCCCCCATGCCTCCACGGGGCTTTCTAGCAGCACATCTGTTAACAGCGTCTTGAGCCTCTTCCAGAGCTCTTCTTTCTGTTTCCTTGATAATTCATCTAGTAATTCATTTAGGCTGAAAGGGTCAGAAGCATCTTCCTGTAAAATAAATAGCAAGTGTTACATTTCAAACACAAAATATTAGTTCTAGCCTTCTCAAAATGGCATCAAGAAAAAAACTGCTAACTAAATTACAAGTTCAAGCGCTTGGTTAGAGTTTTCAAAATCTATTCCTACCAGGACAAAGTACAGGATATTGGGGAAGAAAGCAGCAGATTCCTCCTCCACCTATTCAGCTCCAGTATCCTCATCTTTGGAATTTAAAATTTCACCCACTTAGCAAAATCCTCCCTAAAATCAAGCCATCCACGTCCCCAGGCCTATAATTGCTGGAGCTAAAACAATAGCACAGCCAGGCCAACTGACTGCGCTTTAAGTTTCCGGTCTCCTACCAGGAGTCAGCCCTCAACACCCATCTTTCGAGTTGTCTATGAACATCACTAGAGCCCAGTGCACGAAATTCATGCATAGGGTGGGGGAGTGGTGTCCCTTGGCCCAGCCTGCACCCTCTCCAATCTGGGACCCCTAGAGGAATGTCCAACTGCCCGTTTAGGTCCAATCCCACCTAAAAAGGCAGTGAGACATCCTTCTCACAATCCAGGACTGCTGGTTCCCAACTGCTCACCTGCCTGCCTTCTGATTGCCCCTAACCGCTTCTGCCTATCAGCCTGACCTCCCCCTAACCACTCCCATGCTAGCCTGATTGATGTCTAACTGCTCCCCTACCAGCCCGTTTGCCCCCAACTTCCCTCCTCCGCCGGCCTGGTCATCCCTAACTGCCCTCCCCTGTAGGATTGATTGCCTCCAACTGTCCTTCCTTACAGATCTGGACCCTCTCAACTGCCCTCCCTTGCAGGCCTGGTGCTTTCCAACTGCCCTCCCCTTATGGCCATCTTGTAGTGGTCATCTTGTGTCCACATAGGGGTAGGATCTTTGACCACATGGGGGCAGCTACTGTGTACTGGAGTGATAGTCAATCTGCATATTACTCTTTTATTAGATAGGATAGAGGCCTAGTGCACGGGTGGGGGCCAGCTGGTTTGCCCTGAAGGGTGTCCCAGAGCAGGGTGGGGGTTACCTTGGGACGTGGGGAGGCCTGGGTGAGGGGTCTGTGGTGATTTGCAAGCCAGCTACACTCCCTGGTGACCCAAGCAGAGGCCCTGGTATCTGGGATTTATTTACCTTCTACAATTGAAACTTTGTATCCTGAAGGAGAGCCAAGCCTCCTGCTCGCTCTGTGGCCATCAGCCATTTTTGTTTAGATTTGTTTACCTTCTATAATTGAAACTTTGTAGCCTTGAGTGGAGGCTTAGGCTGGCTAGGGCAGGCTGAAACTTGGCTTCTTCCATTGCCCGGGAAACCCAAGCCTCCCTCCTACTCTCTGTGGCTGTAGCCATCTTGGTTGGGGTTAATTTCCATACTCACTCTAATTGGCTGGTGGACGTGGATGGTGGGTATAGCGGAGTGGTGGTTAATTTGTATATTACTCTTCTATTATGTAGGATTCTCTCCCTTTAGCCAATGAGACTATTTCAGAGCCTCTCAATAACCCTTAAAATAGCTGATCCAATCACCACTTCCTCTGACTCTGAGCAGATGACCCCATCTCCTCTTTGACATAGCAAACTGAGGCCAATATCAAAGGACAGAGAATACAGCTTAGAGGGACTCACTGTAGCCAATCTGACAGTTGTGAATTATATATAATCCATGAATAGAGTAAGAATCCATGAGGCACACTGATAATACACACACAAATAACTAGTAGCACTGGCACACTACAGAATGCCAATGGAAAAATACAGAAGGGACATGGGGTTGGAAAAATCACAATTTTAGTGCCATTATAGTAATAATTGATTCATGTATGTCATTGGGTGCTAAACCCAGTATATGCAAGCACGATGAGAAGCAGGGCGGTTGCCTTGTCTCAGTACTTCCTGCAGGTTACTTATTAACTGCGAAGCTTCAGTGGAGAAATCTGGGACACCCACCCTAATCACAATCAAATTTACAGCACCAATAACGGGTCCTCCCTAGCATTTTGCTGCCAAAACTCCCAGTGAATTTAGCCAGATCATCAAACAAAGGCAAATGGAAGAACAGGCCACCAAGCAGCTCCCCTCTTCCCCAGGCTCCCCAGCAGGAGGGGGGGGCTGGAACGACACTTCGCCATCGCGGCACAGGACAATCCTGTGTCCAACATGCTACCCAGATATTGCTAATTTTTGCCTTTAGATTTTAAATCAATATTGACTTAGCTTCATCATCATCAATTTAGTTTATGATTTTTATTTAACACTATGGTACGCTGTTTGCAACAATTTTGCATTTCAAACCACTCATGGGCTGCCTGTCTCAGACTAATCACCTACCCCCTGCTAAGCCGTACATACAACATCTACACAGTTTGCCATTACGGACACCCCGTGGTGACGTGTGGCCTCGTTTCTGCTGGTTATTTTTAAGTTTACAGGACATCACTTTATAATACAAAGCCATTTCATAAGCTCATTTCTCTCACAAAGAAAAATAGCTTCATACATGTTTACTAGCAACAACTTTATTAGCTTCCTCTCTAATCCTGAGTTACCACTGGTTTGATCACAGTGCACGGCCGTGAACCACGCGTGCCTCTTCTGTCCAAGGTCACAGTATTTAGAGGCAGCACCGTAAGCGCTGGGCCCCTCGGAGCCTGTGGGGGCTCCTTCCTCTCATCCCACTGCAGACAGCCTCACACCTGCTCATGACTAAGCTCCACTGGAGCTGACACCTAAACTGTCTCAGGCCTAGGCTTGCCTAGGCTTTTCCTGGGCTTCACACACATCTGCCCACTGAACACATCCTGTGCAATCCCTGGGCAGCCACCCCACACTCCAAAACTGTGCCCTCTTCTCCCCCAAACCTGCCCTCTGCCCACGTTCACCTCACCGATGGCTCTGCAAGTCAGAAAGCAAGGACCCTTCGGGCCCTCTGCCGGCCCATGAACAATCAATCCACAGTGCCAGCACCCCCTCCTCCCACCACCTCAAAAAAACACCCACACTTCCGTGTCCTACTTCAACCACACGGTGAAGGGCACAGCTCCTCCCTGCTCACCTCTCCTTCAATCTATTTTCCACGTGCAGCCAAAGGGGCATTTCCAAAGGGCAGCTCTGGCTCTGGCTCTCTTCCCCCTTTGTTCTCCTGCACCGGTCACTCTGGGCTCACAGCCCCACGCCTTCAGGAGGTCTCACCTCCTTCACATGGTGGAGAAAGGCAGGCTCAGCTCTTGCCTCCCCCACGCTGCACTTCTGGGTTCCACCCCTACCGAACCTTCATGCTCAAACCCAATGCGCCTCTGATGGCTAAGGTCCCTGTTTGCAAGGGGATGGGAAGCAGACCTTGCTGGATCTGCCCCTCCCACCCTTGCCCCTTCCTCTTCTGCGCTCACACCCAGATCCACCGTGACTAACCTGAGGACAAGGAGCTAGCTTGTCTTACTCAGGACTCCCTCACCATGCCACCAGGCACGGAGAAACAGCAGCAGTGTCTTACCTCCCTGAGCGTCCCTCAGCATCTCTACGGAAAGCAGAAATGCACTTTGTGAGTAGCTGGCCATCAGGTCTGAATTAGTAGACTTTGATTTTTTAAATAAACCTTGGTCCCCAAGGATTCACTGAGATGACTATATTTCATTTATGGACATAATTTTAGAAAAATGTTTTACATTAACAGTTAAAATCACAATAAAGCTAAATCTAAAACTTACATCAAGTTGAATGAATTGCAAAAATTCTCCAATCAGCTCCTTAGACACAGCATGCACAAATATTTCACGTTTTTCCATGACAGATGAAACGGCGCATTTATTCTGTGACCCTGGTGAAAAACACAAGCACATGGAAACTTGCATTTGCAATTATGTCTTTTCCTTCACAATGTCATTTGGTACTAGCACCCAAAACTGCAAAGAAACCCCTCTGTACCTATGGTAGACAGTGTCTAACAACATCCTGACCAAAAAAAAACAAGTCACATCAAAAATTAACTTCCTTATTGTCATCATTGTTAACGAAATTGCCAATTACGGGAAGAGAAACCCACATGGCCCCGAGGCGCCTCAGCACCTCTGCAAGGTGGGCACCAGGCTGCGGCTCAAACGCTGAGGAGGCTCCCTCTCCAAAGCAGCCCTCACCGCGGCTGTTTTTCAGCGCGCAGGTCCCCTGGCGGCGGGCAGCAGGTGTGCCCAGGCCCAGCACGCTGCTCCCGCCCTCTGGGGACCAAAGCTCAAAGGCCTGGGGCTGTGCCCGCTGCTTCCCAGCTTGTGTCCCCTAATGAACCGTGTTTTCCATCGAAATAGCCCTGCCCTGTCTGAAAGACACCAACCAGAGATGAAGCCACAGCCAACAGACAGGCGTGGGCAAAAAGTACGCTTACAGTGTTTGTATGGAAAGACACCAGGCTATGGTAATTACAATAGCTTTATTAACTCAAAGAACCGACGTCAAACCTACGTTTGCCCACCAGGACATGCCACAGGGCTCCTCCCTTTAAAGACACATGAAACCCTGCGTGGCTCTACAGAGCAATATGGCAACGGCAGTGACTGGGGACGAAGAGCCAAGTAAATATAGGGTCCCACATCTGAGGGGAAGTGGAAAATACCTTCCCACGTAAGTGCCAGTGAAGTCTGGCCCTCCTGCCCCCCTGGGGGGACGCTAACTTCCTCTGGCCAGACAGCTGCACAACCGCGATGGCAGGGCCCCTCAGCCGGTACAGTAAGCCACAGCCCAAGAGGAGAGCCAGGTAAAGGAAGCCCATCTCCCGCTGGGGTCTGGCACCTGCGCCCTCCGCTGGGACTCGTCACCCTCCCCCGTCCTGCTGCCAGGGTCGGGGCCCTCACCCCCCCAAGAACGGAGCCCCACGGGGCCAGCCATTCGTCTTGAACTAAGGGCGCTTGGCAGCGGCTCGCCGCACACGAGCCGGGACTGCTCTTCGGGCCAGACGCGGGCCGGGCCTGGGTGCTGTGAGGTCAGCCCGAGGGGCAGCTCTGTGGGGCCAGTCCTGCGGGGGCCGGGCGAGGGGCCCTGCTCTTCGGCTCAGTCCCGGGGCCCGGGCCGGGGTGCGCTGGGGGTCCCGGCCCTCCGGAGTCCCCGGGAGCACGGCTGTCGCGCGCCCAGGCCCGGGTGCCCGCCGGTCGCGCCTCCTCAGAGACGCCAGCCGGGACTTGAGTTCGGCCGCGGCCCACGCGGAGGATGCGATGCTGGGGCTTGACCCGCCCGACCCCCGCCGTCTCTCCGCCCCTGGCCCCGAGCCCTGGGCGTCCCGGCATCCCCGGCGCTCACCTCGTCCTCGGAACCGCCGTTTCCCGCGCTCGGAACACTTTCAAAACCGCCCGCCCGCCCGCGCCAGCGACGCGATCCTCACGCCCCGCGCGTCATCACCTGCCCCTCTCGCGAGAGCCTGGCGCTCTGGCCCCGCACGCACGCCCCGCCCACCCGCGCTCTGGCCCCGCCCACACGCCCGCCGACCTGCCAGCTCTGGGCCCGCCTTTTCCATGAGCTCGGACCCATGCATTTTCACTCTGGTTGGCTTAAAGGGACGCAGTCTTCGATATAATTATAAAGATAAATTCTTCAGCTAAAGATGTCTCCTATATATACTGAAATCAATATTCTCAAAAGGGGCACCCGGTGCTTAGTGGATTCAGTCTCCCACGGAATCCACTTCCAATGAAGGGTCTCTGCTGTGCAGTCTGTGAATCACGCCTCCAGCAAAAACATACATATGTATTAGTACTTTGTCACCATAATGCTCTAGCTGTAACAGCTGCCACATATATGAAGAATGAAAATGGATCAAAACCATATAAATTAATTATAAAATTTAAGTATTGATTAAATTTGAAATTAAAATTTTGTTGAAGCACACCTTTTAATGTTATGCTTTAGACTATTTTAAATCAATTTATGTTTCAAAGGATGAATACTCTATTCTAATTTTTCATGTTTATAGATGTAAATTCCCGAGAAAACTTGTTCACAAAATAAGGGCACAACAGTGAAAAATTAATAGCAATATCACACAATTCCTTGAATATATTTTAGCTAAATACCAAAAACCATACACAGTTTTCCAAACCGTTGAGCCAGTCGACCAAAGCAGGATTAGCGGCCAGGGAGTCTGGGAGAGCATTGCCAACTCTGAAGAAGAGAGGGGTTCCGGCTGCGGCTGACCACCTGGAGCCCAGAGCTGCCGGCCGCCATCCTCCTTCCAGGGCCAGTCTAGCCTGAGGCCCCCTCCTCCATCTCCTGAGGTTTTGTCTTTCCTTGTAAGGGAGGAGGGGAGCCTCAGACACCCAAGTCCCCTGTCTGTCTTGGCATGCCCTGTCCTCCCGGCCCTGTTCAAGCTGGTCACCACACAAAGCCCACACTCCCAGGCCGTCTCCCCACATGCTCCGCCACACCCACTTCTTCCCCTCTCCACTCACTCCGGAGCCTGAAAACCTCAGTCCGTTGCCAGCAAGTCCACCCCCGCATCCATGCCTCAGCAGCGCTTTCAGACTGAGATGCCCAGCGTGGACCCGCAGCACGTGGAGGTCCCAGGAGGTGGCGGGGTGGCATGTGCTCCCATCGCGCTGTCTGGTGAAAATACAGCGTGAGCCTCTAGCAACCACACAAAGAAAGTGAAAATGGCTAATCAGTTCCCTATTAAACCAAACAGGTAAAAAGTATTGTCATTTAGACAATATAAAGTTGTAGGAGCAGGAGGGGGGTGGCTGTTAGAAGTTTCTAGCAGTGAGACAAGCAGGGGGAGCCGCTGAGCATGGGGCGTTCCCACCCCACCTCGCCACTTCCCACTTCACACTGCGCCACCCCTCCGCCTCGCTCCCTCCCAGGGCAGCAGCCTCTTCCCGCATCCCTGAGCTCACACCCCAGGCCCGCCCACTTCACCACTGGCAGCGCTGTCACTGCTCTTGGGTGTCCACTCCCTTCTTGTAGTTGCCCCTCCCTCTGCTGAATCCCACTCCCCCCTCTTCCACTCTTTCCATCCCACCTCATTCAGTCACCTCTGCCTGCTGCCTCTGTTCCTGGGTAAGAAATTAATTAAACAAGGTGGGTTCTGAAGCCACATGCCTGGAAGGCCGGTGCCCTGTGACCTTGGACAGGCCACTCAATTAGCGTGCCTCACTGTGCTCAGCCCCACAAAGAAGGGCTGGGACATGTGCACTGTGCTTCCCAGCCTCCTCCAAAGCCCCCCAACTCCACCCCCAGGACCACTGCCAACCCCTGGGTCTCGCCGGGGCCTGCGTCTAAGCCTGGCACATTAGAAGCTGGAAGAAACTGTTTTCTTTTCTTTTTTTTTTTCCCCCAGCAAAATAATTTTATTTCCTAACACATAGTAAACATATACATCCAATATCTCGCATATTTATTCACAAATGACTTCCAAATTCCAATAACTGCTTTGATATTTAAGCATGTGCTCAAAGTTATCTTAGCTGAGATGAAAAATGCTTTCATATGAATAACATACTAAATATATTGGATTGGTCACAGCAGAATTTTCTTCGTTAGATTAGTTCTATAAATTTAAAGCTTAGAAAAACCACTACTTTTGCATCTAATACTTCCAGATGAATATGATGCAGTAATATCAGCTTGTATTCCGGAGAAATTTCCTTAGTTTTTCTGGTGATGGAACCATTTATCCACATCTGCAGGTATTGTGCAGGCAGATTCACATGGTGGTGGTAAAGCATCCACAATGGCTTTGGCAGCATCTGGATCACACTTGTAGGGGCTCCCAGACACTGTGGTGTTCATGCAACCGATTCCTTTTCCATCGGTTTTCTTCGTCACTAATGCTCTCCAATAGTCATGAGTGCTTTAATAACGTCAGTTGCAAAATCCTTATCTTTAAATTCCGCATTGAAAGAAAACTGGTTCTCTGGTTTTCCATCAGGAACCTTGTACCTTCTAAACCAGTCCACAGTAGCTTCCAGGTAGCCAGGTTTCAGCCGCTTGACATCATTAATACCATTATAATTGGCTGCATCAGGATCATCCACATTGATGGCAATCACTTTCCAGTCAGTCTCCCCTTCGTCAATCATAGCCAATATGCCCAGATTATTTCACCTCTTGCACAGACCTTGCTTCCGATTTCACAGACATCAATCGGGTCATTGTCACCACAACAACCAGTGTGCTCATCATTGTGTCCAGGGTCTTCCCAAGTCTGAGGGATGGCACCATAGTTCCAGATATATCCTTTATAAGGGAACACATTTGCAACATAACGGAGTTTCCCTTTTTTCACATCTTGTTTAATTGGGTTCAAAGGGTCCTTTGTATAATAGCAATCTCCATTTTTGTATTAGACCAGCGTGGTACTTCAACCACCATGTTGAACACATCCTTATCTGCATAAATTGGAATATCATGAAATGGAGATATATATTGTCCCTTTTCATTTGTGAAGAAGACGCGGTATTCGAAGGAGGAGGGCGCGGCGCGCTCCTCGCTGCTGAAGCCACTCATGATGCCGAAGACCGGCCTCAGCCACCGAGCAAAGCCACCGAGCAAAGCCACCCGCCCGCGGCGCCGACTGACAAGGGGAGCCGTCCGCGCCTGCGCACTGCCGGACCGGGCTGGGAGCGGCTCGTGCCCGCGGGTCTCCCCCCTTTTCTTTTTTTAATATAATTTTAAGAGGGCAGGACAGGGCTAACTTCTGACTCTGATTTGTACTGTGTCCTCCATTTTGTATAACTATTATATATCACTATGTAACTGGACCCTAGCCCTCACCCAACCAATCAGGGTCAGCCAAAGCAGTGACCTCACCACCCCTATAAATCCTTTGTTCTAGGGAAACCCGCTCTCTCTCTCTACTATGCCACTGCATCGGTATGTGGGGTGTGAGCTCAGGCTAGCTCAAAATAAAAAGACTCTTTTGCTTTTACATCGGACTCGGCTTTTTGGTGGTCTTTGGGGATCACGAAATCTGGGCATAACAAATTTATTGATTTTTTTACAGAGAGGAAGGGAGAGGGACAGAGAGCTAGAAACATCGATGAGAGAGAAACATTAATCAGCTGCCTCCTGCACACCCCCTACTGGGGATGTGCCTGCAACCAAGGTACATGCCCCTGACTGGAACCTGGGACCTTTCAGTCTACAGTCCAACGCTCTATCCACCGAGCCAAACCAGTTTCAGCCAGAAGAAACTGTTTTCTGAATAAATGAACAAGGTATGAGATCATTGCTCATGAAACCTTACAATGTGGTTATGAGAAAAGGTTTATAGAATTATATTTGGACTTCATGGCAAGGCTGAAGCTGTTTGTAACATAAAGGCACAATGGTATAAAACTTGCTGAAATAATCCTACTTTATAAAAGAGTAATATGCAAATTAACCATCACTCCACTCAAGCCATGCCCACCAGCCATATCCACTAGCCAATCAGAGTGAGTATGCAAATTAATCCCAACCAGGATGGCTGCAGCCACAGAGAGCAGTTGAGAGAGGCTTGGGTTTCCCTGGCAATTGAGGAAGCCAAGCTTTCTACACACCCTGGCCGGCCTACGCCTCCACTCAAGGCTACAAAGTTTCAATTTTAGAAGGTACATAAGTCCCACTAGAAATGGCTGCCAGCCACTGAGCGAGCAGGAGGCTTGGTTCCACTCCAGGCTACAAAGTTTCAATTGTAGAAGGTAAATAAATCCCAGATACCAGGGCCTCTGCTTGGGTAGCCAGGGTGTGTGACTGGCCTGCAAACCACCACAGGCCCCTCACCCAGGCCACCCCACGCCCCAAGGGAATCCCACCCTGATCTGGAACACCCTTCAGGGCAAACAGCTGACCACCACCCATGAACCAGGTCTCTATCCTAAATAAGAGTAATATGCATATTGACCATCACTCCAACACACAAGATGGCTGCCCCCATGAGGTCAAAGATCCTGCCCCTATGTGGACACAAAATAGCCACCACAAGATAGCCAGCAGGGGAGGGCAGTTGGAGGCGATCAATCCTGCAGGGGAGGGGAGTTAGGGGTTGCCGACTGGCAGAGGAGGGAAGTTGTGGGCAAACAGGCTGGCAGGGGAGCAGTTAGACATCAATCAGGCTGGCATGGGAGAGGTTAGGGAGTGACCAGGCTGGCAGGCAGAAGTGGATAGGGGCAATCAGGAAGGCAGGCAGGCAAGCAGTTGGGAGTCAGCAGTCCTGGATTGTGAGAGGGATGTCTGACTGCCCATTTAGACCCGGTGGGATTGAGTCTAAATGGGCAGTTTAACATCTCTCAAGGTGTCCCAGATTGGAGAGGGTGCACGCTGGGCTGAGGACAGCCCCCACCCCATGCACAAATTTTGTGCACCAGGCCTCTAGTCTTTCATAATGGACCAAGTGTCAAGTTTAGTTTTGGGTTTTTTGTTTGTTTATTTGTTTTTAGTTTATTTTGTATTGGCAAATAACAGTCACTTGGCTCAAATTCAAAGGAAACTAGTTACCTTGAATATTCTCCCAATAGTATTTTCTGCATAATGAAAAAAAAAAAAACCCACAAAATTTGTAATCTAATCATAATTATAACTGGGAAAATAAACTAAAATGACTGGCTAGGGCCGAAGCCGGTTTGGCTCAGTGGTAGAATGTCATTCTGCGGACTGAAAGGTCCCGGGTTCGATTCCGGTCAAGGGCATGTACATTGGTTGCGGGCACATCCCCAGTAGGGAATGTGCAAGAGAGCTGGTCGATGTTTCTCTCTCATCGACGTTTCTAGCTCTCTATCTCTCTCCCTTCCTCTCTGTAAAAACTCAATAAAATATATTTTAAAAATTAAAAAATAAATAAATAAATAAATAAAAATAAAATGACTGGCTAGGAATTTTAAAATTTAACATAGTGCTGGTGTGGCTCAGTGGTTGAGTGTCGACCCGGAGGTTACGGTTCAATTCCCGGTCAGGGCATGCGTAGTGGGCTCAATCCCCAGTGTGGGATGTGCAGGAGGCAGCTGATCAATTATTCTTTCTCATCATTGATGTTTCCAACTCCCTCTCTCTCTCACTTCCTCTCTGAAGTCATATGTATTTTTTTTAAAAAAACTTAATATAGGACTGATTTCTCAGGCATTCTGGGCAAAACGCATAAGGTAGAGCAGAGTGAAGGGCTGGCTGACTATGGCCACCAGAGCTAAACAAGACTCTACACCCACCCCCTCCCAGCAAGTCACAGGTTCTAAGAAAGGGGAGGGCTCCTGGCCAATCAGTGGCAGCTGCAGAGACTTCCGTTTTGTGGTTTTACACTGTCCTGTCTCTAAAGTCTGACCTTGGGAAATGTGGGTGTATATGAACAATTAAAGAAAAAGCAGAAGTAATTGGAAGCTTGCGGCCCACACCTGTCCCCTACCCCTGGGAGCTGGGCCTCCAGGCTCTGCAGGACACTGGCTGCGCCCTTGCTTGAGTGACCCCTTCAGGGAAGCCCTGGAGAGGGGTGGGGGTGGGGGGAAGGCTGGGCATCCACTGTCAGTGCCTCATTTTCTCACTCCTAGGGGAATGGAGACCCAGGGACGGTGAAGTGAAACAAGGCAGAAAGCTTTGAGGTGTAAAGGTTCTTCCCCTCTGGGGGTGTAATTCCTTAACACCATCCCCCAGTTTCCCCTACAGGAATCTCCGTGCACCTCCTGACATGATGACCTTGGGAAGACTGAGGGAAGGTGAGCTATTGCCTTCCCCTTCCTCCTGGTCTTGGAGCGGGGCAGCACCTAGCAGGAGCAGGGTAACTCGGAGATAGATAATCAGAGGCAAATGTCACCCAGGGCCCAACAGAACTTCTTGAGCTGCTTATAAGAATACTAGAGGCCACCCTAACCGGTTTGGCTCAGTGGACAGAGTGTTGGCCTGGAGACTGAAGGGTCCCAGGTTCAATTCCAGTCAAGGGCATGTACCTTGGTTGTGGGCACATCCCCACTAGGGGGTATACAGGAGGCAGCTGGTCAATGTTTCTCTCTCATCCAATGTTTCTAACTCTCTATCCTCTCTTCCTCTCTGTAAAAAACTAAAAAAAAAAAAAAAAAACTAAAAAAAAAAAAAATATACTAGAAGCCCAGTACACGAAATCGTGCATGGGTGGGGTCTGGCCAGCCCAGCCCCAATCAGTGGATTGGGGACAGGCCTGTCAGGAGACCTGCGGGAGGTTGGCCCATGGACCCGTCCCTGGTGGAGCAGTGGCCTGGGGGAAGGGCCCTACTCCCAATTGAAGTGGGGGGCCAATAGGGGGCGGAGCTGGCTGGGGGGAAGGGCCACAGGCACATGGGTTGGTGGGAGCCTATCAGGAGTGGGCTGCCTGGGGGAGGGTCTGCAGGAGGTTGGCTGGCCAGCCTGCCTGATTGGGTTGGTTCACAGGCTGCAGTGGGTGTCATAGTGACCGATTCTTCTGGTCATTGCAGTGTTCGGGTTGCTGGCTTTATATGAATGATGATAGATGAAGCCTAGACTTTCTCCAGGCCACTTAGGTCAGACAATTGATACTAGCTGGGCATTAGTATTTTTAATTGGGATCAGGGCCCCACGTGGTCCTACATAAAGGTTAGAAGTTGATCTCAGATGATGGAGGAGACTTGGCGGCACACGTGCAAAATAGAAAATGCTGGTGTGCAGGTCACGGTGAACCCGAGCCGGGGACCGGCTGCGGGGCAAGGCGCCACGTCGGCGTCCTTCTGAGAACACCCAGCAAAGGACATGGCCATGGTCCTCGCAGAGGTGGACACAACCCGATGCCCACCAACAGCCAAGCAGACAAACACGATGGGATCCCCTCAGCCGGACCTGACACACGCTACCCCGATGGGGGGAAGAGACCCAGACTACAGCACTTCTGACAGGAAGTCTTAAAAGACTAGGCATCCTGGGATGTAGCTTTTAGTTAAAATTAGTAAATTGGCCCTAGCCAGTGTGGCTCTGTGGATAGAGCATCAGTCTGCAGACTAAAGGATTCGGGGTTCCATTCCAGTCAAGGGCACCCACCTCGGTTGCAAGCTCCTCCCTGGCCTGGGCCTGGTCAGGGCTCCTGCAGGAGGCAACCAATGGATGTTTCTCTCCCATCAATGTTTCTGTCTTTCCCTCTCTCTCCCACTCTAAAAATCAATGGAAAAATATCCTCATGTGAGGATTAACAAAAATTATATTTTAAAATGATTAAATTGGCCCTTTCTAGCTGCACCAGAGGGACGCCACACCTGGCGCCTGGAGACCGACCTGCAGAGCAAGCTTCAGGGAACCGTAAGGGTGCATCCACCGTGAGGCCTGCCGCCTACTCAGCATGACCGCTCAGCATCTCATCTCGTCACTGTAACTGCACTCACTTCCCACGACGTCTGCAGAACTGTCAGAAGGAGATAGCCGGCCAAGCAGAGGCCTGGACAGGTAAGGCCAAGAGCTGACCAGCTGGAAGCAGACTGTTGCCGAAGCTTGCCAAGGACCGACCAATCAGCAGAGCCACGACTCTGAGCCCTTACTCATGACCATTCAGGATTCTTCGCCTTTGAAACCCCGTATCAGCCATTTGGGAGTTGGGGTTTTCAGGTGATGGCTTGTTTTCCTTGAGTGGCATCTGCTCCGAAGCACTCACATTCCTCCACTGCAATCCCCAGCGCTAAGTAACGGCTCTGCCGGGCGCAGGGCCGACACAGGCCAGCCACCCCAACCTCAGCAGCGGACACGTTAGTGTTTCCTCCCCATTCTTCAAAACAGACAGTTTCATTATTGCCAGTGCTCTGGTTATAAAGCACATTTAAGGACTGCATTTTCTACTCATAATTATGTCTCAGAAGAGTGGTTTTCAAAATCCAGAGTCTCGGGTGGGCAAGTGAGGGTCCAATTAAGATGGAAAAAGATAATATAAAAAAATCAGAAACAGTGCTTTAAAAAAAATACATACCGTGTTTCCCCGAAAATAAGACATCCTCCAAAAATAAGACCTAGCACATGGAAAGATAAGACATCCTCTGAAAATAAGACCTAGCGCAACTTTGGGAGAAAAAATTAATATAAGACACTGTCTTATTTTCAGGGAAACAGTATTTTTATTGATTTCAGAGGGAGGGATAGAAATATCAATGATGAGAATCACTGATCAGCTGCCTCCTGCATGCCCTGCACTGGGGAGTGAGGTGAAACCCAGGCATGTGCCTTTACTGGGATTCGAACCGTGACCTCTTGGTTCATAACTCAGTGCTCAACCACTGAGCCACACCAGCCAGGCAGATGCAGTGCTTTTTAAAAAAGGAAGAATTCACAAAGAGCAACTATAAACAGTGCCCTCTACTTACTTTTCAGGTCATCTGGTCCCACATTAGAATTTTCAGAGGCCAAGGAGGAGAAAACCACCAGCGAGCTAACAGAAAGACCTCTTGAATTAATGTCATGCCGCGGAAGGTTAGCGAACACGCAGGACCTTCTCTGAGAGGCCCTCGAAGTCTCCATTTGCATCTGGGATACGCTGGAAGGAGGTCGGGGTGACAGCCGGTTAAAGGCAGACACAGCCCGCAAGTGGCTGATTCCTGAAAAGCAGGGCTGAGCTCTGGGTGCAGAGACCCTGGAGAAGGCACTCTCAGGGCAGGTCAATTCTACACGGCCTCTGTCTTCACCGGAAGCTTGCAAAAGCCGTTACACCCCGTATGGTAAGGCAGAGGACAAGCACAACACATGTACTAACGAAGTTCAACTCCAGTTCAGTGAATTGCCTTCCCTGGTTTAGCTGCATGCAGAATGAAAGTTCAAGTTTCCCTTTCCTAGATGCTTGATCATGAAGAACCAAACCCCCGTGTCCTCGCCAGGGCCCTGGATGCTGAGCCTGAACGCTCATGTTGCCACAGTAAATCAGACTCCCACCCCACCGCTTCCTTCCCTCCGGGAGTGGCCTGGCCCCTGCAGGCAGGTCACTGGATCAGGAGGCGGGGCACGTGTGGTGCACAGCTTTGCAGAGGCTTTGGTTTCCATCACTTCATCTGGCCTGATGGTCGAATAAAGCGTTCCATTAAGTAAAAGACGCATCGAATAGGTGAAGCACATGTTGAAAAAGCCAGAAGTTTAAGATGACAGTAGAAACTATTGGCATGCTAAATTTCAGTGAGTGTCCCCTTATAAATTATGCAAGAAGCCCTTCAACAGACCAAATTTTTAAAATATCTTCAATGAATCAAATGTCATGGGCAGCAACTAGATTTAATACACAGTATTCTGTCTTTCTCATGCTACTAAAACATCACAGTTAAGTGCTCTGTATGCACATATGTTCACGTGTTTATCAATATATTCATAAGCTTCCTCCAGTGCATTACCTGGGAAACAGAAAATGACATGAAATGTGTTGTGAGGCAATGGACTCCATCTATAATTTAAAAAGTGTAATATGCTAATTAGACCAGACAGCTGAATGACCTTCCGGATGTCTTTCTGTGGCTGCAAGGGCCACGGCTGCTAGGGCTGAGCCCCTTGCACAGATCTGGTACACCAGGCCTCGTTATAAACAAAGCCATGGTCAGTGTGTGAAGTGAAGCAAGCAAAGCCCACTGACAGGCAGGTGTGGGCAAAGGGACCATCAGCACTTGGATGGTTAGTCCCTGAGCCACCCAGAGCCCATGGGATTCGTGGTGAGATCTCCCCTCCAACCACCAAACTCTTTCCCGGTTTGTGCCTAATTTTAACTTATGCCTAATTTTAGAACATTCACCCGGCTAAGGAGTCACTGCTCCTGCAGCACTCAACATTCACACCATTTTGCATGGCACAGCCTCTGCACACAGCTTGTGACCCACCAAGGACACACTTCAGGATATAAAACATGCTTTTAATAATCTAAGAAGAAAAGTATATTCCAAAGTAACTGTGTCACAATATTCCAATATTGAGGTCGGTTGTGGTGTGAAGTAAGGAAGTGGTGTTTTCATCCCGGTCGTGGCACAAGAGAGCAGAATGGAGGCGAGGACCAGCTCAGGCCACTGTCCCGTGCGATGTCATGCCGACAAACGAATGAACCAGTGATCAGCTTTTAATGCAGTTTCCTATCTCCATACCCTGATTTACCTCACAACCTTTATGGTGACAACATAAGCTTGTCTTTCTTTACAGGCTGGGATAACAGAAAACCAACAAAGCTCATGATAGACTATTTCACAATGACCTAACAGCTAACACTGAAAGTTTGTATTATATTTTAGAAAAAGTATAATTGTGTTTATGTGCACTATTTCATAAATAAGTTACAACAAGCAATTAAACAAAAACTTGACATTTTTATGTATGTAAGAAGTTTCAAATTAGGACACTATGGTTAATGAACTGTGATTAATTCTCTTAATAGTCTATGCAACTTAGATATATAACATTTTTTTCTTATAAACACTTCAACTTCTCATATAATACATTTTACAGTTATGAAAGTTAATTTTTGAATACTTTCTTTCGCTGATTATGGATAGAGATATACTAACATTTAATAATCTTTCAGCTTTTCTTTAAAAAAAACAGTGCAAAATAAGTCATGAGAACTTTTTCTTGTAAAGACAAAAATGATTATTTGTCATAAGAATTTAATAAGACTTAGAAGAAAAAATATATATTTCCTTAAACCATTTTGTTCTGAATTCAAACCAGTTTATAGCAATTGTAAAAAATAGAGTCTATGTTCACGGCACAGTGTGCCTCAGATACACACAGACAAGGCGACAAGGGGCACACACACCTGCCTCCTGGACACAGCCCGGCACAAGCCAGTACCCTCTATCCCACTGTGCAGTGGTAGCTGCTGAGACAATGGGATGCCAGACACACAAAGCTAACAGCTAGAGTAACATTGGCCCAACAAGATTAAAATGTCCGCTTTATAAAACGCTAAGCGAAGAACAGGAAGTATAAAAATAGCACTCGTGTGTGGGGAAGGCGCTCCGAGCACGCAGGTGGCAGACACCAGGGAGTTCTCCTGCCCAGTGAGGCCTACGTCATCACGTGCGGTCTCGTCCCGTCTTCTGTGAGGTCGTACCTGAGGGCACAGGAAGCGACAGGCAGGTCAGGGTGGAGGCCATGGTCAGCCAGGCTGTCAGCTGTGGCCTAAGAAGGACACTCACCACTGGGTCCAGCCTTTGGCGAGCTCTTCAGATGCCAGAGCAACCAGCACCTGTGGGTAAGGGAGTGTGTCAGCGGTGGGGCGCTCCCTCGGATTCCACCTCGGCTTTTGCCAACCTCCCTGCCGCGTGGACACTGAGCACTGCTTTAATGCGAGGCTCTCACCTTTCAGCGTGCTCCCCCCGGATGGGGGTCCTCCCCAGTCTGCTTAGCCACCAGTCTAACGCTGGGTCACTACAGAACCTCAGGCGATCGCTGGTGGGGACAGAGGCTCAAGGCCGGTGAAGGCACTGAAGTCGGTGTGCACTGGCCACAAATGGCACCTACAATTCAAAACCTCTCTTCCCTAACTTACTTCTGTGTACATTATTAAAGGGTGTGCATTCTTTTTTTTTTTTCTTCTTTTTTTAAAATACATTTTATTTATTTTTTACAGAGAGCTAGAAACATCGATGAGAGAGAATCATCGATCAGCTGCCTCCTGCACAACCCTACTGGGGATGTGCCCACAACCAAGGTACATGCCCTTGACCAGAATCGAACCCGGGACCTTTCAGTCCACAGGCCGACGCTCTATCCACTGAACCAAACCAGTTTTGGCAAGGATGTGCATTCTTACGCAGCAGTTACATGTGGATATGGACAAAGACAAAAAGAAATTCAAAGTGCCCTAGCCGGTTTGGCTCAGTGGACAGAGCGTCAGGCCTGTGGACTGAAGGGTCCTGGGTCAACAGCACATATCTCAGTTGCAGGGTTCTCCTTAGCTCGGGCCCTGATTGGGGCATGTCCAGGAGGCAACCAATCGATGTGTTTCTCTCATATCGATATTTCTGTCTTTCCCTCTCTCTCCTACTCTCTCTAAAAATCAATGGGACAATATCCTCAAGTGAGGATTAAAAAAAAAAAAATTCAAAGAAATAAAGCCAATTATTTGTTAGTTAGGAGGTAGAACTGGAAGAGAATGTATTCCCTTTGGGTTTTCTTTCACTGCGATACTTGAAATAAAAACGAAGTAAATTAAAATGTCTCCACGATGTACTGACATCCCAGCTGATACAGGCTTCCGGGTCTACTATTAACCACAGCACACTCACCGCCCACCTCCTTCCGTGCTCCGGTCCACAGGACGCAGCGAGGGGCTGCGGCCTCACGGGGCCTGCTCACACTTACTTTGCCGAGAAGCCCTTTGTCTTTGGACAGGAAGCCGCCACTGTTCTTCACGGCGACATCCAGCGTTCTCCGCTGCACGTCTGGGAGCGAGACGCTGAACTCAAAGCTGACAGAGAAAGAGGCCCTCCCCTCAGTTTCTCCATCTGGCTGCCTTTATCGTAACTGAGCACAACATTCCCGCCTACGAGACCACGCCCAACGACCCATTTCTTAATACAAAACAGGGTTCTCGTGTAGATGTTCGGGGCCTGCATTTCATAGACACAAAATCAAAGTGTTTTCCAGGGTTTGGAACCTCATAGAAGATTCTGGCCTGCAGCTCCCACGTGCAAGGTGGGCAGTTAGGATGTGGGGTCGCCGACGTTATATCGCCTCCACAGCCACGCCAGGCTCCCTCCCCTAAAGACCGCAGGAGAGCGGCTCCCAGCCTCGTGAGGGGCTGGAGCAGAGGCCACAAGCTAAATGCCTTCGGGGAGGCAGGTCCTCCAAGCGGTGTGCGTGGTCTGCATGTGGCGGAGGCCCCGGAGCCTCAGCAGCTAGAGACCCAGACATGCACATGGATCTCAAATTCTTTGCTGCTGCAGAGAAAGAATACACTTTGACCAATACAAAGTGCCCCCACCAGGATTTGGTGTGTTCCTGTTGGTAAACATAATTAAGTGTAAACTGAATTGACAGACATCAATACCATGCAACCTTATTTCCCCAAATGCTGGTGTTTTAGCCACAGGACTGTGAAGTAAGACCCCAAGCTTGTAGAGGGAGACTAAGTGCCTGCACACCCTCAGGAGCAGCCGTCACACTGACACCGAGCAGACAGGGCCTCTGCTCTGGGAAGGCAGACCGTGAAGGAGATTTGCAAATCTGAAACAATTACGTCCTTCTTTTCACTTTTAAAATGGTTTTGGAAACTGGTTGTTTTTATAAGAATGTTATATTTTAAGATGTTATAGAGGCTTATTGTTTAAGAACTATATGCATTTTAATATTCTTGGCTTTGATGTATAACTCAGTTCTTTAATCACTCGTCTTGCCATCATGTTCACAACTGTCACTTCTGCATGAAGTTCAGAGTACCCTCGTATTTTACCAGCTCACGCCCACTAATCTGTTTCCACTTCTCAGTGCTAGGTGGGCACCACTGCTTTGCCACTGTGAGGCCCTCCTAGCTTACCCCGACACCTGCCCCAGGTGAGTGAAGTCCATACCTCTGATCAAACACGGGGTTCAGTGTTTTCTTTGACACGTGTGTTTTTCTCCTCCCTGACCTCCTCTTGTCTGGGAGCAAATACATGCGGACGTAGGGGTCCGAGCCGTCTTCAGAGAAGGCAATGAGGTTTCTTGTAAAGGAAACCAAAGAGCAGCAGGCATTATACTTTAGAAAGATGACATTCAGCATCATATCAACTTTCTACAGCAGGTCCTCGAGCACTGTCATTCTGTGAAGTTCCCGAGAAAAAAATCCCCTCGGTATTGCTGTGTGGAGCCTGCACGTTCATCTGTTTCATGAGTTTTCTATGGGAACTCTGGTTTCCTCCAATATCCCAAAGCTGTGCACACGAGGTGAGCGGCCTGTGTAACATGTCTGAGTGAGACAGGTGCGGGTCTGAGCGGCCTGTGTAACGTGTCTGAGTGAGACAGGTGCCAGTGTGAGCGGCCTGTGTAACATGTCTGAGTGAGACAGGTGCGGGTGTGAGCAGCCTGTGCAACGTGTCTGAGTGAGACAGGTGCGGGTGTGAGCGGCCTGTGTAACGTGTCTGAGTGAGACAGGTGCGGGTGTGAGCGGCCTGTGTAACGTGTCTGAGTGAGACAGGTGCGGGTGTGAGAGGCCCCAGACGGAGGAGCATCCTGGTCAGGGCTGGTGCCTACCTCGTGCCCTGAGCTGCAAGGAAAGGCAGTGTGGTCACTCATGAGCTGAAGTAAAACGAGCGGGTGGGAAATGAATGACCTCCTTGTTTTTACTCATCTTTCTTAAAGGTGTGTGGAGCTCATATTTACCTCAGGGCTTATAGAAGAGTTCTGGGTCTGTGTTTGAACTTTGGTCATGATGTGAAGGCCAGCAATAAGCAACAGGAACTTGACTGCTGTTTGTACAGCCTGTCTGCAGCCACTTCCCATTACTCACTCACTGATGGACTGCGCAACTAGGCAGGGTCTGGGCTGACGTCCTCGAACCCAGGTCCTGCCTTTGTCTACCAGTGGTGACCTCAGCAGGAGAATACAGCAGGTGCTGAACACAGATGCCCCGAGCTGAACTCCACAGTCAAGTTCCAAATGTCACTAATTTTATTTTTCTGTTTCTAACAGCTTTTAAGAATCAAATATGTATATAAACACACTAATATCACAACGACTACAGAGACAGGCAAGTCACATAGGAGAGAAATAGCTCCTGAGCGTCACCATTAATCACAGTCACCTCACGTCACACCCCTCCTGATGCAGGGAAAGGCAAGCAGGCTGCTTGGTGCCCAGGCCTCCCGGAAAGACTGTGGCAAGACTGACCAGGACCCATCGACTTCTAGGTCCTCTGAATTTATGTTTACTCCTAGAAACGTGGCCTCAAAGAGCACTTCAATAAAGAAGACCCGTTCACTACAGAGTGTGCTCGTTGTTTAGACATCTCACACCCGCAGCAGAGGGGGGCACCGTTCCCACAGTCCAGGGTGTGTTGCCAAGCAACCCAGTGGTTATGGATGTCTAGGAAGCAACACTGAGAAGGAAGAAGGAATAAACACCGGCACAGGGGATCCAGCGGCTTGGCATTTAAAAGGATAAACGGAGGCCGCCTGGGGAGGCGAGCACCGGGGCCGGAGGGAGGCCCTGCGGAGGCTGCGGAGGGAGCGCCGCTCACCTGCAGGCGTGCACGACCACCACCAGCTTGTTCCTCTGCGAGCTGTGCCGGATTGTCAGTTGGATCTGCCCCAGGGGAGACTGTCCCAGCGTCGTCCCACTGAGGAAACAAAGCAGGAAGTCACAGCTCTGTCCCGACCTTCGCTCCCGAGTCACCGCTCCGGCCCGACCCGCTGGGAAAGCCAAGCTCACTCATGCAGACGGGAGGCCAAACGGACCTGGGAACCAGGGACCGTCAAACGCTCTTCAGCAGAGGCCAACACCACTTAGCCATTCAGACAGAGCCCTCCACCAAGCTCCGAGGAAGAGGAGACACCGTGGTCTCCCAGTTACCAACCCACTGCGGGGGCCTCTGGGCCTGTCACTGCCCACATCTCCGTGTCCATTCTCACAACCCACGATCCTGGCTCTGATGTTCACTGACAGGACATCGGTGACATCACTACACTTCCCTCGATTTCTGTTTCTCAAGGTCAAAGCATAGATCCTACGATAACCAACAACTGCCTGGCTCAGGGCCCCCCAAGACCAGCTCCTGAGAAAAGTGGCTTCTTATTTAAATTTTTATTTCCTTTTAGAGCAAGAGAAGGGGAGGGGCTGATTTCTTTTTTCAAAAATAACGGAGGTGAGGCCTGAAGGTCAATCCTTCCAGGGATACCAACAACAATACAGACTTAGCTACAACAAGGTTGCACTCACAGTCCACAAAGGAGAGCACCAAGAGTGTCCAGCTCAGGTAACGGGAGGCTGACCCACTGGGCCATATAGGACACCAAACACACAAAGCCATCCTACCAACTCTGGGAAGCAGCGAAAATGCTGAGACCAAGAAATAGATCTCAAACGAAAGAGATGGAGGAGAACAAAAGGCTGGATATAGAGTTCAAAACCACGGTTTTAAGGTTTTTCAAGAATTTTCTAGAAAAGGCAGATAAATTTATTGAGACCCAACTAGAAATTAAACATAAACTGACTGAAATAAAAAATATACAGAGATCCAACAGCAGACTGGAGGATCACATGAATCAAGTCAAAGATTTGGAATACAAAGAGCCAAAGGACACTCCTCTGGAGAAGCAAGAAGAGAAGAGAATCCAGAAAGTTGAAGATAGTGTAAGGAGCCTCTGGGACAACTTCAAGCATACCAACATCAGAATTATTGGGGTGCCAGAAGAAGAGAGAGTGCAAGATACTGAAAACATATTTGAAGAAATAATATCAGAAAACTTCCTCCACTTGGTGAAAGAAATAGACTTACAAGCATAGGAAGCGCACAGAACCCCAAACAAGAGGAATCCAAAGAGGACCACACCAAGACACATCATAATTAAAATGCCAAGGGCAAAAGACAAAAAGGATCTTACAAGCAGCAAGAGAAAAGCAGTTGGTTAACTATAAGGGAGCACCCATACGACTATCAGCTGATTTCTCAATAGAAACTATGCAGGCCAGAAGGGAGTGGCAAGAAATATTCAAAGTGGTGAATAAGCGAGAACCTACAACCAGCAAAGCTATAATTCAGAATTGAAGGGCAGATAAAGAGCTTCACAAATAAGAAAAAGTTAAAGGAGTTCATCACCACCAAACCAGTATTATATGAAATGCTGAAAGGTATTATTTAAGAAGAGGAAGAAGATCAAATGAATTAAAAACCTGAGGAACAGAATAAACTGGTGAATATAATAGAATCAGGGGCAAAGAAAGGGAGTGGATTGATAATTATCAGGGGGAAAGGGGTGTGGGGGTGCAGAAAGAGACTGGATTAAAAGCGTACACCTATGGATGAGGACAATGGCAGGGGCAGGAAGGAGGGGGAGCAAGGAGGGGGGAGGTAAGGGCAGAGGGTGGGGCAGGAATCGGGTGGAAGGGAGCTATGAGGGGAAAAAGGAGAAACAATTGTAATAATCTGAGCAATAAAGATTTATTTAAAAAAAAATAAATAATGGGGAGAGAATCCAAGATGGCTGCTCGGGTAGGCACCTAGCCGCAGCCGCACGCAACAATTTTAATAAAATACAACTAAAATATAAAATGGACATTACCCAGAACTACAGGAAAGTCAACTGACTGGAAATTCTACAACGAGAAGCAAGGAGAAAACCAGAAGGAAGCGTGGAGGAGCTGTAAAAGCCCAAGGTACGGAGACACGCGGCGCGCGAGGAGAGGACAGAGCCAGAGAGGAGGGAGGCCGAGTGCATGGCTGGCGTTCCCTAGCGGGAAGGAGATAAACACTCCGGCTGTGCTGGGCCCCCAACTGCTCTGAACCCCCGTTCTAGGCCAGACCCCGGGGACCCAGGCTCACACAGAGGGAGCTGGGCTGTAAGGCAGAACCCGGGGAAGCGGCGAAAGGAGGTCCCAGAGGCGCGCACACTGCGCGCAGAGAAGGGACGGTCGGCTGTGCCGTAGGACTGCCCTGGCGGGAAGGAGACAGGCTCCAGACTGCTCTGAACGCCACCTCCAACTCCACTTCCAACTGAACTGAACCCCAGTTTCGGGCCCATTGCGGGAGAGCCTACACTGTTTGGTAGCAGGCGAAAATCGAGGGCACCTTTCTCTCAGAGGTGCTTGCAACAAGTACTGAAGGACCCTGAGTCTCAGGAGTCGCATAGGGCGGGGCTGACGGAAGCCAAGGCTGTGGCTCCACCCTGAAACCCCGCCCCATCAGGAAAGCTGCCTGCGAAAATGCCTAAACCAAATAGATCACAAACGAAAGAAATGGAGGACAAAAAGCGACTGGATATAGAGTTCAAAACCACACTTATAAGGTTTTTCAAGAGTTTCCTAGAAAAGGCTGATAAAATAAATGAGACCTATGAGGATATGAAAAGGGATCAACAAGAAATAAAGAATACATTGTCTGAAATAAAAAATATTTTACAGAGTCCTAAAAACAGAATAGAAGATCGCAAGAATCAAGTCAAAGATTTGGAACATAAAGAGCCAGAAGACACTCCTCTGCAGAAGCTAGAAGGCAAGAGAATCCAGAAAATTGAAGATAATGTAAGAAACCTCTGGGACAACTTCAAACGATCCAACATCAGAATCATGGGGGTCCCAGAAGATGAGAGAGAGCAAGATATCGAAAACATACTGAAAGAAATAGTGACAGAAAACTTCCCCCACCTGGGGAAAGAATTGGACTTACAAGTCCAGGAAGCACACAGAACTCCAAATAAGAGGAATCCAAAGAGGACCACACCAAGACAAATCATAATTAAGATTCCAAGAGCAGGAGAATCCAAGATGGCTGCTCGGGTAGGCAACTAGCCGCAGCCGCACACAACAATTTTAATAAAATACAACTAAAATATAAAATGGACATTACCCAGAACTACAGGAAAGTCGACTGACTGGAAATCCTACAACAAGAAGCAAGGAGAAAACCAGAAGGAAGCGCGGAGGAGCTGTAAAAGCCCAAAGTACGGAGACACGCGGCGCACGCGAAGAGGACGGAGCCGGAGAGGAGGGAGGTCGAGTGCCTGGCGGGCGTTCCCTAGCGGAAAGGAGATAAACACTCCGACTGTGCTGGGCCCCCAACTGCTCTGAACCCCAGTTCTGGGCCAGACCCCGGGGACTCAGGCTCAGCCATAGGGAGCTGGGCTGTAAGTCGGAACCCCGGGGTAGCGGAGAAAGGAGGTCCCGGAGGCGCGCACACTGCCCCCAGAGAAGGGACGGTCGGCTGTGCCGCGGGATTGCCCTGATGGGAAGGAGACTGGGGCTCCAGACTGCTGTGAACGCCACCTCCAACTCCACTTCCAACTGAACTGAACCCCAATACCGGGCTCATTGTGGGAGAGCATTGACTGTTTGGCAGCAGGCGAAAATCGAGGGCACCTTTCTCTCAGAGGCGCCGGCAGCGAGCACTGAAGGACCCGCATAGGGCGGGGCTGACGGAAGCCAAAGCTGCAGGCTCCACCCTGAAACCCCGCCCCATCTGTAACTGCGAAATGCGACAACAAAATAGATCACAAACGAAAGAAATGGAGGACAAAAAGCGTCTGGATATAGAGTTCAAATCTACGCTTATAAGGTTTTTCAAGAATTTCCTAGAAAAGATGGATAAGGCCTATGAGAATATGAAAAGAGATCAACTAGAATTAATAAGGAGTCAACAAGAAATGATAAGGGATCAACAAGAAATAAAGAATACATTGTCTGAAATAAAAAATATTCTACAGAGTCCTAAAAACAGAAGGGAAGATCACAAGAATCAAGTCAAAGATTTGGAACATAAAGAGCCAGAAGACACTCCTCCACAGAAGCTAGAAGGCAAGAGAATCCAGAAAATTGAAGATAATGTAAGAAACCTCTGGGACAACTTCAAGCGAACCAACACCAGAATTATGGGGGTTCCAGAAGATGAGAGAGAGCAAGATATCGAAAACATACTGAAAGAAATAGTGACAGAAAACTTCCCCCACCTGGTGAAAGAATTTGACTTACAAGTCCAGGAAGCGCACAGAACTCCAAACAAAAGGAATCCAAAGAGGACCACACCGAGACACATCATTATTAAAATTCCAAGAGCAAAAGATAAAGAGAGAATATTAAAAGAAGCAAGAGCAAAGAAGGTAGTAACTTATAAAGGAGCACCTATACGATTGTCAGCTGACTTCTCAACAGAAACCATGCAGGCCAGAAGGGAATGGCAAGAAATATTCAAGGTGATGAATAGCAAGAACCTACAGCCAAAAATAAGCTACCCAGCAAAGCTATCATTCAGAATCGAAGGCCAGATAAAGAGCTTCACTAATAAAAAAAAGCTAAAGGAGTTCATCACCACCAAACCAGAATTATATGAATTGCTGAAGGGGGTTCTTTCAGAAGAGAAAGTAAACAAAGATAAAAATTATGAACAACAAATACGTAATTATCAACAAGTGAATCTAAAAACCAAGGAAATTAAAAAAATCTGATGAACAATATTAACTGTTGAATATAATAGAATCAGAGGTATGGAAGGGGAGTGAACTGACGATTCTTGGGGAAAAGGGGAGAGGGGGGTGTGGGAAGAGACTGAGCATAAACTGTGCACCTATGAATGAGGACAATGGGGAGAGGGGAAAGGGCAGAGGGTGGGGTGGGAACCTGGTGGAGGAGAGCAATGGTGGGGGGGGGGGGAAGGAACATTTGTAATAATATGAAAAATAAAAACTTATTTAAACTTAAAAAAAAAAAAAAAAGATTCCAAGAGCAAAGGACAAAGGGAGAATATTAAAAGCAGCAAGAGCTAAGCAAGTAGTTACCTATAAAGGAACACCTATACGATTGTCAGCTGATTTCTCAACAGAAACCATGCATGCCAGACGGGAATGGCAAGAAATATTCAAGGTGATGAATAGTAAGAACCTACAGCCAAAGATAATCTACCCAGCAATCACTCATAATGGAAGGCCAGATAAAGAACTTCACAAATAAAAAAAAAAGCTAAAGGAGTTCATCACCACCAAACCAGAATTATATGAATTGCTGAAGGGGGTTCTTTCAGAAGAGAAAGTAAACAAAGATAAAAATTATGAACAACAAATACGTAACTATCAACAAGTGAATCTAAAAACCAAGGAAATTAAAAAAAAAAAAATCTGATGAACAATATTAACTGTTGAATATAATAGAATCAGAGGTATGGAAGGGGAGTGAACTAATGATTCTTGGGGAAAAGGGGAGAGGGGAATGTGGGAAGAGACTGAACATAAACTGTGCACCTATGGATGAAGACAATGGGGGGTGGGGAAAGGGCAGAGGGTGGGGTAGGAAGTGGGGGGAAAGGAACACTTGTAATAATATGAACAATAAAAATTTATTTAAAAATAAATAAATAAAAAAAATAAAAATAAAAAAATAAATAATGGAGGTGAGTAGGTAGGTGCGAGGAGACCAGTGCACTGAGTGTGTCACAGAAGTCACACGTGTGCCTGCATCCCAACACCAGGAACACGCTTCCCTCAAAGGCAACTTCCTTCCTTCCACCGAAGGACAGACTGACACCGGAAGCTGTGGAGCCTGCAGGCTGCTTTCCTCCTCATCTGGGAATCATGGGGCTTAAGTAAGAAATCAAAAGTAACGGGGACCAGCTGTGGGTGCTGAGCAACCTGGAACGAACAGGCCCTGCACCCAGAGTCCGGCAGCTCAGCTCTGGACCCGCCTTCCTGCCCTGAGGGCAGCAGCACCAGAGCCTGGCAGTTCAGGGGCCTCGCTACCCCATTGCCATCTAACCCTTAACGAGCCGGAGGGAGGCTGGGAAACGGCAGGCTTCCCTGGGGAAGGGTGCCGCCCCAGCCCCTGGGCTGCTGACACACACCCTCACGGCACACGGCGCAAGCGGCCTGGGCGAGAGCAAGAGAGCACTGGTTACTTCTCCAGCTGCCGCAGCCGCTGCCGAAGCTCCTGCGTGGCGATGGGCAGCGAGATGTCCGAGGCTATGCTGGGGGTGGGCTCCTTGATGAAGATGTGGCTGGGGGAGCCGGAGGTGCTGCCATGGAGGCTAGAGGCACTTCTGCCCAGGTCTCGAGGCCCCTGAGGGCTGGCCTCCGCAGGCTGCGCTCTGTCCTCCACGCTGGGCTTCGCACCGCCTCCCAGGACTGGAGTGGGCGGGGCGGGGCTGCTGTCCCCAGTGCCGGGTGGCACAGACACCTGAGACCTGACAGACACCTTTCTCCCTCCTTTGGAAACGGAGGGCCGCTTGACTTGAGCTGAGTGCTGGTGGTCTGGAGACCTTTCTTGCTTTTCGAGGTGGAGTAACTAGAGGGGGAAATAAACAAGTAAAAACCAGTGACACTAATAGCCTTATATATGAATGTTCTAGATCTATTCACTTGCCAATTCATTTAAAACTTAGTATAATATAATATAGACCACATATGTCAAACACAAGGCCCGCGGGCCAAATCCAGCCCGCCAGGCCTTGCAATGTGGCCCGCACCGCGCTGTCATCACTGCACTCCGCTGTCAGTTTATGACATTGTCAGTTTATGACTGTTCAGTAAACCATTAGGCCCGCGATTTAGGCTGGATTTTAGATTTTGGCCCCTTCTCTGATTGAGTTCGACACCCCTAATATAGACAATCTGGCCTACCTGCTCACCTGATCTATTAGTGAAGCAATATGTTACAGAAACCTTTAAAAAACAAAGTTTAAGTGATCAAAGTATCACTTCTATGATATACACATCATTTCTGTGTATTCCCCTCAGCCTCTTCCATTTGCACCAATTTCTGCACAATTGTGGATGATCTTATTCCTGGAAGAGCCTGAGCTGCCGCCCTGCACAGCCTGGTCCCTCGTCCTCGCAGGTGGAAGAATGAGAGTCAAGGACACCTCCACCCAGCAGTTACCCCAGATTCCTAGCATCCATGGGGGAGCAGCCCATGCCCTCATTCACTTTGCTAGTATTTTTGTGTTTTTTAATATATATGTTTTGATTTTTTTACAGAGAGGAAGGGAGAAGGATAGAGAGTTAGAAACATCGATGAGAGAGAAATATGGATCAGCTGCCTTCTCCACACCTCCTACTGGGGATGTGCCCGCAACCAAGGTATCTGCCCTTAACTGGAATCAAAACCCGGGACCCTTCAGTCTGCAGGCCGAAGTTCTATCCACTGAGCCAAACCAGTCAGGGCTTCTTTGCTACTTTTTAATATTTACTTAAAAAAAAAAAATCCTCACCTGAGGATATTTTCCCATTGATTTGTAGAGAAAGTGGAAGAGACAAAGACAGAGAGAAACACCAATGTGAGAGAAACACATCCTGACCACGGACGGTCCAGGCCGGGGAGGACCCTGCAACCAAGGTATGTGTCCTTGACCAGAATCGAGTCCAGGACCTTTAGGTCCACAGGCCGACGTTCTATTCACTGAGCCAAACTGGGTAGGGCTTAGTATTTACTTTTAACATACACAAGAGTCCACTGAGCAGAGTCAGATGCCATATACTCCTGCACTGCGGGTCACTGTGATGCTGGAAGTTCTCCTGCTTTCACACAGTGAAGCTGCAGCAAACAGCTCCATGTTCACGGTCTCCCTACACGGTGCCTTGTACCTGAAGGTCGGGCTTCCAGGGCTCTGGGGCAGGGCTCTGTGACCTACGGCCTGGAGACACGGCCTGGAGAAGCTGTGCCCGGCAGGTCCTGACCGGGACGAGGAGCACATTCCACGGTACCCACACAGCAAGTTTGTCTTAATTCCTTAAAAAGGCGTTCTCCATTCTCATTTGCATTTTTAAAATTAGTGGGTTGTAGCTAATATGTTTGCCAGTTTTATTTTCTATATATATCCTTAGGTGCTTACAAATGAATTATCATGTTTTTGGGGAGAAAATTTTCGGTAATTTCTACCATCTTGTAGTTCTATTAGATATTCTTCTGAGTGACTATTGAAGATGTAATCTTAGCAGAAAACTGCTGACCCTGACAGCATGCTTTCCGGGCCAAGTATAAAAAGTGGCAACTGCATTCACCTGCAGGGAGCGGGTCCCGGGGCTGCTCAAGCCCCCGGACACTCTGCTGCTGGTGGAGGCGAGTCCAGGCTTCCATCATCTCCACCGCCCGCCTCGCCCACCGCCCACCTCGTCCCGAGTCCGTGGCTGTGCCCCCTGTGGAGCAGCACCGGAGGGCTTTGCTATGGTGGCCTGTGCCCGTGCACCCGTGTCCCCCGCGAGACGACAGTACCCTGAGGGCGACCTTCATCTTCAGAGAGCTGTTGGGACCGGAATTACTGAGCTGGAATCGCTGGTTCATGGTCATGTCATCGCTGGCGAGCAAACGACTGAGCGGGATCGTCAGGTTCCCCAGGCAGCACTGATGCTGTTCATCTCTGACCTGGAAACACACCACAGAACACTGAGCTCCCGGAGAAGACACAGCGCAGGACGGTCAAGTCCAGCCTTAAAAGCACGTCAACATCTCCTGCTGGGCAGCGTCTCCTTAAACGATTAACCCCACAGGAATCCTCCTTGGGAACACAGGGGACTTGTAAAGAGTGATGCTACATTGCATCTACATCACATGTGTCTGTCACTCATCACACATTTTTTTTTTAAAAAAATACATTTTTATTGATTTTTTACAGAGAGGAAGAGAGAGGGATAGAGAGTTAGAAATATCAATGAGAGAGAATCATCGGTCAGTTGCTTCTTGCACACCCCCCACTGGGGATGTGCCCGCAACCAAGGTACATGCCCTTGACCAGAATCGAACCCGGGACCTTTCAGTCCACAGACCAATGCTCTATCCACTGAGCCAAACCGGTTTCGGCATCATCACACATTTCTGAGCGAAAAAGGACACCATGGCTAGGAGTCCATTTATGAGAACCTCAAATTAAGAGGCAGCAAGCTGAACAAACCTGAAGAATAGAAAGGTCTTAAACCCTGTGAAAATGACAACCATGCCCATTTGTATGATGTGTCAAGTTTAACTGGTGATACTTGTTTATGGAGAAAATTTTCTAGTGTCTTTTAAGCCTTCTCTATTAAAAATCTACACATTTGTTTAAAAATTTTACAGTATCTCCTCTAAACGCAAGGCAACTCCTGCCTCCTGAATGGTTCTCTACGGATGACCTCTGCCAAGGAATGGCTCTATCAGACGGCGGTACGCAGAACAGTTTATAACCAACAGCGGGAGAGCCTCCACTGGCTCCAGGAGACGGCCAACAAAGTCATTGGAGATAAAAACCTAGATGCCTGATTGCTGATTTCTTTATAACCTGTAATCCAAAAGCTTTTTTATTTTTTAATGCGTTTTTATTGATTTTTATAGAGGAGAAAGGAAAAGGGGAGAGAGAAACACTGTCTTGATTGCCTCCTACATGCACCCCAACTGGGAATTGATCCCACAATCTGAGCATGTGCACTGACCAGGTATCAAACTGATGACCTTTTGGGATATGGGATGATGCCCACCCAACTGAGCCACACTGGTCAAGGCTAAAAGCATTTTTAAAAGTTAACTGTGGCCTGGCCGGCATGACTCAGTGGTTGAGCTATGAATCAGAAGGGCATGACTTGATTCTTGGGGCACATACCCAGTTTACAGGCTCAATCCTTAACAGGGAGCATGCAGGAGGCAGCGAATCAATGATTCTCTCTTACCATTGATGTTTCTATCTCTCTCCCTTCCACTCTGAAATCAATAAAAATAGTTTTAAAAAAGAAATAATTGTGATGTTCTTTACTAAACTTTAAAAGCTATTTTTTAAAATTCAAGATCCAGTAAATATAGATTGTTTAAAGCATGATGCAACTTACAAAGGAAAAGGAGCTCAGCAAATACGAAAATTAGCTAAAAGGTACATGTTGCATAACAGGGAATGTGGCCCTGGCTGGTTTGGCTCAGTGGATAGAGAGTCAGTTGTGGACTGAAGGGTCCGATTCCCGTCAAGGGCACATGCCCAGGTTGTAGGCTCGATCCCCAGTAGGGAGTGTGCAGGAGGCAGCCCATCAATGATTCTCATTATGGATGTTTATCTTTCTCTCTCCCCTTCTCCCTTTCTCTCTGAAATCAATAAAAATAAATAAAACCCCTTCTCTATAAAAAAAATAAATGAATACAAAAAAAGTAAAAGGGGATGTGAAAACATAGAATACGCAGAGAATAATGAACAGGCATGAGCAGGCCCTCTGTGGGAGATGGGCCTCAGGCCTCCGGCCAGGGGCTGAGGACTGTCAGCTTCTCTGAGCCTGGCTGCTGGAGAGGAGGGCTTGCCAAAAAGGAGCCTGGGCACTAGCGCAGCTGCGACTGGGTGTCTGTGCGCCGCCCCGGGAGGACATGGAAGCTGTGCGATCCCTGTCCTTTATGCTACGGTAAGGCAAGAGGACAGACACACACCACTGGACTGCAGGTGGAACCCAAGCAGCAGCAGCCAGCTCCTTCTGAGGATGTCATGTGCCTGAAGGGTATTTCTGCTTCGGCGTGATGGAGTAACAGGAAACGAATTTAATCCCGCTCAGCTTAAAAACAAGAGGGGTGAGCCTGACAACTGGCCTGGTCACTGCCGGGCGAGTCCAGGCCATGGTGCCGGGATGGGGACCCCAGAGGCCAGTGGTCCCCGTGATGAGGACACTGGGAGAAGTCAGAGAGCAGGAGGCGCCAGCGAGGAGGAAGCTCCGGAGAGCGGCAGGGGACCCCTGCACCTCACTCAGCCAATGGGCACGTGCGAGGGAGCAACCACAGGAGGCCAAAGGCCCAGGAGGAGCAGAGGACAACCCCCCGAGCACATGGGGCTGCAGAAGACCTGGGACGTGTGGGGCATCAGGTTAGGGCCCCCAGACCCCAAGACTAGAGCCTGTCGGGCTGCCTAATAAAGCTTAAATCAAGCTCAAAAGGCTCCAAGTATTCCCAAGGACCTTTCTTCCAAATGAGAATAGAGCTCCAAAATATTTAAAGACCTACAAACCCAGCACACAAACATGCAAAATTACCAGGCAACCAAAGAAGCAGTAATATATGACTCACAGATCCAATTCCACACAGACAATGGAATTGGTGACACGGCACAGAAGCTGTCACACCCAGACCACACACACACAGGAAGGCAGAGGAAAGACCTGGAAAACATAAGATCCAAACTCAGCTGCTAAGATGAACATTGGAAAGTTCAAAACACACAGGATGGGACTGACAGATTAGACATTTGAGGTGGGGAAAATGGGAGAAGTAGTGTTCAGACTTCTCATCAGAAACAATGTGAGAGGGGGAAAGTGAAAGAAAAAACCAGGTAGCCAAACATTTTATATCTTGTGAAAATATGAAGGTGAAACAGACTTTCCAGACACACAGAACTGGAAGAACCATCGACCCGCTCTGCAGGAACTGTGAAAGGGGCTGTGGGAAGAAGGGAAATTGCTTCTGCTGGAAGGGTGAGAACAATAGAAAAAACTATTTTCTAGATTTTTAGAAAGCTCTTTAAAATAATGAAATGAGTTGGTCTGAAGGTTGTGGGTTATTGTTAAGCTGATAAAATAATGAAATGTATTATGGGAGAGTAGAAACAGAAGCATGCCCTGGAAGGTCCCTGCACCTCTGGAGACCGAGTAATGAGAGGCCAGTGAGCCGAACAGAGGGACGGAGCCCTAGAGCAATCACTAACCCCTCAGCACCAAGCACGGAGCTACAGCTCGAAAGCCAAAAGGGGAGATCGAGTGCCAATACAAAAGGCTCGATCCAAAAGAAATCAGATTAAAAAAGCAAAAGATAACAAATGGGCAAAGATTTGGTAGCAGATTTAAACCCAACCACATCAACAATAACTGTATGCTATCTATAAGACATCACCTTTAAATATAAATTACAAGTAGATTTTTTAAAAGATGAAAAAAATAAGCATGTTAACTTCAATAAAAAGAAAGATGCAATAGCTATATTAATATCAAACAGTCGATTACAAAGAATATAATTTAAATGAACTGTAAAGGAAATTTTTATAATGATAAAGGAATCAACTCGTCAGGTGGGCAAGCATTAGAATTCTAAACAGACTCTTGGAAAAATAAAGAGCAGAGAAAACCTCCCAACTCTTCCTACTGTCACCATCCTGACCCACAAGCCGGAGAAACACAATTACAGACCAGTGTCTTTCTGGACTCAGGTGCAAAATTCTTAACAAAACTTAGCCAATTAAATCGAATCCATTAGAAGGATACAACAGGATGACCACGTGACCTCATGCCCTGATAAAGGTTTACTTGTGAGGTTCCTAATGTGAAAACCACATGAAGGTGTGCGGTGTCTAACTCTGACGCCATGGCTGTATTGCACCACACTGACAAACCGGGGAAGCCAGAGGACCCCGCCGCGCTGAGAAGCGGCAGATAAAATTCCACATTCCCTTCTGACAAAACGCTCAGCCACCTCATGGCAGGAGAAGGCAACGCCTCAAACTTCAGGCTTCACGGCGAAGGTCTAAGGCTCCCCTGGACCCCAGAGGCAGAGAGGTCCGCTCACACAGAGGCCCGAGGCCGGGAGGGCGAGGCGAGGCAGGGGAGGCAGAGGCGGCAGGTGGAAACACAGAAGCGAAGTGTCCTTCTTATTTATTTATTTATTTATTTTTAAATATATATTTTATTGATTTTGTACAGAGAGGAAGGGAGAGAGATAGAGAGCTAGAAACATCGATGAGAGAGAGAGAGAGAGAGAGAGAGAGTGTCATCGACCAGCTGCCTCTTGCACACCCCCTACTGGGGATGTGTCCGCAACCAAGGTACATGCCCTTGACCGGAATCGAACCCGGGACCTTTCAGTCCCCAAGCCGACGCTCTATCCATTGAGCCAAACCAGTCTCGGCCGAAGTGTCCTTCTTAGCAGAGACATGACTGCTGTGCAGAAGGCAATCCTGGGGGACCTCAGAAGCACCACAGTCAGCAGGTTGACAATATGATGCCAACGCACAAGTTCAACTGCATTTCCAGATCCAGTAATATCCAATCATCAGTTTAAAGTTTAAAAAAAATACTGATTATGGTGATGGATCCATAAATTATACACTTTAAATATGTGCAGTTCATTACATGTCGATTATATTTCAATAAATCTATTAAGAACACAAATAAAATACCTCAACTTCAAGGTCCTGGCACTTCGGATTGTGAATGAAGAAAGTGAAGTTTTCCTCCCACACAGGCTCATTGGTTTTGTACCGAATCTGAAAGAAATATCCCTCAATCAGCTCTCCACTCTGTGGCTCCTTTCTGTGTTTATTAGTTATGTGTTTAGAAGCTAGGAATGACTTTAATTAATTTCAAGATGCATATTAGTGAGCACACACTGTCATGTATCAGTTGCGGAAAGTGCTCCAGAGACAGTCCCAAGCTTTCAGAGTGTGCCGGGCCGCAGAGCCCCAGCCGGGTGCCCTCTCCGTGGCCTGGGCCTCCGGGGGCTGCACAGCTCTGCATTCTGGAAGCTTCTCAGACTAACGGTGAGCAGGTGAGTGTGAACAAAGGCTGTGACTTTAAACAGTCCCTGAATGCTTCTCTCGCATCAGGAGAGTGGGACCTACTGCAACAACGGGGATCCTCTCTCAACACCTGAGGGAACTGCATTGGCTACATCGTAAGCAACTCTGTTACCTTTCAAACAAAATATTTACAGAACATTCAAAGAAAACCTTCACCTATCATGAAATCAAGCAAAAAAATACTCACATTATTTTTTAATGTTACTTTTTAAAGTGAGCAATATGTTTGTTACCAAATTAAGGAGGTAGTAATCTATGAAATAAAGAAAGATGGAAATTAAGGATCTCGACACCATCACCTGATGCCAGTCACCACCCGACAGCGAGCGCCACAGTGCCGTCCCAGGACATGGTCGGCACACGGCCTTACCTTGCTCTCCTGGGCCTTGTGACCCACTGACATCTGCACGAGGGGGCTGGGGCTGCTGTCCACTTTCTTCCCGGACTATCCAAACACAAACGCAGAGTAAGGAACAACACCTGGAACAGGCTTGTTGACAATGAAACCACTGGCTACACTCACAGTCATTTCTACTTACTTCTGAGACTTCAGTTTACAGGGACTATCTGGGAATAACTGGGAAAGAATCACTAAGTACAACCCAAACCATAATTGTATCTCTCATAAAATATACTAATAGGTCTATTTACACACACTTTTTAAGTGTTAAGTCTTAGTTTTAGAGCAAACTACTTTGAAAAAATGAAATCTTCTTAATATCTTTTTTGATAATTCCAGCTCTCAAAACTTATTTGACTGGGATAAAAAAATAAATAAAGTGAAAAGAATGAATAGAAAAACATGAGCAAGGACAAATGTAAAAAAGTATATAATTCAGCCCGGCCAGTGTTGCTCAGTGGTTGAATGTTGACCTAAGAATCTAGAGGCCACAGTTCATTCCCGGTCAGGGTATCAGGCTCGATTCCCAGTGTGGGGCATTGCAGGAGGCAGCTAATCAATGATTCTCTTTCATCATTGATGTTTCTATCTCTCTCTTCCTCTCTGATATCAATAAAAACATATATATATATATATATATATATTTAAAAAAAGAGTATATAGCCCTAGCCAGTTTTGCTCAGTGGATAGAGTGTCAGCCTATGGACTGAAGGGTCCTGGGTTTGATTCTGGTCAAGGGTACAATACCAGGTTGCAAGCTTGATCCGCAGTGGGGGACATGCAGGAGGCAGCCTATCAATGATTCTCTCTCATCATTGATGTTTCTAACTTTCCCTCTCCCTTCCTCTCTGAAATCAACAAAAAAACATAATTTAAAAAAAGTATATAATCCAGAACAGTTCTCTGGTTGGAATAATAAAAATACTACCAAGTGTCAGAAACATGTTTTCACAGTTTTAAGTTAGCATCTTCTGTTTAAACATGTAGCTATAAGATATCAAGTCTCATTGGCCAGCACCTAAGTAATTTTGACTGGAAGAATAAACATCAATCTAGAGTTGCATTCAATTAAGCAGATATGAATATAATTTTAAAAGTGGTAAGAAGCATATTTTTTAGCTGAAAGAAGAAAACATAAATAAAACACAACTATATGGGATATGAGGTTTATTTATAACTTAGCCCCACAAGAAGATTCAATTAAATATCTGTTAGTGGAAATTAATTAGATCACGAAACATTTTAAAGTCAATCCACAACACTGCAGCAAAGATAAACATAAGCATCAAACTCATGATTATTGGAATAAAGTTATTACTAGCCCACACCTACTGCGATAATCTATTTTCTGGTTCATCTTTTTGATGTGAACGAATTCTGTAAAACGAAATAAATACTGTTAAAAAATTCAAAAGCTAGACTACTGTGGCAGAGATACCACTTTCCCCCTCAGTCCACTGTCCCTTCTTCCCTGACGTGAGATCCCTGGTCTGTGACTGGGCCCAGGCTCTGCAAGCCAGCATCCTATTTCTGAAGCTCCCTGGCGGTCCGGTGTGGCAGGTGCAGTCTGGCCTGAAAAGGGCAGGCATTCTCCCACCCTTTCCCAGACCCCGTTCTGGATGGAGGTAGTGAGCAGGCAGAGCCCAGCCAGATTCTGGGACGCTGGAGGGAAGTTACCTCTGTCTTGCTGAAACTACAACTTGTGAATCTGATTCAGAAGCTGAGTGTCTTTCTTACCTAATATACTTACTTCATTTCTGAAAAAGCAGCCATTCATTCCTAAAAAACTATAATATTTATAAGACCTTTTTTTTTTTTTTAACTTTCTACTTTGAAAACAATGGAACTCACAATTGCTGACTTTATGTACCTGCTTCTGGGAAAATCGAGATACTGGGGGAATAGCTACTCCCTTAGCCCACTTAGCTTGTCTCCCTTTTCCTTCTGCGTGTGCATGTGTGTGACATGGTGGAAATTCGCTTATCCTCAGCCTGAAAGTCTTTAATAAGTATGAAATAAACACTAGCAAACCTTTACTGACATGTTTTCTTTCTTGGTGGTACATAAAGTAATGATGTATCTTAAGTAAATGACATTTTAGATTCCAAATCACAAAGTTTTCTATTATAATTCCATTTTCAGCACGACTCAAAGACACAGATATCATGAAACTAAGTGGAGACTTTCCTGAACTTACAGCTCAGCTCCTTATCCCTTGACTAGTGAGTCCCACAGTTTATCTAGTTGAACCCTGGTTCTCAGGTCTATGAAATGGGCATGATGTCATTTCCAGAACCCAGCTGTCAGGCGTAAATGAGGTTAAGTAATAACAATTAAATGAACACATTCGACTAGCTGCATGGAACTCTTTCCATGCATGATCTCATTTAATGTACTCACTACTCCAGCAAAGAAGACACTGTCACTTCTGTCCTATAAATTATTAATTCATGCTGGACTCCAACCCAAGCTGCCTTCAGTTCTCAGCTTGGGGCCAACCACAACATAGAAATGGGAAGGGAAGCCTGTTGATACACTCCTTACAGTGTTTTAGGGGTGACAGTATGTCAACTACTGCGAACAAGGTGCAGCAAGGACTTAATAAAAACTACATCAAAGCAGCCTTTATCTGGCCTGGCCAGTTTGGCTCAGTGGATAGAGCATTGACCCGTGACCGAAGGGTCCCAGGTTTGATTCCGGTCAAGGGCAAGTACCTCAATTGCAGGCTCATCCTCAGCCTGGGCCCTGGTTGGGGCGTGGGTGTAGGAGGCAACCAATCAATGTGTTTCTCTCATATCGATATTTCTGTCTTTCCCTCTCTCTTCCTTTCTCTCTAAAAATCATTTGAAAATTATCCTCGGGTGAGGATTAAAACAAAAAACTAAAACAGGCTTTATTAGTCTTCCCCACTTTTGAAATGTAACTTATCCTCCTAGATAAAACTGATTTAAAAACATTCCTGACTCCTTTCTATGGGATTTTCTTAAAATAATTACATTTAAGCTCTCCCCTCAAATATCTAAGCCTATAATGTTCAAAGAAATCAAAGAAAAAATAATAAAACATGGTGAGTCATGGAAAAGTTTAACAGTTTGGCTAGAAAATACATGTTGCTGGTGACTCAGGGAGTGGAGCTCAGTTTTCAATGTCCCTCTCTAGTGACATGGACGGCTTCTCCAGAGACCTGCCCCGCCCGCGGAGCCGCCTGACTTGGCATACTGGGAGAGGTGCCGTGTACACAGACAGCACGGTGGCAAGGTGCACCCGCCAACAGGGCTGAAGACTGGCTAAGATTTTAGACAGAACTTCTAGTTCATCATTTTCACAAACTGAAATCCAACGGAAACAGAGCATGTCAAACCACCTTAGATACTGACAAGACGATGTGTCATTTATCAGACTGGAACTTTATAAAATTATCTTCAGAGCTGACTTAAACTCTCTACTAATTCTTGGTCAACAAGCGTAGGCTCTCCACCGACCACTAACTGCTGATTAGTAACACACCGCGAGGCTGAAGCATCATCTCTTTTAATACGTCTTCATGAACTTGCAAAGGGAAGCATTGGTTTACCTTTAAAGCTTTCTGAACTGCAGTCTTCTTCAAGACACCGGGGTTAAACCCTAACGGGTTACTCTTTCCCGCAGAAGATGAACACACCAAGGGTTAATCAAACATGCAATGAGGAGATTATGTAAGGTTAACGACATGAAAACTTATGCAAACGAACAACAACAAAAAAATCTTTAAACAAAAAATACCAGCAAGAATTACACAGAAACAGTAAAAAACCATTTGTAAAATTTTTCTGTATGCTCACAATTTTATCTTAGAAGGAACCTTTAACCTGTCAGCATCAAACATATGTGCTTCTCCTCAGTGGTTACTCTTCCCCTGAACTTCAGGATTGAAAATCCAAGTGCTGCTTTAAGAAAGGGTTCTATTTACTACCCTTTGCTTGAATAAACCCCTAAAATACCTATAATTAGATGTTATCTAAATACCAACCCACGGGCCACAGTTGCCCAAATCACTCTCAAGCCAAATTCTATCCTATCGTAGCAGAAGCCACACCTCTCCTTTCTGACACGTGCTGTCTCTGTGCAAGGCCACTGAGAAGACGGGCCTTCTCTACTTCGTCCCCAGTCTCTCCCAAGTGTAAACTGGGAGGAAGGTTGGCTCACCAAGTTTCGCAAAGTTTTGATGTCCTGCTTTTATTAAATCTGAGTCTGTAAATTCATTACTTTCTGGCCCTCGAAAGGACAAGACTGAGTTGTTTTGCAAGCTCCTTCAAAGACTAACATGTAAGATTAAAATTTTTATCACTTTTGTTGTAATGACAGATTAAATTTTAGTGCTTTTTATAAAAAGTAGATTTTATAATGAAGAAATGGGACTGTGGCAGGCTGGACCAGGCACGGAGGTCAAGCACCTGGCCCAGAGGAATGAATGGGAAGTGAGAGCCAGTTCTCAGGGGTTGGACCCACCAGGTGTTTCTCTGGGGGGAGTTTGGGTAAGCGAGGCTGGGAACTGCTGCCTGAGGTGTGAGGGATGACAAACACCTCCCTCAAGTTCTCAAGACAGTGGGCCGTGTACAGAATGTGCACATCACCCTAGCCTGCATCCATGTGGGCACAGCGGGGCCAGAGGCTGTGTGTGTGGCGGGGGACAGAGGGGGGAGGGGGTCGCGGAGCAGTGTGAGGTCATGGAAGCTGCACAAGCCTGGGGTGACACAGGCGGGGGCCCAGCATGAGGCCCCCAAACGTCACAGCACCTTCCACCTGGGCCCCTCATCTTAAACGGCAGCACTGCCACCTGTGCCTCTTGGTGAGGAAGCACCAGCATCAATACCCGCCCCACGCCCCCACCCCCGCTCTGGCTCCACCTTACAGCCAGCGTTTTCACAGGCAGTGGGCATGAGCGTGAACGTGCCTCTCAGATAAACCCCGCCCACACTCGAATGGAGCGCAGGGAGGGCACATGCCAGCTCAGCCCCCAGCTCTGCCACTCACCAGCCGGGACCCTGGCTCTCAGCTCAGTCTCTCAGCTCCCGCTGTCTCCTACCTGAGACTAAGGGAGCGGTGCACGCAGAACCTCTGCAAAGTGCAGTGCAGACACGAGTGGCCAGGAAGCCAAAGGCCTAGAGGGGCCCCAGGAGTCAGAGGCACCATGGCTTCCCTCTGAAATCCCAGCCCAGGGCTTGAGCAAGAGGAGGAGAGCGGAGCTCCAGTCACCATGGAGGGGCATCTCCGGGCTGGACACAGCGCTGCTGCTCTGAGTAGGGAGGAGGTAGGGCGGAGAGGGCTGGCCACTAAGGCCTTTCCTAGAAACAGGAAAGGGCTCGGCATGGGGGAAGCTGAGAACACAGATCCTCTGCACAGTGACAACCAACAGGTTTGAAAATACAATCACTTTGTTCCAATTTAGTTCACGGAGCACCTGGTAAGCGCCGATACTGGAATCACAAAGCAGAGCAAGTGGTTTTGACAATGGAGGAGGAAAGTAGCTTTAGGACTGAGCAACGTCACAGCAGAACATGACAAAGCAACTAGAGCCCCGACACAGGGCAGAGCGTTTACGGAATGAAAAGACGGAAGCACAGCCGCTGGCGGAGACCACACAGCTGTCTTGGACACTGAACAGGACCCCGTTTCACTAAAGAGTGGGCAAACAGATGCCCCTGAGCACTACCGTGGGTCACACAGTGCAGCTGGCGGGGCATTTACTGACGGGGTGACGGAACCTCGCCCCTGGAAGTCCTGACCCTCCTCCTCTATGACCTGGACAATACCCCTCCTTTTCAGGTGGAAACAGAAAGGAGAACGCCCCACAGCTGCAAAGCTGCCACCTCAGCTCCCAGGACCAGTGACTGGAAGAGTCTCACCAGTTGTGAGCTACTAGTAAGTCAGGGATTAGCCAAGGAAGGGTGACCCTCTGGCCTAATGACTAAGCCATGGTGGCTTCCTTTCGCCCTGAAAAAACTGAAAATAACTGTTTGCTAAAGGCACCAAGGTGCCCAGCCACACCCTGGGAAACAGATGGAACGAGACCAGCTTCCCAAGCAAGGGCAGCCCGGCACCACCCGCTCCAGGAAGTGCCCTCCGCCCTGAGGAGGAGCTGTGCCCACACTCCGGGCCTGCTCTCCCTGGGGACTGGTCAGCGGGAGGGAGAAGGCGAGCTTTCGGGCACTGAGTGCACGTCTGTCTTCACTGACCACACAGGGCACAGGGGACTAAGGAAAGCCAAGTGCTCAGGCTTCTGCCTGGTCAGGAGGAGAAAGCAGACTTGAGGGAGGTGTTTGAAACTTGCAAAGAAATATTTACATCTCACAGTGAGATGAACCACAAAAACCCAATGAATCACTATGGTTTCCTTTTTCCATGGAAGAGTTTTTATTTTATCTTTTCCTGGGCTTCCTCATGACTCAGGTTTGTTCATCTTATCATCAGATGTAGTCACCAATATTAGTCACAGCAAAAAGCATCAAACAAGCGCACACAGGAACTGAAATCATGCAGAAGTAGACCACATGCCACGCCACACACCGCGGAGACAGCACCCGGAGCTCCCGTGCACATTCCGTGTCCACAGCACACAGGAGAACACGGACTCACAAACAGTGCTCTATAGACCGAGGCGGTGTTCTCACAGAACACCAGTCCGGACGCTCGCCTCTCTTTTAAGTGGCCACACCCAAAGCTTCCCTCGTAGATGCTCTTGGAAGTGGCAATGGGAGGAGAAAGCAAAGAACGGTAGGTTGTGATCATCGCACACACAAGCAGCACCAGTAACAGGAGCGCAAAGGGCAGGCACAGAGCCACAGATGGGGAGTGCCGCCACGCTCCGTGGAAGTGGCCCGGCAGCAGCAGGGCCGCGAGGGCCCTCTGCCCGTTGGCCAGAGCGGCTTCCCACACCGATGCCTTTAACAGGGGTTAATAGGTTCACTTGCTTTTTTTTGCTTCTGTGACATCATTCAAATTTTAATTTAATGTAATAACCACAGTTCTGATGTACTATTCTGTATATCCTAAAATACGACACATTCATTTCCATCAGGCATGATCAAGATTTGATAACAAACATTATTGTGGTTAAAAATAAAAATTCTAGCCGAAACTGGTTTGGTTCAGTGAATAGAGTGTCGGCCTGAGGACTGATTGTCCCTGGTTCGATTCCAGTCAAAAGCATGAACCTTGGTTGTGGCACATATCCCCAGTAGTTCAAGAGGCAGCTGACTGATGTTTCTAACTATTTATCCCTCTCCCTTCCTCTCTGTAAAAAATTAATAAAATATATTAAATGAATAAAAAAATTCTACCACACAAGAAATTCTGTAGAAATGTTAGGTAATAATGACACAATGTCCCCCAAATTGAAACTGGAACAGATAGAGCCACAGGCTTCAGACTGGAAGGCAGGCCACAGGGGAACACTAACAGAAATCAGAGCCACGTGGGTAAAGAAGCCGCCCACGGACACAGGGCAGCTCGCCCAGGAGCGGGAGGGCCCGCGGGGCACATGCCGCACTGTGCTGTGCTGTGCTGTGCGCTGTGCGGACCGCTGGCTCCGGTCGGGGCAGGGAATCCTAGTCAGCGGAGGGTTAGTTTACACGTGGCTTTTTGGCTTGGGGTTGGCAGCTCTCGTCCCCATGTTGGTCAAAGGCCAACTATCTGTACAATTACACAGACAGAGTTCAATTACATGTTCCCAACATGAAGAAAGCTGGATGACTGCTCAGAGTGGAATTGTTAACACTTTAAACAGAGTGTCTGATACACCACACCCGCCTATGCTGTGAGCAAAGCCCAGGGAGGCACAGTTTTGGACCTTGAAAGGTGCGAACTGAGACGAGGTGTGTGACTTCATGAAGCACAGGACACACCGGCCAGCCCTGAGCTGAGGCCAGAATGGAGGCCAGGTGAAACGTTGAGTGGCGGCGTAGGCTCGGCCGCACCGATGACCTGGACGGTGAACTTTACCATCATCGTGGGAGGGCACTGCGTCTGGGAGCAGTCGTCTTTCCGTCAACAAAATCGGCCTCAACACCAGGAAATACAGCAAGAATGGCATCTCCTGAACAAGCGAGTGAGCACTCAAGAAATCGTCACAACAGCCTGCCTGGCGCGGCTCAGTGGCTGAGCAGCGACCCGAGACAGGCGGTCATGGTTCGATTCCCCGTCAGGACACATGTCCAGGTTGTGGGCTCATCCCCAGTAGGGAGCATGCAGAAGGCAGCTGATTAAGGTTTCTCTCTCATCATTGATGTTTCTATCTCTCTCTCCCTCTCCCTTCCTCTCAGAAATAAATATAAATATAAATAAAAAATATTCTAAGAAATATATCAAACCAATAGGACAGTATAATGAGCGCTAGGGTCAAACTTGGTGGTGGGGACCAGAGCAGGCCTCCTACGACTGAAAATGTGTACGGTTGTTCTTCTCCAAATCACAGTGACTGCCTGTAAAAACTGTGCTGCATGGCTCTTGCTAAGCAAAACAATTCTGCTGCGAACAAGGAGCACTGCTCTGGGCACAGGAGCCACGTGTGCGGCAGGAGCCGCCAGGGGTAGCACGTGCCAGCCGGCCAGGCAGCATGTCTCCCCACCAGGGCGCTCAGTACTCAGTCCTCCCACCACGAGGCGGCTGCAGGATGAATCTGGGTTTGTCATCAGAGCTGCTTCATTTTGTCCCACGCCAAGTAGAGAATGAAATGTTACTACTCAGTGACTTCCTATAGAGCATCCTCTTCTCTAACTACCAGGGAGCTGGATAAAGCTTCCCTGTATGAGAGATTTCTGCATAAAACAGGTCAGAGTAAAGGGCCATTGTGATGATAAAAAGGAGTTTAACACACTTTTGCACCACCCACCCCACGCGGCTCTGGGCTGGGTGAAGAGAACACACAGCAATAGGAACGGGTGACAGTGTGGACACAAGCACGCACAGGAGTTCCCATGGTGCTACCTACCGGAAGGTTCCTCGCTGAATCCAAATACAAGATGAGTAAGGAGGAGGAAAGGCCGTCGTTGGCTTGGTCTTTGTCGGCCCTGATGTCTGTCAGCACCTACCAGGAAGGAGATGTCTCAACAGGCACATTTCCACCTCGCTTTGGACTCCTGCTACCCAACTGTGCCTGTAATGCTCAAGCAAGGGGAGCGAGAGAGCAGAGAACCCCAACATGTGCAAGCAGAGCGGGAACAGAGAAGCCCCCAATACATGCAAGCAGAGTGGAAATAGGAAAGATTCTCTACAAATCAAAGGAAGGACAGTGATCTGTGGCCCTCCAAACCCCTGCTCTGCATCAAGCACAAGATTTGAAGATCTTGTAACACAGGTGAAAATGACCTTCAAATCTTTTCTTACAAGTGGCATCATCTTTAATGTACCCGAGGCCACTGTGGCGACTACAGCACAGCCACCGAGGTCCCGCTAGTCCTCTGCAGGGCATGCCGCACGGAGGGAAGGAGCGGTCTAAGCCGCAGGAGCGGGGCTCACCTGGTCCAGGCGGGCAGCGTGTGGCGTCAGTGTGAGCCACTCCAGTTTCAGGTGTAGCTTTCCTCTGGGGACCTCGTCCAGGGCGAACCACTGAGGACAACGGCGCAGGGTTAGCAGTTCTCTCCTGAATCGGCATTCAAGTCACCAGTCTGCACTCTGTCCCAAGAGGCTTAGGGCCTGTGGCACCCACTGCTCACTGAGACCAGGACAGAGCCTCCGTACCCAGCCCTGAGCTCTCTCCAGGAGCACATGGCCCGTGCCCCGGACCACGCCAGCCCTGACTGCTGCCTGGCCCATGGCAACGCTTCACAAACACTAATCCCCGAGCCCATCAGAGCCCTGGGAGGTAGGGCTCACCCTAATTTACATGCAAGGATTCAAATGTCCACACGCTCCATCAGCTCCTATGTATCGACTTTAATAGAACTTATGGGCCTAATATAACATCAAACCCAAATGATGAATTTCACTATCAAACAAGTGAGCGTGTTTGTTTTTGTTCATCACTACATACTAATAACAAAATAGCACACGGTTATTTCAACTCAAAAGCCACACAGCAGTGACTCGAAGGCGGCCGGAGCCCGTGCTGGACGAGCCGCTGTGCCCAGGCCCTGTGCACCGGCGGCTCGCGCTCCCGTTCCGACTGCAGCGCCGACTTGGAATGACGCTTCCCTTGGCCAATCCCACCCACGTTCACAAGCCCCACCAACTCTCCCTCCTCACGCTTTCATTCCAATAGCAGCATCTGCCTGAAGGTGCATCTGCTCGCTGCAAGTCCCTCTGTCTTTACAGCGCCTTCCCGGGACAACCTCCTACGGTCAGCACAGCCCGTCTGCTGTGGCGCCAGCATCTTTAAAATGCGCGGGACCGGGGAATGCACCGCCTCCCGAAGGAAGGCCGCTTGAGCAGGTGTCCTCGGCAATGTCCAGCGGATGTGGTAGGTACTCAGCACACACGCTACGACTAGGTTCTCAGGCTTCTTTTCACTTTGCTATTTATTTCGAACAAGCTTAAGTTCTCATACCTGAGGGGCAAATGCTGAGTTTTCAGGATGGGGAGGGGCAGGAAAGAGCCAGTGTTCGTAAGTAGAACGAGACTCGCAGAAAACTTACTTCATCTAGAAGGCGCTCCTTTTCCACTTCGGCCAGGTCGATCATGAGACTAGAGAAACAACACGACAGCTTCAGAGCACAGAAGCACGCCTCTCACAGCCCACCCGAGGTGTCTGTCTAGAATAGAGGACTCCAGAAACCAACAAAATGCTACAGTTTATCAAGAGCAGACTGTGGGCTATCCTGCACCCATCTAAGCATGGGTCTATCCTTTTACTTTTTATCCAGTCCCAGAGTCCCCCCTCTCTGCTTCCTCCCACCTCTCTAGTCTACCACCAATGGATTTCATGGGACCCACCTGTCTCCTCCTTTGATTACAACGTATAAAAATAGATAACCCACCATTCTCAGAGCACTATCCCAATCTGTTGAGATACTGCTTCCCAGCAACTCTTTGGCTCAAATAAACTCACAAAAAGTTTTTACAGGTTTAAGTGTTTTTACATTAGCAATAATGTGTAAAAGCCCATTTCTACAATGCACGGCAAGGCTGCCTGCCTGGTGCAGAGAGCCGCCCTGGCCTGCAGGCCAAAGCCGCACGGGGCTACTGAGCACTGAAAATGGGGCAAGCGCAACAACTGAAGTGATTTTTGAATTGTGTTCACTTCAGTCAGTTGACGGAACTGGCTGCTGTGCTGCTGGCTGCTGACAGACACAGAGCCAGAAGCGTGCCTTCTTCTCCAAGAACGTGTTAGGAACTAAGCGTGCCAGGAAGCTTAAGTGAGGCAAACATTACATCTAACAGCCACTTAGAAACCCACTCAACATGTACACAAATCTGCCAATAAAGTTAGTTTTAAGAGATTTTTAAAAACAAAGCGTGACCTGCACTCTGCTCAGTCGCCAAGGACTTACCTTCCTAGAAAGTCGTCCTTGTCTGGGTCTTCGTCAAAGAGCTCAATCTCCAGCTCCTGCCCAGGATGCTCATAGACCAAGGCCTGGAAGGTCAGTGAAGGCAGTGACTGACGTTTCACAACAGAGTCCCCACCGAGCACGTGGTCAGCGACAGCACCTGCGCTGCCTCCAATGTGAGCCCTTCCCCCTTCTCAGTGTGAACACGTCATCTCCCCACGGAGACGGGCGCCCACACGGCCCAGCCCGCTGCGCTTGTTTCGGGTGGGGGCATCCAGGGGCCTGAGTTCAATGGCTCCAGCACAGGACAGGCCTGCAGAGGTGCAGCCCCCCCCCCCCCCCCCCAACGCTGTCCTCCGGTAACCAACCACCACAAGCACCACTCAAAGGTAAGGAATTCGGGGACAGGCAGACTGGGGCTGAGAAGCTGGTGGAGCGTGACCCACACTAGCCCTGGGGGACGCTCTGCTCCCAGCACATGTGGCTTATGGTGCAGCAGTTCCACACGGAGGAGCTGTGCCTGGGGAAAGCGACTGACACTTGCACAGCACCAGGTAGATACCTACTGAACTGGCAGCTGAGCTTTCTCCAGGAAAATGGAGCATCTAGCATCTACTCAGTGAATGGCTATTGTAAGTCAGGTCTGTCTCTATCCTATACAATAAAAGCATAGTATGCAAATTGTCCCCTTGACCAGGAGACAATTCGTCTGGGAGTTTGACCAGGGGATGGTGCCAGCCAGAGGACGGGGGAAAGGCCCTGGCCAGCAGCAGTGGCAGCAGGCGACTGGGGGAAGGGAGTACCCAGCCAGCAGTTGGCAGCTGCTAGGGATCCTACCAGGACATGAATTTCGTGCCTTGCGCCTCTAGTAGATAGATCTGTTTGTGTATATATTTAATCCTCACTCGAGGACATTTTTTCATTGATTTTAGAGTGGAAGGGAGAGGGAAAGACACGAGAAAAACATCAATGTGAGAAAAACACATAATTGTTTGCCTACTGCATGAGCCCCAACCAGAGCCCGGCCTGGGGAATAGCCTGCAACTGAGGTGCTCTTGACCAGAATCGAACCTGGGGCCCTTCGGTGCACAAACCAACACTCTATCCTTTGAGCCAAACCATCTAGGGACAGATCTGTCTATATTTACTGGCATATATTGATGTTCAGGTGTGTAAAATAATAATTTACAAGACAGTACCTAATTTGATTTTTGCATATATACGTGTTAATAACAACATAAAACATTCACATTATGAGAAATTTTGCCAATTATTCATTGTGATCGTTTTATGTAATTAAAAGTGTTGGTATGACAAGAATGTAGTGTGGAGAATACAGAAGGTGCAACGCTTTCTTAAGAGGGGACTCTGAAGTGAGGAGAATTTAAATCTCCACCTCCACGAACTATGCCTGGGCGACAGTGGGAGCGCGGTGTAGGACGGAGCCGGGGCAGCCGCGAGGGCCTTACCTCGTACACCTCGTGCCACTTGGGACTCAGGTTCTCTTTGATGACCTTGCTTTGGAAGATCTGGTTGCCAACTCGAATAACTCCATAGGGGTCTGACTTTCCCTTGACAAGCCCCTTAAGGTAAGTGTCCTTCCCCTGGAGGTCCTGAGCTTCAATGAAGTGTATCCTTAGGACACCCTGAAGAAGACAAGAGCGCCACCTGCTCACAGGGTCATCCAGACAGGGCACGGCTGGTGCTGACCGGCTGTCGCAGGAGCGCGGCGCAGAGTGACAGCGACGTGACATGTCAGGAAGCACAGCGGGCAGGACAGAGGACCGGGTGGGACTCCTCAGAGGCAGTGGCAGAGGGCGTGGGCGAGCAACTTGTGCAGAGGCCTCGCAGGACACTGCGCGCTGGAGCAGTCAGACCACACGTTCCAGCTCTGCTGTGCCCCCACATAAGTGACACTAACGTTACGGGTCGGACCTGTGCCCAGGCCATGATGTGTAGCTTACTTTGTTCTGTTTTTAGAACAACCCTATGAAATACTGTCATTAACCCTATTTGTAGATGGGAAACTAAGACTCTGAAATACACACTATTCATGGACTCTTTTTCTAAAATGTTTAATAGATAAAGTGAAATATTCACTCACTTCTTTCCAGGCAAACCAAGATGGGAAGGTCAGCCTTTCCCCGAGAGCCCTCTGCAGACAGGCGGGGCCCTGCTCCTGACCGGCACACGGGAAGGTCTGCGTTTTATCTTCCACTTGCTCCCCCGCCCCCGTTACCACTCAGACCGAGGACACCATCCTCCTCGCTGAGACGAAGCTGCTGTGAGGTTTGCCAGTACAGACAGGATGCTGGCGGAGATGACAGCAGGTGCCATCGTTCCGTGTGGCGGGCTGTGAGCAGCAACGCGCGAAGTGGCGGAAGGGTACGTCTGGGAGTGGTAACAGAGGCCAGGACACGCTTACCTTTGGGATCGGAAACCGCAACTGGGCTATTTGAACTTCACTGACGAGAGGAACAGTGATTCGATTGGGAAGAACCAGATAGTTTGATATTATATCCAAAATGATGGTATCTGATAAACCACTGTTAGGTGAGAGGAAAAAAGAACAAAACAGTCATCAGATACTTCCACACTCGTTATCGCCTTCAGCAGTAAACACACCACAAACATGATACAACCACCCACCCATTTATAGGGTAGGAGCACTCTCTTCCCCAAAACACGTTTAAAACCAGCAGGCCAGTCCATTGATGTGGTCCTGCCACTGTGCCGGTTATGAGGGTTTATTCTGGGAACAGAAGGCAGCATCGACTGCATTTCATAAGTTCTACATAACTCTATCATTGATCAAATACCAAGTAACTAATGTTTCATTAAATTTCTTTAACATCAAATATTTCAAACAGCCGAAACCGATTTGGCTCAGTGGATAGAGTGTCAGCCTGCGAACTGAAAGGTCCCAGGTTTGATTCCGGTCTAGGGCATGTACCTTGGTTGTGGGCACATCCCCAATAGGGGGTGTGCAAAAGGCAGATGATGTTTCTCTCATCGATGTTTCTAACTCTCTACCTCTCTCTCTTCCTCTCTGTAAAAAAATCAATAAAATGTATTTTTTTAAAAATTAAAAATATTTCAAACATTCATAAAAGTTCAGATAATACTATAACATCTTTTTTTTTTAATATATTTTATTGATTTTGTACAGAGAGGAATGGAGAGAGATAGAGAGTTAGAAACATCGATGAGAGAGAGTCATCGATCAGCTGCCTCTTGCACACCCCCTACTGGGGATATGCCCGCAACCAAGGTACATGCCCTCGACCGGAATCGAACCCGGGACCCTTCAGTCCCCAAGCCGACGCTCTATCCATTGAGCCAAACCGGTCTCGGCTATAACATCTTTTTACATAGTCTATGTTTATTACATTAAGTTTCTCTTATAATATACTAGGGGCCCAGTGCACGAAATTCGGGGATGGGGGCAGGGGGTGTCCTTCTGCCCAGCCTGCACCCTCTCCAATCTGGGACCCCTAGAGGAATGTCCGACTGACCGTTTAGGCCCAATCCAAATGGGCAGTCGGACATCCCTCTCACAATCCAGGACTGCTGGTTCCCAACTGCTCGCCTGCCTGCCTTCCTGATTGCTCCTAACCGCTTCTGCCTGCCAGCCTGGTCACCACTAACCACTCCCCTGCCAGCCTGTTTGCCCCCAACTTCCCACCTCTGGCTGCCTGGTCATACCTAACTGCCCTCCCCTGCAGGCCTGATTGCCCCCAACTGCCCTACCCTGCTGGCCATCTTGTATCCACATGAGGGCAGAATCTTTGACCACTTGGAGGCAGCCATCTTGTGTGTTGGAGTGATGGTCATATTACTCTTTTACAAGGTAGGATTAGATAGGATAGAGGCCTGGTGCATGGGTGAGGGCCAGATGGTTTTCCCTGAAGGGTGTCCCAGATCAGGGTGGGGGTTCCCTTGGGGCATGGAGCCTGTGGTGGTTTGCAGGCCAGCCACGAACCATTGGCAACCCAAGAAGAGGCCAGGTATCTGGGATTTACTTATCTTCTACAATTGAAACTTTGTAGCCTAGAGCAGAGCCAATCCTGCTTGTTCAGTGGTGGCAGCCATTTTTATTGGGACTTATGTATCTTCTACAATTGAAACTTTATAGCCTTAAGAAGAAGCCAAAGCAGGCCAGGGCTGCAGAAGCTTGGCTTCCTCCATCACTGGGGGCAACCCTAGCTTCCTACCCTCTCCAGCTCCATGGCTGCCACCATTTTTGTTGGGATCTATTTATCCTCTATAATTGAAACTTCGTAGCCTTAAGCGGAAGCCTCAGCTGGCCAGGGTGTGCAGAAAGCTTGGCTTCTTCCATCACCTGGGAAACCCAAGCCTCCATCCTGTTCTCTCTATGGCACAGCCATCTTGGTTGGGTTAATTTGCATATATAATCCTGATTGGCTTTGTGGGCGTGGCTTTTTGCATAGCAGAATGATGGTTAATTTGAATATTACTCTTTCATTAGACAGGACTAGAGGCCGGGTGCACAAAATTTGTGCATGGGGATGGGGGTGAGGGCGGGGTGTCCCTCAGCCCAGCCTATACACTCTCCAATCTGGGACATCCCTCTCATAATCCAGGACTACTAACTCCAAACCACTTGCCTGCCTGCCTGCCCGATTGTCCCTAACTGCTTCTGCCTGCCAGCTTGATCAACCCCTACCCACTCCGCTACCAGCCTGATCAACGCCTAACTGTTCCCCAACTGCTCTCCCCTGCCAGCCTGGTCACTCTTATTCTTCCCTGAATGTCTGGGTTCCCCCCCAACTGCCCTCCCCTGCAGGCCTGCCCCCCCCCCCCCCAACTGCCCTCCTCTGCGGGCCCAGTCACCCCTAACTGCCCACCCCTGCTGGCCATCTGTGGTGGGTGGTCATCTTGTGTCCATTTGGGGGCGGCCATCTTTGGCCACACTGGGGTAGCTATCTTGTGTGTTGGGGTGATGGTCAATTTAGATATTACCTCTTTATTATATAGGACTAGAGGCCTAGTGCACAAAATTCGTGCACAGGTGGGGGTTCCCGCAGCCCAGTCTACCCCCTCTGCAATCAGGTATCCCTCTCACAATCCGGGACTGATAGCTCCTAACTGCTTACTTGCCTGCCTGCCTGATTGCCCCTTACAGCCCCCCTCTGTGGCCAGGTCTCCCCTTACTGTCCCCCCTGCCGGCCTGGTTGCCCCTAACTGCTCCACCTACCAGCCTGGTCACCCCCAAATGCCCCCCTACGCAAGCAGCCTGCTTGCTCAGTCCTTTGGTCACCCCTCACTAGCTCCCCTGCCGGCCTGGTCGTTCACACAGCCTGCTTGCTCAGTCATCTGGTCACCCCTCACTAGCTCCCCTGCTGGCCTGGTTGCCTCACGCAACCTGCTGCTCGTTTGGTCGTCCCTCACTAATCCCCCTACTGGCCTTGTCGCCCACTCAGCCTGTTCGGTCGTCTGTTCAGTTGTTTCAGTTGTGATGGTCCTGGCTCTATATATATATATATATATATATATATATATATATATATATATATATATATATATATATAGTGGATATGCAGAGTTCCTAGGGTAATCAAGAAATTTAAGGGTTATTCACACTGCATTTGGAGACTTAATACTGTAATAATTTTGGAATACTATATACACTGAACAGAGAACTCAAGGATTTGAATAAAATTGCAGAGGCTAAAGAAACAAACACACTTTTAGTATGTTTCTTGCCTACTCTTTAGGGTAAATATGAGAATCAGGTGATGTGCATGTGCATGCCTCTGCAAGCTACACAGAGTGTCCCTGCGATAGAAGCCACCTCTGGGCCTGCTAGGTGCTACGCGGGTCCACTTCTCAGACGTAAAGTAGCCATCCCTATAAGAGCACCTGCTGGGCAGCGGGGAGGCCACCGCCACTCAGTGGGCAATAGCGCAGCACTCACGGCAGGTGGGTGTCCGAGGCAGTGTGAGACCGTTCACGTGAGGACTAGGGGTCACGCTAACATGTCAGCAAGGCACCTTTAACCTCTGTAGTAAAGCCAGCAGAAGCAGGTTTGGTGGCTCTAATTGCAGCCACCCAGTTAGGTAGAGATGAACAGGTTTGCTGCAGTCACCTCCCTCCAGGTAAGACTGGTGGACTGTGACCCAAGCAGAACCTCCCCCAGCACGGGGCAAGCCTCCTGCTAAGACCCTGTATTGCTACTGGCGAGTGGAGGGACTCCCAGGGATGATGCGGGAACGTGGGCTTTCCCTCCCACTTGGGGCCCAGGCCCAGGACTGACATCCAACCCAAGGAGGCATGAAAAGAACGCAAAAAGGGCTAGTTTTGAAACATTCATTCACTTTTGAAGCTGTCTGTATCTTTCTGGGAAAAGAAAAACCAAATTTAAAAATGGATTTGTGGAATATTACAAGCTGCCACTATTCTGAAGCACTTATACTAAAAGGCACCTTGTGAAGAACAAAAGGTGAGCGGAAGGGTGAGTGACGGAGCCTGACGTCCTACGACCCTCTGCATAAGCGCTTTGAGGCCACAGGCATGTCGCACCATCAGCATGCGAACCACAGCACATGGCAGCAAACTTACTTCAGTCCTGGGATATCCAGAAGGTTAGTCAGTCCTGTCCAGTTAATTTCTAAAAGCTGTTTAAAAAAAGGGCAAAAAATTTTATCCAAGTTATTTCCAATTATCAAATCAAATCATTGAGATTTCTCTTTTTTAAAATATATTTTTATTGATTTCAGAGAAGGGAAAGGGAGAGAGAGATTTGAAACATTAATGATGAAAATCACTGATTAGCTGCCTCCTTCACGCCCCCACTGGGGATTGAGCCCGCAACCCAGGCATGTGCCCCTGACTGGAATTGAACCCGGGACCTTCAGTCTCCAGGCCAACACTCTATCCACTGAGCCAAACCAACCAGGGCAGAAATTTGTTTCTTTTCACTGTTCTGCACCTTGCTTTTCACTTTATAAACCATCAAGACCATTGTCCCCTGTGGGTACATGAAGAGCTGCCTATTGTTTTATTTTTGATGTCAGATTTCTCCAGTAAAATCATATATAATAATAATTTATACATCTACCCTCCTATGGATGGGCACTTAGGACATTCAGTGAATATTTTTTACATCATGTGCTGATGTGCACACGCAAACTGGCATTTAAAAAGTAGACATCCTGGTCAAAGATACATGTTCACTTTGTTATTTGATAGTGCCACCTAATTACCATAGAGAAGGCTATCCCTACTTATATTCCCACCAAAAGTGTATGAAAATGTTTCTTCTTTATAACCTCAATGAAAAGAGATATTAAGAATTAATCCATTTGGCAGTTAAAAAATGGTACTTTATCACTGTTTCAAATTGCCTTTTCCTGATATTAGTGGAGCATGTTCCATTCATTCTAACATTTGGGGGTTTTTGCTCATTTTTCTGGTGGATATTTACCCTAGAATAATTCCTACACAGTTGGCTATGATTCCATTAGGTGGATGGGGATGGGTAAAAACTATTGATTAGAAACACAGCTTTTCCTATCGAAATGGATACTGCACTTACTTGTGTTTATTTTTGTGGGGGGGAAGCTAAGTGAAATTGCATGATCTCATTAACCATATAGCTAAGGATCGCATTCTGGCTCCAATCCCTTTGGGAAGAGGCTATAAATAAGCATGAACTAGAGGAGTCCAGGTTCTCTTGAAAAGACTAAACTAAAAAGCAACCAGTTTTAAGTCCTGAAAGATTGAGATTTTTCAGCAAAAGAGAAACAAGATGTAAACTTCCAAGGCTAATAGCAGTAAAGATCATGCTCCCCTCTTCCCCACCCTCAGGTCCAGAAGCAAAACCACCCAGGAGTAAGCACTGTGCCCACCCTCATCATCACCGCAGACCTTTCCCTAAGAGGACCAGGGGTTTGAGGGACAGCCATGCCAGGCCCGGGCCACGCTGTGGAACCAGGAAGCTAAGGAACCCTCTGCAGCTGAGGGCCAACAAGGGGCCCTGTTATAGCGGTGGCCTGGCAGGACGATACGGAGATGAACTCCGCAGGCCACCGGCCACACCACCGCCCTTGTCAAATGCTGCCCAGGCTGAGAAACACCACGCCACAGAGGCAGTGGGGGCCTCGTGGCGGACAGAGCTCCGCTGTTTGAGGAGAGATCTGCGTGCAGACAGAGGCCCTGTCCCAGGCCCTGAAGAGGGAGCTGGGGCCGGCGCCCAGAGGGATAGGAGGGAAAGTGAGGACGAGGGAGTGAGTGTGTGAGGACAAGTGTGAGGGAGCGAGAGGGAGTGGTGCGTGTGGGACCCGTGTGAGAGTCTGAGTGCTGAGGCTGGAGTCCACACAGGGCACAGGGAGGAACCAGGAGGAGGGACAAGCAGCTAAAATTAGTGCCCGTCCCCCATGCCTGGATGACTCAGAGCTGTTTCTGGAAACTGGAGAGCCAGGGAGTCGTGTTTCCAGGCAGGAAACAGCTGAGGGCTGCTGTGGCCCTTCCTCGAGACACGAACAAGCAGTGAGCGGCTGAGTTTCACCTACAGGGTGACTGGTGCGAGCTTCACGGACAGACAGGCCTGCCCTCTGCTCTCCCACCTCCTGTACCCACGGACCCAGCTATTTATTTCAGCACCCATGTGCCCCTGGCGTCCTACGCCAGTCATTTCTGCGGTACAGACTGAATCACCGGGAAGTCCCGTAAAAATGCAGACCAGCGGCTCCTGCCCTTCTCCAGTGTTTCTAGCTCGGTTTTGGCTAGTGGTAAAGGTCAAGTTATTTTCCTATGTCTGAAAGCTCACAGGATCTGCAGCTTCCACCTGGGATACAGAAAACCGGAAAGAGCATCCCTCTTCCGTGTACAGGAGCCTGAAACCTTCCTCACAGGCAGCTCGAGGTGAAGGGCGCGCCCCTGCACCCCCACCAGCAGGTGGACTATTCCAGTTAGATCTTAGCTGCTACAGGCAAAGTGGGGGTAAGACAGTGTAACCCTCTGCAATCCAGACACAGGGCATGTGTAACCATTCGGGCTGCAGAGTATGCTGCTGCAGAGCCTGGGCCTGGGTGACCCTTGCTGCAGGGATGAGGCAGGGCGGGAGCAGCCGCTGCTGGAAAGACAGTACCCACTTCCCACTGTAAGAAGCAGAAGCCACAGGGGAGGGACACACTGCAGCTGGGGGACAGGAAAAGAGAAGACACGTGTGTGCCTTGGGGAGGCTAGGACCACATCACGGGCTCTACCCACCAGAGGCCCCGTGTTTGCTGGACCAACACGTGCAAACCCACCTGCACACAACCCACCAGACACGGCACTCGGAGGGCACTCCCCGAGAGACACCAGCCGAGAGCCAGCAGGGGCAGGACAATGCGGAGCTCCCATCCCCTGCCTGGATGGGCCGGCTGTCCATGCCCATGAGAGCTGTCCGAACTGCAGACATGGAAGCTCAGAGACCTGCAGACCAATACTGCTAAAGCTCCTGGACTTAGGGTGAGGTGCGGAGGGCCCTCCTGGCCTGTGGCCTGGGTGCCCGTGGGCCTGTCTGCCTGGCCTGGCCTCCATCTCACTGCTGCCTCCACCTCAGGGTTGTAGGACTGGCTTCCAGCACCTCAACCTTCCCACTCCTGCCGGTCTAGGGCCCATGCTCAGCAGAGAGGGATGGAGGGAGAGAGGTGGGAAGACGCTGCCTCTTGGGAGCACTGGCAGCCATGACTCTGGTGTGAGGACTGGAGACCAGAGGCCGCTGGCCTCAGCGGAGAACAGCGAAGGCGGAATGTGGGTGGGGAGAAGTCACATGGCTCCTCGTTGCAGCCCCTGCAGAGGTTCCTGAGACACCAATACCGCTCCCTGGTCAAACAAAGCTCCTCAACGGCTGGAGCCCTGGCCAATGGGACCCACTGCTTCCCCGCTCACTCTGACAGGAGAGGTCATGTTCATCTTGGAGATGAAGAAAGGAGCCTCTGGTTCACACGTGGGAGGCCCGCCCCCTGCTGGCTGGGAGCCCTGAGGGTCACGCTCAGAGCACATGGACTGTCTCCTGGACACGTTCTGGACTCTCTAGTCTGGCCAGTCCTCCTGGGATGGCCACAGATCTGATGGCAGGAGGGAGTGGCCACCAGGCCCACGGATGTGCAGGAGTAGACACTGGCTTGTTCTGACTCTTATCAGAACCTTCATCCAAGTACGTATGCTTACCGGTACTTGCTCTCTGATGTCAGGACCCCACCAGCATGCTAAACCTACATGTAGGAAAATGTGTAATTTCTTAAAAATCCGAGGACTTCTATGGGCCAGGCACTGTATTACATGTTTTACATCCATCGACATTTATTCAATCTTCACATTTAATCTTCTGACACAGGTATTACTGTAATCCCCTTGTTACAGATGGGAAACCTGAGGCTTAGAGAAATGAAATAAGTTGTTCAAAGCACCAAGTGGGAGGAGAAAGAAGCAGGAGAGGAAAACCAGGTTGAATGACGGCCGCCCTGCTGCACCATCAGACAGCTGTGCTCCACAGCTCAGCACCTCACGGCTTTGTTTAGTTTTCTGGAACAAGCAACACGTTATCAAAGCTAGTCTAAAGAAATCAACAAGCAGGAAGATGTGCAAAGGCTTCGTAAGGTTCTCTGACACTGCGCTTCTACATCATCTGGATAATGAGAATCCGAAATCTCTCCCGCTGGACTGCCCTGGTGAGAAGAACTACTTGGCAGCAGGCAATAAATTCTGTCTTTATTTTTCAGCTGAAAGTAACTGAAAATACATTCCCTCTCTTTGAAGTAGGGGGGTGACTTTACTCACCATATAAGGAAATTTGAGGCCTGGTGCACAAAATTTGTGCATGAGATCGGGGTGTGTCCCTCAGCCCAGCCTGCACCCTCTCGCACTCCGGGCCCCCTTGGGGGATATATGACCATCCCTCTCGCAATCCGGGACCACTGGCTCCTAACTGCTTGCCTGCCTGCCTGCCTGATTGCTCCCTGTCTGATCACCTCTAACTATTCTGCCTGCTGCCTGATTGCCCCGACTGTCTCTGCCTGGGCCCCCGCCACAGCAGCTTCGTCCGGAATGATGTCCAGAAGGTCTTTCAGCTGTACAGTCTAATTAGCATATCATGCCTTTATTATTATAGACTAGAGGCCTGGTGTATGAAATTCATGCACGGGGGAAGAGTGGGGACAGTTTCCTCAGCTGGTCTGCACCCACTCGCAATCTGGGACCCCTTGGGGGATGTCTAACTGCCAGTTTAAACCGGCAGTTGGAGATCCCTGACTTCTAACAGCTCGCCTGCCTGACTGCCTGATTGTCCCAAACCCCTCTGCCTGCCTGTCTGATCACTCTTAACTGCCTCAGTCTGCCAGCCTATCACCCCTTCCTTGACCCACCCCTGCTGGCCTGATCACCCCTAACTTGCCCCCCTGCTGGCCTGATCACCCTTAACTTGCCTCCCCACCCCTGCCAGCCTGATTGCCCCTAACTTACCCGCCCCCTCCCCCCCCACTGGCTTGGCAGACCTTAATTTCCTTCCCTGTCGGTCTGATCGGCCCTAACCGCCTCTGCCTTGGCCCCCGGCCTAAGCCACAGTCTGGTCTTCCTCTATGGGAGACCTGGCAGATCAGGGGAAGGCACCACCCCCATTACTCCACTGCTGCTGCTGTCACTGCTGGCCTGAGCCTCGGCCCTTCGCAGCCTCACGCCCGCCGCCACCTGCCCTTTGGCAGCCAGCCTTGCTGTGATTGGAGCCTGTGGGCCATGGGGGAAGGCCCGAGAGGTGCTCCATGCACCACATGGTGACCAGTTGTTTTGGTCATCCCTCACTGCCCTCCGTGGCGCCTCGTCATCCCATACAGCCTGCCTGTTGGGTAGTGACAGCCCTTGGCTCTGATATATATATCATATATATATATATATATATATATATATATATATATATATGAGCAAATTGACTTTTCACAGCTTCTTCCTTCTCTCAGCACTAGAACTTTCCTTGTAAGTTAATACTATTATATGATGTTATTTTTAAGGTAAACACACCTAGAATATCCACACTAAGGAAGAGTATTACTAAGTTTTGAGGGAGATTTAAAAATTTTGATTCTGAAATTTTAAAAAAAAGGAGTCCTTCATTAAATTGTTAAAAATTCCTTATAAATTACTCAGCAATTTGCTAAAGGTTAGGTTTTTGTTTTGTTTTTTTAATATTTATTAATAAAAGTCTCTTAAATACAGTGGCTTTTATACAATTTGTATGTGAAAAAACAACATGGATATAAAATCTTTTATGGATCTCATTTCTCAAAATTTTAATAAGTTAAAATTTAACACAGAAGTTCTTTAGTAGCTTTTGAATTTCACCATGTTCTGTGTATAGCCCCCCTAATCTGAGGAGACTATGTTCCAAGACCCCCAGTGGATGCCAAGAAGTATGGCTACACTGACCCCGTACATACACTCTGCTCTCTCATGTCAATACCTGGCTGGCCGGTTGGCTCAGCTGGCTGTGCGTCGTACCGTGCGGCGAAAGGCTGCCCGTTCTGAGCCCTGTATGTGCTATGTCTTTTCCGGGATATGAAGACCTATGTGCCCACTGGGTGGCTCAGCTAATTGGTACATTGTCCCTTGAACCAAAGGTTCGATTTCCGATAAGGGCACATACCTGGACTGTGGGCTCAATTCCCAGGCGAGGAAGCAACGGATCAATGTTTCTCTCTCACATCAACTGTTTTATTCTCTCTCCTTTCCTCTAAGAATGTCTTCAGGTGATGACTAAAAAAATACAAACCTATGATACAGTTTAATTTATAAATCAGGCACAGTAAGAGGTTAACAACAATAATTTCTCAAATACGGGAACTAAGACAGCTGATCTGATCACTGAGAGGGTTACTAGGTGACTAACGGGTGGGAGCTATGCAGCCTGGAGACCTGGACAACAGGTGATTCATGTCCCAGGTGGGACAAAGCAGGCCAGCATGAGAGTTTATCACGCTGCTCAGAATGGCGTGCAATTTAAAACTTATGACTTGTTCGTTTATTTTCAGACCAAGGTTGACCACAGGTATTTGAAACCAGAGAGAGTAAAAATATGTGTATAAGAGGGGACTATAGTCATTACAATACCTTCAAAATAAGCCCATTATTTAAGCAATGGAAGGCAACTGAGAATAATAATATTAGTGGAAATAAAAGTAAAGATACTTAATTCTTTTTGTGTTTTTATACAGAAAAAGGACCACTTATAATTTGTCTAGATAAACCAAACAATAATTTGTATTTAGTGATTTGCATCAAATTATACAATACAGATTCTCATTTTAAACTATACATGATAGCACTGGTGCCGCCGAAGGACTCATCTCAGGGAACAAAATGGCATTTGTGAGACTGTGTGAGAAGCAGATCAGTGCGTCCATCAGACGCTTGCTGAGCTGTGCAGACACAGACCCGCTGTGCTCTCCCAGCAGTTCACAGCCGTCTTGGGAAGGAGGAAACTGCCCCCTCTGTCCCGGAAGGACAGCCCAGGGCCGAGGGCAGCGTTCTGGAGGACAGGTGAGGGAGGTGATGAGGGGTGATGGGGTTGTACTAGCCCCCGATTACAGTGCTGCCCTGCGGTTGGAACTTGGATCCTCATGGGGCAGTGCCAGGAAAGGAGGACAGAGACCCCAGCTAGACCACAATAACTGTCTGCACCACAGACTACCGCTGGTCAGTCTGCATCTTGGGAAGATGCCCTGGTGGTGAGCAAAGCCTACTGAGGACAGAGCTGAGTCAAATGCCTTTCAGAGGCCGTGGACCCGTGAGGAGAAGCCATGCAGGTGAGGAGCCACCAGGAGAGAGAGGAGGCTCCTGAGGGGAGGAGCCTCGGTGAGGAGGAGCCTAAATAGGAACGATATTTTTGTTGTCTTATTTTTGTGGCTAATAATATGTATTGACTATATATATATATATATATATATATATATATATAGGATTAAAATACAAATCTAACCATGTGAAATGATAACATTTATCATGGTTTATCCAAGTGTTAGAATATAATTGAGTAAAAAGAATCTTTATGGCTGTAGCTGGTTTGGCTCAGTGGATAGAGCATCTGCCTGCAGACTGAAGGGTCCCAGGTTCAATTCTGGTCAAGGGCAGGTTGAGTCCCCAGTGGGGGATGTGCAGGAGGCAGCCAATCAATGCTTTCTCTCATCATTGATGTTTCTATCTCTCTTTCTCTTTCCCTCCTTTCTGAAATCATATTAAAAATAAAAAAATAAAAACACCTGAGACAATTATTTTAAAAAATACATAGACTCTTTATGACTTTAACCCTTCATCCACTAACTGCAGTTCATAAACAGGCTCTGGGTGAAGCAGTGCCAAGGGTGATGGCAGCTCTGCCTGTTGGCAGCAGTGAGGACGGTGAGGGCAGGCTGGGCTGGGTGCAGGCTGCGGACTTACTGGTTTGAGGACTTGGACAGATTAGACTCAATTCCTGGTCAGTAAATAAAAACTATGTGGTATTCACTATAGAGAATGAGGCATCATTGAGCAAACACCTACAAATCATACTCAGTACAATGTTAATTACAAACCTACACTAAAAAAAGCAGTCTATTATTTTCAAATGTTTGTAACAAGCATATTCTTTTTATAGTCAGGAAAATAAGCTGTCTGTGGGAAGAGACGAAGCCTCCGCTAGGGCATACAGTGGTGGGAGCTTACAGGACTCACGCAGTGGAGGGAGGAAGGGAGCTAAGGAGAGGACTGCTCCTTCACTGTGTGTATCTCCAGCGTGTTCACGTTCCTGTCAGTGAGAGGCAGACAGACCCAGAATGAACATCGACTTACTGGCTTCCTGAGGAAGAAGATAGACAGCGCTCCCACTAAGGGCATGTCTCCAATCAGTGGCTCCAGGATCACTCGCATTGTGCCGTGAATCTAAGTGCAAATGGAAACCAGAACATGTAAGAGCCAGCCCCTGATGCCGGCCGCAGCCGCAGGTGGCCCCGTGCTGCATCAGATAGAACTGCAGAAAAATACTTAGCTGCAAAGAAATTCTTGGTTAATAAAAGCTTTGCCACTTTCTTTTTAAATAGAGGATGGAAAATTTTAGAAGACTGAAATAAAAAAACCTTACCTGACTGAAATAAAAAAACCTTACCTGTATACTTTGCACACCAGCTCTACAAAAATATCGCTTGATCTCCAAATCAATCTCACAATTTCCTACAAAACTAGCAAAGAAAAAAAAATTCTGTATTACATTCTCCTCATCACCACAGCCAAGGCATATACTAGTAATCTGACTAAAATAATAAACAGTAAAGTGATCAGCTGCACCCTGGATGGCCGCGTCCCCGCCGGGCAGCAGACACACTGCTCTGGGGCGCCTCCCGCAGATTACGGGTTGCTACAAATGTCCCTTCCCACATGCAGGCCAGAGCACCTCCATGGAATGCAGTTTTCATCTGTTTTATAAACACCTATGTTTGTTTAAAACAACACAGTGCAGATTATCTGCTCCCCGGTCCTGAGAGAACTAACAGAGCGCAGGGACTTTGATGTGAAGATGAGAAACGTAGCCCTAGCCAGTATGGCTCAGTGGATAGAGCGTTGGCCTGAAGAACAAAGGGTCCGGGTTCAATTCCAGTCAAGGGCACATATCTTGGTTGCAGGCTCCTCCCTAGCCTGGACCCTAGTTGGGGTTCATGCAGGAGGCAACCAATTGAGGTATTTCTCTAAACACATCAATGTTTCTCTCTGTCTTTCCCTCTCTCTCCCACTCTCCCTAAAAGCTCAATGGAAAATATTCTTGGGTTAGGATAAAAAGATTAGAAACATATAAAAACTTATCTGTTTGAGGCATCATCTTTCTCACTGATTAAGACATTTCAGCGTGGCTCAGTGATTGAATGTTGACCTATGAACCTACAGGTCATGGGCTTGATTCCCGTTCAGAGCACATGCCCAGGTTGCAGGCTGGATCCCCAGTGGGGGGCATGCAGGAGACAGCTGATCAATGTTTCTCATCATTGATGTATCTATCTCTCCCTTCCTCTCTGAAATAAAAAAGACATTTCAATCATTAATATGAAAAACATGAACGAAAGTGAGTGGAATATAAGACTTGCAGCTGTGTTTTTTGTTGTTTTTTCTGAGGATATTTTCCCCACTGACTTTTAAAGAGAATGGAAGGGAGGAAGAGATAGAGATAGAGATAGAGAGAGAGAGAGAGAGAAACATCGATGTGAGAAAGATGAATTCATTGGTTACCACCCACACATGCCTTGATCAGGCTGGTGATCAAATCTGCAACCCAGGTACATGCCCTGACCGGAATCAAACCCGTGACCCCTTTGTGCGCAGGCCAATGCTCTAATCACTGAGCACACTGTGCAGGGTTTGCATTTGCTGTTAACATAACCATGAAATGGCAGCTGCCTTTTGGGTGGAATCTGTATGAATTGACCTGCAACCCTGGGCTCCAGGTGCAGGTCATGCTAGACCTGAGAGTGTCTGCAGGAGGCCTGCTGAGCGCTGCACAGAGTGTCTAGCACCTGAGCACAATAACTGGGTCTTCATCAAGATTTTAGTCAAAACCCCGACACATCAGGTACATCCACCTTACGGGAAGAGGTAAGAGACGCTATGTCATCAACTATGACCCAAATAGAACAAATAAAAACTTACCTAATCTGAAGGTCCAAAATAATTTGCCTTTTGTCCACATTTTCAGTGTATACCTTGACACCATTGATCCTGAGGGGCTGGAGTGAGAAGTGGTTTATTTTCAATGCAGGGATGGTAAAAACACAACGGCGAAACAGCCAAGTAGTGAAACCACAGGCGGCACCCAGCTAAGAGGTGCGCTTTGGCACAGGTCGTGGGAATCAAACTCAGCCCCCAGGTGGGCCAACCGGCTCGCTACCAGCCAGTTCCTTCACCTGTTCTTCCATGCGGATGAGGCTATTGTGAGACCACAGACCTGAGGTATGTGGTCTCAGGTTCGAATCCCTGTTAAGAGCACGTACCTGGGTTGTGGGGGGCCAGTTGGGGAATTCTATATGTGTCTCTCTCACATAGAAGTTTCTCAGCCCACCCCTCCACTATCTCTGAAAAGCCATGCGAAAAAATATCCTCAGATGAGGATTAACAAAACAATGTATACACCTTAATTAAAAATGCTTTTTTGCTAAAAAAATACTGTCATTGGCGCCAATAGACTTGCTTGACTTAGGTTTGACACAAACCTTCAATTTGTAAAAAAAACCTCACACTATCTGCAAAGTGCAATAAAGCAAAGAGCAATATAATGAGGTATGCCTGTAATATTATTCCAGTAACAACACCTATGTATCCCCTTATCCCCTCCGCTGTGTGACTAAGGTGATGCCTACAGGACTGGCACTGGAGTCTTTACTTGTTTTAAACAACTTGAGGGTAAATAAATACCTCATGCTTGCTGTCTACTTTTGAACCTTTAGTGTGAGTTCACATGTCAAACTCCTTTCCAGTAGTACAGATTGTGGAAAACTGTGCAAAGGTAATTCTGACAGAGGAGTGTGGGTAGAAAGACACGCTGGAACGAAGGGAAATGCCCCAGTGAACTTGAACTGGCCAAAGACAGCCCTGGACAGAGGAGGGCACCACGAGAGGCAGGACCTGGAGCAGCTGTGCCACCCACCCCAGACCTTCCCAGGGAAAGAACGGGAGAAGTGTAGCCTGTCTTTTTGATCTCCACAGCCATCTGATGTGCACACAGTGAGGATACTGAAGAAGAAACTGACCTGCTGACCCACGTCAACTCTCGTGAAGCTAAAGGTGCTGAGGTGGGTGTTTGCTCCCCGCACAGCTGGCTCTATGGTTTCTCGAAATAGCTTCTCTATAAATTGGCAAATGAAAGGCCACATGTGTTTTACAGTCTGAAAGGAAAAAGAACTCATGTAAGACAAAACATTTTAATGCACAATGTACTTGAGTCATGGTAAAAATTATGCCCCTTCAGCTTATCAGAATTTTTTAAAATTAAAGGAAGGGCCTTTTTGTTATGCAAAAATAAATACAATTTTAAATTTTAAAATGTATGGCAACAATAAACTACTAATTAACTACATACTGCAGGAATTAGTTATTCTCAGCACATTTAATGATTGCTTAAAAAAAATCAGAAAATGCAGTGGTTTCAATTCATTCAATCTAATAAAGAGGGAATATGCTAATTAACTGTGACACAATCACAAAGATGGTTGTGCCCATAGCCAATAAGGAGCGAGTATGCTAATTGACTGCCATGCCCTCAGAGATGGTGGCACCCACAGCCACAAGATGGCGGTGCCCAGGCCGGCAGGGGGGTTAGAGAGGGACGACCAAATGACTAAACAATAGGCTGCATGGGGTGACCAGGCTGGGGGGGGGGGGGGGTGCGTGAGGGGCGACCAGGCTGGTAGGATGGGCATTTGGGGGCAACCAGGCCAGCAGGGGGACAGTTGGGAGCAATTTGGCTGGCATAGGGGGCAGTGAGGGGTGATTAGGCCTACAGGGGAAGACAGTTGGGGGCAATCTGGCCAGCAGCAGGGGTTAGTTAGGGGTGACCAGGCCGGCAGGAAGGGCAGTTAGGGGCTATCAGACCGGGGGGGGGGGGGGGGGGGATTTGGGGGCAATTCACCTGGCATGGGGGGCAGTTAGGGGCCACTAGGCCAGCACGCAGAGGTAGTGAGGGAAAATCAGGCTGATGGGGAGTGTGGTGGTGGTGGTGATAGTTAGGGGCGAACAGGCAGGCAGGCAAGCAATTAGGAGCCAGTGGTCCAGGATTGTGAGAGGGATGTCTAGATCAGCAGTCAGACATCCTCTGAGGGGTCCCGGATTGGAAAGGGTGCAGGTTGGGCTGAGGGGAATCCCCCTGCCCCACACACAAATTTCATGCACCGAGCCTCTAGTTGCTAAATAAACTGCTAGAACTGTAGAGCTTTTAATAAACATTAATGAGTTTCCCTCAATGATGGACTACCTTCCCATGCTGCAGGGGGATCCCTGTCTGCACAGCTCTGAGGATATCACATAAAACATGAGGGGACAGATCCACTTCCAACTACACTGACCTAAAGACAGAGCTTTATAAAAAATTAGGAAATTATTTATTACTAGGATTCTTGGGAGTTATTTGTTATTCATAATGTTTTCAACATTTTTGTGTATGACTATCATAAAATAGGCCTGAGCAGTGGACAGATGATGGGGAAATAAGACAAGAGGCCAGGATGCGACTATGAATAGCTATTACTTTTCTCACTGTTTAGAAAAGGAAAGTCTCATTTATGACTGAGCTCTTTTGGGAGCAGAAGCCAAATCCAAAGGAGTTCACACAGTGTCACTATCCCAACTCCCAAATATGGAAGGATGCGTCCACCCCATCCCCCCCCCCCCCCCCCCCCCGGGTGTTTGGGATACGCTCTCTTACCTTATTTAGCCATTCTGCTCTCTCAGTGTCTGGAAAGTGAACCTAAGAGGAAAGACAAGGATGTGACCGACTGCCACGTAGGCCACGGCTGCTCTCAGTGGAGGCTGCTGTTCACATACACTCTTTAAATGCCCTGTCCTGAAGCTGGGAAGGGCCGTGGAGGGGGCACTCTGCTGTGCATCCTAAGGACAGCTGCAGCAGAAGCGTGGAAGGTCAACAAATGCCCCTGCCCTCCCCCCAGCCTTGCTGTCAGAGGAATTGTGTGGGGACCTGAACATCCTAACAAGCATTTCAAATGGAGCCTTTCTACAGGATCGCTCTACCAGGGGCTCAGGCTGTCCAGTGTTCCAGAGACCTAGACCAAAGCCTTCAAAACCCCCCTTCCCTCTGCCTTCCTTTGGTCCAACCCAGCCACTGGCGTGCTGCTGTTGCCTGCGTCTCCCTCCCTTCAGCCCAGGCTGGATGGGGAACCGGAGATGGGTGGTGGCAGATGTCTGATCGCCAGCCAGGCCTAGGGACCCCACCCATGCACAAATTCATGCATCGGGTCTCTAGTATTATTATAATTACCGTTTGGGCGCTACTGTAAGTCAACCCATGTGTACAGCCTCTGCATGCTGTCACTGCACACTAAACAATGTCACAGGCACACACTGTCTGACCACCTCTGCCACAGGTACAGAGAGCGGGCCACTGGACAAGAGGGCCCGAACGGCAGTCCATGACATTAGTTCTAGAAAACAAAACTGCCACTCTACTTCGTCAAGAAATATCTCAAATGTCAGGAGTCCTTTGATAGAATTATAGCAAGATGAGTTTAATCTGCCACGAAAGCCTTCCTTTTCCCTGTTTTCAGATCCTTTCTTCTCAGAAAATACTAGAAAGTAACAGAATGTGTCCATTTCTACCTCATCCCCAATAAACAACTGGAAACCCATGTGAAAACAATGGCTGTTCCTCAGTCTGCAGCTCCGCGGGAGCAGACACCAGAGGCCTCTCAGCCGCCCAGCATCTCTGCGATGGACAGCCCTGTGCCCAGTGCCCAAGCGTCAGGGCAGTCTCCAGTCCTGGCAGACTGGCTGGGCGGCACGTCTGCCCAGGAAGCAGGGGTCCATGGCCTATTCCTCTCTGCTAACTGGTGGGAACAGCTATGCATCCTACAAGCCTCAGGGAGGCCCAGCGTCTCTGCACTTTCTGTGCACAAGGATTTCCTTCCTCCTCCAGGGGCAAAGCGTGTTTAGAGTGGCTTTCATTTTTTAAAAAAGATTCTGTGTGTGTGTGTTTAAATGTATTTTTACTGATTACAGAGAGGAAGGGAGAGGAAGAAAAAAACATCAATGATGAGAGAACCATTGATCAGCTACCCCGTTTCCCCGAAAATAAGACAGTGTCTTATATTAATTTTTGCTCCCAAAGATGTGCTAGGTCTTATTTTCAGGGGATGTCTTATTTTTCCATGAAGAATACGGTACATATTTATTATTAAATGAAAATAAATGAAATTTATTACCTGTATATGGTACGGTAGTACGGTAGTTGTCAACACAAACCAGACAAACTGTGAATCCTACAGTATCAAGAATTTTCTCATTTATTCAATGACCATCATGTCATCATCTTCTGGAACATCATCATAACAATCCAATTCCTGAATTTCCTGGTGAATTTCTTGCGACTCCATTTCTTTCAGAATCAGTGGACCAAATCTCTCATGTTTAGCAACAGCACTGTCTTTAAATGAGTACTTCTTGTCAAGGTAGCCTGCTCGCAGTGCATTTGCAATGCAACTGTCAGTGATTTTCTCCCATGAATTCTTCACTCAAGTCACAACTTCTTGCAGATTAGGTTTCACAAAGTTTCCACGCTGATTTCTCTCCATTCTATTTTCAGTTTAGTCATTAATTTCCATGTGAAAATTGTCTTTGAATGGCTTCTTTATTGCAATATCAAGAGTCTGGAGATAGGCCAGTCATTCCCGAGGGAATCATTATCTGATCTATTTTTCTTTTGTGAAGAAATGTCTTCATGTCTTTAGCGCGGTGAGTGCTGGCTGCATCCCAGACTAGCAGACCTATTTGGCTCCCTCGCATAACAGGCGGCAGCATTAAATCTACCCACTTCCTTATAACTGCTTGTGTGGCCCAGGCTTTTTCAGTTTCAAGAATAAAATGCCCAAAACACGTTCAATCTTTTCCTTCTTGCCCTTAGAAATGGTTAAAGGTGGGATTTTAGTGCCATCCAGACGAATTGCCAAAATACAGGAAACACGTGCACTTTCTTAAGCAGTGGATGGAATGTACACTAAGGAGGCACCCCTCTGTTCAATTGTTGTTTGAGATGATTGGCCCATAAACACTGCAGTTTCATCCATAGCAATCATGTTGGAAAGATTGTATTTAGAGAAGTCAGCATCATCAATAAAGGACTTGAATGCAAGTGCTCGCTTAATAACTTGAGTATCTTCCAACCTAAACAATGTTGTACCGGTAGATCTTCTTAAAGACAGTTCACTTCGCTGAAGGAAATTATCCAGCCAGTGTTGTGATGCTTTGAAGTCTTCAGGGGCTATGTCAAACTGTGGTGCCATTGCAAGGGCAAATTCTTGAATCTGAGCCCTATTCACAACCAAAGCCTCTGCTCTCCTGCCAACAACCCATTCACAGATCAGGTCTTCCAGCTCAGAAAATAATGGTTGCCGACCTGATCCCCACTTGCGCTTTATAGCATTTCCCTTGTCCACTTGTTCAATGAGGTTACCATACTCTGCTCGCCATTTTCGGACCAACCGGATACTCAACATCTTCTCTTTGCAGAAAGCAGTAAGATTTTGGCCCCAAGAGTCTTCCACGATTCCTTTCTTGTACTCCATGGAGTAGCTTTTTCTTTTTGCGCTCATTTCTAGGGGTAAAAAAAAAGAATTGGGGTATCAAGGTAGGGGGAAGGGGATCACTTAAAATGACACAGGGGGATTAGAGGGGGGAATCAAAATGGCACAGGAGAATCAGAGGGGGGATTACCATTTTAGTAACCCTTTTTGATCCTCCTGTGTCATTTTGATTGCCCCCTCTGATCCTCCTGTGTCATTTTAAGTGATCCCCTCCCCCCACCCCTGTGCCACTGAACACCTTCACCAGACATCCCCCCTACCCCTTTATCAGACATTTACCCCCTGGGGCCTGCCTGGGGACTGTCACTGGGCTTGCTGAAGCCTGGATCTGGGCTGGAGCAGGGTCTGCCACTGACTGAGAACCTTCAGTCATCATGAGGGCGGCCGCGAGCATCAGGTAGTGTCACCAGAGACAGACCAGCACTCACCACCTTCACCGTGTCTGTCCACTCTAATCCTCGTTCTTCTACATTAGGGGTGTCGAACTCAATCAGAGAAGGGGCCAAAATCTAAAATCCAGCCTAAATCGCGGGCCGAATGGTTTACTGAACAGTCATAAACTGACAATGTCATAAACTGACAGCGGAGTGCAGTGATGACAGCGCGGTGCGGGCCACATTGCAAGGCCTTGGCGGGCTGGATTTGGCCCGCGGGCCTTGTGTTTGACACATGTGTTCTACATGATCTGCGAAAGTCTCCTCTCTTCTGCCCCGCGCTCACCCTCACTCTGACCTTCGCTCTGCCTCCACACAGCAGTGACGTCAGGACTCCGCGTAACGTCACTGGGTTGCTAGAAGCCAGTCTGGGCGGCCCTAGTGATCAGTTTCCGGTAAATTAATTTTCATTCTGAGACAGAGCCTGTGGGGGGGCTTATTTTCGGGTGATGCCTTATATTTCACTCAGAAAGAAACCTGTAAGTAGGTCTTATTTTCGGAGGATGTTTTATTTTCAGGGAAACAGGTACCTCCTGCAGGCCGTGTGTGTGTGTGTGTGTGTGTGTGTGTGTGTGTGTGTGTTTAATGTTCAGGAAGCATTTTATTGCTCTTCCAAGTTTAAGAATTTTCAGACAGAAAATCAACACTTTCAGAAAACCACCCGTTGTTCAGCTGCTAAAGCTTGGTTTTTGCAGACACATCAACATATTTATTTCTCTCCAGTACGAACAATCACTCCACCCATGATTGACGGATCAATCTTAACTTCCAATTTCAATATTTGGCTTTTGCTTAGGAAGCTCTTCATGACCATTTTTAATTCAGAACAAGGCTTCTTCCTCCAGAGATGCAGTAGTCACTGCATGGCATGCTCCCCAAGGCCGCTGGTCGCATTCAAAAGGGGTACTGTTTTGAGCCAGCAACTTGATCAGGTTGGATGGGAGGGTGCGGCCATGTGCTTCTGGCTTTTCACTGAACGCTTTACATGGATTTGTACTGGACAGCCGTTCTGGGTTCCTTCAAGATTTGTGCTGCTCTCAACAACTCCTTTCCTGCTTGCTCCAGTTCATTCTGTTGGCTGCAGTAGAATAAAGAGCAGTGGCCTAGTGTCCTTTGCTAGCGCATGACTCAACAGGTGGTCTCACAAATCTGGCAAACGGCTGATCACAGATGTGCTGAAGCATCACACCTGCTGGGGGAGCCTGGACACTGCTGTAAGGAAAGGGAGCTGGACACTGCTGGGGGAACCTGGACACTGCCGGGGGAACCTGGACACTGCCGGGGGAGCCTGGACACTGCCAGAGGAACCTGGACACTGCTGGGGGGAAAGAGGGCTGGACATTGCCGGGGGAGCCTGAGCACTGCTTGGGGGGTGGGGTCATACCCAAGCTGGAAGAACAGCCTTGGTTGCTCTGAAGAATTGGGTTCTTGTTCACTTCTGAAGGCCCATAATGGGTATCCTAAGTGCTGTGCCTCCCACAGAGAAAGCTTTAACTAACCCAGATTTTCTACCCACTTCAAATCCATCAAGACTCATAGACTGGGGTCTTGTCTGGGAGCCCACATACAGAAACTGGGTATGTGAACAGCTTGGAGAACAACCATTAGATTTTCAATAGAGTCAGAAACCATGAAGGTTAAAGTCATGGTATCAAGGGGTCAGTAAGGCTGAGCTCTTCAAAGCCTCTCGCGTAAAACGGGAAGGAGAAGACGCGGAAGGCGACACCTGTTCCTTGCATGGCCAGAGTCCAGCTTCCTGGAACACCCAACTCCACTGCGTGCAAAAATAAAAGGGGCGATCGTTTCCTGAGTGTACCGCAGGCATGTGCAGGTCTGTCACATCCAATCCTGACTATGTGCACACAGGAAGTAACAGTGTCCAGATTCCCAGAACACCTCAGCGCAGATTGGGATGAAGGCCAGACGGTGTGCCCATGGTCTCGACCACTTTTTCACTGAGGACGAGGCAAGGCTGTGGAGACAGACAGTCCACAGAGCCCACCATGTTCTCACAGGGACTGGCCAATCAAAGAGCGAAGCCTGAAGCTCAGATGACATGCCTTAAATTGTACGAGGTTCTGGTGACAGCCAGAAGTAGGAAATCCTGTTTAATAGTCATCTATTTACCTAGACTCCAGAGGTTAAATGCAGTACAAGTCCTGAAAGAGCTGATAAAAACCAGGAAACATAATAGCAATTCACACTGAAACACTTATCAGACCCAGTCTCTCACCCAAGACTACGAGAAGGATTTCAAGACTGGTTTTACTTAACATCCACACCCCTTCCCAATAAAGGGCTATGATGAGTAGAAATATCCAAATTCCATATGCGTCCACCCTGGGCCCAGCATCCCCCCCTCTCAGAATGTGCCCTAGCAGCAGACTGCCACCGCGTGAAAGGCGTGCTGCGGCCCGCACCGCATTTCCCAGGATCGCCTGGACGATGCTGTGGAAGAATTTCCAGGGCCTGTTTTAAAGTGAAAATACAAAATGGGGAAAACCATGTACAATTGGCTAAAGTCCAGTAGTCAGCAAACTCCTTAGTCAACAGAGCCAAATACCAACAGTACAACGACTGAAATTTCTTTGGAGAGCCAATTTTTTTAAACTTAAACTTCTTCTAACGCCACTTCTTCAAAATAGACTCGCCCAGGTCGTAGTATTTTGTGGAAGAGCCACACTCAAGAAGCCAAAGAGCCACATGTGGCTCAAGAAAAGCAGTTTGCCGACCAAGGGCTATACCATTCATCTCACAAGAGGGTGTGTGTGTGTGTTAATATATGCTTGTAATTTCTTAAAATAAAAAATTAACAAAAACTTAAAAACCCTGTTTACCTTGGGGAGGGAGAGGCCCTGGAGGAGACAGTCTGTAAGTCAGGGGGTGGAATCTAGTGGCCTCACCTCACACTGACCTCTCAGTGCCACCGAAAGAGTGTGTGGAAACTGAAATGAACAGTTACCAAATCTTAATTTTGCTCCATGATGTTTAAAATCAGCTTCTCACCTATATATATGCATAAACATCAACTAAGTTTCACAAAAGCAGAATTTAAAGCACTAAAAACATCTCAAAGACTGGGATATACAGGAGAAATAGAAAATAATTTTCTAAATCATGTAGAAATGCATGAATACTTATCACTTGGTTTCAAATCTTAACCTTTCAACTAAAAAAAGAAACAAACAAAAAACCCCACTAAATATCCCTTGTAAGGCCTCTTATAAAACAAGTTTTCGTATTTATTTATATTGGCTCACAAAGTCGAAGTAATCAGTTTGACTGTTCAACTTTTGGTTATATTTTAAGAGTTGACAGTACCCAAGAAATCTTTTAAGTCTTATCTTTAAAAAGAACAAAGGCATACTTGGGATTCTAATATGTTGATATTACCAAAGTTGTTTTGCTTAGAAAAAAATTAATTAAACATGCAAAGACAGAACATTAACTGTATGCCAGGAACTCTACATGCAATGTCTTGTTTCATCTCACAACAACCCTCTGAACAATTAGCAGCTCATCTGACAGGGAATTAAATACACCTGTTCAAAGTCATAGGGAAATACGGGATCAGGCCCAGAGGCTCTAAGGTCCCCGTTAAACCTTGCTGAGGTACAGAGGAGGAAACAAACTTACATTAAGTAATGTTCTCTAATTAAGCCTTGTTTCCCATTTCGGAACACTAAAAGGTAACATGGGGTGACATGTAAAGTTACATTTTTCACACAGCACCCCCTGAAAACGACGCCCACAGCTCTGTGTGGACTGAGCTGAGCCCCTCCGCTGCAGGACAGCCTGCAGCACAGATTGGCGCTGTCCACCATGCCTCCATTAGCAACATCTAGGACCAGGCAATCCGTGCCTGGGAAAACATGAAGACACATTATCTTTTACACCCGAAGCATTAATGATTGAATGCCTTCAAAAGAAAAATGGACAAAACGGTCACTTTAGACACCAAATGTCATTAAACCTCAAATAATAAACCTCTATCCGTTCATTTATTCGTACTTTTCCTTGTTCCAAGAAGGATCTGAGCTCTGCTCATGTCTGCATCGTTCTTTAGGTGCTCATCCGAGAAAAATAAAGGAGGAGCTGGTTTGGCTCAGAGATTAGTGGCCAGAGGACTGAAGGGTCTCAGGTTCCATCCCTTTGAGGGCACAAACCCGTTACTGCTTGATCCTGGTGCCTAAGGCAGCCAATTGTCTGTCTCTCTCCCCTTCCCTGAAGAAATATCCTCAGGTGAGGAGTAACCAAAACAAACCAACACCACTTCTTAGGGGAACAATGCCCGCTCCCTGGGGAAGCATTCTTTCACATCTTGGGGGGAAGGAAGGAGGAATTCAATTCACCTGAGACAGCAATTTTGAGTGTGTCCCCTAGGCCTGGGGGTGGGCTTGGGGGGTCCCCACTAGCACAGTCCCACCTGCCAGCTGGGCTGAGGGCCTCCTCACCAGCCACCCAGTACACGGAGGGAGGACTGTCCCCTCATCATCAACCCCAGACACCACCTTTCTACACCACGCGGGAGTGCCCAAGTCCACGTGGACTTACGTGGCAGGATGGGCTGCCACTGCTCACTGCTGCCCTGGGTCCCTCTGCGTTCAGGACACAGTCCAGCGAGGGGAGAAGCAGGGAAGGGAATGGCAAGGGCGTGTCCCCAGAGGAGAGCGCATGCTGGGTCCCTGGTCTGGAGGGTTTCTCTCTCCTGCAGGCGGGACATGAGGGGAGGGCTGGGGGGGCTGCAGCAGAACATGCACCAGCTTCCCAGGGGTGCTCTCTCAAGGTCAGTGCCAGGGCAGGGCCTCGATACTCACTGCCACCGGGTTCTGCTCCTTTCTGGTCCCGGAACTGAAATACCACTGAGGCCCAGACCTTCTCTCGGGAGGTGACCTGTGCCTGCTGTATTGCTGGGCCATTGTGTCCAGTTGCCTTCTGTTCCCCCATTCCTCTTGTCCTGGCTCACGGGCGCCTGGGATCAATGAGACACCTACAGCCCTCCGCACGGTGCTTCATGCACAGACACAGGAGCACGGAGTGTGGCTTGCTGAGGTAAGGTGGAGGGGGCCCGGAGAAAGTCATTACGATTTCCTCATCTTGTGTAATTGTGCACATTAAATACTGACAGTGGCCAAAACCCTCACATACAAGGACTGTTTTAAGTTCTGGCTCTAAGCCATTGGCGCTGTGCATGCGACCTCTCTGTGGCACACAGGGCAGAGCTCTGAGACTCCCACAGGCTCGCTGTTCCAGAGCATCAGGAGAAAAGGACGCAAAAGGAAAAGGACATAAATGTGCGCCCTCTGACCTTTTCATACTTAAACTTCTTTAACCCATTTCCCACAGGAGTAATGTAAGCCATCTCTCTCTTTCCTCAAAACCCCCAGTCCCAGTCTGCCCCTCACCTTTTCCATAGCTTCAGGGTACAAGGAAAGAGGAAAAACAGGGTCAGGAAATCTCAATACCATGCTTTTCCCTAAGACACTGGGATGCTTTCTCCTAACAGCTGCTAGAGAGAAGAATGTATTCAAGGTTTAAAGGGTGGGAGAGAATGTCTCTCTCAGAACCTGTCAATCCTAGTCAGATTACTGCTTTGTAAGGCCAAAAGAAATTGCACAAAATAAGTAGGTTTCTCTATTTCAAGTTTACATAAAAGTAGATAATCAATTCACAAGTAAATAAAGCAATTAATCTTTTTCAAAACCCAGTTATCATTTCCTCAATGGGGTGTGCCTGCCTCGCCGGAACAGTCTGCTGTACCTGTGAGGACACAGCATAGCAACGGGAGCAAAGAGCCTGAGCAGGGCCAGTGCTGCAAACCGTCTGGCTGAGGCTTTCCTGCTGGGAACACTGCCACAGCTCCCAGGTGCTTTCTGTGCGAGAGAAAAACAAGAAATCCACTGGGGAATCCGAAGCAGCACTAGCATCCCCGCAGTCTTTATCTGAGGCCACAGTGACCAGACACGACCTCTCCTTTAGGCGCTGACCACAGCTACCAGTTAGGGTGAATGTGATGCTGTCTTCTGTCGTCTCAAACCAACATCAAAACCAGAACTGGCTGCTGACAGGAGAGCTGGCTGAGCAGCGAGAGCCAGAGCCGCAGAGGGCACATGCGCAGGTGCTGCTCTGTCAAACACTGCCTGGAGGGCGTTCAACGTCAACAATCACTGCTGTCTCCTGGTGGGGTGATGACCCCCCATTTCTGTCACTTGGGAAGGAGTAAAATAAACATTAAAAACTAGGGCGTATTTATCCCAGCATATCTCCTAAAAGTAGCAGAGCAGTCTGAATTATCTGAAAAGCAATTGTTTCTAGCTTTCTAAAAGAACGGACATGCCTAAGGAATTGTACGGAGGCCGGCTGTAATTTCAGACAATGTATCTGCGATGCTGGACGTACTGTCACCCATCACTTGTCTTTGAAGGGTGGTTCAAGTTTCGGTGCATGTGTGGAAGGAGCTTAAGCCAGGACTAACATTCAGTGGCACAATAAACACAGGGACACATCTTTGCCCGACAGAACCATCGACAACCCTTGATCACAATATTAAGGTCAAGAGACTCACTACCTTACTAACGATGCACGTCTACAGATATTTTTCAAAGACTGAAGCATATTTTTTAAATTCTAAAGTCACTTAGGCATTCTGTAGCTGCTAAAAGAAAGAAAACTCATATAATTATTAGACAGTCTTGATTTAAAGGTGAGGTTCTGGCATAAGTTCCATCGATCTCACAAGTTAAAATGAGTCCAAGAACAGGAAATCTGTCTTCTCATCTCCTTTACTAAAACACGTAAGACAATCTGGTCATTTGTCATGAATCCAAATCAAAATGCTACTATTCAAATTTCCATACTTAGGTTTTAATTGGAACGAACTAGATTAGCGATTTTCAATCTTTTTCATCTCATGATACATATAAGCAAATCACTAAAATTCTGTAACACACTGAAAAACATACTTTCTGCCGAAACAGGTTTGGCTCAGTGGTGGAGCGTCGGTCTGGGGACTGAAAGGTCCCAGGTTCGATTCCGGTCAGGGGCATGTGCGTTGGTTGTGGGCATATCTCCAATAGGGGATGTGCAAAAGGCAGCTGGTCGATATTTCTCTCTCATCAACATTTCTAGCTCTCTATCTCTCTCCCTTCCTCTCTGTAAAAAAATCAATAAAATATATTTTTAAAAAATTAAAAAAAGAAAAGAAAAACATACTTTCTGCCAATATGACCAAAAAAAAAAAAAAAAAAAAAAAGAAAGAAAAGAAAAAGGCATTATTTTGATTGATTTACAAAATAATAATAATAATAGCAATTACCTATCCTTTTGGCTCCAAAAAAAAAATCAGGTGCCTATACTTGCGTAAGGATTTCTGGGACCAAGAATTAACCAATTAGATGCAACCTTATTACATGATGTGACCAATAAGATGCAACCCTATTATATAACTTACGTATTTATTATTCAAAACAGGGCATTCACACCAGACAGCTTTTGTTGTTTTGGCTGCTGTCACTTTTAAATTTGACAATCTCAGGGAAAAGAGGTAGTGCCCTTTTAGTCAGGTATGCATCTTAAAATGTACATCGGTTGAAAATTGTGAGAATATAAGATAGATGCGTAATTGTAGCATTGAAGTAATTACACATGTTCTGTATATTGTGTGACATTAATCCAGCTTTGTTCTACTTTAAAGAATAGAAACTATATGAGACTGAAGTTGGGATTAAAATCCTCTAGAATTATAGAACCAGCAGGAATACCTAACACCTACATGGATTCAGAGTTCACATGTTTGAAATTTTACAGTGAAATTTTTCATTTTTAAGAAATCAGTTTAGCCCTGTCGGCTGGCTTGGCTCAGCAGATAGAGCACTGACCTGTAGACTGAAGAGCCCCGAGTTTGATTCTGGTCAAGGGCATGTACCTTAGTTGAGGGCTGTGCAGGAGGCAGCTGATTGATGATTCTCTCTCATCGATGTTTCTGACTCTATTCCTCTCTCTTCCTCTCTGTAAAAAATCAATAAAATATTTTAAAAAAGAGATAAAACTTATAATCTCCCTCTCCCTTCCTCTCTGAAATAAATTTTTTTAAAAAGGGCATGCAACAGGGAACTTAGGGCTCAGAGGTTTCATGAAGAGCACTGGTAAAGTGCCTTCCACAAAGTAGCAAAGACAGAGCAGAGCATGAAACTGGACTCTTAGGCATAGCCAGATCTACAAGCCCAAGAAATGAGTTCATCCTCAGCAACAGAATCTGTTTTTATAAGAGGCTGATTTCTATTACCTTTGTAAGTGTATAAAATGCTCTCAATGTCATAATTTTTCAAATGAACATACCGTTATATCAACTGAAAGGCCTAAGATAAATTGCCAGCTTGTAAATTCTTGAGTTTAACACCTCATCTTACTTGTGTTTATGTCTCTAGCACCTATTACAATACCTGGAACAAAGCAAGTGCCTTAAAAATGTTGGCTGAGTGAATAGATGAATCAAAGGCTGATTTATTTTTTATTATTTTTTAATATATATATTTTATTGAGTTTTTACAGAGAGAAAGAGAGAGGGATAGAAAGCTAGAAAGATCGATGAAAGAGAAACATTGATCATCTGCCTCTTGCACACCCCCTACTGGGGATATGCCCGCAACCAAGGATATGCCCTTGACCAGAATCGAACCTGGGACCCTTGAGTCTGCAGGCCGACACTCTATCTACTGAGCCAAACCGGTTTCGGCTGGTTTGATTTATTTAAGAAAAATAAATGAGGAAGAAAAACCAGTGACAAAGAGAAAGACCAAGAGAAAACTTGTAAATAAAACATGTTAAGTGGAGAGATACTTCCATTAACGTTATTTGTGTAAGAATTAGGCCCCACCCACTTCCAGAAGCACAGGCGGTGACTCTGCGGTTAAGGGCAGGAGGAAAGGGTATTGGCAGAGAGGTGGCTGTGCCCCGAGACCTCAGTGATGCAGAGCACAGCAGCCAGCAACAGGCTTGGCTGCACATTCTGTGGCAAATGAAGCGAGATGAGAACTCTACAGCACTGCATGGGGGTTCCAGTTCCTGATCTCACAAGCTTAGTTCTGAAGACGTCACTCTCTCTCCTCCTCCAGCGACCAGACCCTCCATCCCACCACTCACGCCCAGGGCGGACTCCCTGGGACTGGAGGGCTGCCAGTCTGGGCACAGCCACTCCTCAGCCCTGGGTTCTGAGTAAGTCCCGAGCCTCTGCAATACTGGCACATGCCCCTGGTTTCCCAATCCTAGGAGAATGTCATGCCCTTCTACTCTTAAATGTCCGCACACGTGTCTCCATGCACCCCTCAGGCTATGGTGAGGGGAGGGCGTGTCTGAAAGAGAGCACACTGAGGCGCCAGGACCTCTATGGCGCACAGATCTTTCAATGCGGGAAGGGAACTCATGGAGGCAGCAAAGTGTGGCAACTGCAAACCATTTAACAAAACATAAATCCAAAAGATCACAAACAGTGCATTCTAACATCATGCTATATTCAAATGTATCTAAAATAAAACAAACCAACTTCTCAAATAGATATAAGTATGTACTGCTAACCTTGAATTAAAGGTAAGGGTTTAGAATAACTCACAAATTTAGGCCATTTATATCTACAAAGCATGATTTCTTTTGTTATTCAATTAGAATTTGTTTAGCCAATAATGTTTAAAGTAACATTAGGTTTAATGTAAAAATATTTACTTATTTACTTTTTAATTCCTAAGCCCACCCCTTAAATATTTTCTAAAATGTAAATGTCTCCAAATTTAAGTTGGAACAATACATTTTTTTTGAGAGAGAAAAACACAGACACATCTATTTGTTGTTCCAATTATTTATGCACTCATTAGTTGATTCTTGCAAATGCTCTGACCGGGTATTGAATCCGCAGCCTTGAAGTATTGGATAGATGCTCTAACCCAGTGGTCGGCAAACTGTGGCTCGTGAGCCACATGCGGCTCTCTGGCCCCTTGAGTGTGGCTCTTCCACAAAACACCACATGCAGCGCGCACGTACAGTGCGATTGAAACTTCATGGCTCATGAGCGGAAGTCGGTTTTCGGCTCTCAAAAGAAACTTCAATCGTTGTACTGTTGATATTTGGCTCTGTTGATTAATGAGTTTGCAGACCACTGCTCTAACCAAATGAACTACAAAGCCAGGGCCGTATAACCATTTTTAATAGTTGTAGCTGGAAGCCAAGACCGGTTTGGCTCAGTGGATAGAGCGTCGGCCTGCAGACTGAAAGGTCCTGGGTTCGATTCCGGTCAAGGGCACGTACCTTGGTTGCGGGTACATCCCCGGTAGGGGGTGTGCAAGAGGCAGCTGATCGATGATTCTCTCTCATCGATGTTTCTGACTCTCTATCCCTCTCTCTTCCTCTCTGTGAAAAATCAATAAAATATATTATAAAAAAAAAAAAAAGATTTGCTCAAAGAAAAAGGTCACAAGTTTTTAAAAAAAAGTTTTAGCTGGAATTCTATAAGCAAGAAGGTATGTGTGGCTTTATCTGAACTATAGTTGGTCACCCTTTTCACTTCTTCATTTTTAAAGGAAATCCAATGCCTACATTTTTAACAGTGCTATTAAGATATAATTCAAATATCATACAACTCACTCATTTAAAGCATACAATTAGTTTTTAGTATAGCCCTGACCAGTTTGGCTCAGTGGATGGAGCACCAGCCTGTGGACTGAGGGATCCCAGGTTCAATTCCGGTCAAGGGCATGTACCTTGGTTGCGGGCACATCCCCAGTGGGGAGTGTGCAGGAGGCAGCTGATGCATGTTTGTCTCTCATTGATGTTTCTGACTATCCCTCTCCCTTCCTTTTTGTAAAAATCAATAAAAAATATATATATTTAAGAATAGTTTTGCTGAAATCAGTTTGCCTCAGTGGATCGAGTGTTAGCCTGTGGACTGAAAGGTCCCGGGTTCGCTGAAACCGGTTTGGCTCAGTGGATAGAGCGTTGGACTGCAGACTGAAAGGTCCCGGGTTCGATTCCGGTCAAGGGCATGTACCTTGGTTGCGGGCATGTCCCCAGTGGGGGGTGTGCAAGAGGCAGCTGGTCGATGTTTCTCTCTCATCGACGTTTCTAACTCTCTATCCCTCTCAATTCCTCTCTGTAAAAAATAAATAAAATATATATAAAAAAAAAAGAAAAAAGAAAAAAGAAAAAAGGTCCCGGGTTTGATTCCAGTCAAGGGCATGTACCTAGGTTGCTGGCGCATTTCCAATGGGGGATGTGCAGGAGGCAGCTGATCAATGTTTCTCTCTCATCGATGTTTCTAACTATCTATCCCTCTCCTTCCCTCTCTGTAAAAATCAATAAAATATATTAAAAATAAAAATAAAATAAAATCCTACCTAATGAGAGAGTAATATGTAAATTAACCATCACTCCACTACACTCACAAGCCACACCCACCAGCCAATCAGAGTGAGTATGCAAATAAACCCAACCAAGATGGCTATGGCCACAGAGAGCAGGAGGGAGGCTGGAGTTTCCCAGGCAACAGGAACATCCTCCAGACCCAGGCTACTCCTAGCCTGTAGGCTCATAGGCCCTGAGTGGCAGGGGTCCCAGAACACCCCCTGACCAATCTGAGCCTATGAGTGCAGCCACTTGGGAATGCTCAAGCACCAAGTGGTGGTTTGGGTCCACACCCCCAGCCTGGGGTCTCAGGCTGGCAGCAGCACCAGCACCCATGCAGAGATCCCCTCTGGGTTCTCAGACACTGAGTCACACCAGCCAGGCAGATATAGAGGAATTTTAAATGTTTCATTTAAAAAAATATATATTTTATTGATTTTATACAGAGAGGAAGGGAGAGAGATACAGAGTTAGAAACATCGATGAGAGTCACTGATCAGCTGCCTCTTGCACACCTCCTACTGGGGATATGCCCACAATCAAGGTAAATGCCCTTGACCGGAATCGAACCTGGGACCCTTCAGTCCCCAAGCCGACACTCTATCCATTGAGCCAAACCGGTTTCGGCTTAAATGTTTCATTTTTATATATATATTTTATTGATGTTTTACAGAGAGGAAGGTAAAGGGATAGAGAGCTAGAAACACCGATGAGACAGAAATATCGGTCAGCTGCCTTCTGCACAGTCCCCACTGGGTATATGCCCCCAACCAAGGTACATAGCCTTGACCGGAATTGAACCTGGGACCCTTGAGTCTGCAGGCCTTTGCTCCATCACTGATCTAAACCAGTTAGGGCTGTCCAATATGTTAAAGAAAAAACCCCTATCTAATAAAGGAATATGCAGGGGAGGGCATTTGGGGGTGACTGGGCTGTCAAGGGAGGGCAATTGGGGACGATCAGGCCGGCAGGAGAGCAGTTAGGTGTTGATCAGGCTGGCAGGGGAGTGGTTAGGAGGTGATCATGCTGGCAGGCAGAAGCAGTTAGGGGCAATCAGGCAGGCAGGCAAGCAGTTGGGAGCCAGCAGTCCTGGATTGTGAGAGAGATGTCCGACTGCCTGTTTAGGCCTGGCAGTCGAACATCCCCCAAAGGGTCCCAGACTGGAGAGGATGCAAATTGGGCTGAGGGACATACACCCCCGTGCATGAATTTCGTGCACCGGGCCTCTAGTAAAATAAAGTAAAAGTAGTTTTTAATGTAGTCACAATGTCTATTCAAGGTTCAGTGCTGTGACCAACGTAGAAATCATGGAAAGTATAGGAAAAAAAAAGGTCATGAGGCCTAACAAAAACACTAAATTACTACTGTAGTCATGTTTTTCATAATCAGTTCTTCATATCTAGATATCTATCCTATCTAATAAAAGAGTAATATGCCCTAGCCGGTGTGGCTCAGTGGATAGAGTGTCGGCCTGAGGACTGAAGGGTCCCGGGTTGGATTCTGGCCAAGAGCACATGCCCGGGTTGTGGGCTCGATCTCCAGTAGGGGGCGTGCAGGAGGCAGCCGATCCATGATTCTGTCTCATCCTTGATTTCTATCTCTCTATCCCTCTCCCTTCCTCTCTGAAATCAATAAAAAAATATATTTTAATAAATAAATAAATAAATAAATAAGAGTAATATGCAAATTGACCATCACTCCAAGACAAAAGATGGCTGCCCCCATGTGGTCAAAGATGGCTGCCCCATGTGGATACAAGATGTCTACCACAAGATGGCCAGGAGGGGAGGGCAGTTGGGAGGAACCAGGCCTGCAGGGGAGGGCAGTTGGGGGAGAGGGGACCAGGCATGCAAAGGAGGGCAGTTGTGGGCAGTTAGGGGTGACCAGGCCAGCAGAAGAGGGCAGTTGGGGGAGACCAGGCCAGCATGGGAGGGCAGCTGGGGGTGAACAGCCAGCAGATGAGGGCAGTTGGGGGAGATTAGGCCAGCAAGGGAGGGCAGTTGGGGGGGGGGGGGGGCCCAGGCCTGCAGGGGAGGGCAGTTGTGGGCAATAAGGCAAGCAGGGAGGGCAGTTAAGAATGACCGGTTGGCAGAGGAGGGCAGTTGAGGTAGACCAGGTCATTAGGGGAGGGCAGTTGGGGGGAACCAGGCCTGCAGGGGAGGGCAGTTGGGGGCAATCAGGCCAGCAGGGAGGGCAGTTAAGGGTGACCAGACTGGCAGGGAAGGGCAGTTGGGGGGGACCAGGCCTGCAGGGGAGGGCAGTTGGGGGCGATCAGGCCAGCGGTAAGGACAGTTAGGGGTGACCAGACTGGCAGGGGAGGGCAGTTAGGGGTGACAAGGCCAGCAGGGAAGGGCAGTTAGGGCAATCGGGTGGCTGGGGAGCAGTTAGGCGTTGATCAGGCTGGCAGACAGAAGCAGGTAGGGGCAATCAGGCAGAGGCAGGCAAGAGGTTGGGAGCCAGCAGTCCTGGATTTTGAGAGGGAGGTCCAACCGCCCATTTACATTATTTGTGTAAGAACTAGGTAGTTGGACATTTCTCAAGGGGTCCCAGATTGGAGAGGGTGCAGGCTGGACTGAGGGGCACACCCTCCCCATGCACAAATTTTGTGCACCGGGCCTCTAGTATATTTATAAAATATATTTATCTAGTATATTTTATAAAATAAAATACTAGAGGCCCGGTGTACAATCAGGGCCTAATCAGTGCCGGGCCAGCAGGCCCCACTCCAGATTGGGGTTGGGGGACAACTGGGCTCAGGACCGGCTGTTGGCAGGAGCTGTGGTTGGTGGGCCAGCAGGCCCCACCTGATTGATTGGGGGGGGGGGGGCTACGGGGGGCGACAGGGAGAGGGGCTGAAGGAGGTTGGCCAGCTGGCCCCACCCCTGATCAAGCCCTTCCTTGGCTGCAGAGGGCATCATAGCGACTGGTTGTTTTGGTCGGTTGTTCTGGCTGTTACAGCCTTCTGGTCGCTGGCTTTTTATATATATAGATAATTAATGCAGTATATTAATTTAATATAAATATGTTACATGTGTTCAACTCATATTTATTTAAATTATTTATAGTTCAGTCCTAGCTCTATATTCTCCCATCTTGAAATGTAAAGTGAGGCAGATATTGACTGCTTTATTCGTTTCTACCTTAATGAAGCATTTAAACCCCACAACACAAGCATACCAATACTCAGTCACTCCCTCTCTGAACTGCAGCAGCAGCGTGTGTGTGAACAAGAATCCAAAGAGCATCCGTGTCCCCTCCACAGCCTTGAGGAGGTCTCTAACCTTTTCTCAGAGCACAATATCACTCTGGGATCTAAGTGGTAAAATTGCAACCACAGTTTAAAATAGCTAAGCTGGTTCTTGATTTAGCTACAACAAATATTGTGTCTTCACAAAATTTCCATAAAGTGTAAGTCAATGTTTAACACTGAGAATAAAAGCAAATATTTGTCCTATTATATGAGACCAGAGTATATTCTTTTGTTTTGTTATTTTGGTTCTTAGACTATCCATATTCAATGTTGGCTGGTGTTAAATTCTCCTGAACATCCCAGGATGAGGATAAGAGAGCTCCCTCCAAAGAAGAGCTGGTACATGTATAGAAGAAGTGTCAGATAATGAAACCAGCTGTCCGGACAACTGAGGAACAGGACAGATTTGGGTCTCTACTTATCTGCAGCCATAGAATTAGCATTTATTGGCAGCAGAAAAAAAACAGGAAAGGGGCAGAATACACCCTACCAAATTCTAATTTTTCAACTAAATGAAAATATATACTGTTCTTATTTATCTACACAAAAACTCTTCAAGAATATTTTTCACCCATAGTCTAAACTTTACAACACAGGTTAGACACTGGTATGTCCAACAAAAAAGGCCATCCTTAACCCATTAATCTAAACTTACCAGGTCTTTTCCTTTTGTGAATAATTTTTTTTTTTTAGAGGAGCGATGAATACAGTTTACAATGAAGCTGCAGGACCAAAGTCTTACAGAATTACAACATATTAAATGAGAGGTATTTTTCACATACCTCTCATTTAATATGTTGTAATTAATTAAAAACAATATATGCTTAATTAAAAACAATATATACTTTTTCTCAAAGTAATATTCTTTAATTATCTCATTTTTCATATCCAGTGTAAATTTTTACTTTACTAAATAAAATAAAAAACTGTAAATGAACATATCCAAAAGCAGGGTTGGAAGTGGGTACCACATTGATTCATATTTCCCTCTGCTTCCAATCCTGCTAGGAATCAAACTATTATGAAAATGAGTGCAGCCCCACCAGGGGTGGCTCAGCACCTGAGCATCAACCTATGAACCAGGAGGTTATAGTTTGATTCCTCATCAGGGCATATGCCCAGGTTGCAGGCTGGATCCCCAGTAGGGGTCATTCAGGAGGCAGCAGATCAATGATGCTCTCACCATTGATATTTATCTCTCTCCCTCTCCCTTCCTGTCTGAAATCAATAAAAAAAATTTAAGAAAAGAAAATGTGTACAAATATATCTCATTCAAAGCAAAATACCAGCCCAAAGTTCAGAACCCTAAGAACTCAAGTATGCACTTAAAAATCAATAATACTACTAATACAGAAATCTTCTATTGTTGCTTTGATCCCTAGCTAAAGCAGAATAGCAGACATCCTTTCAGACAATGTAATCCACTGGTTTTTATTATGATAATAAAAAGGTATAAAATTGTACATGAACTATAATTAAAAGTAAAAGTTTTTAAATGTATAAAAAAGATTTTCCTTAAAAAAAAATCCCCCTCAAGGAGTGGACTGATGATTCTCAAGGAAAAGAGGAGTGGGGGGTGCGGGAAGAGACTGAACTGTGCACCTATGGATGAGGACAATGGGGGGTGGGGAAAGGGCAGAGGGTGGGGTGGGAGCCTGGTGGATGGGGGGGAAAAATGAGGAACTTTTGTAATAATATGAACAATAAAGGTTTATTAAAAAAAATCCCCCTCAAATTCCAACCCCCTAGTGCTTTGTCAAGTTGCATGTGAATATTTCTAGAAGTTTTCTAAGCAATGCGGGTATGTTTAAGTGTGTGCGTGTGTGTGTGCGTGTGTGTGTGTGTGTGTGTATGCATATGTATGATATAACTGCAAATGCAAATTTGGAATAAACAAGTGAAATTTTTGGAGAAAATATAAATTCATTCCTCCCTTCCTCCCTGAACTTGTCTTGCCCCCACTATGGTAGGAACTGTTATTTGTTCATTTAGTATGTGAAAACTGTGCATTTCACAAGAGTTTTTATAAGCCAACTGATATTAGCCAACAGCTTGATGACCAAATACTTATGAAAGTCAGCACATGGGTTCCTGTGAATTTGAGCCCTCTGAGGCCTGCTGCTTTGGTGATTTAGCTTCTTTCCGGCACAGACACTAGACGCTGTCTGCGAGAACTCCTGCAAATCCGAAGGGCACCCCCTCCTCCTTCCTGCTTCTAGTGACTTGACTCTCCAAAATACTGTGCCGCAGACAGCCGCGCCCTCAGTGCCCGGGCCGGGGCCCCGCTGCTTGCGACCTCGGGGCCTCCTGCTTCCTCTTGGTCTCCAAGCCCTTTCTCCTCCAAGAGGAAATGACCCTGTGGACACACGGCTGGCCATTTTCACTTGAAGTTTACATCAACCCTGATGTGAGCATTACTTATCTTAAAATACTGCTACTTCCGGCAAGTCTGACCCGGGGCCCCCAGCTCTTAGTCTCCTGGGAAGAAACACCGACTTCCCCGGAGGCACCCGAGGCCACTCCCTCCTCCTGCGGCGCAGGTGGGGCCGGGCTCCGGGGAAGCCGCTCCCCGCCGCCCGGAGCCCCCCCCTACACCCCCAGGTCCAGCCACGGCGCGGCGGGAGGAGGGGACGAGGGAAGGCGCCTTCGGGAGGGGCTGCGGGGCCGCAGGTGAGCGCGCGGACAACGATCCGGACCGACACCGGCCCCTACCCGACCGGGAAGCCGGTGGTGCGGACACACCGGCGTGGGCAGGTGGGGGCGGCAGCGGAGCGGACACCCGACCCGGACGGTAGGCGGCAGGGCGGGGCGGCGCACCTCCGGCGGCGGGGCGGGTGGAGGCGAGGCGCACACGGACGGGCGGTCAGCAGGGGCGGGCACGCGAGCCCACAGGTCAGCGGGGTCTAGACTTGGGACGCGGCTGGACCCGCGCCGGCGCGCACCCCAGACCCAGCAGGAAGGGGGCAGGAGCGGGGTCGGCGAACCAGGCGGGAAGCACGCGGGTCGGCAGGTCCGCGGGTCGGGCCGTACTCACCCAGGCCGGCAGGTCGCAGGCGCGCACCCCCAGGCGCACGGCGCGCTCCTCGTCCTCCAGCAGCGCCAGCGCGCGGCACAGGCGCATGGCCTTGAGGCCGCGGCTGCGCCGGCACCAGGCGAGCAGCGCCAGCGCCAGCAGCACCCAGCTGAAGCTCAGGCCCAGGTAGCCCAGCGCGTACACCGGCAGCAGCAGCGCGAAGCTGCGGGCCAGCTGCGCCAGCAGCCCCACCACGTCCACGCTCAGCGCCGCGCCAGCCGGCTCGGCCCGTGCGGCGTCGGCCACCAGGCCCGGGCCCCCGGCGTCTCTCATCGTCCGCCGCCCAGCCGCTCTGCCAGCGCGTCCGGTCCCAGCCGAGGCGCCTCCAGCCGAGCGCCAGCGCCCCTCTGAGGGGACGCCTCCCGGCCGCCTGCAGGCGGCGTGTGACGTCAGCGCGCAGGACGGCGGGGCGGGGCCCGGGCTGGGCGCACGTCACTCCTGGGGTGGGCGGGGCCGGTGCGTGAAGCGGTTGTGGGCGGGGCGGTGGGAGTCCTTGGCGGGGCTGGCCGCTCCCTCTCCACCTGGTGGGCCGGCCTCCGGGGCGGGCGGAGCCCAGCGTGGGACGCCTGGCGCGGGGCCCGGGGGACGGCAGGCGGTCTCTTGCTGCCTCCCGGCTGAGCGTGATTGCGGGCTGGGTTGCCGGCTGGGCAGTGGCCTGTGCGGCACCGGCTGCGGAGCACCCTGGGCTTGGGGACGGCTCTGTCGCCGCCTGACCAGGGGCCGGAGGGCGGGTGGGTCGCCGGGGTGCGGCTCCTGGACGGCTAGTGTGGAAGGAGCAGTGCGCGCTCCTGCGGGTTCCTTCCACCCGCAGGTTTGGGGGAGAGGCTGTCTCCTATTCTTTTAACGTTAAAAATCGTGCTCCTCGCCCACTGCTGTTGAAGTAGATGGCACCCAGACCTGACTACATGACTCCCAGCTCCTGCATGGCCTGGATCCTGGCAACTACAGGCCAGGAGGAGAACTGATACCTGCAGGAGGGGAACTGGACTTCAGTGAGGACAATACTGATGGGAACTGTGGTACTAAGGGTCTTGTTAACTGTATTTGTTGTTTTATGCTGAAAGGAAGTAGGCTGAGTCAATGATTTGACTGGGCACATTAGACAAGGGGGGAATGAGAGGGCAGGGCGGGGCGAGGATGAGCTCCCGACTCCACCCCGCAGGGCGGAGTTATCCCTAGCCCTCAAAACCCCTGGACTGGGGGAAATTCGCTCTCTTCCGCCATGCTGCCGGCATGAGTTGGGGGGCCCATGCTAGCATGGTGAAGGCTCTTTTGTTTATTGCATCGGACTTGGCTCCCTGGTGGTCCTTGGGGATCATGAAGTCTGGGCATAACAATGTCACAAGATCAAGTTGTGATATTAAACTAAAATATTTTTCATCCCCCCCCCCAAAAAAAAAAAATCGTGCTCCTGAGTGGTTGATAGTGCAGCGCCCTAAAGCAAAGCAGTTACCACTCTAGTCGTGCGGATGATGCCACAGCATAAAGATGTGTTGTTTTTGTGTTTTGTTTTTTTTTTAATGTATATTTTTACTGATTTTAGAGAGGGAGAGGGAGAGAGAATCATCAATGATGAGAGAGAACCACTGATCGGCTGCTTCCTGCAGGCCCCTACTTTGGATCGAGCTCTCAACCAGGGCATGCATGTGCCTTTGGCTGGAACCTGGGACTCTTCAGTCTGCAGGCCCAGGCTCTATCCACTGAGCCACATTATCTAAGGCAAGATGTGGGTTTTTTTTTTTTTTTTTTGAAATCACAGCCAGCTTAGACATGAGGAAAACGCATCAGGATGGGGCCCTTTTACTTGAGTGTTAGACAGGAATTTTGGCCCCAGCTAACGTGTCGGAGGCGATGCTGGCAGGAAAGTGGGATTCCGGCTCCAGGCAGGATGCTGCTCAGCTTCCCTGGGAGAAGGTCACGTCCTGGCTACTCAATGCTGAAGGACTCGCGTAGACCTGGCTTGTGATTTCTGAGAAGCACAGCAGCCTCTGATCACTTTATTTTCCAGGAAATTCAACCAGTACTTCCGAGTTAACTGTCCTTCAGCATATGCACTGACTTCCAAGGAAATTTTAATTACATTTATATAGACAGGGCTGTTTTTTAACCTCTCTCTTACTCTTTAAACCTTGTATCTTGTAGCCTTGAATTACCAACTTCAGGAAGAGCAGGGACTATAAGAGAGAAACAGAACATGCTTACTTGTTTTTACACTCGTGATTGACATGTGTTCTTCCTTGCCATATTGCAGGGATTCTACACAGTGGCTGCAGGACAAAGCCTGGTGCCCTCGGGACAAAGCAGTGCTGTCCCATAGACCACTTGCTGTGTGAGAGGAAGAGGGCTGCCAACTAAAGACTAAGCTGCAATCAGACCGTTAGATCAGAGGAATCAGACTTCCTATCTGACTCGGGCTGGGGGATTGTGTTGGCATGCATTCCTAACTTTGCCAAGTCTCATTAGTAATTCCACTAGGTTTTAAGTTCCTTGAGAGCAAGAACCACATTTATTAGCATTATCAGCATATCTTTAGGCTGGCACACTGCCTGGCATAGCAAGTATTGAATGAATAAACCTATCTCCTCCCTTCATCTGTGAGTCTGTATATAATAATGTGTGTATGTGTATGTGTTGCTATGGAGACATAAATACATATCTCATAAAAACCTTGATCTAGGGTCTAGAACACTCAACTTCAGTGGAAGGTGCTAAATCTGAAACAAATGAAGTAGTTTTCCCTTGCTCTTCACCGAATTACATTATGTAAGCTGTAAATACAGGGGATAGGCAATAGTAGGGCTACAGTTGGGAGTACCAGAAACAGTTTGTTCTTGTATTGTTATTTATTAATTATTGTACTATTTTCCATACGAAAAACTGTCAACCTACTTTTGCTCACCGCTGTGTGTAAAATGGTGGGTCTCAACTCTTCCTGTGCAACAGTTTAATGCTCAGATGCCGCTCTCACTCATGACTCGGTTGCGACCTCACCAGCATTGCCTTGTTAACACACAGGAGCATGAGCCTTTCCTCTGGAGAGTTGTAGAATCACATCCTATAGATAAGATGTGTGAACACATTAGGAATCCTGCGCAGCTGCGATGAAGTCTTTGACCCGGGGCCCAGGGATGTAAAATAATGGAAGAGAAGTGTCCATCAGCCTCCGGCCTGGGCTGCCTTTGTGAGCCCACCTCCCTGTATTTGGTCACCCAGAAGACAGAGCACATCTCTCTGCACCCAGTCAATAACAGGCCCAGCTCAGTTCTTAGGTCCTCGCTAGTATTTTATTCTTCCTATGCCTCAATCTCCATGACCTTCATGTTACCTGTTTCCTTTTTTTCTGTGCAAATAGCTCTCCAATGAAAGGTTCTGGTTTCTCAGAGGAAAGGGGAGCATAATTGTGCATGTTCTAGAACAAAACTGTGGCCCTCGCTGGGTTGGCTCAGTTGTTAGAGTGTACACCCGCAGAACGAAGGGCCGTGGGTTTAATTCCAGTTGAGGGCAGCTGCATGGGTTGCAGGCTCTATCCTCGGGCCTGGGCTGTGTGGGAGGCAACCAATCAATGTGTTTCTCTCACATCAATGTTTCTGTGTCTCCCCCACTTTTTCACTCTCTAAAAATAAAAAATAAAAAATTAATGGAAAAAATATCCTTGGGTGAGGATTAGCAACAACAACAAGCTGTGAAGGCAGTGTCTACTCTCATTCCTTTCTGTTTTCAGATTAAAGTGCTGCCTTGTGGCCCCAGCTGGTTTGGCTCAGTGGATAGTGTTGGCCTGTGGACTTAAGGGTCCCAGGTACTAATCTAGTCAAGGGCATATGCCTTGGTTGCAAGCTTGATCCCCAGAAGGAGGCATGCAGGAGGCAGCAGATCAATGCTTCTCTCTCATCATTGGTGTTTCTATCTCTCTCCCTCTCCCTTCCTCTCTAAAATCAATACTTTCTCTCTCTCTTTCGCTCTCTCTCTCTTTCTCTCTCCCTCTCTCTCTCTCTCTCTCTCTCTCTCTCTCTCTCTCTTTCTTTCTCTCTCTCTCTAAGGGCCCCCAGCGCACGAATTTGTGTACCTTGAAAGGAACTGTGGGCTGCAAGAACAGGGGCGTGTCTCTGCCCATCCTCCAAGACCCTGCCCAGCCCCTCCCACCATGGCCCCCAGTCCCCTGTCTGCAGGCAGCTCACTCCTGCTGCTGCTGTTCCCACACACTGACAGTTCCAACCCTGCTCCCACCCACTGATGGTGCAGAGCAAATGGGACTGGCACCAGCAGTGGGTGTGTGTGGTGGCTGCTGCCCCGATCTCCCCCCAGGAGCAGGGGGAGGTGGAGAATCAGGGCCAGCAGTCGCTGCTCACAACTGCTGATGGAGTTGAGTGATTAGGACCGGCTCTGGGCACTGGCAGTGAGTGCAAACGGTGGCTCTGGTGCTGGTTGCAGGTACAAGTGGAGCTAGCACTGGCAGTGGGTATGAGTGGCAGCTCCAGCACCAGCACCGGGTGTAGCAGGGCCAGCACCAGCAGCAGGTGCAAGCCCCAGGTGGGACTGTGGTGAGTGGGAGCAAAGAATTTTCAGTAACCACCAGATGCTTGCCTGGTGAAAGCAAAGGACAGGGACTGGTGCCCTGCCTTGGTCTGGTGCCCCTGCTTACCTGCTCCACCATCCCGTGATGGCCAACGCCTGCTATGTTCTGCCTACACCCCCTGGTGGTGAGAGTACATGATAGCCACTGATTGGTTGTTCTGCCATTTGGTCTATTTGCATATTAGCCTTTTATTATATATATAAAAGTGCTGCCTTCTGTTTAAATCAAATAAATCTTTATTGTTCAGATTATTATATTTGTTCCTCTTCCCCCTCCCCATAGTGTCCCTCCACCAGGTTTCCAACCCACCTTCTACCCTTACCTCCCCCCCACTATCCTCATCCATAGGTGTATGATTTTTGTCCAATCTCTTCCCACACCCCCTCACACCTCTTTCCCCCTGAGAATTTTCAGTCCCTATGCCCCTAATTCTATTATATTCACCAGTTTATTCTGTTCATCAGATTATTAATTCACTTGATTTTTAGATTCACTCGTTGATAGATATGTATTTGTTGTTCATAATTTTTATCTTTACCTCTTTTCCTCTTCTTAAAGAATACCTTTCAGCATTTCATATAATACTGGTGGGGATGAACTCCTTTAGCTTTTTATTATCTGTGAAGCTCTTTATCTGACCTTCAATTCTGAATGATAGTTTTGCTGGGTAGAGTGATTTTGGTTGTAGCTTCTTGCTATTCATCACTTTTAAGTATTTCTTGCCACTCCCTCTGGCTTGCATAGTTTCTGTTGAGAAATCAGCTGACAGTCTTATGGGTGCTCCATTGTAGGTAACTAACTGTTTTTCTCTTGCTGCTTTTAATATTCTCTCTTTGCTTTTGCCCTTGGCATTTTAATTATGATGTGTCTTGGTGTGTTCCTCTTTGGATTCCTTTTGTTTGGAGTTCTGTGCTCTTCCTGGACTTGTAAGTCTATTTCTTTCACCAGGTGGAGGAAGTTTTCGGTCATTATTTCTTCATATAGGTTTTCAGTATCTTGCTCTCTCTCTTCTTCTGGGATCCCCATAATTCTGATGCTGGTATGCTTGAAGTTGTCCCAGAGACTTTTTATACTATCTTCAACTTTTTGAATTCTTTTTTCTTTTTGCTTTCCCAGTTGAATGTTTTTTGTTTCTTTGTATTTCAAATCTTTGACTTGATTCTTGCATTCCTCTGATCTGCTGTTGGATCTCTGTATAATATTTTTTATTTCAGTCAGTGTATGTTTATTTCTAGTTGGTCCTTTTTCATATCCTTGAGGGTCTTGCTAAATTTCATATCCTTGAGGGTCTTGCCAATGCCTTTTCTAGGAAATTCTTGAAAAACCTTATAACCGTGGTTTTAAACTCTATATCCAGCTGTTTGTTTTCCTCAATTTCTTTTGTTTGTGATCTATTTCTTTGTCTCCACATTTTTGTTGCTTCCTTGAGTTGGTAGGGTACCTTTGTGTGCTAGGTTTCCTATATGGCCCTGTGGGTCAGCCTCCCCAGTTACCTGAGGTGGACAGTCTTTTTTAAAAAAAAATTTTCTAATTGATTTTTTACAGAGAGGAAGAGAGAGGGATAGAGACACTCTTGGTGCACCCCTTTGTGGACTATGTGTACAGCCTTATTTTAGTTAAGTCTTGGTTGATGTTGGTGTCACTGGGAGGAATTGATCTTTAGGCCAATTGGCTGTTAGGATCAGCCAGGAGACGTCTGTGCTGGAGACAGCTTTATGGGACCAGACTTGAAAAAATTGCAAAAGCCTCTGCTCAGCTTGGATGGGGCAAAGTCTCAGGGTTGAACAAACAGTCTTGGCTTCCTGTCATCCCTGCCCTATGATGGTTCTGGGTCTCATTGTCCTTCAGTAATCACTGCAAGCACCTCTAAGAGTAAGCCGCCCTCGAGTTTCACCCGCTGCCAGACAGTCCAGTTTCTCACCCAATGAATCTGGATTTCCAGATTCTCACCCAGAACTGGAGTTTAACGAGGTGGGGAAGCTTTCATTTCCCACCCACTAGGGAAAGCCAGTGGCACTCAGTAGTCAGTCCACTCTGCGTGCACTTGCTCCTGTACCTCCAGACCTCTGCCTTTCAAGGCTCCCCTGAGTTTCCTGACAGTCCAGATTCCCCCCGTATAAGCCTGGGTTCACAGGGTCTCGCCCAGGACTGGGGTTCAGTGCAGTCAGAACTGGGGTTCAGCGCAGTTGGGAGCTTTTGTCTCCTTCCTGCTAGAGAAAGCCAGCCAGGTATTCTGCCATGCATGTGTCTCCATATCTCAGCCTTTTGCAGCTCCTCTGATTCTCTGTTAGCTTTCCTCTTTCCTTCTAGTTGTAGAATTTCCACTCAGCCAGCTTTCCTGTGGTTCTGGATGATGTTCGTTTTGTCTTTTAATTGTAGTTTTGAAATTGTTGTGCGAGGCAGCAGTTTAGGTGTTTATCTATGCTGCCATCTTGATTTCTCCTCCTAAGTTCAATTCTTTTCACTTTGTTGTAGATCCCCTCCTGCCTAGATCTGGGCCTTATCAATTGTTCTGTCTGTTTCTACTACCTCTCCCTGTCCCAGGTACATTCCCTACACCCATGCAGAGGTTTCATTGTAGAGGTGGAAGCCACTCTGGCTCTCACTCAGATTATTTGGTTATTGTGTGCATATTTCTCTCTCCTAGTAATTACAAGCTCCTGGAGGCCCAGCCTGTGTTTTAGCTATCTCTAGTACTCTATAGTGCCCAAGTCATCACATGAACTCAGTAAGGTAAACATTACAAGATAAAATGTAATATTTGATTGGCAAGTGAGTTATTTAGAAAATAGTTGTTTTAAGAAGTCTAGGGAAAGATTGTTTTATCTTCATCTACAGCCTTTTTTTTTTTTTTTTTTTTTTTTTTTTTTTTTTTTTCAAACACAGGGGAGATAGTAAGAAAGGGAAATGAACATTTGTAAAGCCTGTGAACATGGTGCATTTGGGTGACTGTCTAAGTTGTCCTGTTTGGGGGAAAAAGATAGAGGTGGGAGTGACAAGAGATTCATGTGCTAGATGACTGGCTGCAGTGCAGGGTGGATTGGTAGGGGCTAAAATGAAAAATATAGACAAGGTCATATTATCTTGACAAGAATTAGGGACTGCACTTGGGAGGTGAGGGAGAAGGGTTATTCTTGCAGTATGGGTGTGGGTGGAAACAGTATCCACTGTTTTCTTGTTGATGGAAGGACACACTGGTTAAGAGGATGATTTAATCTCAGATCCACCAGCCTAGCTGTGTGCCCTCAGACAAGCAAATTAACCTTTCTGGTTCTCATATTCCTCATCTGAAAAGCTGTAACATGCCTAGGAGAATTTGATGAATTACTAAATGCCTCATTTGGAGCAGTCCCTGCATAAAACATAGTTATCACCAATATTACCTTTCCTAACTTCCTTCTATGTTCTTTCTAAATGAAAAAGGTAGTAGTGGTATGCTAAAAAACAGAGTATCATTAAATACAAAGGGCTTAGTGGATCTGTTAATTTCTCTAAGGCAGGGGACTAAGTAAACAGCCTTTATATCTGGAATACATAGATGGGCCCATAAAACTGTAACCAGTTCATAATAGTATATCACTAAAAAATACAATGTCTGAAAAATAAAATTTCTCTCTATAGAAAAATCCTATCAAAAGCACAAACAGAAGTATTGCTTAACACATGATTTACAATTTTACTTAACATTTTTATTTATGGATTTTAGGGACAGAGGGAGATGAGAGAAACATCATTTTGTTGTTCTTATTTATACATTCATTGGTTGCTTCTTGTACGTGCCGAGTGGGGATTGAACCGAAACTTTGGTGTATCTGAATTATGCTCTAACCATCAATTTACTCGCATGCGCGCAGGTGAGAACATTAAGTGTAATATTTTGTCAGCATCATTGGTACTAAACAAATGCAAAATAGTGTCTGGGAACAGCTGGGTGTGAGTTCCCAGCGCCGCTGGACTGGGACCTGCCCCTGCATCCTGCACGCGATAAAATAAACCTGAGATGTAGAACATTTGCCTTCATGGTTCAGCTCTCATCTCTCGTGTCGCATGAAGTCATCTTTTTACGACTGCTTTTTCAAATGCATCGATTCCTGCCATTCTTACAAGCGTTTAATCAAATGACAACAAACGGAGAAATGATCTGTAAAGTGCAGAGCCTTATGCAGGCGAAGAGCCCTTCCACCGCCGACGGTAAATCTGTGAGTGGCGCTTCCACAGCCTGGACACGCTGCCTTTCCTAGAGCCAGGTCGGGCCTCCGACGGTCCAGGGCCACCAGGCTGCGTGGAGCCGGCTGGCGGCGGCCGGGCCGCCCTGGCTCTTCAGCTCCGCCCCGCCGCCCACGGCGGTCCCCGGCGCCGCCGCACCCGACTGGGCGCGCCCGGCGCAGGAAGTCGCACCAGCGATCGCTCCGCCCTCGGCTGCTCGCGCCTCCACTCGGCCCGGAGTCGGGTCGCGCATGCGCTAGGGGGGCCGCGGAGCATGCCGGGCCAACGGTAGCCGCGGCCGCGCCTCGACGTGCCGGTTGCTAGGAGGCGGCGACGCCCCTCCGGAGGAGAACGCGGCCGCGGGCCTTTCCTCCCGCCGCCTCCCTGCAGGCGGCGATGGAGCCCGGGAAGGTGGGTGCTCTAGGCTCCGGGCGGCTCGCGGGACTCGCTGCGGGGGCCCAGTCTCCTCAGTGTCCGCCCCCGGCCGCCCGGGGCTGCCGGACCCGTGGCCGCTTAGCCTCCTCTCCCCTCCGCTTCACGCCCACCGACTCCCCGACCTCGGTCTTCCATCCGGTCCCTCTCGTTTTCTTAAGTTATCCTGTAGTGTAAGTTTCCTGCTATTTCTTAGTAGGTTGATTTTTAAGTCCGAAAACCAAACACTGTTATATCATGTAGTCACTGCAGACCTAAGCGTGGCTGGGCCCCTGTCGTTGTTGACATTGGTGACCGCTTTCTCTCTCTCTCTTTCCCTCCCTCCCTCCCTCTTTCGGTGTGTGTGTATGGGGGTGTTTCTCCCTTTCTACTTTCTCCATCCTCTCTTTCTAGAACTCTCAGTCTCTTGGTAAGGGTTGGACTGGCAGCTTGTATTTCCCATCTCTTTGCCTTTTTAAAAATACAGACATGTTGATATATTAGGGGGATTTCTCCAACTTTATCGTTAACTTTATTACATTTTTTACTTTGTTACATTTAATATTAAAAATTCTTGTTCTCATATTGCTCCTTTTGTACTATGTTTTAATTTGTGCTTAAAAGATTTTTAATATCTTCCAGAGGATATAACTCTTATGCCTTTAAAAAAAGGAAATAAATACTTCTGTTCATTTTCTTGTGCCATTTTCTCTATTTGTTTGTCTTGATTCTTCTCTCTCTCTCTCTCTTTAAAATCCTCACTGAGGATATGGTTTTATTGAATTTAGAGAAGGAGGAAGGGAGAGAGAGAGAGAACATCAATGAAAACATTGATTGGTTGCCATGCCAGGGCCAGGGATGAAACCTGCAGCCTAGGTATGTGCCCTCATGGGGAATTGAACCTGGAAGCTGTTGTGTACAGGACAATACTATCACCAACTGAGCCACCAGCCAGGATGATTCTTCTCCTGGGTTGGTTTTTCTTAAATGCCAGATTGACCCTTCCTATTTATGAATGAAGCACCAGCTTGGGACTGGCACTGAGGCCGCAGAGGGCCCTGGAAAGGGAGGACTGTGCTGCCATGCTTTGCCTGAGCCTTGAGGCAGTATGGACACTCACATTATGAAGCAGCAAAAGAAAAGCATTCTGTAATAATTTATACCGGTAGGTAATTTTAGACTAGGGAATGATTTTTAAAAATCTGTATTTCTGTGACATTTATTCTGGTAGATAGACAGTAAATTCTTGCATATCTAGGACTCATTGCCATTGACTAAAATGGTCTAATGAAAAGCAGCTTAGGAGAGCTTGCAAAATAATTATTTAAACTTGGAAAATTCCAACTTTACACTTTTCTTTTTAGAGAAGAACCAAAGATGAAACATGGACAGCAGATGACCTGCGGAAATACCTTTGGGTGAATATGTTTAGAGTATTTGAGCTGGGGTCTGATTGGAGAGTTTTCCTGATTCTCAGCCCCACGCAACTTTGCTTCCATGTGGCTCATTTCAGGGGTGTTCTCAGCTCGTATGGGGAGTTGCTCTGGGTCTGTGGTGAGAAAGGGGTTTCCTAGCCCAGCCCGAATGTCACCAACTCTGTCTGCCTCTTTCATGGTTCAGAGCCCAGGCTGTGTGTGTACATGTGTGGTGTGCATAGTTTGTTTCTGTCGTGTGGGTGATGTGCACATATGTGGAGGGAGGCTTGGGGATTGAGGGAGATCGCCTGAGAGTTTTATAAGGAAGGTCCTTGTACTTGAGTAGGACCTGGCTGGGTCTTGGACACTGTGACACAGCTTCAGCACCGTGTTCTCTCTGTTTTTTCCTTCATGAAAATCTAAACTGAAAGAAGCTTGTGCATTCTCAAGGCTCAGCCCAGGCCTCCACAAGCGTTCCTTGTGGGCCATTTAGTCACTGACTTGCATGTTTATTCTGTTATTTCTTTTTTCTTCTTCTTCAGTATCCTGTTCATTTTTTTTCTCATTGGGGTGGAGTTTTAGGTTTGACTTGCTAACAAAGGGGAGTGTGTCTCCCACGCGGGCACTGGTCTGCAGGCACAGGAACGCCGGGACACCTCGGTGGCAGTGAGACTTCTCCTGCCCTGCCTGCCGGTGGGGGAGCAGGACACAGTGGCAGCCTGTGGTGTTAAGGCTGTCAGGCTCAGAAACCCTTTTCTTTTTCTTGCTTTGGCTGCACAGTCGGCACTTCCCAGGGAAGATAAGAAACACAAGGAAAAGAAGCTACATAAGGATTTGGAAACGGATGCCCCAGAGTCCAAGGAGCAGAAGCCCAGGGACCCAGACCGGGATGCCAAGCGCAGGGAGAGAGTGGCAGACAGAGACCGCCATGGCTCCAGGGAGCACCCTCGTGGAGACAGAGACAAAGAGAAGCCACGGGAGAAGAGAAAGGACGCCCGGGACCTGGACAGAGAGAAGCTGAGGGACAAGGCCCGAGAGCATGACACGGAGAAGCACCAGAGCCGAGGCAAAGAGCGGGAGCGTGAAGGGGAGCACCGGGTGAGGAGGGAGGAGCCCAAGCCCGCGGCCAGGCTCCACAACTGGCCTGAGCACAGGATGCGGTCAGGTACGTGCCTGGGCTGTGGCCCTCCCAGGGCCAGGCACGTGGGCCAGCCCCTCTGAAGTGCCCACTCCCATGTTATCCTTGCCCTTGGTTTTCGGAGGCTCAGCTTCGTGTTGGGTTGTGCCCATGCTGAACTGTGTGCTTTACAAGATGGTTTTCTTTTCGGTATTTTAAAACTCATTTCAGTGAATGAAAGGAGTAATGATTTTCTATTTGCTAGAGTTTTACTATTGAAACATTCCAGGTTAATTATCTTTGTAAATCTCAATCCACATTGTAGGTAAACAAAAGTTATGCTCTTTGGTTAGAGAATTTCTCAGAAGTATCTGTTTTATTTTAAGCAACTAGAGGCCTAGTACATGAAATTCATGCATGGGGTTGGGGGGCTCCTCTTAGCCAAGCCTGGACCCTCTCCAATCTGGGACACCTTGGGGGATGTCCCGCTGCTGTTTTCGGCCCAATCCCAGGGACATGCCTCTCACAATCCAAGACCACTGGCTCCTAACTGCTCACCTGCCTGATTGCCCCTAACTGCCCCCCCCCCCCCACTGCTGGCCTGGTCACCCCAAACTACCCCCCCTGTGGGCCTGGTTGCCCCGAACTGTCCCCCCTACTGGCCTGGTTGCCCCCTACTGTCCCCCCTGCCCATCTATTGTAGTAGCCCCGTGCAGCCTGCTGGTCAGTCGTTTGGTTGTTCCTCGCTAACCCCCTTGCTGGTCTGGTCACCCCACAAAGCCTGCTGTTTGATTGTTACTGTGAGGGTGTGGTGACCAGTTTGCATATTACCCTTTTATTAGTATAGGCATTTAACAATTTGTCTGAATATTTAATTTGGTCCTTATCTTTGAAAATGTTGATTCTCTTCATTTTAAGCATAATGACTTTTGTCTTGGCAGATTCAAAAGTGAAAATCTAGTTTTCACTATTGGCGGGAGCTGTGTGTATTGTAACTGGTTGTGTGTGGCTCTGCTGGTCCCTTTGGCCTCTCTCATAGGTGGCAGGGCAGCGGCTGGCTGTAAGTGGTGCCCTCCTCCACTCATCCCAAGGTCGCAGTGACTCTCTTGCAGCTGAGCACTTGGCGGAAATGTCTGCCTAGCGGGGCATTTTTCTGGATGTGCTACCCCAGGGCCCAAAGGTGTGTGCATTGGGCTGGTGCCGCTGAGTCCCAGCAGCTAGGCTGCTCCTGCCAGGTTGCCTCCTTAGCAGTTGCCACTGTCATCTCCTTTATTCTATTTTTGTATGTGATTTTTAAAATTTTTTATTTATCTTTATTGTTGAAAGTATTACAGATGGCCCTCTTTTTTCCCCATTGACCCCTTGGAGCCAGCCCCAACACCTCACTCCAGGCTTCCCCGCACTATTGTCTGTGTTCAGGGGTTATGCACATGTGCATCCAAGGTCTTTGGTTGATCTCTTCCCAGCCACCCACCCAACCCTGCCATCCTTCTGAGATTCATTTTTATTTTAGATTCCAGGACTTTTTATTTTTGAGATTATAGAATGTGGTCTAATAGAAGGCTATGTTTTCATGTGTTAATAAATAATTTTGTAATGAGGTATTTACAGAAAAGACTGCAGCAAGATGTTAGGGGGCCTTTTGGATGTCTGAACTTTGGGAATGTTAAAAGTATGTTTTCTTGCCCTTGCCAGTTTGGCTCAGTGGATAGAGCGTCAGCCTATGGATTGAAGGGTTCCAGGTTTGAATCCAGTGACAGGCATGTACCTCGGTTGCAGGCTCAAGCCGTGGCCCTTATTGGGGCATATGCAGGAGGCAGTCAATCGACATCGATGTTTCTCTCTCTGTCTCTCCTTCTCGCTTCCACTCTCTCTAAAAAAAAAAAAAAAAATCAGTGAAAAAATGTTCTCTGGTAAAGATTAACAACAAAAAACAAACAATAAAAGTATGTTTTCTTTTTATAGTAAGTAAAGTAAGAACTGAAGAGAACGCGAGGAGAGATGAGAACTCTGAAAGAGGAGATGAAGAGAGAGAAAGAAGATACCGAGAAAGGAAGGTACGCATACCAGGCCCCAAACACTGCAAGTCAATGGCATGCTGGTGTTAGAGGCGTTGGGGAAATTTTGTAACAGAGACTTCGAGGCTTGGGAAGACACCAGGGGTTAAGCTCTGCATTAAATCATCATTATGTCCTCATGGTCATTTCTGGAAGAGAACTTGCTGGATCAGGGTAAATGCAGACGTCCCCCATTCGCCTTACATAAAGGCTTTAGTTACTTATGTCCTCAGGGTGCTGTTCCTGTGTCCTCAGCAGATGTGTCCCAGGCGGTGTTCTGACTCAGGAGGATGGGTACATGGCATTTGTAGGCCTGTGGCAGGTGTGTCCTGCACGCTGATATCTGATACCTGTGGCAAAGCCACCTGTTGCATTTGTTCCCTTTCTAGTGGAGTCCTTCTTTAAAAAAAAAAAAAAATTCTTTATTGTTGAAAGTATTACATATGTCCTCCCCCCCCCCATAGACCCCTACCAGCCCACCCCCTCCCCCCTGCCTCACTGTCTGTGTCCATGGGCCATGCGTATGTGCATACAATGTCCTTGGTTGATTACCTCCCACTCATCCTCCCCTGCCTTCCCTAAAAAATTCCACACTCTGTTCCAGGCTTCTCTGTTTCTGGATCCATTCTGTTCTTCCCATTTGGATGCCTTTTATTTCTTCTTATATGATCACTGTGGCTAGGACTTCCAATACTATCCTCCTATCTAATAAAGAGGGAATATTCAAAATGCCTAAACCTGTTTGGCTCAGTGGATAGAGCGTCAGCCTGAGGACTGAAAGGTCCCAGGTTCGATTCCGGTCAAGGGCATGTACCTTGGTTGAGGGGTTGTGCTCTCATCGATGTTTCTAACTCTCTATCCCTCTCTCTTTCTCTCTGTAAAATATCAATAAAATATATTTTTTTTAAAAAAGGCACAAATTGACCATCATGCTGTCACAAAGATGGCGGTGCCCAGTCCCCTCAGTCCTGCCGGATTCCCATAGTCTTTTCAGCCCAGCAGGGGCATGGCAGGCACACAGTTCAGTCGGACCCGCCCTCAGCCCCTCAGCCCCTCAGCTCCACTGGGCCGGCCAGAGGGGCAGGTAAGCCTCGGACGACGGCTGCCCAGCCGCCTAGGACTGCCCAAGGCTCAGGTAACCAGGGCTGGACAAGGCTTGTGCTGCCGGCAGTGGCAGCAGCAGAGGTGTGATGGGGGGCATTGCCTTCCCCTGATCGCCAGGTCACCTCCTGCCCCAGAGCGCTCCCGGACTGTGAGAGGGGGCAGGCTGGGCTGAGGGACGCCCCCTCCAGTGCATGAATTTTCATTCACCGAGCCTCTAATGTTGAATAAGATTGGAGACCACAGACATCGCTGTCTTGTTCCTGTTCTTAGGGAAAATGGTTTTAGTTTTTACCCATTGAGTATGATGTTGGCTATAGGTTTGTCATCTATGGCCTTTATCATGGTGAGATATGCTTCCTTTCTTTCCACTTTGCTGAGAGTTTTTATCAAAAATGGGTGTTGAATGCTTTTTGTGCATCTATTAATGTGATCATGTGATTTTTGCCTTTCAATTTGTTTATGTGAAGTGTCCCGTTTATTGATTTGTAATTGTTGTACCAGCCTTCCATCCCTGGATTAAATCCCACTTGGTCATGGTCCTTTTAATGTATGGCTGGATCTGATTTGCTAATATTTTTTTCATGATTTTATTATCTATGTTCATCAAGGATATTGGCCTGTAATTCTCTTACTTTGTAGTATCTTCATCTGATTTTGTAATTAGGGTAATGGTGGAATAATAAAAAGAGTTTGAAAGTGTCCCTTCTTCTGAGATTTTTTGGAATAATTTGAGGAGTATAGGTGTTGTTTCTTCTTTGAATGTTTGTTAAAACTCCCTGTGAAGCTGTGGACCAGGGCTTTTATTTGCTGGGAGTTTTTTGATCACTGCTTCTATTTCATCAGTTGTTATTAGCCTAATCAGGTTTTCTGATTCTTCCTATTTCAGTTTTGGGAGATTATATTTTTCTAAGAATTTGTCCACTTTATCTTCATTGTCCAGTTTGTTGGCACACTAGTATAGTTGTTCATAGTGTTTTCTTACAATCCTTTGTATTTCTGTGGTGTCAGTGGCTACTTCTCCACTTTCGTTTCTGATTGTATTTATTTGGGACCTCTCTCTTTGTTTCTTGATGAGTTTGGCTAACAATTCATCAATTTTGTTTATCTTTTCAAAGAACCAGTTCTTGGTTTCATTGATTTTTTTTTTTTTTAATATTGTGTTATTTTTTAGTCTGCATATCATTTATTTCTACTCTAATCTTTATTATTTCCTTCCTTCTACTTACTCTGGGCTTTTCTTATTTTTCTCTTTCTAGTTCTTTAAGATGTAGGGTTAGCCAAAATGGTTTGGCTCAGTGGTAGAGCATCGGTCTGCGGATTGAAAGGTCCCAGGTTCGATTCCGGTCAAGGGCATATATAATACATTGGTTGTGGGCACATTCCCGGTAGGGGGTGTGCAAGAGGCAGCTGGTCAATGTTTCTCTCTCATTGACGTTTCTAGCTCTCTATCTCTCTTCCTTCCTCTCTGTAAAAAATAAATTATATATATATATATATATATATATATATATATATATATATATATATATATGATGTAGGGTTAAATAGTTCATTGTTGATTTTTTATGTTTTTTGAGGTAGGCCTGTGTGCTATGAACTTCCCTCTCAGGACTGCTTTCACTGTGTCCCAGAGATTTTGGGTTGTTGTGTGCTCATTTTCATTGGTTTCTAGGAAGTTTTTTATTTCTTTTTTGATCTTGTTGGTAACTCATTTATTGTTTAATAACTTGTTATTTAGCCTCCATGTGTTTGAATGTTTTTGGATGTTTTTACTGTAGTTGATTTCTAATTTCATTCTGTGATCTGAGAAGATGCTTGATATAATTCCAATCTTCTTGAACTTGTAGAGACTTGTTTTGTATCCTAACATGTGGTCTATCTTTGTTAATGATCTATGTGTACATGAGAAGAATGTATATCCTGCAGCTTTGGGGTGAAATGTTCTATTAATGTCATTTAAATACATCTAACCCAGTATATCCTTTAGAGTAACTGTTTGACTGATATATATATATATATTTTTAATCTGGAAGAACTATCCAGTGAAGTCAGTGGGGTGTTAAAGTCCCCTAGTATGACTGTATTGTTGTTGATCTTTCCCTTAAAGTCTTCTAGAAGTTGTTGTGTTTGTTTCTTTTTAATATTTAATGCATATATGTTTACCAGGGTTATATTTAGTGCATATATGTTTACCTGGGTTATATTCTCTTGTTGGATTGATCCCTTTGTTGTCTCTTGTAATGGCCTTCATTTTTTTTTTCTGTGTCTTCTTTTTAAAAAAAATAAATCTTTATTGTTCATATTATTACAAATGTTCCTCATTCCCCGCCCCCCCCCTCCATTGCTCCTCTCCACCAGGTTCCCACCCCACCCTCTGCCCTTTCCCCACCCCCATTGTCCTCATCCATAGGTGCACAGTTTATGTTCAGTCTCTTCTCACACCCCCATCTCCCCTTTTCCCCAAGAATTGTCAGATCACTCCCCTTCCATACCTCTGATTCTATTATATTCAACAGTTAATATTGTTCATCAGATTTTTTTTTTAATTCCCTTGGTTTTTAGATTCACTTGTTGATAGTTACGTATTTGTTGTTCATAATTTTTATCTTTATTTACTTTCTCTTCTGAAAGAACCCCCTTCAGCAATTCATATAATTCTGGTTTGGTGGTGATGAACACCTTTAGCTTTTTTTTTATTATCTGGCCTTCGATTCTGAGTGATAGCTTTGCTGGGTAGATTATTTTTGCCTGTAGGATTTTACTATTCATCACCTTGAATATTTCTTGCCATTCCCGTCTGGCCTGCATGGTTTCTGTTGAGAAATCAGCTGATGATCATATGGGTGCTCCTTTATTGGTAACTACCTGCTTTGCTCTTGCTGCTTTTAATATTCTCTCTTTGTCTTTTGCTTTTGGAATTTTAATTATGATGTGTCTTGGTGTGGTCCTCTTTGGATTCCTTTTGTTTGGAGTTATGTGCGCTTCCTGGACTTGTAAGTCTATTTCTTTCCCCAGGTGGGGGAAGTTTTCTGTCACTATTTCTTTCAGTGTGTTTTCGATATCTTGCTCTCTTTCTTCTTCTGGGACCCCCATAATTCTGATGTTGGTTCGCTTGAAGTTGTCCCAGATGTTTCTTACATTATCTTCAACTTTCTGGATTCTCTTGTCTTCTTGCTTCTGTGGAGGAGTATCTTCTGGCTCTTTATGTTCCAAATCTTTGACTTGATTCTTGCGATCTTCCATTCTGTTTTTAGGACTCTGTATAATATTTTTTATAAATATTTTTAATTTTTATTTTATTTCATTTCTCTGTATATTTTATTTATTCTTTATTTCTTGTTGATCCCTTATTATTTCTTGTTGATCCCTTTACATATTCTCATAGGTCTCGTTTATTTTATCTGCCTTTTCTAGGAAATTCTTGAAAAACCTTATAAGTGTGGTTTTGAACTCTGTATCCTGTCGCTTTTTGTCCTCCATTTCTTTCATTTGTGATGTTTCCTTGTCTCGGCATTTTCGCAGCTTCTCTGAGTTGGTAGCCTTAAAAGTCTCTGTGTTCAGCTTGGATGGGGAGGAGTTTTGGGGTGGAGCCTACAGCCTTGGCTTCCGTCAGCCCCCCTATGCGGCTCCTGAGTCTCTGTTCCTCAGGGTCCTTCGGTACTCACTTCAAGCACCTCTGAGAGAAAGGTGCCCTCGAGTTTCGCCCGCTACCAAACCGTCTAGGCTCTCCCCCAATGAGCCCGGAACTGGGGTTCAGTTAAGTTGGAAGTGGAGTTGGAAGTGGGGTTCAGACCAGTCTGGAGCTTTTGTCTCCTTCCCACCAGGGCAATCAGCGGCACAGTCAATCGTCCGTTCTCTGTGTGCAATGTGCGCGCCTCCGGGACTTTTTTCGCCGCTCCCCTGGGTTTCTGCCTTACAGCCCAGGCTCCCTCTGTATGAGCCTGGGTCCCTAGGGTCTGGCCTAGAACTGAGGTTCAGTGCAGTCAGAACTGGGGCTCAGCACAGTCTGGAGCTTTTGTCTCCTTCCCGTTAGGGCAATCTAGCAGCAGAGTCAACAGTCCGTCCTCTGCGCGCAATGTGCGCGCCTCCGGGGGCTCTGCCTTTCGCCACGCCCCTGGGATTCTGCCTCACAGACCAGACTCCCTCTGTATGAGCCTGGGTCCCCAGGGTCTGGCCTAGAACCGGGGTTCAGTGCTGTCGGATCTGGGGTTCAGCACAGTCTGGAGCTTTTATCTCCTTCCCGCTAGGGAACGCCAGCCAGGCACTCAGCCTCCCCCTCCTCTCTGCGTGCACAGCGTGTCTCCGTACCTTAGGTTGTTACAGCTCCTCTGCTTTTCCTTCTGGTTTTCTCTTTCCTTCTCGTTGTAGAATTTCCAGTCAGTCGACTTTCCTGTAGTTCTGGGTAATGTCCGTTTTGTATTTTAGTTGTATTTTATTGAAATTGTTGTGTGAGGCTGTGGTTAGGTGTTTACCTGTGCAGCCATCTTGGATCCTCTCTGATAGCCTTCATTTTAAAGTCTATTTGTTGGATATGATTATTGCTATTTCATCTTTTTTCTTTTTTCTTTTTCATGTCCCTGGAAAACTTTTTTCCAGCCCTCACACTCATCTGTGTGTGTCTTTTGTTCTGAGGTGGGTCTCTTGTAGACAGCATATAGTTGAGTCATGTTTTTGTATCCATTCATCTACCTTACACCTTTTGATTAGAGCATTTAATCCATTTACATTTAGGGTTATTATTGAGAGTTATTTATTTATAGCCATTTTAATTCTGTATGGCTAGGTTTCTCTCTCTGTTTCTTCTTCTCAGCAATCCCTTTGGCATTTCAGGTAATGTTGGCTTGGTGGTGATGAACTCCCATTAGCCTTTTTTTTTTTTTTCCCCCCTCTGGGAAGCTCTTTTTTTGACCATCTATTTTGATTGATAGCCTTGCTGGATATAGTAATTTGGTCTCAGATGCTTGCTTTCCATTACCTTGAGTACTTAATGCCATTCCCTTCTGGCCTGTAGAGTTTTTGATGAGAAATCAGGTGTCACTCTTATGGGAGCTCCTTTGTAGGTAACAGTTTGCTTTTCTCTTGCTGCCTTTAATATTCTCTCTTTGTTTTTAATTTTTGGTATTTTAATTATGATGTGTTTGGGCATTGGCTTGTTTGGCTTCTTCTTGCTTGGGGTTCTCTGTGTTCCCTGAACTTGTGTGACTTTTTCCTTTACCAGGTTAGGGAAGTTTTCTGCCATTATTTCTTCAAACACATTCTACAGCTTTTTCTCTCTATGTCACAGTCTTTCCACAGGAATCTGGAGAAGGGCTATGCATAGATGAATAGAAAATAGACAAGGTTTTTAAATTCAATGGAAAGGATTGAGTTCTTTCATGTCCTTTTAAATTGATGCCAGGCATCAAAGGTATCAGTCTGCAGTAAACTTTCTGGGCCATCAGTTCTTTGAGTCCCCTTCCCAATCACTGTCCAACAGTTTTTTATGAGTTCCTTTCTCAATCACTGTCCCCTGTGATATGACAGCAATGATACTCTAGTTCTGGATGGTGGACAAATGGTGAGCAATGGCAATGCAGGTCTGACCTTCTTTGGCTTGGTCCTGAGCAACCTGTGCTGATGCACAGCTAATGACTGCTAGCATGGCAAGGCATCTTCATTATCCCCCATCTCTGGACTCTCTCCTCTGTCTCATCAGCGTGTTGCTTGGGACTACTGCTGTCTGTGGGTGGAGTAGTCTGGATACCTCCTCCTGTGATCCATTGTTGCAGGAATCCATACAGGCTTAGAGTAGTTTTCTGGAAATATATAAGCATATTCTTGATCAAAGGCTATTAAAGGGATCCTTTTTATAAATTAGACTTGGGATCTTTTTATTTTGCCAAACCATTATCCTTTGGCTTATTCTGACATTATGTGTGTCTCGCTATCAGCATTACAAGTGAAAAAATTTAAAGTAATTAAGGCTTAATATAGTTTACTTACATGAGATTACTTCACTATCCCCCTTTTTTTTTGTTTTAAATATCAAAGGCTTTTGGAAATTCTATAATGCAGCCTTGATAGCTTTTAATTCAATTCTTTGCACAGAAATATGACTGCTCTGGACTCATTGCATGATAAGCAGTTTTTACTGAGATGAACTATCAGTAAAAAATAGTTAATGCTCCAAGAACAGGTTCCTACCTAGAATAACTAAGTTCCCTTGAATATTCACTTATTTCATTCTGCCAATTTGAATCAGTCTGAAATAAGGCTTATTTTCTAACTTCATTTATCCTTGCATGTGGACAGTAAATGACACTAATTGAATTTCTGCTATCAGTTTGGAATATATTTACATAAATTTTATTTAAGGAGAATTAAGTGCAAATTATTTACTTTCTTTGTGAGGCCTAATACATTGAATTTCAATTTCAGTTTCTCAGACATTTGAAGGAAAAGCTCCCTTTTTTCCTCCCAGAGTAATTTCCAGGTTGCATTTAGGAAGCTTCTTTTAAGTATCATTTTTCTTCCTTTTAAACCAAGCAACACATTTGGTTGCTTTTCAGATGCTAGCTAATGCTGCTATGCCTATATTTTAAGTGACTCTCATTTTATTCATGGTGACTTTATTAATGATCAAATTTAATGCTTGAATAATAACCTTCAGTTTACCCTGTAAATATTAGCAGAAGAGATTTTAAAATTTCTCCTTTTTATTAAGCTTAAAATTTACTTTTAAACAGTTTTTTTTTTTTTTTTTTTTTTTTTTGGCTAGTGCTCATTTGCATACACAGAGGGGTTATAGGAGGTCTTAGGAAGTATTTCAGAGGACTGGCGGTATGCAAATTTTTACCTTGGCCTTTGTTAAAGCCAATTGCTTATAAACATATTAACTTCTCATATAACTATACACTGACAAGCCTGAGATGGGCATCATGTTACCCCTGAGCATCCATGTAGTCTGGGGTTCAGTGATGGCAAAACCATGGTGCCCGGTCTTAAACATCCCTGTGTGTGAGGTGCAGGGATATGAACAGCCTCAGAGACAGCCTGTGAGACAGCCTACGGAGAGATTGTCACAGGAGCGCCTGCTCTTGAGCAGCCTGGGATGTGCTGGAGTTGGGGGAGGATGACAGATGTGACCAGGGACCTAGAGAAGTCTAGACTGGACAGGGATTTGAGCTTTGTTCCCCATCAGGAGGAGGCGGTGGCTGCCGGGTTGTGCCGCCCGCAGGTGGGTGGCCAGCGATGCCGAGGGCTGTCTTTGTGGAGCGTGTCGGCAGGGAGTGTGGAAGGTCCCTGCAGCAGATGGAGGATTGGTGGTTTGGCCTTCCTTGCCTTTGTCGGAACATGCATGAAAGCGTGTGCGTCTCCTGTGCTCACGCACCTTTCCCCCTGCCCTTTTGTAGTTGCAGTATGGTGACAGTAAGGACAACCCCCTTAATTACTGGCTTTATAAAGAGGAGGGTGAAAGAAGACACAGGAGGCACAAAGAGGCTGATCGAGGAAAGAGGCATCCTGAGAAAAGCTGCACCAGGGAGAAGAGAGAGAAGTACTCCAAAGAAAAAAGCAGCCCGCTCTCCAAAAATGAAGGGGAAAGAAGACACAAAGAGAAAGGACATAAGGAAGGCTTTTCCTTGGAGGACGAGAGGCACCGAGGCATTGTGGACAGGAAAGAGCGGCCATCGAAAGAGGAGCAGAGGAAAAGGGAGCTCAAGGTGCGTGTGCTGGTGCTGCTGGCCCGGCCATCCCGGGCGCCCTGGAGCAGGAGCACGACTGAGTGTAGCCAGCGGCACTGCTGAGTCATCGCCGCGTCAGACATGGTTCATGTCTGTTCTGTGGTCAGTACAGAGACATTCCTGACTAGGAGACAGGAAGGCTTTTTGACACTTTTCAGAAATCTATCGTAAAATTTTGAAATGTAACAGAGAAAGCTGATATTTTATTTATTTATTTATTTATTTAGTCATCACCTGAGGATATTTTTTCCATTGATTATTAGAAGGCATGCAAGGGCAGGGAGAGGGGGAGAGGGAGAAGAGAGAAACAACGAAGGGAGAAAGATATGTTGATTGGTTGCCTCCCTGGCTCCAGGGATCGCACCTGCAATCAGATCCATTCCCTTGACCAGGAATCTAACCGGAGACTGACCTTTGGCCCATGGGCCCGCACTCTTAACCACTGAACACCGGCCAGGCCTGTCAGCCGCCTGTCCGTGGCCATTTCCACAACCTAATGTGTTTTACCTTAAACCATTTATTAATGTAAGAGAAGATTATTAAAATTTTTTTTCTACAGGTGCATAGATCTGTGAAATAGCCACATGCCATATGTTTGAAAGTTTAATTTTAAGCAGGGTAAGGAACTAATCCTACTTTTCTAAAAAGATTATGAGATTGATAAGTATAACTTTCTCTTACTGAGCTACTGCACAGTCACCTTTTAATATATCTACTGTTGTTCATCCTGTTTACGTTATTACCTGACTAAAAATACATATGGCATAGCTGCTGCTGTTAAATTTTGAGTCCATGCTTGTTTTGCAGAGTTTATTAATTACAGTTAATTCATTTTGATTTACTAATTAATGGCTATGGAATTTTTTCTTTTACAGAATGTTGAACACAGAAACCAGGGTGGCAGTTCAAAGAGAGATGGGACTGGCGGCCAGTAAGGAATGCGTGTCCTCTGGCTGATTATTATGCGTAACACGTGGAATGCTGAATTTTTCTTATTGGGCCTAATTATAGCCAGAAATGACAATAAGCGATAGATATACTTTACTTACTCAACCCTCCCAATCGTATCCGAAGTACACTAGGAAAATGGAAACTTGCTACAAGTTATTGATCTTATTCTGCCTTTTTGTATTTGCTCATGCAAAATTAGAAAATCAGAACTCACTTTGGGGGAGTAGCTCATTTGGAAGATGGCCCCTCCCGGGGGGACTGCCCAGCCCTGGAGGAAAGAACGTCTGTGGGAGGGCTCTTGTTCCACATCTGATACCACGGGACAGGCCCACCATCCCAGCCCCAGGGCTGTGGCTGCAGTGAGGCCCGCAGGACTTAGAGCAAGGGCGTGGGCACCAGTGGCTTGTCTGCCTCTCTCTGGGCTGTCGGGGATCCTTCAGAGCCTTTTCTTCACAAAAGTGATACCCATTTTGAGTGGGTTTTGTGAAGATTAAAGATTAGAGTGTATGAATAACCTCATTTTTTATATAAGCTGTAGATTTTAGTTTGTTCTTTATGGCAGCCCTATTTGGCAGTTCTTTTTCACAGATTTGGAAAAGGCAGACTAAATGCCTTGCCCAAATTCTTCCAAGTTTGAACAAAGTTAGCACTTAAACCCAGGGGTGCAAATTCCGGGCCTTTGTGCTGCCAGCCTGCTGGAATGTACAGGGAAGCTGTGCTCAGCTGTGGCCTCCTCGGCCACACGCTACAGTAAACGGGGTGAATGTAAGTTCTGAAAATTGAGAATTAATTTGAACATTTGAAAGCTTTAATTTTAGGTTCCAACTATCATATAGCATATGATTACCAAATAGAACATTGTAAGGTAAATCTTCCTTTTGTTTTAAATTTTAAAAAAATATATTTTATTGTTTTTTTACAGAGAGGAAGAGAGAGGGATAGAGAGTTAGAAACATCGATGAGAGAGAAACACCGACCAGCTGCCTCCTGCATACCCCCCACTGGGGATGTGCCTGCAACCAAGGTACATGCCCTTGCCCGGAATCGAACCTAGGACCCTTCAGTCCCCAGGCCGACACTCTATCCACTGAGCCAAACCGGTCCCGGCTAAATCTTCCTTTTGGAAATCCAAATATTACATTAAGCATAAAATAACATTTGGGATTGACTAATAAAATTATAGGAATTTTCTAGAACTCATATAAGGATGTATTAATAGATTCATATACAAGTTTGTGAAAACTCAGTTTCTTCTCTTTATGGGAAATGTTTGTGTTGGGATTACTGCTGAAACAGTAGAAGTGCTAGGAACACTTAGTGTTCACAGTTCTGATAAAAGCACGCTTTGGAAACTGCCATTTACAGTGGCACTTCATCTTGTCCAATATTGAGAAGAGCCTTTGCTGACATCTAAAACGACCTATTTTAGAAAAATTAATTTTGGTTTTGATCATCTTTTCTTTCTAGGCATGCAGAGGATGTAGTGAGGAACAGTGGGAAAGATAAAGACTCGAGAAGGAAGGTAAGACTGTCACGCTGACCTTTCTGTGCAGGAGGCTAGCCAGGCACTAGTTTTGCCTGATGGGTCACTGGAGTGGTGGCTCCCAGAGGCACCTAAGAACCACGCCAGATTAAAAGCCTGAAAGAGATTGGAGGCAAAAAGATGGACAAGAAGCCATCAAGCTGTCAGAGCTGGAGTGGCTGTGCTGGTGCCACAAAAGGAACTGGACACGGAGTGTCAGGAGGTAGAGGGATGCCTCATAAGGATAAAATGATTAGCTCAGCAGGAAGGTTAGCAGTTACCTGTGAACACACACCTAACAGATACAGGAAGCAAAAGTGACAGACTTAAAGGGAGAAATAGAAAATTCTGTGTCACTGAGACTGCAGCACCCACTCTCACTCGCTGATGCAGTGACAGCCTTCCAGTCTAATCCCTACAGCCAGGTGAAAGGGACGCATTCCTGGGAGGTGTAAGTTATGGAAACTGCCTCAAGAAGAAATAGCAAGTCTGAGCAGCCCTATGCTGAGTAAGGAATTGCATTAATGTTGAAAGTCTTCCCAGAGAGAAATCCAGGTCATGTGACCTCATGGCCCGCTCCTCCTGGGAGTGAAGTGCTTCCTCTCGTCACTGTGGTGTCAGCACTGCGAGAATCAGACCATACCCTTCCCAGTCCTCCGTGTTGCGGCTGTCAGAAGAGCAGACACAGAACAGTCTTCATCACTGATTGTAGCTGCAGTGGTGCACCAGTTATAATGCCAGAAAACCATTTTTCCAGGCTTCTTGTTATCTATATGCCAGAGGCCCGGTGCACGAAAGTCATGCACAGGTAGAGTCCATAGGCCTGGCTGACAATCAGGGCCCATCAGGTTCCCTGTGGTGGCATGCGGGTGGCGAGGGAAGGAGGCCCCATCTGGCAGCTAGAAGGAAGGCCCTGGTTGGGAGCTGGCAGCCAGGGAAGGGAGGCCCTGGCCAGCAGCCAGAAGGGCCTGATTGGCCCTGATGGTTGGCCAGGCCTCGGGACCCTACCTATGCACGAATTTTGTGCATAGGGCCTCTAGTTATAGATAATATGGCAGATTTTGGCCTCTGTTATTTCATACGTGTACACAGAAACACACAATTTTACATGAATTATTCAATTTTACATGAATAGTTTGTGCAGCGTGTGGGTCTGTTTTATTTGTTCACTTTTGGGGGTGGTGGGTCACTCACTCTTCAGTTACGACCACACCTGAGGAAAAATTAGCCTAACCTACACTTCTTCCCATAGGATCTTCTTTTTCATGAAATCCCTTTCAATCATGTTGATGTGTCTTTGGGGACCTTAGCACCTTTTTCTGTTTCATTCGCCCTTCTGTGCCCCATGCAGTGGGCTGTTCCTCCCAGCCATGTGGAAACCCTCCATTTCAGTCCCCAGGCCGATGCTCTATCCACTGAGCCAAAACAGCAAGAGCCATCTTGGTATTGCTTAAATACCATTTCAGTCCCCAGGCCGATGCTCTATCCACTGAGCCAAAACAGCAAGAGCCATCTTGGTATTGCTTAAATACCATTTTTTTCGACATATAATCAATATAAGAAATGATCAGAGAGACATTTACATTCTTCTTCAAGCAGGAGCAGCCTAAAGCATGCAGGAGTGACACTGGAGACCCGGCAACTCCTTGGGCCGTGGGGCCTGTGTCTGCGGTGCTGCCCGGAGGCTGGGGATTCCTGTGCCTGCAGGCCCTGCAGTCTGGGCACATGGGAAGCTCTCCCTTTCCTTCCTGGCGACACTGAGTAGTTTGGGGCAGTGGTGCTTGGAGTCCTGCCTTCCTCGTACCAGTGCCCCCGCAGCTGTTCCCATGCTGGGCAGTCTCACTGTGCCCGCCCCTCACACTGGCACTAGGCAGTAGGCACCATCATCCCCTCACTTCCGCGAGGAGAGATCAAGGCACAGAGAGTTACCCCATCAGTACCACTGAGGGCAGCCCCTCCAAGGAGGAGGGGAGCTGGTGGGCTGTGGGTGCTGGGAGACCGTCCCTTGGCTGCTGACCCCCAGCACAGCCACGATGAGGGCCCCGCCGTGTGGAAGCTGGCTCCGAGGGCAGGAGGTGAAGACGCCGCGGTACGGGGCGCGTCTTGTGATACAGACATACCTCACTCGTGTTTGCTCGACCCTGACCCAGCATTTCAGTAGGGGAATGAGTGAAGGGGGAAGAGGCCTGAACGTGACCTTTGTGCTCACACTTGTCTGAGAATCTGTCAGCGGTCGCAGGCAGCCTTGGTCTCAGGGTTGAGGGGGGGAGGGGCTTGCTGAGTGCGGTGCCTTCCTCTGAGGGCCCAGGGAGGCTGGCACAGCGCTTTGCAGGGGACAGGTTCCGGATGCATGAGTGCCAGCCTTCTCATCCTTGCTCTGCATTTAAATTCAAAAGTGGAAGATTGGAGCAACTGAATACAGACATCACACAACCTGAGGTTCAGGCCATGTCAGGGAGCGAGACTCCAGGTCACAGGTCGCTGGGGAAATGGATGCTGCTCCAGAGACCACAGCAGCAGCATGCCCTCTTACAGCGAGGACTGTGCTCATAGAAGCTCTTTCCAAAACACAGGAAACACTGCAGACGTGACAGGCTCTGTGATGGCACATCTTGTCACTGTCCCCAGCTGGTTCTAGCTGTGCAGAGAAGTACGATGCCACCTGTCCTCCCTGGCAGAGGGTCTGGCACGTGGTGGGGCACTGCGTGTTTGCTGGGCACAGACTGTCTGACGGTCACGGGGGGTCACAGAGAGCTCGCACCGGGTCAGCCTTGTTTTTCCTCTGGTGTGTGACTTGCTTCCCTGTGCAGTGCATGTCAGTGCTGTGCCTGCCGCGTAGGGACTGCACAGGCCCACGTGCCAGGAGGACCTTTGCGTGGGGTTTTCCTCTGCACTTCGCTCCGGATAACTCCGCAGCCCAGGCGTGAGGTATTCCTGCAGCCCTTGCACCCAAACCAGGTGCCTTCTGGGACCTGTGCAGACCCTGGGACACGGCTGAGCACGCCTCCCTCCGGCGGATCTCTCTCTCCTCATCCCCAGGTGCAGGTGCTGAGGGACAGTCTGTCTTCCCTGACGGAAGGGGGGCGTGCCGAGGAAGCTCCACACCGGAGACCGCCTTCGTGTATCTCAGTCACCGGAGCACGCGGCAGTTCACACGGGCTGCCGAGTGTGTGCGAGGGTGTGTGTGTGCGAGGGTGTGCGAGTGTGCGTGTGAGCGAGTGTGTGCAAGTGTGCGCGCGCGTGTGCGTGAGTGTGTGCGTGTGCGCACACGTATGTGCGAGTGTGTGCAAGAGGGTGTGTGCGAGTGTGTGTGAATGTGTGCGTGCGCGTGCACTGCCTGCAAATGTAGGGATGTGTTCATGATAGGACATAAATTAGGGAGAGGAAGTGCTAAAGCTTGGAATTTATTTATATAAAACTTTTTTTCTTTAGCCATCAGAATTACAGAAGTTTCTCAAAAAAGGATATGTTTATTAACTGCTTTCTCTTTTTAGTCATACTAGTTAATTAGAAAATTCTTAAAGAGTTTTGGGATAGGTCGTTAGTTTTATAAATACATTTTTAAGTTAGCGATTTCAAGTGAATCTCAGACAATGTGGTTTCCCAACCTATTTGCAAGAATCAAATTTATGATTGACTTTTTTTGTTATGTGTGTGATTTTTACCTCTAGGAAATTGAAAAGGAAGACATTGACTTAGAAAATGTTGACTACATGGCCAGTTTTGAAGATGATTTTGAAGTATGTATAAACATTAAAAATTTTCTTGGCTTAAAATAATTTGTCCTTAAAATCAGTGTAAGTATAGTGACTTATAGCTTTTTTTCTCTCTTTACTACTCTTAAGATTCCATATCTGTTTGATTTAGGTCTGTTATCTATAAAAAGTTTGTTATATGTCTACCAGTGCTTGCCAATATGATGTAATTAAATGACATAATTTAATTCATTGTTAAGTACACTGCATCCAATCATATATATGTATATGCATGTATATAGGTATGTATGCACGTGTGTGTGTGTGTGTGTGTGTGTGTATGTAGAGCATATATAATACACATGTCCTTATAGTCTAAGCCTGGGGGTTTGTTTTGTTAGTTTGTTACTTTTTTGTTTTATATTCCACATAGGACTGAAATCACATGGTTTTTGTCCATTTTGTCTGGCTTATTTCACTTAGCATGATATATTCCAGAGCCACACATGTTGTCACAAATGGCAGTATTTCATCTTTGCTTATGTTTGAGTCGTATTCTATTGTGTACATGCACCACGTCTTCTTTCCCCAACCATCCATCGATGGACAGGTTGTCTCCATGTCCTGTCTATTATGAATAATGCTTCAACAAATGTAGGGGTGCATATATCTATGAGTGTGTTTTCATATTTTAAAATAAATAACCAAAGTAGGATTGCTGGATCATATGGTCTCTCTATTCCACACAGTTTTCACAGTGGCTGCACCAATTTGCATTCCTACTGTCAGTGCCCAGGGTTCCCTTCTCCATATCCTCACCAGCACCTGTTATTGGTGTCCTATTGATAGAACCATTCTGACAGAGATGAGGTGGTTTCTCGTGGTTTGATTTGAATTTCTCTAATGACTAGTGACATTGAGCAACTTTTCATATGGCTGTGGCCATCTGTGTGTTTTTCTTGGAAAAGCAGATTTTGTTGTTGTTGTTGAGTTCTTTCTATATTTTGGATAGTAATCTTTATTGGAAGTATCATTTGAGAGTATCTTTGATGCATATATATTAGTAAATGTTATGTCTTCTTGATGGATTGCCCCTTTATCAATATAAAATGTCCGTCTTTTTATCTTGTTATCTTTTCTGTCTTGAAATTCATTTTGTCTGCTTGGTGTGTGGCTTGGCCCACTTTTCTCCGGAAACTGTTTGCTGGGAGTGTCCCCTCCCTCGCTTTAGCCGGTTTACGGCTGCGGCTGTGATCGTCTCTGAAAGGCAGTGTGTTGGTGGGTCTTGTGTTTTAGTCCACGAGCTCAGCCACACATGCTTGGGGTGACGCTGGCACTGGAGGACTTCCTGCAGCCCTTTCCCATGTATGTTCTGGCCGCTCTGTGTCTCCATCCTTTCTTTCCCTTTCCTTTCTGTCTGCTGTTCAGTCCGGTGGCTTTCTGTGACATTTTTCTTCATTCCCTCTTTCCTAATTTTGTTTTGCGGTTACCATGAGGTTTGTATAAAATACCTTGTAGACGGAGATGTAGTCCATTTTCTTCTGCTTAGCATCTCCATCCCCTTACACAATCCAGTCCCTCTCTCCTCCTTTCTATGCTGATGTTTTATGATGCATCCTTAACAAATTGCAGCAGCTCTAGGTACTTGTCTTGCTGTTTTTCTTTATCTTTGCTATAATTATTTAGTGCCCTGTTCTGAAGTAGAGGTGCAGTTTTCTGCCTCTGTCTGTCTGTCATCCTTTTTCACAGTTTTTTAAAAAGCATTTTTATTGATTTCAGAGAGGAAGGGAGAGGGAGAGAGAGAGAAACATCAATAATGAGAATCACTGACCGGCCACCTCCTGCACACCCCCACCTGAGACTGAGCCCGCAACCTGGGCATGCGCCTTCAACTGGAATCGAACCGTGACCCTCAACCCGCAGACACTCCACCCACTGAGCCACACCGCAGGGCCCCTCACAGTGTTGCTGCTGCTGTCTTTTTGCTTCAGGTGGAGGAGCCCCGTAAGCATTCCTTGTGGTGCGGTCCGAGGTGGTGAGTGCCCTCAGTGCTCGGTGGTCTGAGGAAGCTTTTGTTTCTCCATCAGCCGAAAGGATGACTTCATGGATATATTTTCCTGGGCTGGTGGTTTCTCTCTTTCCATATTTTGAGTATATAGTTTCACTCTCTTCTAGCCTGCAGGGGCTCCTGAGAAAGACAAAGATGATTGAATGGAGTTTTCTCTGTCTCTTTGTTCCCTGGCTGCCTTGAGAATTCCTTATCATTAACTTTGGCAGTTTTAACACAGAGTGTTTGGAGAAGGCTTTTTGCGCTGAGATGCTTAGATGCTCTGTAGCTTCCGGAACTGGAATGGCTTTTCCTCCCTGGGTTTCAGCAGTCCTCGTGGCCCCCTCCCTGTCCCCGGGGAAGCTCCTTCCCTCGAGCTGCCCTCTGATGGGCAGAGTGCTCGCATCGCTTCTTTGTTTTTCTCGCTCTTTTTCCCGAACACATCCCCACATCTCTTCTCCCACCTGAATCTTTTCTAGGTTTCTGTCTTGGAGCTCACAAATTCTCCTTTCCCTATGTTCTGCTCTATTTCCAGTCTCTCTAATGCTTTCTTTCTTTCTTTCTTTCTTTCTTTCTTTCTTTATTTCTTTATTAAATATATTTTATTGATTTTTTACAGAGAGGAAAGGAGAGAGATAGAGAGCTAGAAACATCGATGAGAGAGAAACATCGATCAGCTGCCTCTTGCACACCCCCTACTGGGGATGTGCCTGCAACCAAGATACATGCCCTTGACTGGAATTGAACCCAGGACCTCTCAGTCTCCAGACCGACGCTCTTCCACTGAGCCAAACCGGTTTCGACTCTAATACATTCTTTATCCCATTTATTGAGTTCTTCAGATCCAAAATTGGTTTGGTTCTTTTTTGTAGTTTTGGTCTTTTGGGTAAAGTACTCCTTTTTTGCTCATTAATTTTTATTCCTGAGCTTATTGAATTTCTTTTCTGAGGTTTTCTTGTATCTCATTGAGTTTCTTCATGACCACGATCTTGAAATCTCTGTCATCTGAGTCCGGCATTCCGTGGCTCTGACTTGGGTTCTGGAATTGTCATGATCTCTCTGTGACCCTACTACCTGGTCTGCTCATGGTGCTCGATGGGTTGTTCCTTGGTGGGTGCAGTTGAAGTCGGAGTTCTTCTCTTGCTCTGGTAGGTTTGAGCCTGACAGCACGCTGGTGCCGAGAGGACGTTCTTCTGTTCTCCAGCAGGTGGCGCTGTAGTGCAGGCTGTGGTTTCTTTCACCTGTGCATGTAGCACCTGGTGGCCAGGGTCTGGGGTGTGCTAGCTAGGTCTTGGGGCACCACTACTGTGGGGGGGACGTGGTAGGTGGGGGTAGCTGGGTTTGCTGGTCCACAGCACTGCCCCCTGTTGCTTGTGGCCACAAGAAATTGTAGCCAGGAGGCCACAGTGTGTCTCTGCTGCTGTTGGAGGTTGGAGGGAGGGAGCGGACTCTGGGGCAGCAGAGCTGTTTCTGCCCTCTCCCCCTTTGCTGGGTCTAGTGTGGACTTGCACCTCGACCTCCCCTATTATTGTGTCACCTGGGGCCACAGTGGCCACTGAGCGGCATCTGCAGACACCATCCCTGCCCTTCCTTGTCCCTCCTGCCCTACGTGTGTCCCGTGCACCCCCCCCCCCTCCCGCAGATGTGCTGATGGCGGGTCTGGCAGCGTGTTTGTGAGCTAGTGAGGAGCCCGGGCTGGATGACAGACGTCTGACGGTAGATATAAGGGAGATACAAACAAAGGGGTCTTCTTGATCCCCAGGAGGCTGACGTCGACTGTCTATTTTTAAATTATAAACTGTGTGTTTTGCTTTGTGTTCTTTAAAGTCAACTTGTCTTAAAGTTTTAAAAAACATTATTGTTTGTAGGACTATGAAGATGACTTTGAGGTTTGTGATGATGATAGCCCGAATGAGCCAGAACCAAGTGAGAAAATAGAAGAACTTCCTCCAGCCAGAAAAAAGGAGATACAAGAAATTCAGAATGCCATCAACGCAGAAAATGAGCGGGTTGGCGAGCTGTCATCGAAGCTGTTTCAGAAGCAAGGCCGATTGGAGCGTGAGAGGGAGCCAGGGGCCGGTACGTGGAGGGCCCAGGAGCTGGGCTAGTCCCCGTGACTCCGGCAGGCGGCACTCAGAGACCATGTGCCAGCCAGGGTGCTGCGGGGTGTCTGCGCGGGGGCGGGTGGCCGGGGGGCGGAGGGTGCTGTGCACGGCCAGTGCAGAGGTGTTCACGGGGTCTCACCCTGTCGTCCTCCCTGTGCCCTCACTGCCCTCAGTCTGCCCACCGTCTCGCGCGTCCACCCGGAGGCTCAGGAGCGTCGCGGAGCGGGCGTGGTGGGCCGGTTCAGATGTGGCCGCTGAGTGTGTTTCAGGGTCTTCTTTATGACATTAGAATGTGTTTTGCTCAGAAATTTTTGGCATCTTCTTATAATAATGATACTTTTAAGAACAGGAGTATTTTTAAGTTATAGGGAAAAACTATGACATCTTGATAAATTCACACTAAAATTAATACAATATGTCAACTAGGACAAAATTAAAACTACTGTTGGATGATTTGCTACTTTAAATTACCCAGTAAACAATCATAAGCGGTAGGTAAATTCATTATGCCTGGTAGTTGATGTGGAGCAATATCCGGTGAAGGCTGGGCAGATGTTACTGCCCTCATAACGGTGCCTGCTGCGGAGGATTATGGGACATTCTCCCAGCGGGCAGCTAAGTACATCCTGGGCGGTGGTGACGCTGCTGCGGAGCGAGGTGTGGGGTTGGTGCTTGTGGTGGTGTTGCTGAGATTCTGTAAGATTTTATTCTGAAAAAAAATTTTTTAAATTATATTTTATTGAATTTTTTACAGAGAGGAAGGGAGAGAGAGAGCTAGAAACGTCGATGAGAGAGAAACATCAATCAGCTGCCTCTTGCACACCCCCTACTGGGGATGTGCCCGCAACCAATGTACATGCCCCTGACCGGAATTGAATCTAGGACCTTTCAGTCCGCAGACCGACGCTCTACCACTGAGCCAAACCGGTTTCGGCTATTCTGAAATTTCTGGTTTTCTCAGCAGAAATTTGAATTACTGTCTTAAAAAATTATTCATGCCCTTCATTGTTCCAGTAACTATGGCCTTTAATAGCTCAATTTACAAGAATTTAGAACCCCCGTTAAGACATAATTTTTGTTGTGTTTTTCATTTGTAAGAATTATTCACTCTGATTACACTGCTACCCAGACAGGTGGCGCTGCCCTCCAGGACCCATTGAACCTGGCCCAGCAGAGGTCATCCTCCTTGTGAAGGGGCCGTGGAGTGGCCTCCATGGCACTGGCTCTGTCACTAGCTGTGTGATCGTAGCAGGACCTCACCCTCTCTGTGCCTCAGTGTCCTTCCTGTAAAATAAGGGCAGGCCTTCCTCAGGTGGAGTGGGTTAATCCAATAAGCTAATACATGTGAGGCGCTCCCAGCACTGTCAGCATGTCTTCACAGCGACTGCCATGCGAACAGCCGCCCGCCTGAGAGAGGGCTCATGCCTGTGTCCTGCTGCCCAGCCCACCCGTCCTCGTGCTGTTTCTGTGCACCGCCCTGCTGCCCCTGTGCTGACTGTCCTGGTGGCTTATAAAATGCACACCTCTCCCTTTTCAGGGCAATAGGAAGTCGTTTTCCAGGGCACGAGGTTAGGCCGAGGTATTTGAAAGTGTTTCTAACCTCTGAGAGGTGACCTGTGTACTTGGTTGGTGAGGGTGTATTTCCCGAGTGCTGACACGTGGCATTTGCCAGCCGCGGCAGGGTGTCAGTGGTTATTCCAGTCTAACCCTGAGCCGGGAGACATCGCCAGTCTCCTCATTGCTCAGTGGGCTCCCGGCACCTGCATGTTGTGTACAGCTGCAGAGTCGCTCGTGCACACGCCCGGTTCACCCTCGTGCCACGCTGTCCCGAGTGGAGGTGGCGGAGCACGGGGAAAGGGGCCCGGACAGCCTGCTCCGGCCACGGCGGGCGGGTGGCCGAGTCCGCTGGCCCCGGGGAGCCGGTAAAACAGCACCAGGCACGAGAGAATTGAAATAAACATTTGAACAAACAAACGTGGCGGTAAATCGGCACAGGAAACCACAGAAACCCTTGGAGGGCACAGGATAGTTGACATCCTGTGCGGAGGGCAGTGGCGGAGCGTCCACCTACCACCCTTCAGTCTGGGCGCTGCCTTGGACCTGAGCCTGTAAAGGGTCAACGTTAACTTGCCTCCCGCTGTTTTGGCTGCTTGTCTGTTGGTGTCCCAGGTCCCTGACCAGAGCATACATTGTGGAGGGCCCAGGGAGAGAGGGAGGAATGGAGACGGCATGTATAAGGGTTCTGAAATATTCCTAACTCTCCCTGTGCGGTTGGCGCATACACAGTAAGTTTTGCTCTGTTGCCTGAAAGTTTTACATGAAAGTAGCAGAGGCGGCCTCTTCGGTGCTCCGGAATGATGTTTATCGGTATGTTAGCCATGAGATATGGTTTTTAAATGTGCTGCCAGTAGTTTTACGCTTGAAATTTTTTGCTTGAAATAATTTGTTTCAAAATAATTGTTGTTGTTGTTTTCTGTACAGACGCAAACAGTTCACCTTCCAGAGCCCCTGTTTGTGGAATTTTTGTGGATTTTGCAACCGCCTCACAACGCCTAAAGAGTCGGACTCAGGCCCTTAAGCAAAAGTAGGTGTCCTGGGAATTGGCAGAAGGTGTTACGGAGTTTTAGTGTGTTTTTCTTCAGTACACTTTTACCAATAGAGGTTTTGTTTCACCCCTGACTTTATATTCTTTAGTCTGTGCTGCGTCTCTGCGTCCCTGTCCTGTGAGAGCAGGCGTGTGCCGGTCCAGACACTCAGCACATCCCGCGCTAGCTTTGGGCTTACCCGGGGGCACCCTAGTTTGGCTGAGGCAGAACCCCGCTCATGCATGCCACATGAATTATTCTGGGTCAAAAAGAAAACTTTAAAAAATCAAAGGCTAAAACTTGAATAGATTAATGATAAATAATAATTTTAAAGTTGTTGAGAAAATTGTAGGGATACTTAATAGATATATGTGTCATTGTGTTGTAAGGAAGTAAGGTGCAGAGGAGAAGAACACAAACTGCAGAGCACCGATACCACTAGATGTACATCAGGCACATTAACTAGCAATGTGGGGCAAATAGATACCTCTCTACAGTGTCCGAGGCCAGTTCCAAATGGAGCAGGAGAGCAATGAGTAAGAGCGCATAGGTAACATGATCAGGTTTCTCAGTGAGAGGAAAGGAGTTTCTGAGAATTAAGTCCGGCCAGTGAGGCTAGTGGTTGAGCATTGACCTATGAAGCAGGAGGTCACAGTTTGATTCCTGGTCAAGGCACATGCCAGGATTGTAGGGTTGATCCCCAGTGTGGGGCGTGCAGGAGGCAGTCCATCACTGATTTTCTCTCATCATCAATGTTTCTCCCTATTTTCCCTCTCCCTTCCTCTCTGTCATCAATAAAAAAATATATATATTTTTAAAAACAGACACAATGTTAAATTTCTTTAAGGTGCAATACTCCATAAACTTGATAAATTTAAAGATGATTGACCAATTGGGAAAATATGTTAGCAGAATGATAGGGGTCTGCTCTCCCTAGTGCACAAATCATTTTTTTTTTTTTTTTTTTTTTTTGGTTTATGCAACTTTATTGAAGAAAAATAAATCAATTACTAGCAGAGCTATTAGTTGATCACTCATCCATTGACAACTTGCATCATTTACTCAGTGCTATATTAAACAGTGTATTGGAAGATAGATTAACTAATAGCTCCAAGCCTCCTAACAATTTAAATGAAAATTACAAAATGTTTGAGACCCTATTTTGGAATACAAAGGGTGTTTGACTTCCAATTTCCATTCTCTGTAGAACAAGAACAGGTCATTCCTTTATTGACATGCATAAAATATTTACATTACATTTTCTGTTCTGCTGATGCTATAAATTCAATACCAATTCTCCAGCCGCATCAGTTATGAGCATAAAGTATATCATGTAACCTCAGATCTCTAACAGTGGAAGGCTGAAACAAGAATGGATGCTGCTAGAATAATGCTGTTTCCTTTGATGCGACAACTGCGCCTCCATTTCCCTCCCCCTCAGATGATTTCTTCAGCATGTTAGAGCAGTGAGGAATGGTTTTAGTCTCATAACCAAATTAGAGTGAAGACATTGGCCACATAATACACATGCTCCATTTTTTTAAAAAAATTCTGAATCTTGGGCAACTGTTCTCTTGTAACTACTTTACAGTTTCTAAAAGCAGTTATTGTCCAAAGCTGGAAGAACTTAAGTCTTCTCAGATGAGCATGTGAATGAATGGAGGGAGGTAAACAAAAATAAAATTAAAAAAGATGAGGTCTGATAGGGGAGCAGCCGGATAAGAAAATCAAAAAAGGAACAGTAATTTAAAGTTTATTCCAGCTATAATGCAGGTTATTCTGACTTTAAGGTAGCATCACATGGCATACTTCTGATTCCATTCCCGAGATATTCTGTTGTACTTATCTGTCTGTTTTATAGATCCTTGCAATCTCTGGCACTAGGGGGTCATCTGGGTTTGGGTCACATAGCGGTGAACAAATGGATAAAAGAACTTTAGAAATAGTTAATGCAGGAGACCACTGTGATCTTAGAATATCGAGACAAATGCTGCCATTACTGTTAATATTTGGATGATAGATTCTTGTTGTAAATGCAACCTTAAGTGGTTTGAAGGGGTAGTCTGTAGGAAAATGAATTGTCAAAAAGAATACACCACCTTGATATGGGCTGTCATTAGGTCCCATAATTGTGGCTTGCCAATGAAACATATCATCCCCAACTGGACCTGCAGAACACTGTGCTGGAGGGTCACGGGCCAAATCACTAAGTTCCTTATTAATCCGTTTCAGCGCCATAGTCTGTACTTTGCGTCTGGCTCCTCACTGTCTCGGTGTGTGTGCTCAGAGGTCCAGCCAAAACTCTTGATTAACCCCGGCGACAGGGAAGGCTGGTCTCTCCGTCTCACACCGGCTTGAGGGGCCGGGGCCTCCCTCCGGCTGCGGCCTCGGCCTCCTCCCCGCGTGGAAGCTGGGTGCCTCCCTGGCCCTACGGGGCTCACGCGCACGACACACAGCCACAAGATGTCCGCTCTCTCATTTTTAACAATTTAGTAAGCAAAGCTAAATACCACCAGAGGTCAGTTCAGCTGGAGACCCAGGCCGGAAACAGAAAGCCTGGGAGCACTGAAGTGAGGGGTGCTGCAGGTGGCCACACAGTGCTGGAGACTGAGCCTCAGAGCAGGACTGGAGGTCCCTCTATGGGACCGGGGGCGGGCTGGCAGCCACTCCAGCCAGAGGGGCCGAGAAACAGCGGCCCACTCTCTTACTGCTCCCCTGCCTCCACCAGAGGGACCCAGGCTGGTGAGGACACAGTAGAAAACGCTGGGCAGTCAGTAAATGTATGAAAATAGTTACATCTTCTTTATTTTTCTATTTATTGTTTATAAATAGAAATGGAGCGGGTTCTGCGCTCCATTCCTTGCATATGTTATCTCATTCAATATATTTTTGAATTCTTTTTTGTTAAAGGTATTACATATGCCCCCTTTCCCCACATTGTCCTCTCATAGCCTCCCCCAGCCTCCCAGCCCCAGACTTTACCCTCCCTCCATTGTCTTTGTCCGTTGGATATGCTTACACGCATACGAGTTCTTTAGTTGATTTCTTACCACCCGTAGCCTCTCTTCCCACTCACCCTCCCCTGCCTTCCCTCTGAGGTTTGACCGTCTGTTCCATGATTCTATGTCTGTGGCTGTATTTTTGTTCATCAATTTATGTTGTTCATTATATTCCACAAATGAGTGAGATCATGTTGATTTTTATCTTTCTCCAACTGGCTTATTTTGCTTAGCATAATGCTCTCCATGTCCACCCATACTGTAACACTTATGGTAAGAGTTCTTTCTTATTTACAGCCAAGTAATATTCCATTGTGTACATGTATTATAAATTGTGCTGCTATGAACATCAGGGTGCATATATCCTTTCTGATTGGTGTTTCTAGTTACTTGGGATATATTCCTAGAAGTGGGATCCCTGGGTCAAATGGGAATTCCATTTTCAGTTTTTTGAGGAAACTCCATCCTGTTCTCCACAGTGGCTGCACCAGTCTGCATTCCCACCAGCAGTGCTGTTTCTTTTTCTCCACATCCTCACCAGCACTTGTGGTTTATTGACTTGTTGATGGTAGCCATTCTGACAGGTGTGAGATGGTACCGCATTGTCGTTTTGATTTGCATCTCTTGGATAATTAGTGACTGAACATTTTTTAAAATGTCTCTTGGCCTTCTGTATGTCTGCTTTCAAGAAGTATCCATTTAGGTCCTTTGCCCATTTTAGATTGGATTGTTTATCTTCCTTTTGTTAAGTTGTATGAGTTCCCTATAAATTTATGAGATTAAACCCCTATTGATGATAACATTGGCAAATATGTTCTCCCACGCAGTGGGCTCTCTTGTTTTGTTGATGGTTTCTTTTGCTGTGCAGAAGCTTTTTATTTTGATGTAGTCTCATTTTTTTTTCTTTTCTCCTTAGTTTCCATTGTCCTAGGACAGTGGTTTGCAAATTGCGGCTCGCGAGCCACATGCGGCTCTTTGGCCCCTTGAATGTGGCTCTTTCACAAAATACTATGGTCTGGGCGAGTCTATTTTGAAGAAGTGGTGTTAGAAGAAGTTTAAGTTTAAAATATTTGACTCTCAAAAGAGATTTCAATCGTTGTACTGTTGATATTTGGCTCTGTTGACTAACGAGTTTGCCGACCACTGTCCTAGGATATGTGTCAGTAAACATATTGTTACGAGATATATCTGATATTTTGCTGCCTATGGATTTTTCTAAGATTTTTATGGTTTCTCATCTTACATTTAAGTCTTTTATCTACTTTGAGTTTTTCTTATGAATGGTGTAAGATGGTGGTCAAGTTTCATTTTTTTGTATGTATCTGTCCAATTTTTCCAGCACTATTTATTGAAGAGACTGTCTTGACTCCACTATTTGCTCTTTCCTCCTTTGTCAAATGTTAATTGAGCATAATGACTTGGGTGACTTCTAGGTTCTCTATTCTGTTCCATTGGTCTATATGTCTGTTCTTGCACCAGTACCAGGCTGTTTTAAGAACAGTGGCTTTGTAATATAACTTGATGTCTAGTATTGTGATCCCTCCAACTTTGTCTTCCCTCCACCCCCCAGGATTTCTGCGGCTATTTGGGATCTTTTTTTATTCCCTATAAATTTTTAGAGAGCTTGTTCTAGGTCTGTGAGATATGCCACTGATTTTAATGGAGATTGTGTTGAGTTTATAGATAGCTTTGGAAAGTATGGACATTTTAATGAAGTTGATTCTACCTATCCATGAACATGGTATATTCTTCCACTTGTTTATGTGTTCTTCTATCTCTTTTTTTCTGTAGTTTTCTGAGTATAGGTCTTTTACCTGTATAGTTAAGCTTATTTCTAGGTATCTTAATTTTTTTGTCACAGTGGTAAATGGGATTTTTTTTTTTTTAAGTTTCTCTTTCTGTAAGTTCATTATTTGGTGTATAAAAATGCTATTGATTTCTGAGTGTTAATTTTGTATCCTGCTACATTGCTGAATTCATTTATTAAATCAAGTAGTGTTTTATGGAATCTTTAGAATTTTCAATGTACAATATCTTGTCATTAGCAGATAATGAGTTTTACTTCTTTTCCAATTCAGATGCCTTTTATTTCTTCTTCTTGTCTGATTGCTATGGCTAGAACATCCAGTACTATGTTGAACCGTACCAGGGTGTTTCTCAGCATTTAGAAGGGTTCAGGAATCTGGGGAAGGGGCAATGTGTAAATTAATAAAGAGACTAGACATGAAATATAAATTTGGAAGGCATTTTAGGGAGCCAGAGGAGACCTAGCTTTAGTAACCAAGTTCTCCGAATCTCTGGACCCCTAGCTTTTTATTAACACAGTTTTCCCTAAAGCAAAGCAGATATTCATGTTAAAGGTAAGGTTTGGTATATAGTAGGCATCGTCAGGTTGGAGGAACTGCTTTTGGCTGTTCAGCTGTTTGGCCTGCAGCAGGTAATAACATGTAGATTTTTAGGTTTGGGGAAATGCTTTCAGCTATTTCAGCAGGCCATAATTTGATTCGGTCCTGCTGAATATAGAAACCCATCAACCTTTTGAGGATTTCTTACATTTTATTATACCCTGCTGGAATTAGCTTTCAGCAGAACAGAAGTGGTGAGAGTGGACATCTCTGTCATGATCCTGTTTTTAGGGGAAATGGTTTTAGTTTTTGCCCATTGAGTATAATGTTTGCTGTAGGTTTGTCATATAAGACTTTTATTATGTTGAGTTATGATCCTTCTATTCCCACTTTCCTGAGAGTTGTTTGTTTGTTTGTTTTTTGTTTTTATCAAGAAAGGGTGTTGGGCCCTAACCAGTTTGGCTCAGTGAATGGAGCATTGGCCTGTGGACTCAAGGGTCCCAGGTTTGATTCATGTCAAGGGCATGTATCTTGGTTACGGGCATATACCCAGTAGGGAGTGTGTAAGAGGCAGCTGATTGATGTTTCTCTCTCATCGGTGTTTCTAACTCTCTATTCCTCTCCCTTCCTCTCTGCAAAAAGAATCAATAAAATATATTTTGAAAAAAGAAAGAAAGGGTGTTGGATTTTGTCTAATGTTTTTTTCTATATCTATTGATATGATCATATGATTTTTGTCTTTCAGTTTGTTTATGTGATGTATCACATTTATTGACTTGTGACTCTTGTACCATCCTTGCATCCCCGGAATAAATTCCACTTGGCTATGGTGCATGATCTTTTTAATATATTGTTGGATGCTATTTGTTATGGTTTTATTGAGGATTTATCATCTATGTTCATCAGAACTATTGGCCTGTAATTTTCTTTCTTTGTTGCATCTTTATCTGGTTTTGGGATTAGAGTAATGCTGGCTTCATAAAAAGAGGTTGGAAGTGTTCCTCTTGGGTTTTTTAGAATAATCTGAGGAGGATCGGTATTAGTTCTTTGAATGTTTGGTAAAACTCCTGTGAAGCTGTCCGGACCAGGGCTTTTGTTTGCTGTAAGTTTTTTGATGACTGTTTCAATTTCCTCAGTAGTTATCAGCCTATTCAGATTTTCTGATTCTTCCTGATTAAGTTTTGGAAGATTGTATTTTTCTAGGACTATGTCCATTTCGTCTAGGTTGTTCAGTTTGTTGGAATAGAGTTGTTCATAGTATTTTTTTTTTTTTTTTTACAGTCCTTTGTATTTCTGTGGGGTTGATTGTTACTTCACTTCTGTCATTTTTTATTTTGTTTATTTGGGTCCTCTCTCTCTGCTTCTTGGTGAACAGAGAGAGGTTCATCAATCTTGTTTATCCTTTCAAATAACCAGCTCTTGGTTCTATTGACCTTTTGTATAATTTTTTTTTTTTGTCTCTGTGTCATTTATTTCCATTCTAATGTTTATTATTTTCTTCCGTCTTCTTATTCTGGGCTTTTCTTGTTGCTCTCTTTCTAATTCTTTAAGTTGTAGGGTTAGATAATTTATTATCAATTTTTCTTTTCCTTCCTTCCTTTCTTCCTTCCTTCCTTCCTTCCTTCCTTCCTTCCTTCCTTCCTTTCTTTCTTTTTTTCTTCTTTCTTTCTTTCTTGAGGTAGGCCTGTAGTGCTATGAATTTCTTTATTAGGACTGCTTTCACTGTATCCTATAGATTTTGGGTTGTTGTGTTTTCATTGTCATTTGTGTCCAGGATGTTTTTTATTTCAGGGCGCATGCCTGGGTTGCTGGCTTGATCCCCAGTAGAGGGCTTACAGGAGGCAGCCACTCAATGATTCTCATCATTCATGTTTTTGTCTTTCTCCCTCTCCCTTCCTCTCTGAAATTAATAAAACTCTATTTAAAAATATGTATATACATATATTAAAAAAAAAAAAAAAGTAGTCAGGAAAGGAGCAACAAAGGAACGGAGGTTATGGAACAGAGACAACAACAGAAAGATGGGTGATTAAACCAGAACCACAAGTTCCTGCCTTACATGTAATGAACTGGAGGAAAACAACTGAACACAGTACGGCTTCACCTCACATCATCATCAGTAGCTCTTCGACTTGAGTGAAATGACGTGTGAGGAAACCAGGCACATGGGTGAGGAGGTGTGGTGCAGGAGAAGCGTCAGGTCCCTGTGGCGTCTCAAGGGTGTGATGCAAAGATGTTGAATGGGACCTGTCAAATATGTGACTTTCAAGAGACAAACCTTACATATCAGGACACAGAAAGGTTGAGAAAGGATAGAGGAGACATACCAAGCAAACACTGACTAAACACTGCTGATGCCACTGACTTCAAGGGAAACTTGAAAGCAGGAAGAGCACAAGAAAGTCACTTGGTAACAATAAAAGGGTCAGCTCAGCAGATGAGCCCGCCAGGCAGCCTGAATGCACCCAGTGCTGGAGGACAGAGTGGACAGAGCACACTGGCAGCACCAGAGGACACAGGTGGGCATTGGCAGCTGATGGAAATTTAGTGGAGACACAAAGGTTTGAGTGCATGGTTAAACTGCATCTAACACACATCTAAAAATATACCTGCAAGTGCAGTATCTATGGTCTTTTGAAGAATACAGAGAACAGTTTTCAAAAAGATTGTATGTTCTGGACATGGGATTGGAAAAATACAGAAGATGTGTTCTGACCACAGTAGAATTAAGCTAGAGGTCAATAATAAAAAGGCAATTTAGAAAATACTCAAAACTTTGAAAATCAAGTAGTATTTTCTAAAAAGCTGTGGGTCAAAGAAGAAGTCAAATGGGAATTAGAAACTATTTTCCACAGCGATAATGGAAACCAGCATTTAAAAGCTGTGGGATGCAGTTAAAGCTATTCTGAGACACATTGGAAACGGTAAAGGCTGCCAACCCCTGTCCACATACCCATCTCAATAGGGCAAAGAACAGTAAGAAATGAGAAGAAACAAAATAATAGAAGATAACGTCAGAAACCCATAAAATTGAAAGCTGTCAAGTTCAACAAAGCCAAAAGGAATTATTTAAAAACATTCATAGAATTTATAAGCCTTAAGAAGTCTGACTTAAGGGAAAAGAGAAAGCCAAACACAAAGACTCAGCAGCAAGAATGAAAAGGCTGTTACCACACACACTGAGAGGGGAAAAGATGGTGCTGTGGACCACCAGCTCAAAAGATGGTGCTGAGGGCTTACACAAGTGAGCCGGGGGTTCGTCTGTTGGGATGCCATGTGGTGGGAGATGTGGCGGATGGCGGACTGGAGCTGTGAGTTGGGAGGATGGGAGGGTGGCTAGAGAGGACGGTGATGGAAGATGGTGGTTTGGGTAATGACCTGAGTGAGTGGAAGGGTACCTGTGGGTAGAGCACCAGTGGGGGAGACAGAGCTCCTGGATGGGGAGACTCTTGGAGAGCCTGGCACCGGCATTAGCGTCCGGAAGGAAAGGAGACCAGCCTGCAGTCGGAGAGGAGTCTGAGCTGAGGAACACCAAGGGCAGGGCTTGGGCGCCTTGAGGGCAGCAGGGCGGCTGGCTTGGCGGCGGCTGCACAGTCCAGTCCCATGGGACACAGATCTGTGCTTCAAGGACCGTGGGCGGCACAAACATGACCCCCTTACAGGCCCCAGAGCAGAGACATCACAGAAAGGCAGTGCGGTCGAGGCCCATGAAGGCGTGGCGTGGAGAGAATTGCTCTCCTGACAGGTCTAGGGACGCAGCCTGACTGGCTCTGTGTAGACTCGGGGCACTGACTTCTAACAGTAGGAAGCGTGGTTTATGATGCTCTCACATTGGTCCGCGCGGGACTGCTAAATGCCTCAGGCAGACACTGGCAGGTGAGTCCTGACAGCGACTCCGTCTCACCAAGGCGCCCGCACACCCTTGGGCATTGCCAGCTTACCTTGTCTGTTTCCAATTTATTTTCCAGGACTCGCAGCACAAAGTTGCTTCGGCTCATTGACCTGGACTTTTCATTCACATTCTCTTTCTTGGATCTACCGCCAGTAAATGAATATGACATGTACATCAGAAACTTTGGGAGGAAAAACACCAAGCAGGTTAGTGCAGCGGGTACACGGGCAGCTCGGCGCTGTGCTCTGGAGGAGGGCTGGGCTGTGCGGAGGAGGGCGGGAGGGGGAAGAAGGGCCCTCCGCACCACCTGGTGCCTGCGAACCTCACGGTGTGCAGGGCTCCACGGAGGCCCACATGCAGTGGCGGCTCCACGCTCCCAGTGTGGGAGCAGAATGTCCCTGGACTCCTTGCTCGGGTCCCCGTGAGGGTGTGACTGGCAGTGCTGTGCACCCAGTGATTCCTGAGCTCCCTGACGTGCTTCAACCTCGTCCATCCTTTCTGCTCCATTGCACTTCCCCTGTGTGCCCTGACCCTGTCACCTGCCTGTGTGCCCTCTCCTGTGCCAGGCCCCTCACCTGCCTGTGTGCCCCCTCCCTGTGTGCCCTGACCCTGTCACCTGCCTGTGTGCCCTTTCCTGTGCCAGGCCCCTCACATGCTGTGTGCCCTCTCCCTGTCACCTGCCTGTGTGCCCTCTTCTGTGCCAGACCCCTCACCTGCTGTGTGCCCTCTCCCTGTGGCAGGACCCTCACCTGCATGTGTTTTCTCTGTCACCCAGCCCAGCCTCCTGTCACACGTGTGTTTCTCAATGTTCGTGGCCTGGTTGGAGGCCTGCGGTGAAGCCTTCCCTCATGACATACACTGAACTCCCTTATTCCAAAGTTGTCCCCTCCTTGCCACACTGCCATGGACTCGCTGCTGTGCTTGTGCTCACTAATTCTGTGATCGTGCGACTTCCAAAAGGTGAAGGCAAGGATTGCCTCTGCATTTTCTTATGTCCCGTTAGTGCCATTGGTAATGCGCTGGGTCCGTCCATTGGTACAGCCCTCTCATGGGCTGGCCCTCCAGGAGCTGCTGGATGAGTCCTGCTGACTCATTCTAACCTTGAGTGGATGGTCCAACTTCTCTCCCCTTTTCTCATCTCAGAGCTGCTAGCAACGGAACTCTTCACTGCAGCGCACACCTGTTTGCTGTTGCTAATCCTGACCCAGGATCTCTCCCACTGATGTTTACAGAGCATGGAGGAGGGGTGGAGAGAGAAACATTGATGTGAGAGAGACACATCAATGGGTTACCTCCTGCATGTGTCCCAACCAGGGCCTGGGATTGAGCCTGCTGCCAAGATATGTGCCCTTGACTGGATTCGAACCCAGGACCCTTCAGTCCATGGGCTGTCGCTCCATCCACTGAGCCAGACTGCTGGGGCTGCACATTCCTTTTTGAAATAAGAGATTGCCTTTGGTTTGCAAAGTCAGTATGTTCTTAAAAAACATGTTGGTGGGCTCCTCAGTAGTTTTTTACACCAAAGCTGAATTGTTCGATGTGACTTTTCAAGAACACTTTACAAAATCAAGCCTATTAAGCACAGCAAACATTTAAGATCCAAACTGTCTTTGCTTGCTGGTTATTTATGCCATGATCCTGTTCTTGACAAAAGCGAGAAGACTGTTGTTGATAACCAGCATTTTCTTTTCAGCTGTGAGACCTTGGCTGAGGGGGAGTGCTGATGGCAGCCTTGGTTTTCCAGGCGTACGTGCAGTGCAATGAGGGGAACGTGGAGCGAGATGTCCAGACAGAGGAGATGGAGACCAGGGAGGCCTGGACCCAGCACCCTGGGGAGGGCGCGGCTGTGGCAGGCGGTAAGCAGCTCTCCGGGCTCCTGAGAGCCGGCTCTTCGAACTGCCTCTCTGCCGCTAGAGGGGGAACAGCAGCAGTGCTCAGTGCATTTCTTGTTCTTTCTCCTTCTGTCTTTCTCTTGGGGGGCGGGGGGGGGGGCGCGAGGTTGTTCGTACCTGACTGGAAGTGCCACCCCTCTTTGTGGGGCAAACCAGCAGCCTGAGCGCCATCTGGGGCTGGTCAGCAGGGCAGAATCCACCTCCAAACACGCAGCTGCATGATGGGCTTCTGAGCGCTTTGCTTTTAGCTTGGGATAATCTGTTCTCCTTAATAGAGATTGGTTTTTAATTTTTAAAACAAAATCTTTTTCATTGATTTTTAGAGACAGAGAAAGGCAGAGGGATAGAGAGAGAGAAACATTGATGAGAGAGAAACATCATCGATTATCACTCAGCTGCCTCCTGCACCCCCCTACTGGGGATCAAACCTGCCACCTGGGCATGTGTCCGAACGGGAATTGAACCGTGACCTCTTGATTCACAGGTCGATGCTCACCCAGCGGGCATAGAGCTTTTATACAACCGTGTGGATGCTGGGTCTGTTGCATCAACTTAGATGGCAGGTCCCATAGGAGTGGTCCACCTTCACGCTTTCCTCCGTGACCCATGTGCTCAGCTCACCTGTGCAGCTTATTCTGAGGAAGCCTCACCCTAGGACAGTGGTTGGCAAACTGGCTCGCGAGCCACATGCGACCACACCCCCACTTCTAACGCGACTTCTTCAAAATAGACTTGCCCAGGCTGAAAACCGAGTTCTGTTCATGTGCCACGAAGTTTCAATCGCACTGTATGTGTGTGCCCGCACATGGTATTTTGTGGAAGAGCCACACTCAAGGGACCAAAGAGCCGCATGTGGCTTGCGAGCCACGGTTTGCTGACTACTGTCCTAGGAAATCAGGCATGGACATGTGACACTCACATCATAATTGATTCCGTTAGCTACAGGGGTGGGCAAAAGCAGGTTTATAGTTGTGAGTATGCAAAACAGTTTCTTGTATTATTACTTATTGATGATTGGATTATTTGATTACAGTTGTCAGTCTACTTTTGTCTACCTGTGTTTTCCTTATTGTCTATAAGTAGGGTTCTGTTCACAGACTTTATGTAAAACAAGATGCCGTTGGTTTTCTAAATTACATGTTTTGGGGACCGAGGCCCATGAGGTTATGAGTTCAGGTGAGCAGTGCTATGACGCAGCACCCGTGTGCTCATCGCCCGAGCTTCCTCCATCAGGGGCAGTTTACAGTAGTTCCAGAGTGAACGTGGGCTTTCTGAGCTCCACTTCCAGCTTCCTAACGGGCATGTGACCTCTGCCCTCTGGCGTGGCTACTGAGAGCCCACCTGGTGGTTTTCTGTGACTCTTTAGGGAGTGAGAGCAGAGAGCCGTCGGACGCAGTGGCTGTGCCCAAGGTGGACACACTGAGACTGTCCAGCTTCCTCCGGGCGGCCTGCCAGGTAGGTGCCGAGATGTGGCCGTCACGTGGCCACCCCAGCTAACACACACAGACTGGGAACACAGTGAAGCTGACAAGGCGGATATACCTCTCGAGTATTTGAAACCAAGGAACCTGGGCCTTTAAATTGACCACGGGCCCTGCAGCGGCCTGCAGATGGAGCGTGGAGGGCTCGTGGCGCTCCACATTGTACGCCGCGCCTCTGTCTCCTCTGAGCCCCCATAGACCCTCCGGTTCCTGGGAAACCAGCAGCGCCCGCCCGGCCCCGTAGCCTCTGTGCATCTCTAAAGAAAAGGACCCCACTCCTCCTCTTCACGGTCCCACCCCGCCCCGGGTGTGAAAAGCCGCCACGTGGGCTCAGTCTGGCTGCCCGCGGTTCTCCTCCAGCGGGTCCGCTCCCACCCTGAGCGGAGGGCTCCCCTCGGTGGGCGTCGGGGAGGTGGGGGTGCTAGCAGCGCAGGGCGGAGTGGCAGGTGGCCGGGGCAGGCGGTGAGGATGTGGCTCGGAGTGCAGGGAGGATGCCGAGGCCCTCGGGGGCCTGCCCCTGCCATGTCCTCGTCCTGCCACTTCAGCAGAATCTCTGCCATAAACCATGGCATGTGTCCGAAACCCCAGCTTCCTGAGGGGTCATTCCCCTGCTGCGCCTGCAGGACCGTGGTCTTGTGCCCGGTTGCTTCCGTGGCGCCTGGCAGGAGCAGCCCCGTGAGGGCGGTGAGCGGCCCGGGCAGGTGCTGACCTCCCTGTCTTTGGAAGGTGGTGGCCGTTTTGCTGGAAGAGGACCGCGTGGCAGCCGCCCCCAGCAGGGACCCCGGGGTCCAGGACAGCACCCTGCCCCTCAGCGACAGCGCCTGGCAACTCAACACCAGCCTGCCCTTCCTGCAGTGTAAGCCTGCTGCTGCGCCTGAGCGAGCACGGTGACCTGACGTCGCGGTCCCGGGCCGCCCTGTGACGAGAGGTGCAGCCGCAGAGCTCAGCCTGCAGCCCGCCGCCCCAGGGCAAGTGCGAGGGCGTGGGGCGGGACAGGCCAGCTCCTGAGAGGACAGGGCCGGGCGTGGAGTGCGGGTTTGCTTCGGAATCACCGCGCCCAGCACCACGCTCAGTCAGCCGTGGGCCCTTTGCGAGCCGGGTGAAGTGTGGTCACGTGTAACGTTTAGATCAGTTTTATTATTTATTTATTTATTTATTTATTTATTATTAAATTATTATCTGTGTACATATTAGATCAGTTTTAAAACCTGCCTTTGTGCGGCCCAGGCTGTGCCCGCGGCTGCTGTGCTGTGAAACGGTGGCCGCAGGCGACCGCAGGAGGGCGCAGTGGCGGGCAGTGGGGCTTCTGTCCTTCGCTGTGTGGGTGTTTCACATGAACAAAATGGCATTTTAGCTTTAAAAGCTGGTGTTTTGGGGGGTGTTTTTATTTTTAAAAGATGAGAGTTATCCCGTCCGGAAATAGTAAGTCACCATGTGTGTGGAATTCAAAACCCAGGTGTGCACGCACCACACCAGCTCTCCTGCCCAGTGCGCACCTGCAGGCCTGGAGGCGCTTGTACAAGGGCCACAGGCACGGAGTCCCTCATGGGGGACCCGAGCGTGCATGTCCTCACAGGACTGGCCTCTGGACGGTGTGGGAGACCCGCCTGAGGACGGAGGGTTTCTTGTTGGTTGCACTTTGGTAAAATGAATTCTGAGGTGACAGAGGAAGTGAGGTTGGATGACAGGTATCTGAGGCTCACTGGGCACACCTGTGAGCCGAGGCTCAGAAGGAGGGCTGCTCCGCCGTCCAGGAATGCTCTCCCGCGCAGCAGAGTGGCACCGGTCGCTCCTCCTTCCTGCGTTGGCTTGTGTGCAGCGTGTGACCAGTGTCCCGGCCTGGGGAGAGACAGCAGTGGGCCAGACTAGGAACATGCAGATGAGTGACGTGCGCAGTGGATTGAACGGGGCAAGCTCTTGGGAGACAGACGAAGGGGCAGGGCCCCCAGTGGAGCAGTGTGGCGGTGTGACGCCTCGGGGGTCTGCAGGGCCCACTGAGGTGGCCTGGCTCCAGGCTGTGTTGTACCAAGTCTGAAGGACCACTTCTTAGCAAAACCACACGACAACTGAGACCGTTTTCTTGTAGAGCTGTGGCATTGGCCAACCCACATTTAGGCAGGCGGAGCTTTGAAAGGACCATGTCTGTTTCTTCACTCAGCTGAAATGCATTCACTTATTTGTAAGTGTGTGAGTATAACCTGGATCTGGCAGACCACTCAGGTGCTGCAGCACTTTCCCTATTCCGTCCCCAGATCGGAAAGTGTCCAGCTTGCACACCTCTCCAGCGCGGAGGCAGGTGGTGGTGTCCGTTCACGGGCTTCCCGGCCAGGCCTGCGCGCCTCCGCTGGACCGAAGGCACCTGCTCTGCGTGTGGGACATCTGGCAGCCCTCGGGGCCGCAGAAGGTCCTGGTGTGTGAGTCACAGGTATAATGGGAACAGGGCAGGCAGTGGGCGCTGTGCTGGGCACAGGGAGCAGGAGGGCTTGGGTCCCCCCCCCCCCGCCCCCGCTCCCCCCCCTCCCCCGCCTCCTCAGCTCCGTCTGTGCCGCTGTGACAGGACATGGGCGGGTCTGCTGTGACTAAAAGTTGTAAGTTCAGAGGAACCCACAGTGTGAAGCCTGGTTAGCACCCCTGTCGGCCCGTGGGAATTGGGTATCAGGGCTCCAGGCCGAGGGGACACATGGCCCTGGGCATGACTCTGGTTCAGGGTGGACTTGTTGCTTGTACTGTCTGGGTCCCGGACGTGGTAGAGGTTTCTTAATTGCTTGAGGTTCCAGTCTGTAGTCTCATGCATTTCCTGGCCCCTGGTTCACAGGCCGTGGTCTGGTGGCCACGCAGGTCACCTGTTTACATGCTCCTTGACCTTAGAATCATCGATTCCACCAAAACTGTAGAGAACAGTAACTTTTACTGTGTCAGTGTTGTGGCTTAAAAATAACTTGGTGATGCAGGCGATACATGGGGAGACAGAAGTTGGCTTTGCTGATAGGCTGAGTGGGGCCTGGCGCACACCGAGAAAGCCGACACAGACACGCCCCAGACCCGCTTCGTGTCCCACAGCTTCTTGGGGAGGCCCCAGGCGCCATGGCAGCAGAGCTCTCTGTCCTCCCAGGTCACCTGTTGCTGCCTGAGCCCCTTCAAGGCCTTCCTGCTGTTTGCTGGAACCGTGCACGGCTCGGTCATCGTGTGGGACCTGAGAGAAGACTCTCGGATGCATCGCTACGTGAAGCTGAGTGACTGCTTTTGGACATTCAGGACAGCAACGTTTTCCACTGGTCAGTGAGGCCTGGAGTGTGACGGTCTCCAGGAATGGCTGAATGTCTTGGCATTTATTGTTCAGGTTACCCTAGAGCAGTGTTTTTCAACCTTTTTTGGGCAAAGGCACACTTGTTTCATGAAAAAAATCACGAGGCACACCACCATTAGAAAATGTTAAAAAATTTAACTCTGTGCCTATATTGACTATTTATAAAGTAATTCTCTTGAATAGGAATCAAATAAACACAAAGAAAGTATTTTATAGTTACTTTATTATGAAATATTAAGTAAACAAAATAGTGAAAAATTATAAAATTCTTGTCTTGTCTGCACCTACAGCACACCAGGCAACATCTCGCGGCACACTAGTGTGCCGCGGAACAGCGGTTGAAAAACGCTGCCCTAGAGGATGGGGTCTGACCTATGACCAAAAGAGGTCTTGGACAAAAGTGAAACAAAAATGCCTCAGGCCATTGTTAGCCGTGGCCAGCAGATTGTAACATCTTTCTTGTTTATGTGTGGATTCCAAATCCTCAGTGAGTTTCTAGTTTTAAATTAGCTTAAGGCGTGTTGGTATGTCTGCTCCTGGCTTAGTTACCTCCACCTGGGGGACGAGAGGAACTGGAACAGTAGGACCTGCAGCATCCTTCGTTGGACCCCAAGAATCTTCATGCCAGGCAGCTGTAGCTACAACCATAACTATGACCACATCAAGTAATCACAGCCTATCAGCACAGTCACCACTACCAACCAGCACCAACCAGCACAGCCACCACTACCAACCAACAGCAACCAACACAGCTACCACTACCAACCAACACCAACCAACACAGCCACCACTACCAACCAACACCAACCGGCACAGCCACCACTACCAACCAACACCAACCAACACAGCCACCACTACCAACCAACACCAACCAACACAGCCACCACTACCAACCAACACCAACCAGCACAGCCACTGCTACCAGCCAGCACAGCCTTCTCTACCAACCAACATCAACCAGCACAGCAACCTCTACCAATCAGCTCCAACCAACACAGCCACCCAACTCAGGCACCACTACCAACCAACACCCACCAGAACAGCCACCACTACCAACCAGCACAAACCAACACAGCTACCACTACCAACCAGCACCAACCAACATAGCCACCACTATCAACCAGCACCAACCAACACAGCCACCACTACCAACCAACACCAACCAACATAGCCACCACTACCAACCAACACAGCCACCTCTACCAACCAATACAGCCACCACTACCAACCAACACAATCACACAACCAGCACAGCCACAACCAACCAATGCACCCAAATAACCACCACCAATCAACATAGCCACAACCAACCAATGCAACCATAAAACCACTACCAACCAACACAACCACAAACAAACAACCATTGCCAACCACAACCACAACCAACCAACACAACCACACAACCACAACCAACCAACACAGCCACAAACACACAACCACAACCAGCCAACACAGCCACAAACAACCAGCCACAAGCAACCATAGCCAAATACCCACAACCACACAACCACGAACAACCAACCATAGCCACAGGCAAATAAGCGCAGCTACCATCAAAACCAACCAGTCACCCAGCAGCCCCCCACCACTTGGCAGAGGCTCATGTCTGGGCGCTTTCCAGGCGTTGTGTGATATCTCTACAATTGAGAATGTGTTAGTCTATAGCAGGGGTGGGGAACCTTTGGCCCGTGGGCCATATAAGGCCTGCAAAATCATTAGGCCGGCCCTGCCAAGGCATTAAATATTTGACCCAATATAGCAGCTAGTTTTTAAGTTGACAATTTTGTATGGCCCATAGGTGACGTTATAAAACCCCAACGGCCCTTGGCTGGGAAAGGCTTCCCACCCCTGGTTCATAGCTCCTCATGGCTTTGATGCTGTTGGAATAGAACCTTTCCAGTGTGCTGCCGTGTCACTGACTAACCTCTGAGTCCACCACCACCTTCTGCCCCTAAACCCATGAGGCCTCAGACCTCAGTGGAAGCCCATCGGCTCCAGACCTTTCCTGAGCTCAGCCCCAGCTCTCACTTCATTTCTTGCTGGTTTAAAAAAAAATTCTGTTCTGAGTTTCTGAGTCCAGGCGTGTCTATGTGTGTTTGCTTTACATGCTTTCCAGGGGAGAGGCAGGGCAGAGTGTGGTGTTCTGTTTCCTGCCTATTGCGAGGAGAGGATTCTCACCAGCAGAAATGCCTTGCCTGCGTTTTTAGGAGCCTTTGTGGGCTTTGGTTGTTCCTCCTGGACATTTTGTAGCGGGGCTTAGGCAGCGCACGTGATGGGGACTGATGGGGTTGGGGCAAGTCTGCCCAGACTCCCCTCCGCGGCCGCCTTTGTGGCCCCTCTCTCCCGAAGCAGTGGCTCCTGGCAGCCCTGCCCTGCGTCTCTCCAGCCCTCCCATCCGGTGGCTGCCCTGGGAGCTGAGCTGTCTCTGCTCTCCCTCCATCCTGAGACCCCCCTACCCTGGGAGGGTGTCCTGGGGTCCTCCACCCGCAGTTCCTCTCACAGGTGGCTGGGGGCTCTGGTCTCTGCTCCGTGGTCGTGCGGAAGGCAGTGGAACCTCAGCCGTGGTCCCCATGTGTCCCAGAAGAACCTGTGTCCCCCACCCGATGGTACTGTATCTAACTTCCTGCGCCTCCCCAGATGGCGTCCTCACCGCTGTGAACCACCGCAGCCCTCTGCGAGCCATTGAGCCTGTCTCGGCGTCTGGCCACAAGAAACAGAGTTTTGTCCTCTCGCCCTTTTCTGCTCAGGAAGGTACGTGATCCTTCCCTGCCTGAGAGCCCTGAGCTCAGGCAGTGCCTATGCTCCTCGCGAGCCCCCGCCCTCTCTCTGTTAGAAATGTCCGGTTTGTCGTTCCACATCGCTTCCTTGGACGAGAGTGGGGTTCTCAACGTGTGGGTGAGTGGAGCACACGGGCTCTGGGAGCGGAGCGTGGCTGTCGGGGACGAGGGGAAAGGGCGTGCGGATGCTCCGAGGGCTGGCGGGCGGGAGGGGGGAGGGCGGGCAGCTTGGCAGGGACTGTTCTGGAGTGAGGCCGCTCTTTCAGGAGCAGCTACGCTTTCAGCACCCGCTGCAGCTGGCGTCCCCGTCACACCGTGCTCTGGCTCTCTGGTAAAAGTGCTCATGCTCCTCTCAATATTCTGTTTTTAGGTGGTTGTTGAATTACCCAAGGCAGATCTTGCAGGCTCGATAAGTGACTTAGGTAACTATTAAATGAAAAACGAGTTTCCAGCTGTGTTTGCTGAAACGAATAGATTAAAGATGGCATTACTACTTTGAAAATAAGTAGTTGGCTACCTGAAAAATGAATGTATCGTATAGCTTTATCGGCTGCAGGGAGGAAAGGGTTGAGTGCTCGCAGCCAGGCCTAGTGAGTCCCCTTTGGTCTGGTGTGTGTCTGGCTCCCGTGCTGTGCGTCAGGGACCAGTGCTGGTGGTTCATGCTCCGTCCCGGGCGTTAGGTCAGGGGCTGGTCAGCGGTGGGACCAATCCTCACCGATGAGCGTTCTGAGCAGCCTGGTCCCGTCTCGGGTGCCAGGAAACAGGCGGTGGACAGGGAGCGCGGGCTGAGGGCTCCCGTCGCTGAGGGCAGAAGGTGCTGCGGGGGCACATCAGGCCTGGCTGGCTTCCCAGGGAAGGTGACACCTGGGAGAGCCACGCTGCCTCCCACCGGGACGCTGCCTCCCTCCGGTGATGGCAGCGTGGCAGTCTCCTGGCTGCATCTGCGGGTAGAGCTTATTTATGGATGCATTGAGGACAGTGCCTTGCCCAGAATTTGGGTTTCAAGATGCAGTAATTACAAATGGGAGGATGGTATTGGGAATAGACAGGAAGCAAAGCCACCGTGTGGCTGAGGGGCAGGCTGTGGCCATGATGACACTGAGGGAAGGCATGGGGTGCCAGTGGTTGGGAGGAGGTGGGGGGGGCAGAGGGGGTGCCAGTGATTGGGAGGAGGCGGGGGGAGGGGTTGGGGGGGGTGCTAGTGGTTCGGAGGAGGTGGGGGGGGTTGGGGGGGTGTCAGTGGTTCGGAGGAGGCCATGGTGGGGAGGGGTGCGCCGGCAGGGCCCATCGCACCCTGTGCTGCTGTGAGGAGGGGGGGCACTGAGTGCTGATTTTATTCGTTTTCCTCTGCTCAGTTGCTGCCTGATTCTGTCTGAGCAGGTCTGAAAGGCAAGGGCTTCCTGACTGTGCTCACCAGCCCTTGCCCAAGGCTGTGCCTGCAGACCCTGATTTCTTGGCTGAGCCCCGAGGGCCCTGCAGGAGCCCCACCTGCACCTGGGGCCTCCTGGCTTCTGGTCTGTGCCCTGGCGCAGGTGTGGAGCAGTGAAGCCAGATTCCAGAGACTGGGTGGCTTTCCTCAGAGACACACCTATTCCTCGTCTCCCTGTTCTTAGGGCTGATCCCTGGAGGGAGGATAAAGCTGGTGCACAGCTCCGTGACGCAGCTGAGCGACAGGTAAGTGCCCCGGAGGCAGCCCCAGCTCGGCCTTTCCCACACGGGAGGCCATGTAGGTGATGGCTGAATGCCTGGCCATTCAGGATTAGTGCAAAGGCAAATCACAAATGGAGAGCCAACCGCTTTTCTTTGATTAAAATGTCCATCTGATAATCGATGCTATTTGATTACTTTTCACTCAGTGTTAATATAGCCATGAAGTCAGTAGGACTAAAAACATTGACGTGGAAGTTTAAGAAGTTCAGACTTCTGCTTTTACTCATATGACTTATTATGACCCAAAAGTTCTTGTTAAGCACACAGATCTTGCCTGCAGTATTTGTGTTCCATGTTCATCTGTTTCGGGAGAATCTTCTCTTGCCCTTGGGGCCGCCTGTCAGCATGGGAAGGTGCCGCCGCCTGGTCCTCGCCCTCACACAGAACGGGCAGCTCCGCCCGCGCTCGCCCGCAGGCCCGTGCCCGCACACAGGGCTCCGTTAACATTAAGGAAACCGTCTGACTTGCTCGGAGCCACCCCAGGCGGTGCCGTCGTGCCCCCGGGTGGCCCTGGGCTGGTGGGCCCCGCTCCTGTAAGGTCGCAGACAGTCCCCGTGGTCACTGAGGGGGCTCCCTGTGTCCGGGAAGAGTGCTCCGAGGGAGGGGTGTTCAGAGGTCCCCCAGGCCCTGTGCCTGCCCAGGGGAGAGGCACAGAGGGCCGTGAGGAGCAGGTTGCTGTGGCCCAGATGCAGACAGCCCTGGCCGGGGGCTCCAGAGTGACCTCACCAGGTCCTGTGTCCTCTCCTGTCGTCCCTGAACGCAGGAGTCTGAGGAGGGAGTGACCCTGGGTGGCAGCATGTCTCCTCATCCTCCGTGGGTATGGCACATGCGTGACTCGCTCTATGGGGACATGCACATGTGTGTTGGAGCTCAGAGCGACAGGGCGGGAGTGGTGGTGGTGACTGGTGGCTTCTCGGAGAGGTGATCCTGAGATGCGAGTGGACCGGGAGCGTGTGGCCAGCAGGAGCAGGACGTGGAGGTGGGGCCAGAGGCTTGCTGCCAGAACTGAGCCAGTGTGTGCTGTGTGAGGTTCCCACGGCCCTCCATTCCTGATGGCAATGGGAGCTGTTCGGGGCTTAGGAGGAAAGTGGAGCAGAGGCGGGGCTGGAGCTGGGCGCCGGGGCTGAGGCAGGGGTCAGTGAGGGTTCTAAGGAGGCGAGAGGGAGGCCCTGCCCTCGCCAATGCCTGGCTCGGGGTCCAGGTCCCACCCAGGTGAGGAGCGGAGCGGAGGCGGGATCTGGGCAGCGGGAGGGCGCGGGAGTGACTGTGACAGGGGCAGTCCTGAGTGTGGGGAGAGGCAGTGGCCAGATTCCTGCTTCTGGCTCTGCCGGTTTCTGCTGTTAGAACTGTGCACACAAGTCTTTAATGAGAGGAACGGCTGCCAGTGCCAGGTCCAGGTTGGAGGTTGGAGCCAGGGGCAGCCGTGTGCGTGTGCGTGTGCGTGTGCGTGTGCGTGTGCGTGTGCGTGTGCGTGTGTAGCAGGCTGGGCCCTGAGCCCCGCTGCTGCTGTGGCTCCTCCCATGCCCGGGTGGCGTGCTGCCGGCTTGCCGAGGCTGGAAGGTAGGCTGGACCCGCACAGCACTGGTCCTGGTCCCTTTGTGAGAGAGAAACCCAGAAAGCCCCCCAGCCCGGGAGACAGAGGAGATGAAACCCCCGCCGGGCGGGTCTGCAGCTCAGCCGGCAGCGCAGCCCGTGCACGCGGCGGGAACGGTGCCGCCGGGCTTCTAGAAGTGAGGCTTGCCTGGGAGCTTGAAGGACTGAGTGGTACTTAGTGTGGATGTGAGAGGTCCCTGAGGAAGCGCTCGGAGCTCAGGAGCAGCGGGAGCAGTCACGGGACACGTGTGACGGACGCGTGCGCTGCGCCGGCATCGCCCTCCCCCGCCGCGCTCACCTCCGCCGTCTCTTCCAGCCTCGCCAACAGGGGCGACGCCCGCTGGGCAGCCACGCAGACACTCAACGTCAAGTTCTCGCCTTCGGATCCTAATCACTTCATTGTGGGCACCAGCATGGTGAGGCGTGTTCCGGCTCATTCCGGCTCTCCTTCCCGGGCGGGCGGCGGGATGAACGCGTCACTAAGGATGGGTTCGCTGCTGGCGCTGACGACATTGCCTGAGTTGCTGGAGAAAGCTTCCAGCCTGACCCCCGCTCAGTCACTGCTGTGTTTCTTCCAGGGCTATGTGGGCCACGGCTGCAGGCAGGAGCTGAGGGTGTTTCCCAAAAGCTTCAAACCCCAGCAGCTCGGCGCGCGGCCGGTGCCGGTGACCGTGGTGGACTTCTCGCCCTTCGGGGAGCCGGCGTTCCTGGTGAGAGCCTGTGTCTGAGGCACCAGTGCCAATGGGGCAGCAAAGCGCCTCAGCCCCCGCACGGTCCCCCAGGTTTCCTGAAAGTCCCTCTGGGCCGAGCCGGTCATCCCATGGCTGCCGCGTGGGAACTGTCTTCTGACCTGGTCTCTGCGTTAGGAGAACTCCCACACGGGGTGCCCCTCAGACACACCCTGCCTCCCCGCTCCGCCCTCTCCTGCGGGTGCTGACTCCCACCTCAGGGCTGAGTGAGGGCTGCTCTGTGGCCCCTGAGCGCCTCGGGAGGGAAGCCGGAGTGTGCCACCTGCCTGGCTGCAGTAGCCAGAGCGCTCCTCAGGGGAAGGCACGCGGGCACTTAGCCAGACTGTGATGTTCCCTTGGTCAGATTCGGATTTTCGCCCACTGATGCGCCTGGTGAGGAGGAAAAGCACTGAGGAGGCGCTGCCTTCCCTTTCTGATCACGAACATTTCTCAGGGGACAAGGGGATGCTCTGCAAGGCTGCGCCCTCCCCACCTGTGTGCCCTCCCCACCTGTGTACCCTCCCCACTTGTGCCCTCCCCACCTGTGCCCTCCCCACCTGCGCCCTTTCCACCTGTGCCCTCCCCACCTGCGCTCTCCCCACCTGCACCCTCCCCACCTGTGTGCCCTCCCCACCTGCACCCTCCCCACCTGCGCCCTCCCCACCTGCACCCTCAGGTCCTCACCTGCACCCTCCCCACCTGTGCCCTCACTTTTGAATCTGTGTCCTCACATTCTTACCTGCATCCATTCATGATCCTTGCTGGCATCTGTTGTCAGGGTGATTTCAGATGGTGGCTTTGCATCCGGTAGTCAATTCCATGTTTACTAGTTTGCTGTCTTTCTTTTGTACTATGTAGAAGTAAATGTAAGTATGTATGTTAGGTGTGTATGTAGGCATGTTTGTTGGCATGTGTGGAGGCATGTATGTATTATGTAAGTGTGGGCACACAGCCCCTTACTCTCCTCAGTGGCTTACAGCCATTTGCTGCCTCTGTTCTGCTCAGAGCATCCCGGGGGAGGGGTGGGGCGTCCTTGGAACTGGTTCCTTGCTCTCTGACATCGTTCTGTGAGCCCTTCTTTGCTTTCTAAGTAAACCCGGAGTCAACCCTTTCTCCAGGGAGTCCTGGCTCCTCTTAGGAAAAAACACGTGGAAACCAAGATCCACGCAGTGAGAAGTGCTCGCTGTGCAGGACGCCGGCCCCAGGCCACACCGCCAGGCCCAGCAGGGAAGCCTGGCCCTGGCCCCCTGGCGCGTCCCCGAGGCGGGCCTCGCGTGCACTGAGCCTCGTGGGAGCTGGCTGTACCTCTGCCTTGGTTATGGGTGGACTCAATATATACAGTAAAAGCTTCTCTTTTTTAGCTAAATGTTTGGTCTTTTACTAAACCAGCTAAGTTTTATTTTATGAAAATTTCCACCCAAGGGGATATGTCACTGTGTCACTGGTGCAAATGTATGTAAATCTTTTTAAAGACACCTTATTGATTTTCATGGAGCCAATCGTTTGAATCACTGAGATCCAACTTTGCTAAAAACAAACACCTGCTGTGCATTCACTGAGTTCATAGCCATCAGCCACTTAGGGAAGGGGAAAGAGTCCGAAGGCCCAGAGCTTCCCAGGGGAATGCTGCTCTGTGTGCTTTGTTAGGCAGATTTAATGTCAGCGTTCTATGTTTCAAACTGAAAAACGCTGATGCTCTGAAACCCTTCCCCCGGGAGGCTGGTTAAGAAAAGCAGAGCCCTGACCGGTCTCCGCCCGCAGGCCGGCTGCTGCGATGGGAGCATCAGGCTCCACCAGCTGGCGTCGGAGCAGCCGGTGATGCAGTGGGGCCTTGGCACCGAGGGCCGCGCCATCACCAGCCTGCAGTGGTCCCCGACCCGGCCGGCCGTGTTTTTCGTCCAGGACGACGCTTCCTGCATCTACATCTGGGACCTCCTGAAAAGCGACCTGGGGCCCGTAGCCAAGCAGCCCATCTCTCCAGACAGGTGGGTCTGAGGGCGCGTGCCGGCCGCAGTGTCCCGCAGAGCGCCTGGTGGTGACGTTAGAATGTGGCGATGTTGGTTAAGGAACGTTCTAGTGTCAGTGTCAGTGATACTACAGACCATTCGAAGGTAAGCTGGTTCAGTTTAACCCAGAGTAGTCCCTGGACCAAAGAATTCCCCGTTGTCATTCTTCGGAGAAAGGAAGAGGCTGTGAGCTCCTCAGTCATATCGCTCGCTGGCCACAGGCTCTGTGTGGGCATCTGCAGCCCCCCATCTGGTATCCCAGCCGTGGCCTGGAGTCCGCCGTGGCGCCCTGTCAGGCAGGTGACTCCTCTGCCCAGCGTGTGGCCGTGCGGGCCTGGGGACATGGAGATGGTGTGGCAGCCTGCAGCAACCCCTGTCTTGTTTTATTCGTGGAAACTAGAGCTACTTCTAAGGCCTGTCTCTGAAGGCTTCTCTCCTGACCCACTTTGTCTGCTCCCTGTCCTTTCCCGAGACTTTGTATTTCTCGGTGGTAATTGCCTGACCGTGATGGCCCGAGCAGCATGGGGAGGGCGGACTCCCGGTTGGAGAGTGATTGAAACAGGATCGTGCTGGGTGTTAGGGACACAGTGACAAGATCTGGAAAACACTAGGTGTATACTTTATTCTAATGGTTTAAACACACACAGTCAAAATCCATGGCACCCTGTGGTTTACTTCTAAGCACATATATGCATGTAGTTTATTCCCAAAGGCTTGTCAGTTATTCAATAAAGCAAGCACTACTGAGCACCCCGCATGCCTGGCACCAGGCATGCAGTGGACCAGCGAGTGGGCTCACGTCCTGGAGGGCCAGAGGGGTGAGAGAAATCAGGCTTCCAGTGGGATGGGGAGGAACGAGGAGGCCGGGTGTGCACCAGAGGGAGTCAGGACTTGGAGTGGGCAGGAAGGCAGGCCTGGCTGAGGGGGTGCGTCTGGCAGAGACTTGGGAGACAGGGTCTTGGGACCGGCGGGCCCACCAGTGCTAGGCCAACTGAGCCTGACCGAACCCTGACCCTCACCTTCTGCATGGATGGCGGTCAGTCCGTCATCTGGGCTGAAGCTACCCAGCAGGGAGCAGTTCAGACCAAGGGAGCGAAGTGAAGGCAGACGTGATCTAGAACATTCTTCCAGACACTGCCTGCCTCAGTGGTTAGCAGCAAGCAGTGGTTAAGTAATAATATTCACAGAAAGTGCCCGATTATTTTTCTCCAGAGTTTAAAGGCCGGAGTGTAGATGAAGGCAGAACTTGCTGCTCGAGGTCAGCTACAGTGATTATAACTGCGCGCTGTGCCTGGGCGGCGGGTCTCCACCCCAGCGCTGCTTTGCCTTCTGCCCTCTTCGCCTGCGTTCTGTCCGGCGAACAGATTCGAAGCATGCTTTATCTTAGTGTTGTTTCAAAGCACATGTAATTGGCCCTGACAACCCTGGCCAGTGTCTTCAGCGGTTGGAGCGGTGGCCTGAGCACCAGAGGGTCTTGGGTTTGATTCCTGGTCAAGAGCAGGTACTTGGGTTTCAGGCTCACCCCCAGGGGCACATGCAGGAGGCAACCCATGGATGTCTTTCTCACATCAGTATTTCTCTCTTTCCCTTTCCCTCTTTCCCCCTCCCTCCCACTCTCCCTAGAAACCAATCAGTGTTAACAGCAGACAGTAAGGAGCGCTGTCTGCAGAGTTCAGCCCTCGAGCTCCTCCTGGTCCCCTCAGCCCTTTCCTCTTCGTACCTGGAGTTTCCAGCTGGTGGCAGAAACTGAGCAGCAGTCTTACATGCTCAGTGGGGTAGAAAGTCTCAAGATTTGTAATTTTCAAGATATATTCCTTTGTGGGCTCAGGAGGGCTGAATTCTCCCTGCGCTGCCGCTCAGTGCTGCGGTGGCTCCCGACCTGGGCCCAGCTGCGGTGCCAGCCTGCCTGAGGCTGCACAGAGGGGGGCGGCGAAGGACATGAGCACGTGGGGCTGCTGCTCAGGCAGGGCTGTTTGTCTGTCCTGGAGCAAGTCCTGTGTCCCAGCAGTGACGGTGACCGTGGTGCATGCAACAGGCCTCCCGGTTAGGAATTTTCAAAATGGATTCCAAAGACTTCCCGGTGTTGGCTTCTGTTCTGACCTTTTGCTCTGACTCCCGGCTGGCTTAGACTCTCGTTCACCCCCCTGGGTGAAGACCACGAGCCTCGCAGTCACGTGGCCTCTCTTCCAGGCTGGTGGCCATGGCGGTTGTGGGCGAGCCAGACAGGACCAGCGGCGGCTTCCTGGCCCTGGTGCTGGCCAGAGCCTCTGGCCACATGGATGTCCAGTTCTTGAAGAGGAAGTGGGCGGCCCCCGTGGAGGACGAGCAGAGGAGACTGCGGCTGCTTCTGCAGAAAGCGCTGTAGGGTGAGCAGCCGGCGTCGGGGGACAGCACCTGGGGGCCCGGCCGTGAAGGGCCGGTCCAGAGGGGCCTGTCACCCCTGTGCATGTGTACTGTTAGTAGAACATGTGTATTCTGTACATAATTAATTCATTTTACAGGCTGTCACAGCTGTATTCCCAGTAAATAAATTACCATTTTTGAATGGAAACATTTGTAGTGTGTCCTGAACTTTAAAGGAAATACAGTCATACAGTCGTGCAGTACACTCTCTTCTGAGAATATTTCTGCTTATTTTTAGATCAGCCTTAAAATATTATCCATTCACTACCATATTTAATTAATTAATTATTTACTTTTATTGCTTTCAGAGAGGAAGGGAGAGGGATAGAGAGATAGAAACATCAACATGAGAGAGCATCATTGGTCAGCTGCCTCTTGCACACCCCCCACTGGGGATTGAGACTGCAACCCAGGCGTGTACCCTGACCGGGAATCGAATAATGACCTCCTGGTTTATTGGTCAACACTGAACCCCTGAACCATGCTGGCCAGGCTACTACTAGATTTTAAATAGTCCACCATGAAAATGTGTTTCCATGAGCTGCTCTCTTAGTCATGCATGAACTAACACGAAGACAGGACTTAATCAGGGTGCAGGCCTTGCCCTGCCTGTGGGTCCCTGAGCCCGAGCACCTGCTGCAGAGCCTGGCCCAGGGGCGCTCCGTCGGTTTCTGTGAAGCAGCGTGGACTCGGCTCCCACCCGCACCTCCGTAACGCCGGCGGGCGGGCGGGCGCTTCCAGACAGGAGAGGTGCGTGTCAGCCCTGCCTTCTCTCTCACCTGCACAGGGACTGATCAGGGCTGTCTAAAGGTGGACATTAGTTGTAGGTGTTTCACTCTCAGTTCTGCTGGAAATTAGAATTAAGTTCGTCCCTCCCTCTCTGCACCTCCTGCGTTTGTGCCCATGAAGTCTTGAGTTATTGTCCACGTGGCTCTGCACCTGTTCTTTGTTTGGTTCATTTTCCTGGGAGGAAAATGCTGGACTCTGGGCCCTGACCTTGCTCAGAGGTGCTGGCTGCAGCACACAGCGGCATCAGGGATTGCTCTGAGCGGCGCCTCTGGCGGCTCCAGTGTGTGCTCGGTTCTGAGAAAGGGGTGCAGGTGGTTGCAGCCATCCTGCTGGGAGGTGCCAGGTGGGGGTGCGGCCAGAGGCGTGGCCAGGGAGGGAGCTATGTGGGGCCCAGGGGCCTGCAAGGCTCCCAAATCTTGCCGAGGAGGAGATTTGGTACTAAAATTGCAAGTGCGTTTGGGCGAACAACGTGTGCTGAGATGGGGACTTGAAGTCCTGCGTGTGGGTTCCGTCTTTGTCCCATGGCCCTGCCCCGCCTCACCCGCAGGCCCTTCAGGCGTGAGCCCTGGCCGCCTGGCTCCGCTGGGCACGCACTCCTCCGTGGGGCTGGCGACAGGCCGTCTTCCTTCAGGAAGCAAACGAAACAGGAGACAGGAAGCGCCACATGCCACATGTGCTTGGCGCTGTGCGTTCCCTTCCAGGCACCCAGCGATCTGGTTGTGGTTCTGCGGAGCGTCCTCAGGAGCCCCTAGGGAACGTGCAGAAGCCAGCTGGCCTGTTGCTGGGTTTTCTGGCAGGGCCGTGGCTTCCCCTGTAGTTCCGAGCCTTTTTTTGTGCCCCTAATTCTTTTTTTTAATTTTTTATTATATGTTATTGATTTTTTATAGAGAGGAAGAGAGAGGGATAGAGAGTTAGAAACATCGATGAGAGAGAATCATCAATCAGCTGCCTCTTGCACCTTGCACACCCCCTACTGGGGATGTGCCCAAAACCAAGGTATATGCCCTTGACCGGAATCGAACCTGGGACCCTTCAGTCCCCAAGCTGACGCTCTATCCATGAGCCAAACCGGTCTTGGCGGTTTTCATATACATTTTAATAATTTTCTTTCATCTCTGACACTTCTATTATAGAAAAAGGGCAAGTAGCAATATTATTTCCTCTAATTAATCCCCTTTTAATGTGTACAAATTTCGTGCACCAGGCCAATAGTCTTACATAAAAACTGATGTTTGAAATTTTAACCCTGCTATTTGGCTTCTGTAAATGCTTGCTTGCTTAAATAATAAGGAAAATAAGACTACAGCCATTTCAGAGAGGCCGTTATACTTTCACCAGATGATGTTATTAGTGTTGGCACCAGGCCAGGCCTTTGGCTGAGGTCTCAAAGCCCCAGCACATAGGGGCTCTTTAAGAACTTGCAAAGGGGGCCAGAAACACCCCATATTTGGGAGACAAAGAGGGTAAAACAGTATAAATACAAGAAACTTCCTGTGTGATGGGGCCCAGAATTGGAGAGACATTTTCCTCTGGGCTCATGCATAATAATAATAATAATAATAATAATAATAATAAATGTAACTCCATCTCTCTAAGCATTGCTTGGTTCTTCGGTTTTCTGTAACATTAATGGTTCCCTGACTGAGAAATAACTGTGCTTTGCCTTTTGGCCTCTGGTGAGTGGGTCAGATTTGGGGCCTGAAGGAACTGGACAGGCCTCTGGGAGGCACCGCTCTGCTGGTTTAGCAGAATTGAACCGGGGGATTCTGGGCACTCCTGGACCTCAGCCCAGGACCTGGCCAGCATCTGGAGAGTGGACAGACACTCCTGAACCTGTTGGCGGAATCGGTAAGGTAGGGGCCCTATCAGTCAGGCCCATGCCGAGTGTGTAGAAGGGGGAGCTTGATCACCTCCCCGGAAGTCTAGGACTTCCTCAGGCAATTAATCAGGAATCAGATGGACTGTTTAAATTCTGGGTAAATATCTTGTAGAAGTAAAAAACTCAGGCTGTCTGGTGCATAAATGTGGGACTCTGGAGGTAAGTGAATTCAGACTTGATTAAGGAATTATGAGTTCACTCTGCTGTTTGTTTGTGTGGGACTAGCCACTTTGCTACCGAGAAGGGGGACTGGACACAGTCTTAACTCCTCCATTAGATTCTCACCAAGGTGTTGGTCAAGAATTCTATTCTGGGCATGGGTGCCAGGAGTGCCCCAAGCCCGTCTGGGGAGTTGGGCATGGTTTCCTTTATCTGCTCAGCTCCAGTCTGTGCTAGTCTGCTGAGAGAATGTGAATATGGATGTTTGTCTGTCTTGCCATATTTATCTGCTCATTAACTGGTCTGTGTGAAGCAAAAGCTACTTTTAAAATTTTTTAAAATTTTATTTTTTAATTTTTATTGCTCAGATTATTATAATTTTTTCTCCTCCCCCCATTCCCCCCATAGCTCCCTTCCACCCAGTTCCCACCCCACCCTTTGCCCTTACTCCCCCCCCCCCCCCCCCCCGCCATTGTCCTCATCCATAGGTTATACGATTTTAATCCAGTCTCTTTCTGCACCCCCACACCCCTTTCCCCCTGATAATTATCAATCCACTCCCTTTCTTTGCCCCTGATTCTATTATATTCACCAGTTTATTCTGTTCCTCAGATTTTTAATTCACTTGATCTTCTTCCTCTTCTTAAATAATACCTTTCAGCATTTCATATAATACTGGTTTGGTGGTGATGAACTCTTTAACTTTTTCTTATCTGTGAAGCTCTTTATCTGCCCTTCAATTCTGAATGATAACTTTGCTGGATACAGTAATCTTGGTTGTAGGTTCTTGCTATTCATCACTTTGAGTATTTCTTGCCACTCCCTTCTGGCCTGCATAGTTTCTGTTGAGAAATCAGCTGATAGTTGTATGGGTGCTCCCTTATAGGTAACCAAATAGGTAACCTTTTCTCTTGCTGCTTGTAAGATCCTCTTTTTGTCTTTTGCTCTTGGCATTTTATTTTTTTTATTATTATTTTTAATTTTATTAAAAATTTTTTTTTTTACATATTTTATTGATTTTCCCCCCCTCCCTTCCTCCCACACATCCCCTCCCTCCCCAGAGTTCCATGTCCATTGGTTGTACTTATATGCATATATACAAGTCCTTCAGTTGATCTATTATCTCCCCCAGATCCTCCTCCCCTCCCCGCTGAAATTTGACAATCTGCTTATTGCTTTACTGTCTCTGTATCTATCTTTTGGTTCATCAGTTTATAATGATTTTTATTATCCACAAATGAGTGAGGTCATGTGGTGTTTCTCTTTCATTGATTGGCTTATTTCACTCAGCATGATGTTCTCCAATTCCATCCAGGTTGCTGCAAATGATGAGAATTCCTTCTTTTTTATGGCAGCATAGTATTCCATTGTGTAGATGTACCATGGTTTTTGGATCCAATCATCTGCTGACGGGCACCTAGGCTGTTTCCAAATTCTGGCTATTGTAGATTGTGCTGCTATGAACATAGGGGTGCATATATCCTTTCTGATTGGTGTTTCTAGTTTCTTGGGATATATTCCTAGGAGTGGGATTACTGGATCAAATGGGAGTTCCATTTTCAGTTTTTTGAGGAAATTCCACACTGTTCTCCACAGTGGTTGCACCAGTCTGCATTCCCACCAGCAGTGCACGAGGGTTCCTTTTTCTCCGCAACCTCGCCAACACTTGTCGTTTGTTGATTTGTTGATGTTGGCCATTCTGGCAGTGTGAGATGGTACCGCATTGTTGTTTTGATTTGCATTCTCGGATAATTAGTGACTTTGAGCATGTTTTCATGTGCGTTTTGGCCTTCCTTCTGTCTTCTTTTGAAAATATTCTATTTAGGTCCATTGCCCATTTCTTAATTGGATCATTCACCTTCCTTTTATTTAGTTGTATCAGCTGTCTGTAGATGTTGGAGATTAAACCTTTATCAGTGGTGTTATTTGCAAATATGTTCTCCCACACCGTGGGCTTTCTTGTTGTTTTGTTGATGGTTTCTTTTGCTGTAAAAAAAGCTTTTTATTTTGATGTAGTCCCATTTGTTTATTTTCTCTTTAGCTTCCATTGCCCTAGGGGTAGTATCAGTGAAGAAGTTCATTTGGCATACGTCTGAGATTTTGCTGCCTGTGGATGCTTCTAGTATTTTTATGGTTTCCCATCTGATGTTTAAGTCCTGCATCCATTTTGAGTTTATTTTTGTGTATGGTGTAAGTTGGTGATCTAGTTTCATTCTTTTGCATGTGTCTGTCCAATTTTCCCAACACCATTTATTGAAGAAACTGTCTTGACTCCATTGTATATTCGTGCCTCCTTTGTCAAATATTAATTGAGCATAGTGATTTGGGTTGATATCTGGGTTCTCAATTCTATTCCATTGATCTATATGTCTGTTCTTGTGCCAGTACCAGGCTGTTTTGAGAACAGTGGCTTTGTAATACAGTTTTAAGTCTGGTATTGAGATCCCTCCTACTTTACCCTTCTTTCTCAGGATTGCTGTATTCGGGGTCTTTTGTTGTTCCAAATGAACTTTTGGAGAGTTCTTTCTAGGTCAGTGAAATATGCCGTTGGTATTTTAATGGGGAGTGCATTGAACCTATAGATTGCTTTAGGAAGTATGGACATTTTGATGATGTTGATTCTACCAATCCATGAACATGGTATGTTCTTCCATCTCCTTACATCTTCCTCTATCTCTTTTTTTCAGTGTCGTGTAGTTTTCTGCATATAGGTCCTTTACTTCCTTAGTTAAATTTATTCCTAGGTATCTTAATTTTTTTGGTGCGATGGTAAATGGAATTGCTTTTTTAGTCTCTGTTTCTTCAGTTTCACTGTTGGTGTATAGAAATGCCATGGATTTCTTGGCATTAATTTTGTATCCTGCTACATTGCCAAATTCATTTATTAAGTCAATTAGTTTTTTAATGGAGTCGTTGGGGTTTTTTATGTACAATATTATGTCATCTGCAAATAAGGATAACTTTACTTCTTCTTTTCCAATTTGGATGCCTTTTATTTCCTCCTCTTGTCTAATTGCAATAGCTAGTACTTCCAGTACTATATCAAACAGGAGTGGCGAGAGTGGGCATCCCTGTCTTGTTCCTGTTCTTAGAGGGAATGGTTTTAGTTTTTGCCCATTGAGTATAATGTTGGCTGTGGGTTTATCATATATGGCTTTTATTATGTTGAGGTATGATCCTTGTACTCCCACCTTGTTAAGAGTTTTTATCAGGAAAACGTGTTGGATTTTATCAAATGCTTTTTCTGCATCAATTGATATGACTATATGATTTTTATCTTTCAATTTGTTTATGTGATGTATCACATTTATTGATTTGCGGATATTGTACCATCCTTACATTCCTGGAATAAATCCTACTTGGTCATGGTGTATGATCTTTGTGATGTTCTTCTGGAGTCGATTTGCTAGAATTTTGTTGAGAATTTTGGCATCTATGTTCATGAGGGATATTGGCCTGTAATTCTCTTTCATTGAGTTGTCTTTATCTGGTTTTGGTATTAGGATAATGCTGGCTTCATAGAAGGAGTTTGAAAGTGTTCCTTCCTCTTGGATTTTTTGGAATAGTCTGAGGAGGATAGGTTTTAGTTCTTCCTTGAATGTTTGGTAAAACTCTCCTGTGAAGCCATCTGGCCCTGGGCTTTTGTTCGCTGGAAGCTTTTTGATGACTGTTTCAATTTCTTCCCAAGACACTGGTCTATTGAGATTTTTAGATTCTTCCTGATTGAGTTTTGGAAGTTTGTATTTTTCTAGGAATATGTCCATTTCTTCCAGGTTGTTCAGTTTGTTGGAATAGAGTTGTTCGTAGTATTTTGTAACAATCTGTTGTATTTCGGTGGGGTCTGTTGTTATTTCACCTCTTTCATTTCTGATTTTGTTTATTTGGGTCCTCTCTCTTTGTTTCTTGGTTAGCCTGGCTAGAGGTCCATCTATCTTGTTTATTCTTTCAAAGAACCAGCTCTTGGTTTTGTTGATCTTATGTATTGTTTTTTTGGTCTCTATGTCGTTTATCTGTGCTCTGATTTTTGTTATTTCCTTCCTTCTGCTTACACTGGGCTTTTCTTGTTGCTCCTTTTCTAACTCTTTGAGTTGTAGAGTTAGATCATCTGTTACCCTTTTTTCTAGTTTTTTGCAATAGGCTTGTAAGGATATGAACTTCCCTCTCAAAACTGCTTTTGCTGTGTCCCATAGATTTTGGATTGTTGTGTTTTCATTGTCATTTGTTTCCAGGATGTTTTTAATTTCTTCCTTGATTTCTCTGGTAACCCAGTCCTTGTTTAATAGCATGCTGTTTAGTCTCCATGTGTTTGATTTCTTTGGATTATTTTTATTGTAGTTAATTTCCAGTTTTATGCCATTATGGTCTGAGAAGATACTTGATATGATTTCTATCTTCTTGAATTTGAAGAGACTTTGCCTATGTCCCAAAATGTGGTCTATCTTTGAGAATGTCCCATGTGCACTTGAGAAGAATGTATATTCTGTGGCTTTGGGGTGGAATGTTCTGAAGATGTCAATTAATTCCATCTGGTCTAGTGAGTCATTTAGAATTGATATTTCTTTGCTGATTTTTTGTTTAGATGATTTGTCGAAGGGTGACAGTGGGGTATTAAAATCTCCTACTCTGATTGTATTGCTATTAATCTCTCTCTTAATGTCCTCCAGCAGTTTTTTAATGTATATTGTTGCTTCTGTATTGGGTGCATATATATTTACCAGGGTTATTTCTTCTTGTTGGATTTTTCCCTTTAGTATTATGAAGTGGCCTTCATTATCTCTCATTAGGTCCTTCACTCTGAGATCTAATTTTTCAGATCTAAGTATTGCTACCCCAGCTTTTTTTTCATTTCCATTTGCCTGGGAAACTTTTTTCCATCCCTTCACCCTCAGTCTGTGTGCATCTCTTTTTCTGAGGTGGGTTTCTTGTAGACAGCAGATGTATGGGTCTTGTTTTCTTATCCAATCTGTTACCCTATGTCTTTTGATTGGAGCATTTAATCCATTTATCAATACATTTAAGGTTATTATTGATAGGTACTCATTTGACGCCATTTTTATTCTATACCCGTGTTTCTTCTTCACTTATTATTTCTTTATTTTTACAGTAGACCCTTTAGCATTTCTTGCATTGCTGGTTTGGTGGAGATAAATTCCTTCAGTCTTTTTTTGTCTGTGAAGCTCCTGATTTCCCCTTCAATTTTGATTGATAGCCTTGCTGGGTACAGTATTCTTGGATTCAGACCCTTCCTTTGCATGACTTTGTATATTTCATCCCATTCCCTTCTGGCCTGATAACTTTCTGTTGAGAAATCAGTTGCTAGTCTGATAGGGGTTCCTTTGTATGTAACTTTTTGTCTCTCTCTGGCTGCTTTTAAGATTCTTACTTTGTCGATGTTGTTTGCCAATTTAATTATAATGTGCCTTGGAGTCTGTCTTCTGGGATTCGTTTTGCTTGGGACTCTGCGAGCATTTTGGATTTGTGTGTTTTTTTTCTTCTCTATTTCAGGAAAGTTTTCTGTCATTATTTCTTGAAATACTTTTTTCATGTCTACCTCAGTTTCCTTTCCTTCTGGAACTCCTATTATTCGAATATTATTTTGTTTTGTATTGTCCCAAAGCTCCCGTAGGCTCTCCTCCTGCTTTTTAATCTTTTTTTCTAGAAGTTGCTCTACTTGGGTATTTTTTCCCATCTTATCTTCTAGCTCACTGATGCGGTCCTCTGCTTCATCTAGTCTACTCTTGATGCTTTCTATTGAGTTCTTCATGGCAGCAATGTCATTTTTCATTTCTTCTTGGTTCTTCTTCAGTTCCTCATGGCTCTTCTTCAGTTCCTCATGGTTCTTCCTCATTTCTTCTTGGCTATTGTCAAATTTCTCTTCCATTCTTTTTAGCCATCCTATGATCATTACTCTGAATTCTTGCTCTGGTAGGCTGCTTGCCTCTGCCTCGTTTACTTCCTTTTCTGATGATGTCTGCTTTTCTTTCACGTGCGGACTATGTTTTTTCTCCCCAGGGCCTCTCTTTTCAGGATGTCTGGTTATGTGGTGTTCCTTCTCCTTTCCGTGGGTGACCGAGGACCTCCCTTGAATCCACGTGTTTGCGCCGATTCGGGCTTCTCAGCTGCTCGATGGACCTCTCCGCTGTGGGATTTCCAGGCCTCAGAGAAGCTACTCCTTTCCCTCCGAGCCGCAGCCCGCAGCTCGCCGCCGCCGCCGCCGCCCGCAAACTTTTCTCACAAAACTTTCTTTTTCTCTCCCTTTTTCTTTCTTATCTTCCCCAACAGCCAGGCTTTTCTTTCTCTCCCAGCCTCTGCAGTGCTCTTGGCATTTTAATTATGATGTGTCTTGGAATGTTCCTCTTTGGATTCCTCTTGTTTGAGGTTCTGTGCACTTCCTGGACTTGTAAGTCTATTTCTTTCATCAGGTGGGGGAAGTTTTCTGTCATTATTTCTTCTAATAGGTTTTCAGTATCTTGCTCTCTGTTTTCTTCTGGCACCCCAATAATTCTGATGTTGGTATGCTTGAAGTTGTCCCAGAGGCTCCTTACACTATCTTCAACTTTCTGGATTCTCTTTTCTTCTGGCTTCTCCAAAGGAGTGTATTTTGGCTCTTTGATCTGATTCTTGTGTTCCTCCATTTTGCTGTTGGATCTCTGCATAATATTTTTCAATTTAGTCAGTTTATGTTTAATTTTTAGTTGGGTCTCATGAAACTTATTGGCTTTATCTAGGATATTTTTGCATAACCTTAAAACTGTGGTTTTGAACTCTATATCCTCCATCTCTTTCGTTTGAGATCTATTTCTTTGTCTTGGCATTTTTGCTGCTTCCCAGAGTTGGTAGGATGACTTTGTGTGTTTGGTGTCCTATATGGCCTAGTGGGTCAGCCTCCTCAGTTACCTGAGGTAGACACTCTTGGTGCTCCCCTTTGTGGACTGCGTGTACAGCCTTGTTGTAGTTAAGTCTTGATTGTTGTTGGTATCCCTGGGAGGAATTGATCTTCAGGCCAGTTGGATGTGGGTATCAGCTATGTCTACTCTGGGATACCTTCTGTATTGGAGACAGTCTTATAGGATCAGACTTGCAAAATTGCAAAAGCCTCTGAGCTCTGGTTGGATGGGGCAGAGTCTCCAGTGTTGGCTTCCCATCAGCCCTGCCTTCCGCGGCTCCCCTGAGTTTCCGCCTGACCGTCCTGATTTCACCATGCAAGAGCGTGGGTGCCCCAGGGACTCACCCAGAATTGGGTTGGGTCTCTGTAGTCTGGAGCTTCTGCCTCCTTCTGCTATGGAGAGGCTGTGGCAACCTCCATGGTTGGACCTCTCTGCTCGCACTCACTCATGCGCTGACTGTAGACCCTGCCCACTGGCATTCCCAGCTCCCCCAGTCTCCCAGTCTCTGAGTCTCTGGGTGCCTTTCTCTACAGTCCAGATTCCACCTGTATGAGCCTGGGTCCATGGGATTTCGGCCAGAGTTGGGGTTCAGTACAGTTGGAAAGGGTTCAGTGCAACTGGGAGTTCCTCCCCTCCCGCCAGCCAGGCATTCGGCCGCACTTCCTCTCTGCATGCGCGAGCGTCTGCCTACCTCAGCACTTTGCAGCTCCCAGTCCAATCCGTGAGCCTCTCTCCTTCTTTCTGGTTGTAGATTTCCCACTCCGCCAACTCTCCTGTGGTTTTGGATGAAGTCCATTCTGATTTTAGTTGTTGTTTTTTTAAATTGTTGTGTGAGGCGGCAGCTTAGGTGCTTACGTAGGCTGCCATCTTGAGATCCCGCAAAAGCTACTTTGTGTCTTCTGGCTGTACACATGAGAGTATTTGTTATCTCTTTCTATTGTTTAATTTACTTAAAGATAGAGCGGACCTGCTGAGACAAAATGCAAAAGTCTCTAGCAGCTTTGAGATTTTTTTTTTGATAAATTTTAATTTTTTAATTATTTTCCCTTTCTTTTTAAATTATCTTTCTCTTTTCTTTTTTTATTGTATAAAGTATTACACATAGTAATACATATATATACCTTTTCCCCCATTGACCTTCCCCCAGCCTCCCCTACCTCCTGTCGCATGCCCTCATCTCACCACCTCCCCCAGTGTCTTGTGTCCATTGGTTGTGCTTATATGCATGCATACAAATCCTATGGTGGATCTCTTTCCCCACCTCCCCAATACGCCCGAGCCTTCCCGCTGTAATTTGATAGTCTGCTGGGTGATTTACTGCCCCTGTGTCTATCTTTTTGTTCATCAGGTTATAATGTTCTTTATTTTCCATAAGTGAGTGAGATCATGTGGTATTTTTCTTCCACAGACTAGCTTATTTCACTTAACATAATGCTCTCCAGGTTCATCCATGCTGTGGCAAATGGTAAAAGTTCCTTCTTTTTTTAAGCAGCATAGTATTTTATAGCAGCATAGTATTTTATTATATTATAGCATTATATTATATTATATTATATTATATTATATTATATTATATATACAATTGTATTTTATTATATTATAACAGCATAATATTTTATAGCAGCATAGGATTGTAAAGATATACCATAGTTTTCTAATCCACTCACCTGCTGATGGGCACTTAGGCTGTTTCCAAATCTTAGCTATGGTGAATTGTGCTGCTATGAACATAGGGTGCATATATACTTTCTGATTGGTGTTTCTAGTTTCCTGGGATATATTTCTAAAAAGTGAAATTACTGGGTCAAATGGCAGTTACACTTTGTTTTTTGAGGAAACTCCATACCATTCTCCACAGTGGCTGCACCAGTCTGCATTCCCATCAGCAGTGCAAAAAGAGTTCCTTTTTCTCCGAATCCTGGCCAGCACTTGTCTTTGTAGATTTATTGTTGATTTCCATTCTGACAGGTGTGAGATGGTACCGCATTGTCATTTTGATTTGCATCTCTCGGATAATTAGTGACTTTGAGCATGTTTTTATATGTCTCTTGGCTTTCTTTCTGTTTTGTTTAAAAAAGATTCTATTTAGGTCTGTTGCCCATTTTTTTTTATTAGATCATTTATCTTTTTTTAAATTTTTTATTAAGATATTACATGTGTACATACCTTACCAATCCCCCCCCCCCACCCATTCCCAAACATGCCCTCCCTCCCCATAGTTTTTCCTCCATTGGTTATACTTATATGCATGCATACAAGTCCTTCAGTTGATCTCTTATTTCCCCCATATCTCTCTATCCCTCCCCACCACCACTGTAATTTGACAGTCTGCTTGTTTCTTTACTGTCTCTGTATTTATCTTTTTTAAAAAAAATATATTTTATTGATTTTTCACAGAGAGGAAGAGAGAGGGATAGAGAGTTCGAAACATCGATGAGAGAGAATCATCGATCAGCTGCCTCCTGCACACCCCCTATTGGGGATGTGCCCGCAACCAAGGTACATGCCCTTGACCGGAATCAAACCCGGGACCCTTCATTCCGCAGGCCGATGCTCTATCCACTTAGCCAAACCGGTCCCGACTGTATCTACCTTTTTGTTCATTAGTTTATAATGTTTCTTATTATCCATAAATGAGTGAGATCATGTGGTGTTTTTCTTTCATTGACTGGCTTATTTCACTCAGCATGATGTTCTCCAATTCCATCTAGGTTGCTACAAATGATAAGAATTCCTTCTTTTTTATGGCAGCATAGAATTCTATTGTGTAGATGTCCCATAGTTTTTTGATCCAATCATCTGCTGACGGGCACCTAGGCTGTTTCCAAATCCTGGCTATTGTAGATTGTGCTGCTATGAACATAGGGGTGCATATATCCTTTCTGATTAGTGTTTCTAGTTTCTTAGGATATATTCCTAGGAGTGGGATTACTGGGTTAAATGGGAGTTCCATTTTCAGTTTTTTGAGGAAACTCCATACTGTTCTCCACAGTGTAGATCATTTATCTTGATAACATTTGCAAATATGTTCTTCCATACATTGGGCTTTCTTATTGTTTTGTTGATGGTTTCTTTTGCTGTACAAAAGCTTTTTATTTTGATGTAGTCCCATTTGTTTATTTTCTCTTTAGCTTCCATTGCCCTAGGAGCGGTATTGGTGAAGAAATTGCTTCAGCATATGTCTGATTTCTCTTCCCGCGGATGCCTCTAGTATTTTTATGGTTTCCCGTCTTATGTTTAAGTCCTGTATCCATTTTGAGTTTATTTTTATGTATGGTGTAAGTTGTGGTCTAGTTTCATTTTTTGCATGTATCTGTCCAATTTTCCTAACACCATTTATTGAAAAGACTGTCTTTGCTCCATTGTATGTTCATGCCTCCTTTGTCAAATATTAATTGAGCATAGTGGTTTGGGTTGATATCTGGGTTCTCTATTCTATTCTATTTCTCTATATGTCTGTTCTTGTGCCAGTACCAGGCTGTTTTGAGAACAGTGGCTTTGTAATATATGTTGAAATCTGGTATTGAGATCCCACCTACTTTTTTCTTCTTTCTCAGGATTGCTGTGGCTATTCAGGGTCTTTTTTTAAAATCCAGATTAATTTTTGGGAGTTCTTTCTAGGTCTGTGAAATATGCTGTTGGTATTTTAATGGGGAGTGCATTGAATCTTTGGGTAGTATGGACATTTTAATGATGTTGATTCTACCAATCCATGAACATGGTATGTTCTTCCATCTATTTATGTCTTTCTCCATCTCTTTTTTCAGTGTCCTATAGTTTCCTGCATTTAGGCCTTTTACCTCCTTAGTTAAGTTTATTCCTAGGTATTTTTTTTTTTTTTGGTGCGATGTTAAATGGGATTGCTCTTTTAGTCTGTTTTTCTGTAAGTAAACTATTGGTGTATAGAAATGCCATAGATTTATTGGTATTGATTTTGTATCCTGCTACATTGCTGAATTTATTTATTAAGTCTAATAGTTTTTTGATGGAGTCTTCAGGGTTTTTTAGGTACAATATCATGCCATCTGCAAATAAGGACAGTTTTACTTCTTCTTTTCCAATTTTGATGCCTTTTATTTCTTCTTCTTGTCTGATTGCAATGGCTAGTACTTCCAGTACTATTTTGAACAGGAGTGGTCAGAGTGGGAATCTCTGTCTTGTTCCTGTTCTTAGAGGAAATGGTTTTAATTTTTGTTCACTGAGTATGATGTTTGCTGTGGGTTTGTCATGTATGGCTCTTAGTATGTTGAGGTATGATCCTTCTATTCCCACCTTGCTGAGAGTTTTTATCAAGAAAGGGTGTTGAACTGTCAAATTACAGCGGGGAGGGGAGGGAGATCTGGGGGAGATAAGAAATTAACCGAAGGACTTGTATACATGCATATAAGTACAACCAATGGACACAAAACTCTGGGGCGGGTAGGTATGTATGGGAGGGGGGGCAATGGTAAAATATGTACACATATAATAATTTAATTAAAAAAAGTAAAAAAAAAACTTTAAAAAAGATGAATAGAATATTAATGTGAACAGCTAAACATGCTAAGGTTGGCTTTTTATGAGCTAAATAATTATAACTTGCAGAAGGAACAGACAAAAAGATTAATGATACGTAATTCTAGTTAGGTGACAAAAGTAATAAAACTGTTACGATTTTGCAAAAAAAAAAAAAAAGGGTGTTGAGCCGAAACCAGTTTTGCTCAGTGGATAGAGCATCAGTCTGCAGACTGAAAGGTCCCGGATTCTATCCCAGTCAAGGGCACATACCTTGGTTGCAGGCACATCCCCAGTGAGGGGTGTGCAGGAGGCAGCTGATCAATGTATCTCTCTCATTGATGTTTCTAACTCTCTCTCTCTCTCCCTTCTCTGTAAAAAAGCAATAAAATATATTTAAAAAAAAAAAAGAAAGGGTGTTGGATTTTTGTCAAATGCTTTTTCTTCATCAATTGGTATAACTGTGTTTTTTTATCAATTTGTTTATGTGATGTATCATGTTTATTGATTTGCGGATATTGTACCATCCTTACATCACAGATACATATTTCTGATGTTCTGCTGGAGCCGATTGGCTAGAATTTTGTTGAGGATTTGGGCATCTATGTTCATGAGGGATATTGGCCTGTAATTCTCTTTCACTGTGTTGTCTTTATCTGGTTTTGGTATTAGGATAATGCTGGCTTCATAGAAGGAGCTTGGAAGTGTTCCTTCTTCTTGAATTGTTTGGAATAGTCTGAGGAGGATATGTTTTAGTTCTTCCTCGAATGTTTGGTAAAACTCCCCTATGAAACCGTCTGGCTCTGGGCATTTGTTTGCTGGAAGCTTTTTGATGACTGGTTCAATTTCTTCCATAGTTATTGGCCTACTGAGATGTTTAGATTCTTCCTGATTGAGTTTTGTGAGGTGATATTTTTCTAGGACTATGTCCATTTCCTCCAGGTTGCCCAGGTTGTTGGAATAGAGTTGTTCATTTTTTTTTTTTAAACAATACTTTATATTTTAGTGGGGTCTGTTGTTATTTCTCCTAGTTCATTTCTGATTTTGTTTATTTGAGTTCTTCGTGGTCAGCCTGGCTAGAGGTTCATCAATCTTGTTTATCCTTTCAAAGAACAAGCTCTTGGTTTTGTTGATCTTTTGTAATTTTTTTTTATTGGTCTCTATGTTGTTTATCTCCGCTCTGATATTTATTATTTACTTCCTTCTGCTTACACTGGGCTTTTCTTTCTTTTATTTTATTTTATTTTTTTATTTTATTGATTTTTTACAGAGAGGAAGAGAGAGGGATAGAGGGTTAGAAACATCGACGAGAGAGAATCATCAACCAGTTGCCTCTTGCACACCCCGTGCTGGGGATGTGCCTGCAACCAAGGTACATGCCCTTGACCGGAATCGAACCTGCGACCTTTCAGTCTGCAGACCGATGCTCTATCCACTGAGTCAAACCGGTTTCGGCACACTGGGCTTTTCTTGTTGCTCTCTTTCTAACTCTTTGAGTTGTAGGGATAGGTAATTTATTATCATTATTTCTTCTCCTCCTCCTCCTCCTTCCTCCCCAGGCTGCTGGGGTGACCAGCTCTTTGCCCAGTGCCAGACACAGTGTGATGCTCTGGAGGTAGTGGGTCATGAGGATTCCTGAACCCAAGGACGTCTGGGTTCCCGAGGGTGACGGCTGCTGTGAAGTCAGAACCCCAGTGTTCCCCATCCACCTGCCAGTTCACAAACTTGGACTGCTGGGTCTTGATGGTCATCTGGGACCTGATCCAGGGCCCGGCAGGTGAATGACCTGAGCATTGAGGCTGCCACTATTGTCCTTGTCGCCCACCAACACGGGGAATGCCTCTGTGGGACTCAGCAGCTTTGTCCCCACGTATGTTACCCCAAAATGGTAGTTGGACTCCCTGATTGTGCTGAGGGATACTGTGTGATTTACCTGGAAATGGTTACTCAACCCTTTGTTGACAGTGATCTTGACACCTTCCATCTGAATAGGAAATAGTTCTTGGCACTTGCAGTGGCATTCCTCGTATGTTCAGGGGTTGGGAAGGCAGCCGCAGGCCCCATCGTCCGCGGTCTCTGCAGGCGTCCTGGCCATCCGTTCTGAACCTTGATGGGCACCAGCCCCAGCACCCAGGCTGTCCCTGAGAGGCGGCAGTGTGAAACTCGGAGGACAGGGTGGAGGTGGCGGCAGACCCCCGAGGGCAGGAGTGGGCAGCGGCGGTGGCCCTGTGGGTGGCCAGCTAGTGGCCAACATGTTCCCCATGGTCGCTAGTAGCAGCACCTGTTCCTGGCCTGGGCTCTGCTCCCAACCCATGCACCATGCACAACCGAACCCACTGCTGGTCTATCTTTTAAAGAAATGTAATAAATCTTTATTGTTCAGATTATTACAATTGTTCCTCTTTCTCCCCCCACCCCCCATAGCTCCTCTCCACCCAGTTCCCACCCCATCCTCTGCCCTTACTCTCCCCCACCACTGTCCTCATCCCCAGGTGTACGATTTTTGTCCAGTTTCTTCCCACACCTCCCACATCCCTTTCCCCCTGAGAATTTTCAGTTCACTCCCTTTCTATGCCCCTGAGTCTATTATATTCACCAGTTTATTCTGTTCATCAGATTTTTAATACACTTGATTTCATTTATTTATTTATTTATGTTTTATTTATTTATTTTAAAATATATTTTATTGATTTTTTTTTTTTTAACAGAGAGGAGGAGAGAGGGATAGAGAGCTAGAAACGTCGACGGGAGAGAAACATCGACCAGCTGCCTCTTGCACACCCCCTACCAAGGATGTGCCCACAACCAATGTACATGCCCTTGACCAGAATCGAACCTGGGACCTTTCAGTCCGCAGATCAATGCTCTACCACTGAGCCAAACCGGTTTCGGCTAATTCACTTGATTTTTAGATTCACTTGTTGATAGACATGTATTTGTTGTTCATAATTTTTATCTTTACCTTTTTCTTCTTCCTCTTCTTTAAAAAAAACATTTTATGGATTTTTTACAGAGAGGAAGAGAGAGGGATAGAGAGTTAGAAACATTGATGAGAGAAAATCATCGATCAGCTGCCTCTTATACACCCCTCACTGGGGACGTGCCAGCAACCAAGGTACATGTCCTTGACTGGAATTGAACCTTGGACCTTTCAGTTCGCAGGCCAACACTCTATCCACTGAGCCAAACCGGTTTCAGCTTTCTTTCTCTTCTTAAAGAATACCTTTCAGCATTTCATATAATACTGGTTTGGTGGTGATGAACTCCTTAAGCTTTTTCTTATCCGTAAAACTCTTTATTTGACCTTTAAATCTGAATGAAAGCTTTGCTGGGTAGAGTAATCTTGGTTGTAGGTTCTTGCTATTCAACACTTTGAGTATTTCTTGCCACTCCCTTCTGGCATGCATAGTTTCTGTTGAGAAATCAGCTGACAATCATATGGGTGCTCCTTTGTAGGTAACTAACTGTTTTTCTCTTGCTGCTTTTAATATTCTCTCTGTCTTTTGCTCTTGGCATTTTAATTATGATGTGTCCTGGTGTGGTCCTCTTTGGATCCTTTTGTTTGGGGTTCTGTGCACTTCCTGGACTTGTAAGTCTATTTCTTTCACCAGGTGGGGGAAATTTTCAGTCAAATAGGTTTTCAGTATCTTGCTCTCTCTCTTCTTCTGGTACCCCCATAATTCTGATGTTGGTACGCTTGAAATTGTCCCAGAGGCTTCTTACACTATCTTCAAACTTTTGAATTCTTTTATCTTTTTGATTTTCTGGTTTAGTGTTTTTTGCTTCTTTGTATTTCAAATCTTTGACTTGATTCTTGGGATCCTCTGGTCTGCTGTTGGGTCTCTGTATAATATTTTTCAATTTCAGTCAGTGTGTGTATAATTTCTAGTTGGTCCTTTTTCATATCCTCAAGGGTCTTGCTAAATTTATTGGCCTTTTCTAGGAAATTCTTCAAAAACCTTATAACCGTGGTTTTGAACTCTATATCCAGTCATTTGTTTTCCTCCATTTCTTTAATTTGTGATCTGTTTCTTTTTCTCAGCATTTTCACCGCTTCCCTGAGTTGGTAGGGTAGCTTTGTGTGCTAGGTTTCATATATGGCCCAGTGGGTCAGCCTCCCCAGTTACCTGAGGTGGACACTCTTGGTACACCCCTTTGTGGACTGCGTGTACAGCCTGGTTGTAGTTAAGTCTTGATTGCTGTTGGTATCACTGGGAGGAATTGACCTCCATTAGGATCAGCTGTGTCTATGCTGGGAGAACTGTGATGGAGACAGCCTTATGAGATAAGACTTGCAAAACTGCAAAAGTCTCTGTGCTCAGCTTGGATGGGATGGAGTCTTAGGGCTGAGCAGACTTGTCTTCCCCTCAGCTCTGCCCTATGATGCTCCTGGGTCTCAGTATTCCTCGGTAATCACTGCATCCACCTCTAAGAGTAAGCCACCCTAGAGTTTTGCCTGCTGCCAGACGGTCTAGTTTCTCCCCCCCATGAATCTTGATTCACAGATTCTTGCCCAGAACTGGAGTTCAGCATAATGGGGAACTTCCATTTCCCACCCACTACGGAAAGTCTGTGGCACTCAGCAGTTAGTTCACTCTGTGCGCACTTGCTTGTGCTCCTCCAGACTTCTACCTTTTGCGACTCCCCTGAGTTTCCACCTGACACTCCAGATTTCCCCCATATAAGCCTGGGTCCCCAGGGTCTTGCCCAGAGTTGGGGTTCAGTGCAGTTGGAACTGGGGTTTAACGCAGTTGGGAGCTTTTGTCTCCTTCCTGCTAGAGAAAGCCAGCCAGGCACTCATCTGCTGGCGCGCATGTCTCTGTACCTCAGCCTTTTGTAGCTCCTCTGATTCTCTGTGAGCTTTCCTCTTTCCTTCTAGTTGTAGAACTTCCACTCAGCCAGCTTTCCTGTGGTTGTGGATGATGTTCATTTTGTCTTTTAGTTGTAATTTTGAAATTGTTCTGTGAGGCAGCAATTTAGGCAGCATTCTATGTCCCCATCTTGGTTTGTCTTTGGTCTATCTTTGAAAATGACCCATGTGCACTTGAGAAGAATGTATATTCTGTGGCTTTGGTGTGAAATGTTCTGAAGATGTCGCCGGGACTGGTTTGGCTCAGTGGATAGAGCGTCGACCTGCAGACTGAAACATCCCGGGTTTGATTCCGGGCAAGGGCATGTACCTTGGTTGTGGGCACATCCCCAGTAGGGGGTGTGCAAGAGGCAGCTGATCGATGATTCTCTCTCATCGATGTTTCTAACTCTCTATCCCTCTCTCTTCTTCTCTGTGAAAAATCAATAAAATATATTAAAAAAAAGAAAAAAGAAAGAAATGTTCTGAAGATGTCAATTCCATCTGGTCTAGTGAGTCAATTAGGATTGATGTTTCTTTGCTGATTATTATTATTTTTTTTTTTTTCATTTTCATTAGCCAGAAAAACCTTTTCCCATCCCTTCACCCTCAGTCTGTATGCATCTTTTTTTTTCTGAGGTGGGTTTCTTGTAGACAGCAGATATATGGGTCATGTTTTCTTATCCAATCTGTTAACCTATGTCTTTTTTTTTTTTAAATATATATTTTTTATTGATTTTGTACAGAGAGGAAGGGAGGGAGATAGAGAGTAGAAACATCGATGAGAGAGAGTCATCGATCAGCTGCCTCTTGCACACTTCCCACCGGGGATATGCCCACAACCAAGGTACATGCCCTTGACCGGAATCGAACCCAGGTCCCTTCAGTCCCCAAGCCGACGCTCTATCCATTGAGCCAAACCGGTTTTGGCAACCTATGTCTTTTGATTGGGGCATTTAATCCATTTACTTTTAAAGTTATTATTGATAGGTACTTGTTTGATGCCATTTTTATTCTTTGTCCCAGTGTTCTTCGCTTCATATTTCTCTTTTTCTTTTTTTCCTTTTTTTAATAGCAGACCCTTTAGCATTTCTTGCATTGCTGGTTTGTTGGTAATAAACTCCCTTAGTCCTTTTTTTGTCTGTGAAACTCCTGATTTTACTTTTAATTTTGATTGATAGCCTTTCTGGGTACAATATTATTGGATTCAAACCCTTCCTTTGCATGACTTTGTATCTCTCATTCCATTCCCTTCTGGCCTGATGTGTTTTTGTTGAGAAATTAGTTGCTAATCTGATGGGGGATTCTTTGTAGATAACTTTCTGTCTCTCTCTGGTCACTTTTAAGATTCTTACTTTATCATTGGTGTTTGCTAATTTAATTATAATGTGCCTTGATATTGGTCTTTTGGGGTTCATTTTCCTTGGGACTCTGTGAGCTTCTTCAATGTGTGTGTGTGTGTGTGTGTGTGTGTGTGTGTGTGTGTGTGTTTTCCACCTATATCAGGGATGTTTTCTGTTATTATTTCTTCAAACAGTTTTCTCTATTCCTTGCTCAGTTTCCTCTCCTTCTGGGACCCCTATTATGCGGATGTTGTTTTGTCTTGTGTTGTTCCAAATTCTTTTAGGCTTTCCTCCTGCTTCTTAATTTTTTTCTAGAAGCTGCTCTACTTGGGTATTTTTTATTACCCTGTTTTTTAGCTCACTGATGCGGTCCTCTGCGTCTTCTAGTCTACTCTTGATGCTTTCTATTAAGTTTTTTACAGCGGCAATATCATTTTTCATTTCTTCTTGGTTATTCTTCATTTCCTTTTGGTTCTTACACATACTGTTGAATTTTTCTTCCATTATTTTCATATACCTTATGACCATTTCTCTGAATTTTTTCTGTGGCAGGTTGCTTGCCTCTATTTCATTTACTTCCTTTTCTGGTGATGCCCACTTTTCTCTCTTTCTTTCTTTCTTTCTTTCTTTCTTTCTTTCTTTCTTTCTTCTCCCTTCCTTCCTTCTTTTCTTCCTTGCTTCCTTCTTTTCTTCCTTGCTTCCTTACTTTTTTCCTTCCTTCCTTCCTTCCTTCCTTTCTTTCTCTTAAAATATATTTTCTTGATTTTTTACAGAGAGGAAGAGAGAGGGATAGAGAGTTAGAAACATCGATGAGAGAGAATCATCAATAAGCTGCCTCTTGCACACCCCCTACTGGGTATGTGCCCACAACTAAGGTACGTGCCCTTGACCGGAATCGAACCTGGGACCTTTCAGTCCACAGGCCGACGCTCTATCCACTGAGCCAAACCGGTTTCTTTTATATGTGGGCTGTTTCTTTGTCTCCCTATGATCTGTCTTTTCCTGGTGTCTGGTTATGTCGTTCTATCTCTCCTGCATTGATTTAAAGGCAAAAAGCACAGCACAACAAGGTACAATGCACATGGCACTGAACACAAATATATTTGCGATATTAATAACCCCAAATAAAGGTGACCACCAGAGAAAGTCGAATTAGAGGATAGGAGAGAAAGAGGAACAGAAATAAAAAAGAGAGAGAGAAAGAAGTGCAAAAATAAAATTGGGAAAAGGAAAAAAATGTAAGAGAGAGAAAGAGAGAATGAGAAAGAAGATGGGGAAAAACTATATATATGGGGAGAAAACTCCAATAGAACAGCCATTAATCCCAACAAATGCCAGCAACAAGTACTTGGAGGTGAATGCGAACTACAAACAACAACTAATATCAAGCAAGGCGAGGGAGAACAGAAGCAAAAAACAAACAAAAATAAAACAAACATAAAAAGCAAAACAATCTCACAAACAAGCATAAAAAATTGATATAATCAACAATCAAGCAAACAACAACAAAGGGACAGAAAGAAAAAAATTATTTTGGATAGTGAAGACAGAGAAGAGAGAGGTATGTATAGATTTGGAGCAGGGGATTGGAAATTATATTTATAAGTAAGGTAAAATTTTAACGGGGGGTAAAAAGAAAGAATATGGAAAATCTAAAACAGGAATAGGATAAAAGAAACAGGACAATAAAAGGGGGAAAGTGAGGAAGAGAGTGTTGGCACAAAGGTAAAGTTGACATAGAGTAAAATGATGCTAAAGGAAAGATGGAAATAGAATGTAGAACATTAATCCCAAAGTAAAATCAAGAGAAAATGAATAACACTTAAAAAAGGGTAAAATAGAGAACCAAGATGGCGGCCTAGGTAAGCACCTAAGCTTCTGCCTCACACAACAATTTAAAAACAACAACCAAAATCAGAACGGACTTCATCCAAAACCACAGGAGAGCTGGCAGGAGTGGGAAATCTGCAACCAGAAAGAAGGAGGCTCACGGATTGGATTGGGAGCCGCAAAGTGCTGAGGTAGGGAGACGCTCGCGCATGCAGAGAGGAAGTGCGGCCGAATGCCTGGCTGGCGGGAGGGGAAAGGAAGTCCCCGATTGCACTGAACCCTTACTACTGCGCTGAACCCCAGCCCTGGCTGAAATCCCAAGGACCCAGGCTCATACGGGTGGAGTCTGGACTGTAGAGAAAGGCACCCAGAGACTCAGAGACTGGGAGACTGGGGGAGCCGGGAACCCCAGCAGGCAGGGTCTTCAGTCGCGAGCGAGTGAGTGCGCACAGAGAGGTCTGACCCCGGAGGTTGCCACAGCCTCTCCATAGCAGAAGGAGTCAGAAGCTCCAGACTACAGAGATCCAACCCAATTCTGGGCGAGACCCTGGGGCACCCACACTCTTGCACGAGGAATCAGGACAGTCAAATGGAAACTCAGGGGAGCCGCGGAAGGCAGAGGTCAGGTGGAAACTCAGGTGAGCTCACAAGGGCAGGGCTGATGGGAAGCCAACACTGTCAGCTCAGCCTTGAGACTGCCCCATCCAAGCTGAGCAAGTCTGATCCTATAAGACTGTCTCCAATACAGAAGGTATCCCAGAGTAGACACAGATGATACCCACATCCAATTGGCCTGAAGGTCAATTCCTCCCAGGGATACCAACAACGATAAAGACTTAGCTACAACAAGGCTGTACATGCAGTCCACAAAGGGGAGCACCAAGAGTGTCTACCTCAGGTAACTGAGGAGGCTGACCCACTAGCCATATAGGACACCAAATACACAAAGCCATCCTACCAACTCTGGGAAGCAGCGAAAATGCTGAGACCAAGAAATAGATCTCAAACGAAAGAGATGGAGGAGAACAAAAGACTGGACATAGAGTTCAAAACCACGGTTATAAGGTTTTTCAAGAATTTCCTAGAAAAGGCCAATAAAATAAAGAAACCTTTGAGGATATGGAAAGGATCAACTAGAAATAAAAAATACATTGTGTGAAATAAAAAATATTATTCTTGCGTGCTCCATCCCGCTGCCTGCCCAGCACTAGTGCAGCAGTTGCTGTCTAGATGGTCACGGGTGTTATTTTGTAGAATCTATTGTAATTCAGCATTGAGGCCTTCTTCACGTTTACATTTTCTGTAATGGCACAATTTAATTATCCAGGTTTTCTCTATTTCAGCTGAGCTGGTGCTGGCAGGGTTTTCCGATGCCATTACTTTCTGGAAATTTCCATTTCCTGCATTTGTCAAGCTGCTTGTGTGTATCTTCATTTAAAAAATAAACTGGCGTCTCAGGGGCTTTATATTTTCTGAATATATATATTGTCTCTGCCTTTACACAGGAAAAGGAATTTGGCTGGTTACAAATCTGGATATAGTTTAGCAGAGAAATTTGAGGATAGCTTTGTTCTTGGCCTTTAAAATGTAATTTGTTTTAATGCTTTTAGAAGTATTTCAATTTTTTAAAAAGTTAAGATATAATTTGACTTAAAGTTTACTGACTATGGCCAGGTGTACTGCCCACGAAGTTTTTATCTGGATTGTCATAAAACCCAGCCGCTGGCAGCCTGAGTGCCATGAAGGAGATTCACTGTGAGAGAACACTGGTCACTATCGCAGTCACTGCTTGTCCTGCCCCTCCGGACACAAGTCCTCCCCCTGCGCGGGGCCAGAGTGGGGTCACATCATGGAACATGAGGGAAGAACAAGGCAGCCACAGTCTTTATTTATCACTGACATTCCCTAGAGGTGGATCCCCCCTCCCCGGGCACAGCCCGCCACCTCCCTGGGCACAGCCCCCACCTCCCTGGGCACAGCCCCCCCCACCTCCCAGGGCACAGCTGCCCCCCTCCCCGGGCACAGCCTCCCACCTCCCCGGGCACAGCCTCCCACCTCCCTGGGCACAGCCCCCACCTCCCTGGGCACAGCTGCCCCCCTCCCCGGGCACAGCCTCCCACCTCCCTGGGCACAGCTGCTCCCCTCCCCGGGCACAGCCCGCCACCTCCCCGGGCACAGCCCCCCCACCTCCCCGGGCACAGCCCCCACCTCCCTGGGCACAGCTGCCCCCTCCCCGGGCACAGCCTCCCACCTCCCTGGGCACAGCTGCTCCCCTCCCCGGGCACAGCCCGCCACCTCCCCGGGCACAGCCCCCCCACCTCCCCGGGCACAGCCCCCACCTCCCTGGGCACAGCCCCCACCTCCCCGGGCACAGCTGCTCCCCTCCCCGGGCACAGCCCGCCACCTCCCCGGGCACAGCCCCCCCACCTCCCCGGGCACAGCCCCCACCTCCCCGGGCACAGCCCCCACCTCCCCGGGCACAGCTGCTCCCCTCCCCGGGCACAGCCCGCCACCTCCCCGGGCACAGCCTCCCACCTCCCCGGGCACAGCCCGCCACCTCCCTGGGCACAGCCCCCACCTCCCTGGGCACAGCCCCCACCTCCCCGGGCACAGCTGCCCCCCTCCCCGGGCACAGCCCGCCACCTCCCCGGGCACAGCCCCCACCTCCCTGGGCACAGCCTCCCACCTCCCCGGGCACAGCTGCTCCCCTCCCTGGGCACAGCCCCCCCACCTCCCCGGGCACAGCCCCCACCTCCCAGGGCACAGCCCCCCCAGACATGGTGCCAAGGTCTTGAGGAGCTGGGATTTGCAGCAACACCCTCAGCTCAGGTGAGTTTTCATTTCCGGAACGTTCACTGTTCTTCGGTTGTAAGACCAGGCCGGCCTCATGCTCCTGGCCTCCCAGCACAGGGAGCGGGCGCGGGCTGCGCTTCTGTCACGTGCTTTCCCAGAGGCAGGCTCTTGGTTTTGTCACTTTTCTGCTCCCAGAGCCCAGGGACCTTGCCTCTTCCATGGAAGGCACTTACATTTTAATTTCTGTTCTTTAAAATATATCTTTGTTGACTTCTGAGAGGAGAGAGATAGAGCATCAGTGATGAGAGAATCCCTGAGCAGCTGCCTCCTACACGCCCCCTACGGGGGACCTGGGCATGTGCCCTGGCCACAATTAAACTGTGACCTCCTGGTTCAACTGCTGAGCACGTGGGTCCGACTGACATCTTAGCTGGAAGAGAGCGAGCATCAGGGGAAGGAACAATACCCCTCCCCCAAGGAGAATCCCTTGAACTTGTGTATTTGTTTTTGGTATTTGTAATGTATTTTGTATGAGCAAAGGATTCTAGATACAATGTGAGTGCTTTTAAAATCTTAATTTCCTAAATATTATCTTTTTCTCTCTTTTAAAAAAATATTATCTTTTATCATAAAAACATTCACCAATGTCCTTGGCCAAGCTGCACCCAGGAGGGGGGCGTGCGGGTGGAGAGGCAGGCTCAGCGCGCTGCCTCCTGCTACTGAGCAGCTGCCCCTCACACACAGGCCGGCGTCGAGCTGTGCTCGCTGCTGCTCTCTGGGAATTCTGGACCAGCTTCACCTGTCATGCCACCCCTGCCTGACACGGACCAGCACCCGGTCACCTTCTAGGTCTTACAAACTGCCGTGCACGTTGGGCAGAATACCGTGCCTGCCTGGCTGCAGCTGCAGCTCCTCCCAGGGCTTCTGTGTGCGTGTTGGCCCCGTACCGCCCAGGCCTTCTGTGTGCGTGTTGGTCCGGTACCACCCTGGCCTTCTGTGTGCATGTTGGCCCCGTACCACCAGGGCCTCCTGTGTGCGTGTTGGCCCCATACCACCAGGGCCTCCTGTGTGTGTGTTGGCCCCATACATCCTGGGCCTCCTGTGTGCGTGTTGGCCCCGTACCTCCTGGGCCTCCTGTGTGCGTGTTGGCCCCGTACCTCCTGGGCCTCCTGTGTGCGTGTTGGCCCATACCGCCCGGGCCTTCTGTGTGCGTGTTGGTGCTGTGGCGTTGCTCACTGAGGGGCCTTAGGAACAGGAACTCCTCTTTCAGATCCTGCAGCTCTTTCCGCCTTGGTCTCAGCCCGAGTCGTGGCCGCTGGCCTGAGCGTGGGGGTCGGGTTTCCTCCAAGGGGGCTGTCTCATTCAGGAAGGGAGCCTCCCCTCCGAGCGCCTTGGGTTCATGTTTAGTGCATTTTAACTCTCCAGTCCCTTCAAGATTTATATTTATCTGCCATGTGAAGTGCTAACAGATGCTCATTCTTTTTTGGTTTTGAGGATGAATTTTTATCATTTCCCTCCCCACTCCAAGGCGCCTCAAGACCCTGCCGGCGATGCAGGCACCGTGAGCACGGGGGCGGGGCCCGTGTGGGCTCCGGGAGCCTGGCTTCAGGGAGCACTGTCCTCCTCACACCAGCCCGGCTGAGGGCTGGGCCCGGCGGAATTTCTGCTCTGGTTCCCACGGGTCTGTTCTCGCTGAGCCTGGCCAGGCCCCCCAGGCTCTCCATCCCAGCAGCTCGGACCCTTTGGGGCAGCCCGCCTCACCTCTGGGGCTGAGGGGCCCCTGGGGCGTTGAGGCTGGGAAGGTGCTTCCTTTGACGCCAGCGGTGCTGAGAACAGAATCAGCGAGAACAGACCCCTCTGCAAGGAGCCCAGGCCCCCTGCAGGACGAATGGAGCCTCTTCGTTTCGAATCAGCTTTTTTCTCTCTTGGAGTTAAATGATTTCAAATGTATTTTCAAGAAATAAGCCAAACCCTGCGGCAGTGGGCGTGGCCCTTGGCCCTGGAGCACAGCCTCAGCCTCTGCCAGGGGCCAGCGAGTCGTCTCCGTCCTGAGCACTGCTGCGCCTGTCCTGCAGCTGCGGGCTGCGGGCTGCGGGCTGTGGGCTGTGGGCTGTGGGCTGTGGGCTGGGTGCTGTGGGCTGTGGGCTGTGGGGCTGTGGGCTGGGTGCTATGGGCTGGGTGCTGTGGGCTGTGGGCTGTGGGCTGGGTGCTGTGGGCTGTGGGCTGTGGGCTGTGGGCTGGGTGCTGTGGGCTGTGGGCTGTGGGCTGTGGGCTGGGTGCTGTGGGCTGTGGGCTGTGGGCTGTGGGCTGGGTGCTGTGGGCTGTGGGCTGTGGGGCTGTGGGCAGTGGGCTGTGGGCTGTGGGCTGCGGGCTGTGGGGCTGTGGGCTGTGGGCTGTGGGCTGGATGCTGTGGGCAGTGGGCTGTGGGCTGTGGGCTGGGTGCTGTGGGCTGTGGGCAGTGGGCTGTGGGCTGTGGGCTGTGGGGCTGTGGGCTGTGTGGGCTGCGGGCTGTGGGGCTGTGGGCTGTGGGCAGTGGGCTGTGGGCTGTGGGCTGTTGGCTGAGGGGCTGTGGGCTGTGGGCTGTGGGCTGTAAGCTGTGGGCTGTGGGCAGTGGGCTGTGGGCTGTGGGCTGGGTGCTGTGGGCTGTGGGCTGTGGGCTGGGTGCTGTGGGCTGTGGGCAGTGGGCTGTGGGCTGTAAGCTGTGGGCTGTGGGCAGTGGGCTGTGGGCAGGGGGCTGTGGGCTGTGGGCTGTGGGCTGGGTGCTGTGGGCTGTGGGCAGTGGGCTGTGGGCTGTGGGCTGGGTGCTGTGGGCTGTGGGCAGTGGGCTGTGGGCAGTGGGCTGTGGGCTGGGTGCTGTGGGTTGTGGGGCTGTGGGCTGTGGGCTGTGGGGCTGTGGGCTGTGGGCAGTGGGCTGTGGGCTGTGGGCTGCGGGCTGTGGGGCTGTGGGCTGTGGGCAGTGGGCTGTGGGCTGTGGGCTGCGGGCTGTGGGGCTGTGGGCTGTGGGCTGTGGGCTGGGTGCTGTGGGCTGTGGGCTGTGGGCTGTTGGCTGAGGGGCTGTGGGCTGTAAGCTGTGGGCTGTAAGCTGTGGGCTGTGGGCTGTAAGCTGTGGGCTGTGGGCTTTGGGGCTGTGGGCTATGGGCTGTGGGCTGTGCTGGGCTGTGGGCTGTAGGCTGTGGGCTGTGGGCTGTGGGCTGTGGGGCTGTGGGCTGTGGGCTGTGGGCTGTGCTGGTCTGTGGGCTGTGGGCTGTAGGCTGTGGGCTGTGGGCTGTGCTGGGCTGTGGGCTGTAGGGGCTGCGGGCTGTGGGGCTGTGGGCTGTGGGCTGTGGGCTGTGGGCTGTGGGGCTGTGGGCTGTGGGCTGTGGGCTGTGCTGGTCTGTGGGCTGTGGGCTGTAGGCTGTGGGCTGTGGGCTGTGCTGGTCTGTGGGCTGTGGGCTGTAGGCTGTGGGCTGTGGGCTGTGCTGGTCTGTGGGCTGTGGGCTGTGGGCTGTGGGCTGTGGGCTGTGCTGGGCTGTGGGCTGTGGGCTGTAGGCTGTGGGCTGTGGGCTGTAGGGGCTGCGGGCTGCTCCCCAAATGGACGGCTCTGTGCCAACGCCCTGCTGGCTCCAGGCCCTGGGCATGTGCCAGGCCGGCAGGCTCCCTGTCTCCCAGCCCTGGCGCACCCCCGGGACCCCAGCTGCCAGGACCTATGGCCCTCAGCCCCGGCCTCCTCCTTCAACCCTTCCTTCCTGGCTGAACCAGGCCTGTCTCCTGCACGCCCACGTGCAGCCCAGGTTAGAGGGACACACAGCAGCGAGGACACACACCGAGACCCCGTGTGCCTGCTGGCCAGGCCCCGCCGAGGGGAGCCTGGCAGCGTTTCCTGTGACCGCAGGGTGCCATAGGAGCTACCCCCTCCCCAGGCCACCGCCCGGAGGCCCCACAGCAGCTCTGGAGGAGGGGAGGATGGCGAGGCAGCGCACCTGAGGGTGGGCAGCCTGAGTGCCCTGGACGCCAGCACCTCCTGTGCACATGGACACGCGTGCAGAGACGTGGCAGACACGTGGCGGCCTCTGCAGAGCTGCGGACCCGGGGTTCCCGCTGCAGGTGGCTCCGGGGAACGTGCTCTGACCGCAGCTGTCCTGGCCGGCCCGCTCAAGCGCACAGGGTTCCTTTCTGGTCGGGGCACGCACCTGGGCTGCAGGCTGGTCCTGCAGGGGGCGCGGTCCCGCCTCCTCCCCTCCTCCTGGGTTGTGGTGTGTGGCAATGAGTCTCTCACATCGCTGTTTCACTTTCTCTCTCTCTTTCTCTCTCCCTCCCTCCACACTTTCTAAAAATCAATGGAAGCCCAGCCAGTGTGGCTCGGTCGGTGGTTGAGCATTGACCTATGAACCAGGAAGTCACGGTTTGATTCCTGGTCAGGGCACATGTAGAGGTTTCAGGCTCTATCTCCAGTGGGGGGCATGCAGGAGGCAGCTGATCAAGAATCTCTCTCATCATTAACGTTTCTCTCTCCCTCTCCCTTCCTCTCCGAAATCAATAAAAATTTACTTTAAAAAAAGTCAATAGAAAAAAATATCCTTGGGTGAGGATTAACACGTAAACCCTGCGGAGTGTGAGCCTGCCCCGGCCTCCTGCTGTGGTGTTTCCTGCTAGTATATCTGAGAGGTCTGTGATCGTGTGATTTGAAAGTCACCAGCCTTGCGTATTTTAGATACGCCACTGTAATGATTTAAACCATGAAGCCTGAGTTTTGTGCTGTTTCTCAGACTCAAGCAGCACAAGAGGTGAGCGACCACCATCTCAAAGGAGAGCTCGGCCTGGCCGGTCTCCACAACTCTGACCGCGTCACCATCGTTTATTTCCTTGTTTCTCGGACTTCAGCTCAGAAAAGATCCCAGCAACGCGGTGCCCCAGCTGGGCCTGCGTGAGCCGCGCCCTCCCCCCAGGGTCCTTGCTGAACCTTTTGAGGAGACAAAGGAAGCGAGAGTCCTTTCCTCTCCACCTTTCAAACTACACGTCCACATAAAAGGCGTCCACATAAAAGGCGGCCTCAATCCTTTGTGCTGCCACTGCAGGCGGCCTCGGGCGAAGACGCAGCCCAGCCTCTCCGACGTCCCCAGAGGGAAGGCAGCGTGTGACAACGCATGCAGGCGGGCCACTCAGGCCAGAGCGGAGGTGGCCTCCTGGGGAAGCTGTCCCCAGGGCTGCAGGGGCAGCTGCGGGGCCGGGCACAGTGTGAGGAGCCACCCAGCCTGGGGCGGTGTGCCCGCCCAAGCCCAACCTTAGGCCCACTGCCGGTTTGCTCTGTGGGAACGCGGGGACACTCGGTGTGTGCGGGGGGAGGGGAGGAGAGGAGTGGTGGTGGGAGGGGGACGGGAGGCCCTGAGGAACACGCATGCGGTGAGGGGAGCACAGTCTGTGCCTCAAGGCCAATGCCTCATCTTAACGAGAGAGCTGCTGCCCGAACTGCACCCCTCCTTCCTGAGGAAAACAGGGATGGACAGCGACCCCTTCCATGGAGAACAGGGAGAGAGAGGCAGAGGGAGCCCCCGGGAAGATGGGTCACTGCACTTACAGCCTCTCGAGAATGACTGAGGTGGGAGACTGCAGTGTGTTCTGTCCGTAACGTGGAGACAAAGCCACAGCCCCAAGCCACCTGGATGGGCAGGGTGCCAGGCTGCCCCCTCTGCCCGCCACCTGGAGCTTCCTGCTCACACCTGCTGGTCTGAGGGGCCGGAGCGGGCCGGGCCCGCCTGCTCTCCTCATTCCCACCTGCTTTGCTCTTAGGAAAAGCACAGCGGCTATCTGTCCGCTCGCCTTGGACCCTCTCCTCTGGACAATTTAGGTTTGAGCAGGTGGGTGCTCCTCATTGTGAAATGGAGCAGTTTGGTTGGGCATGGAGTTTATCAGAAATAGATTTTTTTCTGCTTCTGGCAGAAATGAGGTTGGGGTTATCCAAGGCATACACACACATGCATCCAATGTGCACATAGACATGCACTCACACATGTTCACCTGCATCCACTCAGCAGGCTCGGCTTCCGTGGAGGGGCGACCACACACAGCCCCGCCCTCGGGTGACGGAGCTGCGCTGTGCTGAGCAGCCGCCCCGCGTACGCCGTCAGCTGCAGCAGCATGGGCGGCGGCCTTCCCGAGGCCACGCAGGAGCATGCCCACGACCGCGCCCTCCTCGTCCGAGCGGCCTCAGACGGGGGTCGTCCCTCCTCAGCGTGAGGCCCAGGGCTCCAAGGGGCTTCTGACACACGGGCAGATATGACAGGTTTACTGAGCTGTTTACACAGGCACACATACATGTACATTTTAAAACGATACAGCGGCTGGTCACGTCTCCTGTCAACTACCAGCAAAGCGCCCTCCGTTCCCGGGCAGGAGGCTCGTGCGGCTCTTAGGGCCGAGATGACGCCGAGGGAAGCTGTGTCCGCCCGTGACCCGGGCACAGCCCGGCTCGGGCGAACACCGTCTGTGACCCCGGACGGCGAGAGGGCCCGGCTCGGGGTGTCTGGGTGCAGACCGCCCGGCCGCTCCGCTACCATCCCTGTCGCCGCGCTCCCAGGCGGAAGGAGAGGGGCGTGTGTAAGGGGGAAGGCGCAGCAGGCCAGGTGCTCCACTGGGGGTGGCTGCACGGCCCTCTCCCTCCGCCCGTGGCCGCTCCCAGACGGCCTCCCGGCTCGCCAGGAGGCCTCAGAGCGCTGTCCTCGCAGTAAGACATGCCCTCAAACGAAGAGGACAGGGCTGCTTTCCTCAGGAGCCCTTCTCCCGTGTCTGCTGCCCGACGCCCGGCCGCGGGGGGAGGGCCTGGAGGGACGCACGGTGTCCCTCAGGCGGAGCCCTCCTAACGCAGGACCCCGGAGCACGCTGCTCCCGCGCTGTGGCCCGTGCCCGCAGCCGCGCAGCCTGGGGACCAGGCGGGCAGGGATGGCATGCGGGGGCCGCTCCCTCTGACGTCCAGGCGGGGCCTTCCCCGGCGTGGGGCCGCGCCTCTTGCTCAGGGTCACTTGGTCCCTGTTGTTCTCTTTGGAAATGGGTCTGTCCATACAGCCAAGCGACGAACAAGCAGCTGCTAGGGAACAGCTTAGCCACGAGGAGACCTCGGGCGCCCGGGCCGGCGCTGAGCGGTGCTGACTCCCCGGCTCCCGGGCGGGTTGGCCGGCACTAGATGACCGAGGTCTCCGTCTGAAGGAAGGACGGGGTGTGGGAGCCGCGGTGGGAAGGCAGGGTGCTCTCCGAGCCGGTCCTGGAGATGGACAGGCTGTGGAGCCGGCCGCCCCGTCCAGAGGGCTGGCGCGGGCACAGGCTCTGCCACTTCCTTCGCAGCTCGTGCTGCACCTGGGGGTCAGGGCAAAGCAACAGGAGCCGGTCAGGAGGTGCTCGGGTGCCCCGGGCAGGGGCACACTGCTCCCTCTGCCCCTCCTGGTGCCATCGAGGCGGGCACGGAAGGGGATGTCGACCGGGGACCGAGGGTATCCTGACTGTGGGAGCCGCTGCTGGGAGCTGGTTAAGTCCATTGACAGTGGCGGGCCCAGCGGAGCCGCGACATGCAACCTAGACCTCAGCAGAGGCCATGGGAGTGTGGGTGGAGCCTGTGCGGACAGGCTGTGCGGAGGGGTGGGCAGGTGTGAGGATGGAGGGCGGTGGCCATGGCTGGGCTCCGGGAGGCGGGAGGCGCTGTGCCGGCTGCCACACCAGCAGGAGAAAGCTGGGGGCCGGGCTGGCTGCCCAGGGCACAGCGCCTGGGGCTGTGTGAGCGTGCCTGCCCCCGAGGGGCTCAGTGCCGGGCTGGCGGCCTGCTCTGCTCTGCGGAACTGTGATTCCAGAGGGGCCACCGCAGCAGTAAACTGGGAGGGGGGTTCAAGAGCAGGAGTTGGGAGTGGCCTGGCTGAAACGGTCACCGCAGTTCCTGCAGCTGGGTGGGGACTCAGGAGCGGGACTTGGCAGAAAGATGGGCAGCGTGGGACAGTCTGGGAAGGCGCCTGACAGGAGGAGGGGGCCACGGGACAGTCTGGGAAGGCGCCTGACAGGAGGAGGGGGCCACGGGACAGTCTGGGAAGGCGCCCTTGGCTCAGGTGTCACCGGGAGCATGGGAAATGATGGGCACTCTGGGACAGAGCAGAGGGCAGGCGCCAGGGAGCAGGTGGTCTTGGAGGGCCCCCCTGCCGCTCTGGGCTCAGGGTGCCGGCACGGGCACCCATGCTCGAGGCTCGGGGCGAAGAGGCCGGGCCCCGCAGGGGGGGCGCAGGCGGGCGCGGGAGGACTCGGTCCTGGCTGCGTGGGTGGGGCCGCGCTGGCGCCTTCGCCGGCAGTGTCCAGGCTGGGGGGTTTTGGGAACCCCTCACAACCAGGTGTGCGGGCTGGCCCCTGAGGAGCTCACGAGCCCGCTGTGGCCGGCAAACCTCCCGGCCACCCTCCCGAGGCCCCTCCCCCACGCCCGCGTGGCTCCCGGACTCACGTCGCTGTTGAGGAAGCAGTAGAGAACCGCCACCGCCAGGCCCTACGGAGAGAGGCGGTCAGGGCACGCCGGCGGCAAGACAGGGCAGCCCCCGCCCGCCGCCCGCCGCCCGCCCGCACCTGGAAGGAGCCCGCGCACAGCTCCCACAGCAGCTGGAACCGGGCGGAGGCGCCCGTGGGCAGCACGGCGCACACCACGTAGTGGACGCCGAACAGCGGGATGAGCAGCAGCGTGGACTTGGTCAGCCTCCTGCAGACAGACGGACGGAGCCGGGTGTGACCGCGGCAACGCCCTGTGACCCCTCACTGTCCAGCGGGAAAGCCCAGTGCCAGGCGGGCTGCAGAGAAGGAGTGCCTCGACTTGTCCACCCTCACACCCTCCTGTCTATTCACACGCTCGCTATGCACGACCCTGGAGGACGCTCGACACTTCCTGACCACCGTCCACTCCCTCCTCCTCCTCCTCCTCCTCCTCCTCCGGCGGTGACCACCGTCCACTCCCTCCTCCTCCTCCTCCTCCGGCGGTGACCACCGTCCACTCCCTCCTCCTCCTCCTCCGGCGGTGACCACCGTCCACTCCCTCCTCCTCCTCCTCCTCCGGCGGTGACCACCGTCCACTCCCTCCTCCTCCTCCGGCGGTGACCACCGTCCACTCCCTCCTCCTCCTCCGGCGGTGACCACCGTCCACTCCCTCCTCCTCCTCCGGCGGTGACCACCGTCCACTCCCTCCTCCTCCTCCGGCGGTGACCACCGTCCACTCCCTCCTCCTCCTCCTCCTCCGGCGGTGACCACCGTCCACTCCCTCCTCCTCCTCCGGCGGTGACCACCGTCCACTCCCTCCTCCTCCTCCAGCGGTGACCACCGTCCACTCCCTCCTCCTCCTCTGGCGGTGACCACCGTCCACTCCCTCCTCCTCCTCCTCCAGCGGTGACCACCGTCCACTCCCTCCTCCTCCTCCGGCGGTGACCACCGTCCACTCCCTCCTCCTCCTCCTCCTCCGGCGGTGACCACCGTCCACTCCCTCCTCCTCCTCCGGCGGTGACCACCGTCCACTCCCTCCTCCTCCTCCTCCTCCGGCGGTGACCACCGTCCACTCCCTCCTCCTCCTCCGGCGGTGACCACCGTCCACTCCCTCCTCCTCCTCCGGCGGTGACCACCGTCCACTCCCTCCTCCTCCTCCGGCGGTGACCACCGTCCACTCCCTCCTCCTCCTCCGGCGGTGACCACCGTCCACTCCCTCCTCCTCCTCCGGCGGTGACCACTGTACACTCCCTCCTCCTCCTCCTCCTCCTCCTCCTCCGGCGGTGACCACCGTCCACTCCCTCCTCCTCCTCCTCCAGCGGTGACCACTGTCCACTCCCTCCTCCTCCTCCTCCTCCTCCTCCGGCGGTGACCACCGTCCACTCCCTCCTCCTCCTCCTCCTCCTCCTCCGGCGGTGACCACCGTCCACTCCCTCCTCCTCCTCCGGCGGTGACCACCGTCCACTCCCTCCTCCTCCTCCGGCGGTGACCACCGTCCACTCCCTCCTCCTCCTCCTCCAGCGGTGACCACTGTACACTCCCTCCTCCTCCTCCTCCTCCTCCTCCTCCGGCGGTGACCACCGTCCACTCCCTCCTCCTCCTCCGGCGGTGACCACCGTCCACTCCCTCCTCCTCCTCCGGCGGTGACCACCGTCCACTCCCTCCTCCTCCTCCGGCGGTGACCACTGTACACTCCCTCCTCCTCCTCCTCCTCCTCCTCCTCCGGCGGTGACCACCGTCCACTCCCTCCTCCTCCTCCTCCAGCGGTGACCACTGTCCACTCCCTCCTCCTCCTCCTCCTCCTCCTCCGGCGGTGACCACCGTCCACTCCCTCCTCCTCCTCCTCCTCCTCCTCCGGCGGTGACCACCGTCCACTCCCTCCTCCTCCTCCGGCGGTGACCACCGTCCACTCCCTCCTCCTCCTCCGGCGGTGACCACCGTCCACTCCCTCCTCCTCCTCCTCCAGCGGTGACCACTGTACACTCCCTCCTCCTCCTCCTCCTCCTCCTCCTCCGGCGGTGACCACCGTCCACTCCCTCCTCCTCCTCCGGCGGTGACCACCGTCCACTCCCTCCTCCTCCTCCGGCGGTGACCACCGTCCACTCCCTCCTCCTCCTCCGGCGGTGACCACCGTCCACTCCCTCCTCCTCCTCCGGCGGTGACCACCGTCCACTCCCTCCTCCTCCTCCGGCGGTGACCACCGTCCACTCCCTCCTCCTCCTCCGGCGGTGACCACCGTCCACTCCCTCCTCCTCCTCCGGCGGTGACCACCGTCCACTCCCTCCTCCTCCTCCGGCGGTGACCACCGTCCACTCCCTCCTCCTCCTCCGGCGGTGACCACTGTACACTCCCTCCTCCTCCTCCTCCTCCTCCTCCTCCGGCGGTGACCACCGTCCACTCCCTCCTCCTCCTCCTCCAGCGGTGACCACTGTCCACTCCCTCCTCCTCCTCCTCCTCCTCCTCCTCCGGCGGTGACCACCGTCCACTCCCTCCTCCTCCTCCTCCTCCTCCTCCGGCGGTGACCACCGTCCACTCCCTCCTCCTCCTCCGGCGGTGACCACCGTCCACTCCCTCCTCCTCCTCCTCCTCCTCCTCCTCCGGCGGTGACCACCGTCCACTCCCTCCTCCTCCTCCTCCAGCGGTGACCACCGTCCACTCCCTCCTCCTCCTCCGGCGGTGACCACCGTCCACTCCCTCCTCCTCCTCCTCCAGCGGTGACCACCGTCCACTCCCTCCTCCTCCTCCGGCGGTGACCACCGTCCACTCCCTCCTCCTCCTCCTCCGGCGGTGACCACCGTCCACTCCCTCCTCCTCCTCCTCCTCCTCCTCCTCCTCCGGCGGTGACCACCATCCACTCCCTCCTCCTCCTCCGGCGGTGACCACCGTCCACTCCCTCCTCCTCCTCCGGCGGTGACCACCGTCCACTCCCTCCTCCTCCTCTGGCGGTGACCACCGTCCACTCCCTCCTCCTCCTCCGGCGGTGACCACCGTCCACTCCCTCCTCCTCCTCTGGCGGTGACCACCGTCCACTCCCTCCTCCTCCTCCTCCAGCGGTGACCACTGTACACTCCCTCCTCCTCCTCCTCCTCCTCCTCCTCCTCCGGCGGTGACCACCGTCCACTCCCTCCTCCTCCTCCGGTGGTGACCACCGTCCCTCTGTCTCCTCCGGCGGTGTGCTCCGCCGAGGGCCCAGACCCTGGGTTGGAAGGAGCCGGCGATGGCCAGCTCTCGGCCACACTCCCCCGGCCTGAGCGCCGGGCTGGGCCCGCACTGCACAGCGAGCTCGCCAGGCTCCCGCACTCTCGTCGAGGTTAAAGCATCATGTCCGCTGTGAAGCGTGAGGCCCGCACAGACTGTGGTCTGAGGGGGCAGGAAGAGTCTAGATATGCCAGCGATGGTCACCACCAGACCAGTTGCTATGACACCCACTGTGGCCTGGGGACCTCCTGGCCAACCTCCTGAGGCCCCTCTCCCAAGCCAGCTTGGCCTCCCGATTGGCCCCCCACTCTGATCAGGGGTAGGGCTGGCCAATCACCCATGGACCCTCCCCCAGGCTGCTGGCCCCCAATTGGCACCCCACCCCATTGGGGCCCAGGACCACCAGCCAATCACCTGCAGCCCCTCCCCGCAGCCCACCCGGCCCTGTTCCACCCTCTCCAGGACGGGCTGGCCAGAATTCATGCACTGGGCCTCCAGGTGGACATAAAACACACATGAAGTGTGACCACGGAGAAAAGTCAGGTGGCAAACAGGCCAATGGGCAAAACACCTCGCACGGCTCCAAGGTCTCCAATGCTGAGCCTCTGCACACACGCCCCATCCCGCCCTCCACCGCGGCCGCAGACCGAGGGCTGCAGCGCCTGGAACCCGTTCTGCCCACACGCTGGCGTGGCCCCTCCCTCTCGGTGTCCAGGCTGTGAGGCCTGAGGGCAGCTGGGCCCATGGAAACACTCACTTGTACTGCGACTGCTCGCTGCCTCTGGCCTCTGGGGACGTCAGCTTCTGCAGTAAAATCCGCAAGATACTCACAAACAGGATGAAATTGATCTGCACAAAACAGATACACGTCTGTTCTCTGTTTCCCACCAGGAGGCGGGCTGGGGCCGGAGGCGGGCTGTCGTCTGCATCACGTATTGGACCCCAGCTGCTGCAGGGCATGCAAATTATTGTGGAGACACAAACAGGACAAATGGAAATCCAGCTCCTCTGACATGTCCTTGGCCCGGCTGTGACCCCCGGGGCCCCTCCCAGGAGGACACAGGAGGCTCTCTGAGGCCCCATGCTGAGGGCGCTGAGCCCAGGACAGCGATGCCCCTCCTGTGAGCGCCTCCGGAAGGCCGAGGGGACGGCTGCTTCCCTGCGCACAGGACTGGCTGGCCCTGCCCCTGCGGCCACCGCGGGCGGCTGCTGCCTCGTGCAAGATGACTTACGAGAATTGAGATTAGAATCGGGGTTCGGATCACCCACCAGGGGCCACTGTGCTCGTTGGTATCCCAGCAACTGCAGGAAGGAGAGAAGGAAAGTGACCTCACCGCCGAGTCTGTCCAGGGAGCAGTGAGGGCAGGTGCTGCAGGGATGCCCTCCGTCCCTCCTGCGCCCACAGGCCCGTGCGGAGGCACGACTGTGTGTTAGGCCTTGGCGTGACCTCGGGGGTCTGTTTGTGTATTCTCCCCGTGACAGCCTGCTGCGGGGAGGTGACACCGAAGGTCACGCAGGAGCCCGAGGGGCAGGTCCAGTCCCATGAGACCCCACAAATGAGGGTCGAAGGCGGGGTCAGTGAGGAACAGCTGGCGGTGGCACGTGGCGCACCGTGGGGCCCACACTCACCCCGTGTCTTCCAAGCAGAGCCTGGCCACGGCCCACGCGGCTGTGCATCCGGCAGGCATGCCTGCAGAGACACGCCAGTTACCCCGGCCCCTCGTCAGCCCGGCCCCAAGACCAGGGCTTTACCTCCTGTGAGCCCGTGGGGGTTATGCGTATTCCTCGCTGCGTACTGGCGGAAACGCACTGCGTGTCTGAAAGCTAACCCTGCACGGCCTGACCCACGTGACTCTGCCCTGGCGAGTGTGGTGACCGAGCCGCGGACGGAGACGTGCCCCTCTCTGTGATGTCCCCCGCGTGACCCCTTCCTGAGCCGCCGGCACTCCTGCCCTGTCTGGCTCCCATCGGTCCGCTCAGCAGTGGGGTGTGGCCAGCCTAGCCCAGCCCTGGCTCCCTGGAGAAGTGTTGGCTGCAGGGACCTCACTGTCCTGGCAGTGCCCTTCCTCACAGGGCCTGAAGGGCACCTCCTGGGGCAGCACAGGGTGTCCCAAGGGGACAGGACAGGGACCTGTGGGCTCGCGGGCGGCTGAGGGGGTCCTGGCACGGGGCTGGCGGGGGGCGGCCTTACCCCACCCGATGAGGAGGTAGGTCTGGAGGCTGCGGTCACGGGAGAAGCTGGCGGCCAGCAGGGAGTGCAGGTACAGCCCCTCCGCCAGCAGCCAGGAGAAGTTGGCCATGATACAGTACTGGAAGAACACCAGGCTCAGCTTGCAGCCCACCTGCAACGTCAGAGCAGGAGCGCATCCCGTTCAGAGAAACACCCTCAGGCGGGTGCAGCTCCCGCCCCCCACCCCCCCCAGTTGTGTAAGGAAGCAGGACACCCAGCAGAGGCCCGGACGGTGGGTGCATTTCACAGAGAGGCCCTCGCACCCCGGCCAGCGTGCAGAGCTCGCCGGAAGGTGACACAATATGTGGCAGGTGTCATGCAGCCCCAACGACAGCGGCCTGGACCCTGAGCCGTGGGCACGTGTGACCCTAGCTCCTCGCCTGCCTTCTGTCTCCTCTACCTCGTCCCATTCTCCGCCGCCCTTCTCTCTCTGCTCTTTTCCACTGTCCTCTCTTCACAAGAGACAAACAAGTAAAGAGAAACCAGCAAATGAATGGTCCCAAGAGCTGTGAGGGCCACTTCCCTCTGAGCCCCCGACGGCCTTACCCAGGAGGCCAGCTGGTCGGGGCAGTGCAGGGTGCTGGAGCCGGAGTACAGCACGCCGTCCTTGACCAGCACTGAGATGGCCCTCAGGATGAACGAGAGGAACAGGTTGAGGTGGATGTAGTTCCGGGTGCAGTGCAGCCGCCTGGGGATGGAGGGACGGACACTCAAACACCGATTTTGTGAATTTGCTCCTGAGTGAGTCCAGCAAGGCTGCTGAGCAGGATTAGCAAGCTGAAATAAACTCCTTCCTGAGACAATCAGGAGTGGAACCAGCCCTGGCCGCTGGCTCAGTGGATAGAGCGTCAGCCCACTGCGATCTGGTCAAGGGCACGTACCTCAGTTACAGGCTCCTCCCTGGCCTGGGCCCTGGTCAGGGCTCATGCAGGAGGCAACCAATCAATATTTCTCTCTATCTTCCTTCTCTCTGAAAATATCCTCGGGTGAGGATTAAAAAAAGAAGAAGAAGAAAAAGAAAAAGAAATGGAATGGAACGGAATGGAATCTAACAAAATATATAAAACAGCATAAACAAATACCTAGAAATGACTATCAGAAGAGAGGCAGACTTTATCGTAAATCAGAAAACATTATTGAAAGAAATGAAAGAAAACTAAACAAATAGGAGGATCTATTATTATCACGGATTGAATGACTCTATAAAGATACTAACTGGTCTGTCCAAACTGATCTATAAATTCAATGCCATCTAAATAAACCCCTGCAGAGGGTTTTTTTAAATGGCTACTGACAAGCTGATGTTCAAAAATTCACACATAAGTGCAAATGGCCAAACTCTCCTAATGAAAAAGAAAGCTGACAGGCTCAGACCAGTAGAAGTCAAGATTTAGGATGAAGGTGCAGAAAGCACAACAATGTCAGAATGGCAGTGAAAGGCAGAGACAGATTGCAGTGCAGTCACAGCTGCGTCAGGCTGTGGGCACCAGACGCCCGGACAGGCCTCTGGAAAGACAAGCAGGACCGACCCCACCTTGTGCCACACACTGGACTGAATGGCAGATGGACAACAGCCTGACTGTGAAAAGTGAGAATAATAGAACATCTCTGATAACAAAAGAACATGCCAACGATGTCTTAAACAGGACTCAGGGGGCACTGACCTAAAAGCCAACAAAGAATGACGTCATTAAAATCAACAACTTTTCTTCCTCAAAAGAGAGTGTAAAGCCGAACCACGAGCTGGAGATGAAATTTCTAACACCTGCCTCTGAAAAGACCCTGCTACAAGACTCCTGGAAATATTGTACACTGATAGAAAGAGACACAATGAAGAGAAAATGAGCAAACACTCAAACAGTGCTCATAAAAAAGATTTCCAAACATATGCTCTCTTTACCCACCAGGGAAATGCAAATTAAAACACAATTTTATGTTATGACTAGAGGCCTAGTGCATAAAATTTACAGGGTGGGGGGGTGTCCCTCAGCCCAGCCTGCACCCTCTCCAATCTGGGACCCCTCAAGGGATGTCCTACTGCCCGTTTAGGACTGATCCTACTGGAATCGGACCTAAACAGGCAATCAGACATCCCTCTTACAATCCAGGTCTGCTGACTCCCAACTGCTTGCCTGCCTGCCTGCCTTCCTGATTGCCCCGATCTGCTTCTGCCTGCCAGCCTGATCACCCCATAACCACTCCCTGCCAGCCTGATTGATGCCTAACTGCTCCCTTGCCAGCTTGTTTGCTCCTAACTGCCCTCCCCTGCAGACTTGGTCCCCCCTAACTGCTCTCCCTTGCAGGCCTGGGTCCTTCCCAACTGCCCTTCCCTGCAGGCCCAGTAGCCCCCAACTTCCCTCCTCTGCTGGCCTGGTCACCTCTAACTGCCCTCCCCTGCAGGCCTGATCACCCACAACTGCCCTCCCTTCCAGGCCTGGTCCCTCCCAACTGCCCTTCCCTGCAGGCCATGTTGTGGTAGCCATCTTATGTCCACATGGGAGTAGTCATCTTTGACCACATGAGGGTAGCCATCTTGTGTGTTGGAGTGATGGTCAATTTACATATTATTCTTTTATTAGATAGGATTAGATAGGATAGAGCCATTTCTGTTGGGATTTCTTTTTTAATTAAAAGGAGGTGGGGCCTAAGATTACCCCACCTGACTTTTTATTTTATTTTATTATTTTTTTAATATATTTTATTGATTTTTGTACAGAGAGGAAGGGAGATAGATAGTTAGAAACATCAATGAGAGAGAGTCATTGATTAGCTGCCTCTTGCATACCCCCTACTGGGGATATGCCTGCAACCAAGGTACATGCCCTTGACCAGAATCGAACCAGGGGCCCTTCAGTCCCCAAGCTGACGCTCTATCCATTGAGCCAAACCGGTCCCGGCTCTGTTGGGATTTATGTATCTTCTATAATTGAAACTTTGTAGCCTTAAGCAGAGGCCTGGGCCAGCCAGGGCTGCAGAAGGTTGGCTTCCTCCATCACTGGGGGTAACCCTAGCCTCCTTCTCTCTCCAGATCCGTGGTGGCAGCCATTTCTGTTTGGATTTATTTATCTTCTATAATTGAAACTTTGTAGCATTGAGTGGAGGCCTAGGCCAGCAAGGGCAGGTGGAAAGCTTGGCTTCTTCCATTGTCGGGGAAACCCAAGCCTCCCTCCTGCTCTCTGTGGCCTCAGCCATCTTTGTTGGGATTTATTTGCATATTTGCTCCTGATTGACTTGTGGGCATGGCTTGTGGGTGTAGTGGAGGTATGGTCAATTTGCATATTACTCTTTTATTAGATAGGATTACACACCCACTTGGACAGCTACAGTTTTAAAACTGATGTGAGAGACAGTCACAGGATGCAGAGTGGATAGAAGTCTCCCCTCAGCTGGTAAGCACAGCTGAGGCCACCACTTTGGGAAATGGGTGGGCAGGACCTAGAAAGACTGAAGCTATGCATAGTCTGTGAGCAGTACATGCAGCATACAGGTGAAGTCAGCCTTACTATAAATGTGTACACATATAAACACAACATGTATCTTAAGAAGTGTGCACATATGTGTAAGAGATAATACATGAGCACACGCATAGCTCCTGTTACAGTTCCACCCAAAAGGCACCACGTAGCCACTGGCAGCTAAAGAGACAAACAACGGTGTCCTCTCACTCGCACTGAGAGAGCAGGGCGCCACACGCAACAAAATGGATAGATTTCCTCTGAAATGAGAGGGAGAGAACCCACAGACAGAGGAGTGCCCTTTGCATGACTCCAAGATACGTTCACAGAGCGACAAAAGCATCATGGCCCCGGCCGAGCTGCTCCGGGCGCTGCAGCACCGGCCGCCAGCCGCTCCTGGTGAGAGTCCGCTCACCCTGGGCGCGCAGACCGCCGGCCTGCCGGAAGCCCGCACTCCCCGGAGCCTCAGTCAGTGAAGATGTTCAGTAAAAGTGAGTTTTCTGGTGTCTCCAGGGCAACCTGGAGGCTGCCCCGATGGTGGGCAACTGCTGTGGGGCCCAGTCCCCAAGCTAAGTCCCCACAGCGATGCTGCTCTGTCTCTGTGGCTTTGGGGGGCGAAGGGGAGAGAAACACTCGTCTCTCCAAACTGCCTCTTCTTCCTCTCCTCCTTTCCTCCTTCGCCTTCCCATGCTCTCACCTGTTTCTTCCCAGTGCAGTGGGTGTCATCGCTGCTACCAAGCGTGAACACACCTCCTATTTGCCAGCTCCGCCCTTGTCACCCAACTAAGCATGTCACCTGTGAGTACGGGTCTACAGTGGACGCCGGCGTGCGCAGGGCTGGAGCGTCTACCTGAGAACCAGGAGGTCACAGTTTGATTCCCAGGCAGGGCACATGCCAGGCTCAGTCCCCAGGGGGTGCGTGCAGGAGGCAGCCGATCAGAGGTTCTCTCTCATCACTGATGCTTCTCTCTCTCTGCCCCTCTCCCTTCCTCTCTGACATCAATAAAAACATTAAAAACAACACACACACAAAAGCAAAGTGTGGCTTCTAGACACGCCAGCGGGGCCGGTCCTCCATGGCGCTGGGGGTGGACCCAGACACCACGCCCCACAGCAGGTGGGCGGCTCTGCGCTCAGGGCTCCACACGGGCACACGCCTCCTCCCCTAACAACGCCCCTGGGCCCGGGAGACTCGGCTGTGGAGATGCCGTGAGGACTGGATTGCAAACACATGTCAAGGGCGTGGCCTGGCGTATTGGCAATCGCTGCTGCTCCTCGTGATGCCTGTGGGATCAGAGCTATCACGCCAACTACCTGGACCACAGGCCACGCTCGGCGGCAGCTGCCGTGACCCCAGCGAGGGCCGGCCTGTGCTTGCACCCACGCCACTGTCTCTGCATAAAACAAGGAGGTGGCAGGTAATGTGGGCTATGATGGGAAGTAGAGTTCTCCTCTGGGACTTTGGGGTCCCCTCTCTCATAGGCGTCTAGGGAAGCGGCTCCGATCTGTCCGACAGAGGGAGACAGGAGGGAACAGCTTTTGTGACCAGACCGGGCAGAGACGTCCCTGGGAGCTATTTCTGGCCATTGTGGCCCTGCCAGTAGCGGAGGCTCTGCGTCAGTGTAACCAGGAAGTCTCCCCAGCGGGACTGGCGGGGGCCGTGCACAGAGGACTGTGTTTCATATCATAAATCACTTACAGCCTCTTAACAAATCACGTCCGTGTTTCTGATAATTCCCAAACACCACGCATCTGGCTAGTAAACACGCCGCACAGGGCCAATCCGAATGCACTGCAGACGACAACAACATGGGGTTGTTTAGCTCTTGGAAAATAAGGGGAGCCCTGACTGGTGTGGCTCAGTGGATAGAGCGTTAAACTATATTAAAAAAGAAAATAAGGGGAAATATTTCTTTCTAGTTTGTTACCCTGAGTCAGCTTCCCTTCCTAAATGTTCCCTTTCTTGTTTATGCTGAAAAGTTTGAGGATATGCACCCTATGTTCTAGCAGCACCATTTACCATCCCTGAGGCTCGGAAGCAGCAGACCCGGGGATGAAGCTGTGGCACAGCTCCGCCGGGGAGCACTACTCGGCTGTAAGAAAGAAATAATTCTTACCATGTGCAACAGTGTGGAAGGACCGGGAGAGCATTATGCTAAGTCAGAGAAAGACAAGTATCACATGTCTCACTCATATGTGGAATCTAATGAACAAAATAAACTGATGAACAAAAATGGACTCAGAGACAGAAGCATGGGACAAACTGCTGAACCTCAGAGGGAAGGCAGGGGAGGGTGGGTGGGTGGGAAGAGACCAACCAATGAGCATCACCCGTGACACAGGCAGTGGGGTGCTGCGGGCCTGGGGGGAGCAGGCTGGAAGAGGTCAATGGGGAAAGAGTGAGGAGTATGTAATACTTCCAACAATAAAGATTTTTAAATGTATACATATATGTAGTAAAACATGGAACATAGTACACAAAGGTTCATGTGGTACTAGCCTTTAAAAAGAGAGTAACTAGAATATGATCAATGTTGTTCACATTTTTCGAAGTACACGTTTTTCTGAGAACTACCAGTCCTCTGATATAGGTGAGAGGCCTGAAAAATGGCAGGGACCATTTAATCCCATTTGCTGGAGGTCTCAGCTCTCTGTCACTCGTTTATTTAACTGGCAAGCATAGACATGCTGAAGTGTGTTAGGTTCTACAGACGTTCCACCTGTTATATCATGTATTTCACCTCAATATGTGAACTCTATCTCAGCAAGAAGTCATCAGATATGTGGCAATCGAAATCCTGTTACAATAAGCTCAATATTGTCCCTTTACTTTGTGCCAGTGATGGCTGGCAGGGATTTGACCCTAAGCACACTTAGTAGTGTTTTCTGGACAGAAGCATCTGTTGTAGGACGGAGGCCTCTGCCCTCCAGCCGACAAACAACATGTCCGTTCGCTGCTGAAGCAGCTGTGGAGGGTCAGGGGCAGCGAGGACACGCCTCACCACGTGGAAAACAGGCCAAATGCAGAGCCTGCCACACGCCCTGTGGGCTCCCATGGGTCCACACTTGACAGATGCACAGAGAGGTTGATAATGTGTCCAAGGTCACACAGCTGCTAGAAGACAAACCCAGGATTGGAACCAGGCAATCTGGATCCCACCTTTTCATTCTTACACAGGTACAGCACTAGCCAATGGCAAGGGTTGCTTCTGTGTTTTTACAGCATTTGCATAATATGTGACTGTATTTGGTAAGTAATGCTTGCACTGAGTTCTTGCCTCCGGCAGGATTACATCCTTATGGACGGAGTGCAGAAAAGTTAAACAAAAGGTAAATGCCGGCATCACATTCCCACCGACAGCCAGAGGGCGTGCAGACTCAGGCCGTGTTGTCTCCCCCTCAGACGCTCGGGTGTCACAACAGACAACCCCATCTTACGTTCCCCGCAGACCTGCTCATTTGTGCCACTCACCGGAAAAGGCAAAGGATGACGCTGCCTGTGGCCAGGGAAGCCAGGGAGACGCTGTAGCCCAGGGTGTAGGTGGCCTTCACCAGGACGTAGAAGGTGATCTACAAAAACAGACGAGCCGTCGTGAGCGGCCAGTGCGGGGCCGAGGGCAGTTCCAGCCTCGGATGCAGTTTGCTCAGGAGCTGCTCTTGCCTGCCGATGGCCTGGAGCCCGAGGCAGGCCCTTCACAGTCCCACCCCCAACCTCAAGGTCACACTTCCTCTTCAAACACTGCCTTCCCCTCAGTTCACTGGGTGACTTTGGAAGGAGCAGCAGGGTGAGCGGGCATCCAGGAGACCCCAGGCGGGACCAGCGACCGGCCCCTGTCCAACAGCACCTGGACTCCAGAGTAACACCGCTGCGCTTCCCATGTTTCTTTCCATCAGAACATGTGCAGCTCCAAGTGGACATTTAATCTCAGGAATGTGCACGTGCTCCAGTGACACAGGGTTCTGAAAATGCCGTGATTCAGACCAAAGAGAGGAAAATCCAGCAGTAGAAGTGGGGTGAGAGACATGGCTGAACCCCATATTCTTCCCAGGCCCACCCGCCTGACACCAGTGACCCATTTCAAATCTCCAATCAGAAACCAGGGGGGAAAAAAATGTCCCTGCTTCTGTGTTCCAGTATGTGAGAGTGTGAGCGTGTGATTGTGTGAGCATGTGTGTGAGTGTGCATCTGAGTGTGTTTGTGTTAGCACGTGGGTGAGTGTGAGTGTGTGAGCATGTGACTGTGTGCGCATGTGAGTATGACTGTGGTGTGTCAGCATGTGAAGGTGAGTGTGCGTGTGAGTATATGTGGGTGAATGTGCATGTAACTGTGTGAGTATGACTGTATGTGAGTGTGACTGGGTGAGTGTGGGTGTGTGTATATGTAACTGTGGGTGTGTATGAGTGTGACTGTGTGTGTGTATGTGAGCATGTGTGTGACTGTGTGTGTGAGCATTTTTGTGTGACTGTGTGTGTGAGCATGTGTGCATGCGTGTGACTGTGGGTGAGCATGTGTGTGAGTGTGTGGTGATGTGAACATATGTGTGCTCTACTCTTCCTCTTTCCTGGGATCTGTCTGGCAGAGGAGGGGCTGCGGGAGCCTCCGAGGTGCCTCCCGGCAGGCTAGCCGCCGGGTCAGAGCAGGCCAGGGCGCAGGCCCGGGCCGCCAGAGACGGCGCTGGGGAGGGTGGGCAGAGGGCTCTCGACCAGGGGTCTTGGGTTCGACGCCCTATAATCTGTGACTTCATTTGCTGTCCTGAGCAAACATTTGCTCTGATGCCTAATTTTGTATTTTTAATGTGCTCTTTCCCCTAAGCCAGGCGTCACTTTAAGCTCGGGCCCCTGTGGCTCAGGGAGGTTGTGGCCGCACCCCGTCCGCCTCCCTGTGGACCGGGGTGTACAGGGCCGCCTGCCTGGGTGTGGCCAGGCGGACGGATGCTCTCAGAGGCTTTGATTCGATGCCCGTCCTCAGGACCACCCCCAGCGGGGGGCACAGGGCTGCTTCCGTCTGCGATGGGCTTCCTGTCCCCACACACTGCCGGCCCCCTCGCTGAGCCCGCCCAGTCCCTTCAGGGCCCCGTGAGCCTATGTCCTGCCCGGAGCGCTCCCCCGAGCGGCAGCGGCCAGCACTTCCCAGCGAGGGCGGCTCACTGCGCTCGCCCGGCCTCTGCGGCCTGAGGGACTGTCAGCCCTTCTCCTGAAGGTCCCCATCTGCCTGTCCAGTCTGCACCTCCAGGGCCCCGTGGCACAAACTGCCAGAGGCCTGAGCCCAGCCTTGGGTTCCCCTGGACGCAGCCCCGAAAAGTGTGGGGCTCCCCCAGAGCTGGGCTCCATCGCCACCGGCCAAGGAGGGGAGCAGGCACCTCCGGCAGGCTCTGGGTCCAAGGGGGGCGCTCGTGGCGGGGCCTTAGCCCGCTCCTTCCTGAGGTCCCCTTCCCAGCGCTGAGCCTGGGCTCTGCTTCGGGCTCCGCCCCTCCTGGGTGAGCACCTTCCCTGGACACCGCACCCGGGCAGCGGGCCCTCCGCTGTTGAGAGACCCCTTCCCCATGGCGGGTCCAGGGTGCCTTGCTCCGGCTCCGCCGAAAGCGCATCGGAGTGGCCGGCGATGGTCCCGTGAACCATCTGACCGTGCGTCTCCTGTGCTCAGGCGGCCTGGCCGGGGCGTTTGCCGTGGGCCGGGCTGTGCGGCCGCGGGAACACTGGCTCGCTGCCGCTGTCCATCATCCCAGTCTCCTGCCTGGCCTTGTCCTGCCGGCCCCACGGCCCTGCTCCCGGCCACCCCGTTCTGACGAGCCACGCATGAGGACCGTCTCCGTGGCCCTCACACCACGGCGGCCATCCTCTGCTTCAACGGAAGCGAAGCGGGACTGCCTGCGCTCAGGCTGGTAGCTGGCAGCGTGAGCAGCCACGTGAGGTCCGGGACACCCCCATCAGCCCGGTCCTGCCTCCCCGGGCAGGCGCTGGGCACGTGGGCGCGTCCCGGAGGGCAGTGGGGACACCGAGCACAGGGTGAGGGGGCTCCGGGCCGGGGGGACCTGGTGGAGGGGCCAATCGCGTGAGCGGAGTCACTGCGGCGTCTGGAGGAGGGAGGGAGCGGGCGTATTTTTAGGGTTATGGCATAATATGGAAGAAATGTGTCCGCCTGGTCCACGGGTCGGCTGAAATGCCAAACAGCTCCCGGCTAAATTTAGCAGAAGTGTTCTTCAGTCAAGAGCCGTGGCAGCTCGTGTATACGAGTGCCTCCGGGAGCGCCTGGCACGGGCGCGTGGTGCCTGCGTGGCCTGCGTCCCCGGGGCTCTCGGGGAAGCTGTTTTGTTTTCCTCGAACTTAACTGACTTAGAAACGAGCAAAGACTGCACCCGACACCCAGGGCAGAGCGTGCAGTGTGAGCGGGAGCCCTGATAAAACCCTGGGTCTGGGGAGAAGAGGGGGGGGGACTGAGACCGGGGCACTGGGCAGGCCCCCCGTGCGCTGGCCGGCCAGGCCGGGGCCAACGCACTCACAGAGTTCACATCGGAAATAATTCCCTAAACAGCCACATATTCAAAGTATTTGCAGAAGCTGCATCTGGAAGAAAAATCATCGTTTTGGTTTTGTGCCGTTTTCTCCACTTTCAGACATGAAACTGCCGGACTTTCTAATCCGTTAGGGACGTGCCTTGTGAATGTGCAGAATCTACGAAACGTGCAAGAAACAGCTCTTCGAGCGGGAGGTGAACGCGTCAGCTGGACACTCTGGCTTCACCAGGCAGGCCCTGGAGCGCCCCCACCGTGGGATCTGGGAGCCCGAACGTGAGGGCCGCTCACTCTGGAGGGGCCGGCATTGCCGAAGGAAGCCACCGTGCATGGGTGCTGGTGCTAGGAGGTCGGTAGAGGGGCAGGAAGAGTGGAGGCCACAGGTGACTGCAGGGGCCCCCTCCTGGCCCCGACCTGTGCCCTGGGCCCCCTCCTGGCCTGGCCTGAGCGGCCCCATGGTGCCTGCAGAGGGGATGTGCCAGGATGCAGCCGCCAGTGGACGAACAGGCTCTGCTTCTCAGGCTGCAGAGATGTGGGGGGTCTGTCTCCGTGCAGCGGGGCTCGCCGGGGCTCTGCCGCACCGGAAGGCAGCAGGACAAGACGCCCAGAGGCAGAGGGCGCCGGGGCTGGTCCAGGGGGAGCCTCGTAGCAGGGCCAGCGAGAGCACGGCCTCTCTGCCCCGCACACCCTGGGCCTGACCCTGGAGAGGCAGCGCTGGGGCACGAGGGTCCCTCCGAGGCGGCCTCGCCTCACCTGGCTCCTGTCCTCGGGGTCACGGTAGCCGCATGCATCCATGAAGTCCGGGAAGGTTTGCGACCACCCGTCGCTCGTGCAGTTCTTGCTGATGTTCCCTGGAAGGTAGAGTGTGGTGTCCGGATGGAAGGTCGTTCCTTCCTGCACCCCCCTCCCCCACCTACAGGGGTCAGCGTCTGTTCTCCCGTCCACCCTGGACACTGCCCGGACCAGAGGGATCCTGCAGGCTCCGCTCCTGTCTGTTTCCAGGCAGGTTTCCTCCGGTGACTGAAGCCGGGCCGTCCAAGACAAGGCCAAACAAAGCCCCTCCCGGGAGCAGCCCAGAGGCCTGCAGCGCGGGAGCCGGGAGGCGCCTTCCGGTTCTGGAAACTCAGAGGGAAACAGGTGCTGGAGCCTCAGAGCCCGGTTAGGGCAGAGGCCGCAGAATCTCAGCCTCACACAGGCACCTCCCTCCCGAGGCTGTGGCACCTCCGCCCCGCCCCGCCCCCCACACTCTGCTGGTGGCTCGGCTTTGAGTGGTCAAAGTAAAACGTCGAGGCCATGTGTACTCGACCCTGCCTGCCCCATGCCCGCTCCGGGGCTCTGGTCTGTGGTTTGGCGCACAGGGTCCTGCCTGCCAGCCTCTCCCTAAGGCTGCTCTGAGGGGGTCCCCCGCCTCGCCCAGTGAAGGGAGGGTGCCCGCTCCGGCCGCCCGAGGGAGAAGCAGACCCCGGGCGCCCTAGAGACGCAGGGCGGAGTACCTGGTTTGCCGTGAAGGCTGCCGAACACCTTGAACACCGTGGGGCAGGGCACCGTGACGGTCTCGCCGATGTCCGCGGGGCGCCAGCACGTGAGGTTGTCCCAGGCGCCGCTGCAGGCTGCGGCGGGAGGGAGAGGCACAGAGCGGCGGTCAGGGGCGGGTGTGAATCTTTGCAAACAGACACCGGCTCATTAGATACCTATCTCGCACATTACTTTTCTGTGAAATAAACATGTACCAACGAATTCCTGAGAACAGCGCAGCTGTGTGCTCCTCAGCGTGCAAACCCCGACGTGCGGAAACCCGGCGAGCCCGCCGCACAGCTCTGCGCTCACGGGCGCAGTAAGCGATCCCGCTGACTCGGCCCAACGGGCACCTCTGGGCCTCAGGTTTGGGGCTCTGTCACCGAGATGCCAGGCCACTTTTAAGAGCAAATGTCCCCGGAACCCTCCACTCAAAGCGGAGCCACAAGCAGAGTTTGGGGGGCGGGGAGGAGGTGCCACAGCCAGGTCACTCCAGCGCCCCTCCCGGACACCCCTCCCCCGAAACAGCAGGGCTGAGAGGAGCTTCCTCCTGCAGGGCCTTGTGCCGGGCTGCCTGCAGGCACTTACTGGTCAATGCCCGCACCCCGAGACTTCTATCCACAGCCCGGCCCCGACCAAAGCCGGGGTGCAGTCCCAAGAGGAGCCAGTGCTGAGCTGTGACAAAGCACCCGCAGCGTTGCAGACCCTCTCCCCCTGGGGGAGGCCACTGGACAAAGGACACGTGCAGGGCGCCGGGTCCCAGTTCTGGGGCACCTGCCTTTGGATCGTAACGACATCCTATGACATGTAACGTGCCGTATATACATCGACGTTTTTACTAAACGGGCGTTGTCTGTACCAGCCTCTCCCTCGCTCCTGTTTAGCAATGTCACAGTTTTGGTGCTGTGCACCCTCGTGTGTAAAGGCTTCCTGATATTCCGTGGTGTGGAGTCAGCACAACCAGCCCTGAGCCACCAGGAGCCCTCAGCTGTGAGCAGACAGTGCGGGAGCTCCTTGTCCGCGGAGAGGGAGGGCCTCTCGCCCTGTGGCGGGAGCGACGGGAGGACGTCCTCTTCCAAGTGGCCCGAGAGTCCCTGAGGGAGGCTGTCTGGCCACAGGGGGCAGCTCTGGGAGGCGGGGGCAGCTGGGCTGGGAGCTGCCACCGTCCAGGAAGGCCTGCAGCCTCAGAACCGAGTGGAATGACTCGCCAATGGGATTGCAAGTTCCCTTTTAAAAATGGCCTCATCCTTCCCCTGAGCCTGGCCCTTGCTGGGACCTGACTCCCTGCCAAGCAGTCTCAGCCGCTGGCGGTGAGGCGGCGGGAGGAGGTGCTGTCTGCTGCCTGTCCTGTCGGGAGGCCCCGATGATAGTACAGCCGTCCTCCGCTGGGGCTGGGAGGAGGGGCGGCACGCAGCTCTTGCTGCAGATGCTCCAGGTCAGTGGGCACTGGGCGTCCAAAGACCACAGACAGGCTGCCTGCCCTCTGACCTCTCCCTGCACCCCACGCAGCTGTTTCCCTCAGGCCTGGGACCCTCTAGCCTAAGCATGTCACACTCGTGCCCACAGGCCTCATGTGTCCCACATGCATATTTTGCTGCAAAGCCAATATAACAGTAAGGGAGAAACGTTTTAATAAAAATTTCATAACTAAATTTTTACAATATCTCATTATATATAATCTATCTGTAATAATAAAAGCATAACATGCTAATCAGACCAGATAACCTTCTGAATGAAGCCAAGGCTGAGAGGGGAGCCTGGGCCCCGGGTGCCAGAGGGAAGCCCGTGCTGGCATCCAGGGGAAGGAAGGTCTCCTCTTGCTTGAATTTCATGCACCGGGCCTCTAGTCTGCATACATAAACAGGGAACATGGAGTTAGCCAGGCATCACCACCGGCTCAGGGGGAGGCTGCATTGCCTCCAGCCCCAGTGGGCACATAGCAGAAATGGGCGTGCTCCGAGTGGCCACGCAGTGTGGCTCAGAGCACTCTCCTGGTGGGTGGTGGCAGTGGCTGGAGCGAAGCAGCCCAGGTCCTGGGTGCCTGAGGGAAGCCAGTACCTGCAAACGGGGGAAGGAAGGCCTAGTCTTGCATGAATTTTGTGCACCAGGCCTCTAGTATATATAAAAGTCTAACATGCTAAGTGTCTGACCACCTGGTTGCTATGATGTGCACTGACCACCAGGGGGCAGATGCTCCATGAAGGAGCTGCTGTGACGCACACAGAGAAGTGGCACCATGGACTTAGCGCCCACAAAACAATACTCGGCTTCCCCCAAGTGGAACACAGGCCCAAACCACCCCAGAGCAACAGCCCACTAAATTGCAGCCAACGCCCAGCTGGACGGCCTGGGGAGCGGCCGGAGCGGCTGCCCGAGTGCAGCCCCTGCCTGAGGAGAAGGCAGAGCCTGCAAAGTGCTTTCTGACGCTGTGCCGGGCAGTCTGTGCCACGTGTGGGCAGCTCCCAGCCCATGTCCACAGCTGGGCTGCTGTCGGGGCACCTGCACCCCGAGGATTCCCCAAGGGCCCGGCTCATCCACGGGAAGGAGGGTTCCGTGGGACCCTCAGCGGTTGCCGGCACTGGGTGTGGAGAGGAGCGGGTCCCTGACCACGAACTAGAGGATTCTAACTGCCCTCCTCGTCTCCGCTCCGTCTCTCCTCTCCCTACGTCTCCTGGGTTCCCGAGGGCCCACCCAGTGGCCATGACGACTGCTTTGTCACGAGGCCCCAGTTGGTGGGACCCAGTCTCTTTGATGTCGTAGGACCGATGGTCAGTGTGTGGGGACAGAAGCCCTGTCTGTGGTGAGGTGAGCCACTCCATCAGCCTCTCTCTGGACACAGTTAACGGGAACCGCGAGGTGCAGCCACCGGCACCGCGTGACGTGGATAGTGCTCCTGAGGCCGGAAGAGCCTGGAGGCCAGGCCTGCGCCAAGGCTCCGGCAGTCCAAACGCAACACAAAAGAAAATGTATAAATTCTCCCTAATATGTTCGATTCACTAGCAGTTTAAACGATAACAATTCAGATATATTTGGACACATAAAATGTTAGTTAAACTAATCTCACGTGTTTCTTTTTACTTGTTTTAATGTGGCTCCTGGAAAGTCCACAGCTGCCCAGCCAACCCTCTTCTGTTTCTACTGGGCAGCGCCATCTGCGCGAGCAGGGTGTGCACGGAGCCGGCTGTGTCGGAGCCGGGTCTGTAGGGAGCCAGGTGTGCATGGAACCGGGTGTGCACGGAGCAGGGTGTGCACGAAGCCGGGTGTGCATGGAGCCGGGTCTGTACTGAGACCGGTCTGCACGAAGCTAGGTGTGCACGGAGCCGGGTCTGTACAGAGACCGGTCTGTACGGAGCCAGGTGTGCATGGAGTCGGGTGTGCACGGAGCAGGGTGTGCACGGAGCCGGGTCTGTACAGAGACCGGTCTGCACGGAGCCGGGTGTGCACGGAGCAGGGTCTGCACGGAGCCAGGTGTGCACGGAGCCGGGTCTGTACAGAGACCGGTCTGTACGGAGCCAGGTGTGCATGGAGCCGGGTGTGCACGGAGCAGGGTGTGCATGGAGCCGGGTGTGCACGGAGCAGGGTGTGTCGGAGCTGGGTCTGTACGGAGACCGGTCTGTACGGAGCCGGGTGTACATAGAGCCGGGTGTGCACAGAGCCCGGTCTGTATGGAGCCGGGTGTGCACGGAGCCGGGTGTGCACGGAGCCCGGTCTGTACAGAGCTGGGTGTGCACGGAACCGGGTGTGCACGGAGCAGGGTGTGTCGGAGCCGGGTCTGTACGGAGACGGGTCTGTACGGAGCCAGGTGTGCACGGAGCAGGATGTGTTTGAGCCGGGTCTGTACCGAGACCGGTCTGCATGGAGCCGGGTGTGCACAGAGCAGGGTGTGTCGGAGCCGGGTGTGCACGGAGCAGGGTGTGCACGGAGCCGGGTGTGCACGGAGCCCGGTCTGTACGGAGCCGGGTGTGCACGGAACCGGATGTGCACGAAGCAGGGTGTGTCGGAGCCGGGTCTGTACGGAGACGGGTCTGTACGGAGCCAGGTGTGCACGGAGCAGGATGTGTTTGAGCCGGGTCTGTACGGAGACCGGTCTGCATGGAGCCGGGTGTGCACAGAGCAGGGTGTGTCGGAGCCGGGTGTGCACGGAGCAGGGTGTGCACGGAGCCGGGTGTGCACAGAGCCCGGTCTGTATGGAGCCGGGTGTGCACGGAACCGGATGTGCACGGAGCAGGGTGTGTCGGAGCCGGGTCTGTACGGAGCCAGGTGTGCACGGAACCGGGTGTGCACGGAGCCGGGTATGCACGGAGCCTGGTCTGTACGGAGCCGGGTGTGCACGGAACCGGGTGTGCATGGAGCCGGGTGTGTCGGAGCCGGGTCTGTACGGAGACCGGTCTGTACGGAGCCAGGTGTGCACGGAGCAGGGTGTGTTTGAGCCGGGTCTGTACGGAGACCGGTCTGCATGGAGCCGGGTGTGCACAGAGCAGGGTGTGTCGGAGCTGGGTGTGCACGGAGCAGGGTGTGCACGGAGCCGGGTGTGCACGGAGCCTGGTCTGTACGGAGCCGGGTGTGCACGGAACCGGATGTGCACGGAGAAGGGTGTGTCGGAGCCGGGTCTGTACGGAGCCAGGTGTGCACGGAGCAGGGTGTGCACGGAGCCGGGTGTGCACGGAGCCTGGTCTGTACGGAGCCGGGTGTGCACGGAACCGGATGTGCACGGAGAAGGGTGTGTCGGAGCAGGGTCTGTACGGAGCCGGGTCTGTACGGAGCCGGGTGTGCACGGAACCGGGTGTGCACGGAGCAGGGTGTGTCCGAGCCGGGTCTGTACGGAGACCGGTCTGTACGGAGCCGGGTGTGCACGGAGCCGGGTATGCACGGAGCCGGTCTGCACCGGCTGTTTTAACATATGGCCTTTCTTTGAATTTAATTTTTTCTCTTAAAAAGGATAAAGTAATGACATAGACCAGAGACAAGGAAAGCTGAAGGAGGAAGGGCTTGCTTCTGTTTATAACCTGTGTGCCACGCAAGACCTTGTGGCTACTCATGTGCCCGAGCCGGCTCAGGGCCTGCGCCCCAGCCACCCTGCTGACCGGAAGGCACTGACACTGGGCCTGTCTTCAGGGGAACAAACATCTTGTTTTCCTGCTTGAGTTCCGACAAGTTTCCATTGTTCTTAACGGACCAAAATCACCTGTGATGTCACTGAGGATTAAAATGCAGGAAACCAGATAAACACTCCTGGAAAACGGAGTTGCTTTTGCAAAGCAGGGAACATCCATGACATTATTTTAGTAGCAGTTGCTATTGTCTCAAACCATGGAGACAGTTTCTGTGAAGGACATGAGCTTTCTTTTAAAAAGTTTGTGTGAAGGGCCTTCCCCTCCATATGAGTTTTACCAGAAGTTTATTAAAAAGTGTGAAAATAGACCTGTTTTCTTTTTTTAAGATACAGGTGACCCGCAACACCTGTTTACAGAGGGGGTGAGCTGTTTGCTGCAGTGTGCCCCTCCTCTCCCGCACGCCTCACCGCCAGGCCTGCCTTACCTTTGTGAGCCCCTGGCTGGGCCGTGAGGAGGTCGGCACATTTTGCTTCCTCCTCCTGCATTTCCAGGTGAACTTGGCACTCGGGGTGAACGCTGCTCACCTGGTCAGTGTTTAAAAAAGCAGAAATGAGTAAAAATTCTTCCCTAAGCGGACACTCAAGCAAATGTTCCACAAAACCTCAAAACTGAAGTTTTACTCTGCTTCCAAACAAATGGTCATTGAAAGCGAGCACCTTCATGTTTCTGGCAGGATTAGCTTAAAAGCTGACGGTTTCCTTTGTGAAGTAATCATAAAAGCGATATAAAACCCACCAGCATGTCGTCTGAACAGGAAAGCAAACTCACAGAGTACATGGCATGTTGGCATGTTGCTAGAGTACAATTTGGCAGCAATGGAGCTCTTTAACCCAATAACTCTTTTATTTATTTATTTATTTTAAAATATTTTATTGATATTTTACAGAGAGGAAGGGAGAGAGAAAGAGAGCCAGAAACGTTGATGAGAGAGAAACATCGACCAGCTGCCTCTTGCACACCCCCTACTGGGGATGTGCCCGCAACCAACGTACATGCCCTTGACCGGAATCGAACCTGGGACCTTTACATGCCCTTGACCGGAATCGAACCTGGGACCTTTCAGTCGCAGACCGACGCTCTACAACTGAGCCAAACCGGTTTCGGCCCCAATAACTCTTTTAAAAAATATATTTTTTTTATTGATTTTTTACAGAGAGGAAGGGATAGAGTTAGAAACATCGATGAGGGGGAATCATCGATCAGCTGCCTCTTGCACACCCCCCACTGGGGATGTGCCCGCAACCAACGTACATGCCCTTCACCGGAATCGAACCCAGCACCTTTCAGTCCGCAGACCGACGCTCTATCCACTGAGCCAAACCGGTTTTGGCCATAACTCCATAACTTTCAACATTTGAGTCCTCCATGTCATAGCCCTGATTTAATGACAGCGAGTCCGTGTTCACTGGTGAGACCAGCCAAGGAGCCGCCTAGAAGCCAGCAGCCTCCCATCCACACGAGAGCCCACTGGGATGACCTATCCGCCGGGGCTGCAGGCCACCGTAGGAACCCCACCTGAGGATTTGGGGTGAAGAGAAGATGGGCGGGAGGCGGGAAGAGGGAATGTGGGCAGTCACACCCCCGCCACTAAACAAGACCTTCCAGAGCTGTTCCCGTGCAAGACACACAGCAAGGCCCCTGTGCTGGCCGCATCGCTCTGCGAGCAGAGCCCGGGCTCCATTTCCCCGGCCCCAGCGCCCAGTGCAGGCTGGCTGGGCACCCCTCCCGCGTCTGAACAGAATTCTGCTTTTACTGAAGAAAGTCATGCGCATGGGCACGTTCTAGCCGCCTGTTCCATGTCCTCCCGCTGACAACGCCATCGGAAGGAGCCCGTTAAGCTTCTCGCCAGGAGAAGGGCCCGGAAACTGAGCGCTGCTGCTTTCAGCGCGGCTGTCTCCTCTGTTAAAACAGACCGGGTGTTTGCCCAATCCCGCGGCAGCCACCAGCGACAGCCTCTTCCCGCCCGCTTTCCCGTGCGAGCAGCGGGGGGTTAAATGTCAGGATTAGAGGCATTCTATTGGCTTAAAAAGGAAAAACAAATTTTTGTTAAGGCATTAAAATACATAGTGACATTCTTGGAATGCACGTATTCGGGGGCATCTTAGAAGTTAAAGCAACATTAGCCTTAATTCTGGGTACTTTTAACCAACTAGCTCCCCCTTTTTATTAGATTTATCGGGGTGCCACTTATCAGAGCATCCAGGGAGCGGTGTGCCACGGCGCACCTGGTCCCCGTCCTCCGCGCCCCGATAATTAACAAAATTATACGGGTTTCGGGCACAGTTCTAGGGCGCCTGTGCCTGGGCTGTGCTCCCCACACAGCAGCCTGTTGCAAACAGAGGAGGACCGGACAGGGTCCTCAGTGCGGAGCGTCCCCCCCAGGCTGGGGCTGGGCCCCCCTCCATGTCTGAACAAAATTCTGCTTTTACTGTTGACCAGCTCCAGCCAACACTGAGTATTGAGGGGTGGGGGGGAGGTAGGTTCACCCCTAAACCCGAAATGCCCGGCAATGGCAGCTTCCCCGCGGCTCTGACAGGCTGAAGGACAGGGGTGGCAGAGGTGACAAACCTCCCGCTCTTCTGTAACAAACAGACCCGGAGTTTCCACAGGGGAGTTTCCAGGGCCCATCGCGTCACCTGACACCAAATGGCAGCATCAGACTCCGTCCCCTGACCCGTCCCCGCTGGGCCTACTGGGCGCCGGTCCGGTCCGGTCCGCTAGTCCCGGAGGGCGGCAGGGAGGAGGCGACCGCCGCTTCCGACCGGCCCTGTCCTGCTCCTCGCGGCGCCGGGTCCTGCTGCCCGGACCCGGGGGGGCGCGGAGGGGGGGGCGGTCGGGGCGGCGGGCGGTCGGGGCCGCACTCACCGGGGCGAGCAGCCAGCCGCAGCAGGTCAGCAGCGCGGGCGGCAGCAGCGCCAGCGCCCTCATCTCGCCTCCGCCGCGTCCACATGGGGCGCAGCCTGAGCTCCCCGACCTCACACCCGGCGAGCGCAGCTGCCGCCCCGCCCCGCGCCCGCCCCGCGCCCGCCCCGCGCCCGCCCCGCGCCCGCCCCGCCCCGCCCCCGCCCCGCCCCCGCCCCGCCCCCGCCCCGCCCCCGCCCCGCCCCCCAGCTCCCGACAGCAGCGGAGCAGGTGAGGAATGTACAGCTGTGGCCAAGTCCGGGAGGAAAGGGCGGGAGAGGGGCTGGGAGGGACCCCCACCGCACCCCCACTCACCCCCACCTCCACCTCCACTTCCACCCTCACCCACCCCACCCCCACCTCCACCTCCACCCCACCCTTCCTCCACCCCCACCCCTACCCCCACTTCCACCCCACCCCCACCCCCACTCCCACTTCCACAGCACCCCCACCCCCACCCTCACCCCCTCCTCGGGCCGGGGAGCAGCCGGCGGACCGCGCAGGGCTAGCACCGTGCACCCCGCTCCCCGGAAGCCGCGAGGACCGTGCGGAGGGGGGCAGGCGGGCTTCCCGGCGGGTTTGGGGAGGGGTCTGTGCGGCCCGCAGAGCCGGAGCCCGCAGGCCGGGCCGGAGGCGGGAGGCGGGGGTGCCCCGCGCCGCGCCGGGCGCACCAGAGGGCTGTCGGCGGCGGCGAAGACACACGCTCTGCGGAGTGCAGCTATTTGGAAACAATTTCAAACCCGCATGTCGGCCGGGCCCTTTGCCTTTGTCCGCGCGATTGGCGCTCCCGCATCGCTCAGCACCGCGCCCTGAATGCCGCCCTCTGCCTGGCATCTGCCTCCCGGTCTGTCTGTCCCTCTAAGTGTCTCTCCTGTCTGCCCGGTGGGAACAGCATTCCCGCCGAGGTCTGGCTCCAGGCGAGCGGCTGGGGCGCAGCGGACCCCGGGCGCCGTGTGCTCCCTCAGGCCCGCCCCGCTCCTCTGGCCACAGTGCGCTCAGCCCGCCGGCATGGGGGGTCCCCGCAGCAGCCTCCCCTGGAGCAGCGCATCCCTGCGGGGAGGAGGCGCTGTGCCGGGCGCCCTGCTGGCCGCTGCGGCGGGCGGGCAGCTCCGGGACGCACTGCTTGGCGGGAGGGCTTGTCCACCGGGAGGCCAGTCACCACGTGCGCCGTGCAGGCGCCCTGCGCGCTCTGGCGGGTGAGAGGCTGGCGCGGGCTTCAGACAGCGGGCCCTCCCTGCAGGGAGCCTGGTGGCGGAGGGGAAGCCGCTTTGGGGCTTTGCACACGCACAGCTGTGCCGGGAGGGGTGTCAGCAGGTGGTCCCCCCCTGGTTCTGGAAGCGATCTCAGAGCGTCCTCCGGGCCGGTGGCAGGGGCTCCGCAGGCGGTGACCTGGCTCAGGCTGTCCCCGCGGAGAGCCGGCCCCTCCGCTGCGTCTGGAGAGGAGCGCAGCAGGTGGAGCCCAGCCTGCAGCTCGCACAGGCCCTCCCTGTGGGGAGCACCTTCCGGTCCAGAGGGGCCGCTTGGGAGAGAGACTTCAAGCCCAGCGCCTTCTGTCAGGAAAGCGGCACCCGCGGCGCCGGGCCCAGCACCCGCCGGGAGCAGCGCCTCTCCAAGTGCAGCCGCAGGGCGCCCGGCCCGGCAGGAGCTGCAGCCTGCAGCCCCGAGGAGCACTCAGGCCGAGCCCCCCGAGCCCCCTGGAGGCGGCCTGGACTTAACCAGAGCTGCGCCAGCCTGTGGGCCCAAGGCCGACAGGGCACCCAGACCTCGGTGTTCTGTTGGGTAGCCTCGCCCTGGCCAGAGGCCCGGCCCTCAGAGGCCCCGGTGGCTCCGCACAGCGTCTTTCTCTAGCAGGACGCGCCCGGGCGGAGTGGGAGCGGGGCTCCCCGCTGCCCTGTCCATACTCGCAGGAGGACGAGGTTAAAGCGATGGCCGGCGCTGTCACTCACTCGGTCCATGGCGCGCTGTCCCAGTTTTGTCTTCTCCACGTCAGAGCTGGAATCACACGGTGAAGCACGTAGCCGTTCCCCACGGGCTTCTGCCACTCAATCACGTGCAGTTAAGGCTCTGCCATGTCTTCTCGTGGCTCAATAGTTCGTTTGATTTTAGAGCTGACTACTCTCCCACTGTCTGAAGGGACCGCCCTCTCTCCATCACCTGCTGAGGGGCATCCTGGCTGCTTCTGAGTCTTACCAATTATGAGCAAAGCTGCTCTGACATGCATGAGCCGTTTTTGTGTGGACATAAGTTTTCAGTTCATTTGGGTAAGTACTAAAGAGTGCAACGCTGGGTCAGAGGGCAGGAGTGCACTTTGGGGTGTGTGTGTGTAAAATGCAGTCTTCCACTGCACTGCACCGCGCGCACCCCAGCAGCGACTGGCAGCGACTGGCAGCTCCCTCCTCACCAGCAGCTGGCGCTGTCAGTGTTTGGATTTTAGCCGGTGGAACAGGTGTGTGCTGGCCTCTGCTGGTTTTAATTTGCATTTCCTTGGCGACAGGTGGTGGGAAGCATCTTGTCATTCTTGTTGGCCATCTGTATTTCTCCTTCACTGCGGGTCTCTTCGGATCATTGACCAATTCCTAAAAATTATATTGTTCATTTTCTTGTTAGTGACTTTTAGGGATTCCTCTTTAAGATTTTGGGTTCTAATCCTTTATCAAACCCTGAAAATATTTTGGTCCAGTCAGTGGCTAGTTGTCTTATTTTCTAAACAGTGCCTTTCACAGAGCAGACATTTTTAGTTTTAACTCCAACTTACCTGTTCCCCCCTCTCTTTGATTCTGTTTTTGGTGTTACATCTAAAAAGTCATCACTAAACCCAAGATCTCCTAGATCTCCTATCATGTTATCTTCTAGGAGTTTTATATGTCTGAGCTCGATGATCATTTTGAGTTAATTTGTGGAAAAGGTGGAAGGTCTGTGTCTGGACTCACTTTTCCTCTTGTTATTTCAGCAGTGTTTGCTGAACAGACTCTTCTTTCTTCATGAGTTGCTTTTGCTCTGTGGTCAGAATCAACTGACTGATTGGTGTGGGTCTCTCCGGGCCCTCTGTCCTGTCCCACTGATCTGCGTGTCTGTCTCTCACCAACACCGCCTTGTCTTGATTACAATCTCTTTATACAGAGTCTACAGCTGACTGGCTTTTCCCCAATCCTGTGTTACCTATAAAAGTTAGAAACAGTTTGTGCATACCGTGGGATATTGATGGGATTTTGATTGAATTGCCTTGATTCTATAAAATAATTGAGGAAAAACTGACAGCTTGACAATATTGAGTCTTTCTATTCATGAACATCTCTCCATTTATTTAGTTCTTTGATTTCTTCCATTAGAGTGTTGCAGTTTTCCCCATATAGATCTTATAAATATTTTTTTATTTTTATCTAAGTTTTTCTTTTTTTTGTTGGTAATGTAAGTGCTATTTTGTGTTTTTAATTTGAAATTCCCATGTTGTATTACTAGTATATAAAAAAGCAATTGACTTTTGTACATTAACCTTGTATCCTGTGACTTCGCTGTAATCATTTGTAAATTTCAGGTTTTTTTTAATTGTTGTTGATTACTTGTGAATTTCTGCAGAGACTATGATTTTATTTGTGAACAAAATTTTATTTCTTCATTTCCAATCTGTATATTTTTTTCTTGTCTTATAGCATTGGTGAGGACTTCCAGCATAATGTTGAATTGAAATCACCAGCAAGAAAGCATCTAGTTTCCCAGCATTAAGTGTATTTATAACTATGTAATTGTACCACAGTTCTAGAATATTCTGTTACATATTTATATTATTATTTTCTTGTTGCATCTCACATTTGGGACTTTCCACAGCTATTTCTTTAAGCTCACTGATTCTTTCCTCTGCATGTTTAGTCCCCAAAGGCATTCACTTCTGTTATAGTGTATAGCTCCCTAGCAGTCTCTGCTTGCATTACCCATGTATTCTTGCATGTTGTCTACTTTTAGCATTAGGATTCTTAGCATATTAGTCATAGTTGTTTTCTTTTTTTTTTAAATTTAATAAATCTTTATTTTTCATATTATTACAATTGTTTCTCTTTTTTTTGCCCCATAGCTCCCCTCTATCTGGTCACCACCCTACCCTCTGCCTCTATCTCCCCCACTGTCCTCATCCATAGATGTATGATTTTTGTCCAGTCTCTTTCCATACCCCTAACTCAGACACTCCTTTCCCCCCTGAGAATTATCAATCCCTTCCCATTCTATGCCCCTGATTCTATTATATTCACCAGTTTATTCTGTTCCTCAGATTTTTAATTCACTTGACTTTTAGATTCACTTGTTGATAGATATGTATTTATTGTTCATAATTTTTATCTTTACTTTTTTCTTCTTTTTCCTCTTTTTAAAGAACACCTTTCAGCATTTCATATAATACTGGTTTGGTGCTGATGAACTCCTTTAGCTTTTTCTTATCTGTGAAGCTCTTTATCTGCCCTTCAATTCTGAATGATAACTTTGCTGAATAATCTTGGTTGTAGATTCTTGCTATTCATCACTTTGAATATTTCTTGCAACTCCTTTCTGGCCTGCATAGTTTCTGTTGAGAAATCAGCTGATAATCACATAGGTGCTCCCTTGTAGGTAACCAACTGTGTTTGTCTTGTTGCTTGTAAGATTCTCTCTTTGTCTTTTGCCCTTGGCATTTTAATTATGATATGTCTTGGTGTGATCCTCTTTAGATTCCTTTTGTTTGGGGTTCTGTGTGCATTCTGGACTTGTAAGTCTATTTCTTTCACCAGGTGGGGGAAGTTTTCTGTCATTATTTCTTCAAATAGGTTTTCAGTGTCTTGCTCTCTCTCTTCTTCTGGCACCCCCATAATTCTGATGTTGGCATGCTTGAAGTTGTCCCAGAGGCTTCTTACACTATCTTAAACTTTCTGGGTTCTCTTCCCTTCTCTTCTCTTCTTGCTTCTCCAGAGGAGTGTCCTTTGCCTCTTTGTATTCCAAATCTTTGACTTGATTCTTGGGTTCCTCTAGTCTGTTGTTGGGTCTCTGTATAATATTTTTATTTCAGTCAGTGTATGTTTAATTTCTAGTTGGTCCTTTTCCATATCCCTAAGGTTCTTGCTAAACTTATCGGCCTTTTCTAGGAAATTCTTGAAAAACCTTATAACTGTGGTTTTTAACTCTGTGTCCAGTCATTTGTTCTCCTCCATTTCATTTGTTCGTGATCTGTTTCCTTGTCTCCTCATTTTCACAGCTTCCCTCAGTTGGTAGGGTACCTTTGTGTGGTTCAATGGGTCAGCCTCCCAGTTACCTGATGTGGACACTCTGTGTATACAGCCTTGTTGTAGTTAAGTCTTAATTATTGTTGGTGTCACTGGGAGAAATTGACCTCCAGGCCAGTTGGCTGTGAGGACCCTTTGTGTCTATAATGGAAGAATTGCTGTGCTGGAGACACCCTTATGAGGCAGGACTTGTTCCAGTGGGGCTTTGGTGTTCACTTGAATGTGTGAGCCTCTTGAATGTGTACCTTATGAGAGTAGTTGAAATCTGAAATCTTGAGTCTGCCTCTTGAATGTGTGCCTTATGAGAGTAGTTGAAATCAGATGGTGTCTCACACAGACCACTAGATAAACTGGCTTCTGGATCCCAATGGGGTGCAGGCCAGCTACTGTCTGAGGCCACCCAACAGGAGCTACAGCAAGAACTACAGTTTTCTCCTCTTTGCTTGGGATTTGGAGATTTTGGAGCTATCCGACTGGAGCTGTAGTTTATTTGGTTAAGCTGCCACAGGGCAGGCCAGTTATATGCAAAAGCCTGCGCAGAGCTTGGGTGTGTTTGTAGATTGTGCAGGGCAGGGTCTCAGGGTGTCACTAGGCTAGGGCGTGGCAAACAGTGATGGCTGCTGTCAGCCATCTCTGCCTTCCCGCGTTTCCAAGTCCCTACGTCCCCTGCTCCAGCACAGTAAACAATGATCGCTGGGCGCACCTCTGCAAAATAGTCACCTTCACTTTCCGACCCGATGGCTGACAGTCCAGCTTCTCCTCGTAGGTGTCTGAGTCCCCCGTGTGTCCCCAGAAACTGGATTTCAGACAGATTGGGAGCTTGTTTCCCTTCAAGTTGAAAAAAAGCCAAGTGCCCAATCACCCACCACCAGCCTGATTTGGGTGCCTCCGTACCTCAGCTTTTCAGCATTTGTGCTCCTTTCTCTTTCCTTCTAGTTGTAAGACTTCCATTCAGTCAGCTTTCCCAGGGTTCTGGGTGATATACATTTTGTCTTTTAGTTGTAGTTTTGAAATTGTTGTGTGAGGCAGCAGTTTAGTTGTTTACCTTTGCTGCCATCTTGGTTTCTTTGCAAATCATAGTTGTTTTCTTTTCAGTCTGATAATTCCCACATCTCTGCTATATCTGAGTCTATTTCTGGTGCTTGCATTGCCTGTGAAAACTGTGATTTTGTCTTTCAATGTGCCTTGGAATTTTCTGTTAAAAGTTGGATATGATATTTTAAATGAAAGGGACTGAGATAAACAGGCCTTTATTATTAGTTTTTGTGTTTATCTCACAATATTCACTGTGAGAATCTGGTCCCTTCTAGAGGTAAAACAAAAGTAGGAAGCCTCCTAGCACTGGGCTCCTGGTGGAGTTTTTAACTATCAAATTTGTCCACCATGAGCCTCCATCAGTTAGTCAATTAAAGCAAAGGTTTTTCTACCCCAAGGTGGCAGCTTTTCAACACTGAGAGCCACCCTGCTTGATGGTGGGGATGAGGAGGGAGTGGGGAGAGGAGAAGCTTCCAGGGCACCTGTTCCCTGTAAGGATTCATGAGTCTGAGAGGCTTGCCCTGCCGCTGCACTCGGCATTCTGGGTAGAAATAGCATTAGATTCTTGCTGACTGTGGTAGGGTAATACCTGTAGCTCAGGCATCTAAAACACGGAGCACAGTCTGTGAGCTTTTCAAAAGAAAAGGGTGAGGTGGATGGGATGTGTGGAGCCCCAGGCTCAGTGCTGGAGACTGAGCAGCATGTCCCATCCACCTCATCCTTTTCTGCTCCTGCTCCTGCTCCTGCTCCTGCTCCTGCTCCCAGAGTGTCTCTGAATGGAGGCCCTTTCCTCCGCATTGAGCTGGAATCTCCCAGGGCTCCAACTCTTCCCCAGCTTTTCTTTCAAAAAGCTCACAGACTGTGCTCCATGATTTATTTATTTATTTATTTATTTATTTATTTATTTATTTATTTATTTTAAATATATTTTATTGATTTTTTACAGAGAGAAAGGGAGAGGGACAGAGAGCTAGAAACATCAATGAGAGATAAACATTGACCAGCTGCCTCCTGCACACCCCCTACCAGGGATGTGCCCGCAACCAATGTACATGCCCTTGACTGGAATCTAACCTGAGACCATTCAGTCCACAGACCAGTTTCGGCTGTGCTCCATGTTTTAGATGCCTGAGCTACAGGTACTACTCTGTGATTGAGCAACTTCTCTGTCCCAGGAGCAGCCAGCTGCTCTGGAGTTGGAGCTGAGCCGTTTAGGGATCATGTACATCTGAGATGGAGCACAGCACAGAGTGCAGAGCATTTATTGCAAAGCCAAATAGAGTGAGGAGTGTGGAAAGGGCTTCTCTTGGCTGGAAGTCATGTGCAGCCTGCATGAGTCCTGTGGACCCCAGACCACGTGGAGTGAGTGGAAAAGATGTGACAGGCATGCAGTCAAGGTCACTATGCTCTCTAAGTGGGAAAGGTGGAGGGAAACTAGGAGACAGAAGTTCTGAGGGTAAGTTTGTCAAATCGGAATTGTGTTGCTACTTGTCTCTCAACTGAGTTGGATTTTCTGCTAGCCAGTTTTGTACACTGAAAAGCAAAAACTTCTGATCTGCTCTTTTATATATATATATTTTTTCTATTTCTCTATATTTTCCCTAAGTTTCTAAATAACCACTTTATAAAAAAAATGAGTTATTTTTGAAATTTTTAATGGAATAATATATACTTACAGAAATGTGTAAGTATAAAGAGTATATTATTTTGGCTTAACTTTTCCCTGTAGTTTCTACATGCATTTAGTTTAACAAATATTTACACATTTGTTAGCAGATCTACCAAGCCAGGTACTAGGAAATGTGAGTAATTGGAGGCCTCTCCCTTCTTTGGGGTTAGCAGAGTATGTTAGGAATAGACACATGTGCGTGCATGCGCACGCGCGCGCGCGCACACACACACACACACACACACACACATGCACTTTCCATTGAGAAGATGGACAGGGTTATGTCCCGCTTTTACGCTGAGATTCTCATAGACTTTGGGACACCTCACTTCCAGCAGACATGTGTTCTTCAGCCTCACTCTGGAAACAGCAGGGCCTTCAACACTTTTCCTGCAAGAGGGACAAAAGAAGAGTCCAAAAAACATCAGAGGCAAACCTCATCTTTTAAATATTTAATTACTTCATTAGCTTTTGAATTTAAAATACTGGATAGAGACACTGACACTCTCCTAGGACCAATCTGGAATTGGTACTAAAACACAGGAAAACCATCCTGAATGATCAACTGAAGATTGGCTGGAGAGCAACCTGGTAACCAAGAACAAAAGGTGGCAATGGCACTGAGACTGGTGGGAGGGGTGGAGGCACGAAAGGGCAGCTGGGCTCCCACAGAAACAAGCTGACGTTCCAGAGGGACACCTCAGCTGTGGGAGTTCCCACTGATAACTTTGGGGTCTAACCAAAAACTGGGCCCTCTAGGACAGAGCACCAGAACTAAAAAAGGTGCCCACATAACATCTGGATGTGTAAAGCTTCAGAGTTGCTGTCTACCAGTGAGAGACTGTTGGAAATGCAGGCACCCTATTTGGCCAATGCACAAAATTTCGTGTGCAGCCACTCACTTTGGGCTCCAACAGAGGGAGGGAAGAATGCACTAGAGCTGTGTGAGCAGATCCAGAATTGGGGGCTCTCGGGTTTGATCTTAGAAAGCAGCAACCCCAGTTTCCTGTGCTCAACAGCATGAGAAAAGATATAGTAACTATGGAAGTTACAATTGGGAATAAAGAATGACTCAGTACTAACAAAGAATGCATTGGAAAGAATTCACAGCAGATTAGGGTAAACTGAAGACTGGATAAGTGAATTAGAAGACAGTGAAGGAAAAATAACTCAATTAGAGAACCAAAAAGAAAATAAAAAACAGGAGGACAGCTTAAAGGACTGTGGGACAATGTGAAACATAACAATGTTCAATTAGAAAGTGTGCCAAAAAGGGAAGAAAGAGAGCAAGGGGTAGAGAATGTATTTGAAGAAATAATGGCAGAAAACTTCCCTAACCCGGAGGAGAAAAATGTCACACAAGAGTCCCAAGTAAGAAGAACCAAAGAGGCCCATACCCAGACACATCATAATTAAATTGCCAAAAATTAAAGACAAAGAGGGTATCTTGAAGGCAGCAAGAGAAAAGCAATTGGTTATCTACAAAGGAGCTCCCCTAAGGCTGTCAGCTTATTTTTCATCAGAAACTCTACAGGCCAGCAGGGAATAGCATGAAGGCCATCACAAGAGACAACAAAAGTCACTCACTACATAACACTAAAGGGTTCGATCCAACAAGAGCATACAACCCTATTAACATATATGCACCCAACATAGGATCATCCAAATATATGTTAAAAAAAAAACAACTAGAAGACTTTCAGGGAGAGATAGACAACAATACAATCATAGTACGGAAACTTTAACAACCTGCTGACTTCACTGGATAGATCTTCCAGACAAAAACTTAACCAGGAAACAGTGACTCTAAAGAACACACTGGATCAGAGGGATGTAATTGACATTTATAGAACATTTCACCCCAAAGCTGTAGGTTGCACATTCCTCTTAAGTGCACATGGATCATTAACAAAGATAGACCACATGTTAGGGCACAAAACATGTCTCTACAAGTTCAAGAAGATTGAAATCCTATCAAGCATTTTCTCAGATCACAGTGGAATAAAATTAGAAATCAGCCGAAACCGGTTTGGCTCAGTGGTAGAGCGTCTGTCTGCGGACTGAAAGGTCCCAGGTTCAATTCTGGTCAAGGGTATGTACATTGGTTGCGGGCACATCCCCAGTAGGAGGTGTGCAAGAGGCAGCTGGTCGATGTTTCTCTCTCATCGACGTTTCTAGCTCTCTATCCCTCTCTCCTCCTCTCTGTAAAAAAATCAATAAAATATATTAAAAAAAGAAAGAAAGAAATCAAAACCTTCCTAGGAGCAAATGAAAATGAACACACAACAACCCCGAATCTCAAGGACTCAGCAAAAGCAGTCTTGAGAATGAAGTTGATAGCACAACAGGCCTACCTCAAAAAATAAGAAAAATTATCAAAACAGCCTGGTACCGGCACAAGAACAGACATATAGATCAATGGAATAGAATAGAGAATTCAGATATCAATCCAAATCACTATGCTCAATTAATATTTGACAAAGGAGGCATGTACATTCAATGGAGTCAGGACAGTCTCTTCAATAAATGGTGTAGGGAAAACTGGACAGATACATGCAAAAGAATGAAACTAGATCACCAACTTACACCATACACAAAATAAACTCAAAATGGATACAGGACTTAACATAAGACGGGAAACCATAAAAATACTAGAGGCATCCACAGGAAGCAAAATCTCAGACATATGCCAAAAGAACTTCTTCACTGATACTGCCCCTAGGGCAATGGAAGCTAAAGAGAAAATAAACAAATGGGACTACATCAAAATAAAAAGCTTTTTTACAGCAAAAGAAACCATCAACAAAACAACAAGTAAACCCACTGTATGGGAGAACATATTTGCAAATGTATCACTGATAAAGGTTTAATCTCCAATGTCTACAGACAGCTTATACAACTTAATAAAGGGAAGATAAAGGAGCCAATTAAAAAATGGGCATGGACCTAAATAGAATATTTTCAAAAGAAGACAGAGGAAGGCCAAGAGGTACATGAAAACATGCTCAAAGTCACTAATTATCCGAGAGATGCAAATCAAAACAACAATGCGGTACCATCTCACACCTGTCAGAATGGCCAACATCAACAAATCAACAAACAACAAGTGTTGGTGAGGTTGTGGAGAAAAAGGAACCCTTGTGCACTGCTGGTGGGAATGCAGACTGGTGCAACCACTGTGAAGAACTGAAAATGGAACTCCCATTTAACCCAGTAATCCCACTCCTAGGAATATATCCCAAGAAACTAGAAACACCAATCAGAAAGGATATATACACCCCTTTGTTCATAGCAGCACAATTTACAATAGCTAGGATTTGGAAACAGCCTAGTCAGCAGATGATTGGATAAAAAACAAAACAAAAAACCTATGGTATATCTACACAATGGAATACTATGCTGCCAGGTTGCTGCAAATGATAAGAAGGAATTCTTATCATTTGCAGCAACCTGGATGGAATTGGAGAACAGCATGCTGAGTGAAATAAGCCAGTCAATGAAAGAGAAACACCACATGACCTCACTCATTTATGGATAATAAAGAACATTATAAACTGATGAACCAAAAGATAGATATAGAGATAGTAAAGCAACAAGCAGACTGTCAAATTACAGCGGGGAGGGTAGGAAGAGATGGGGGAGAAAAGAGATCAACCAAAGGACTTGTATGCATGCATATAAGTATAACCAATGGACACAAAACTCTGGGGAGGGAGTGGGGGGCAATGGTAAGATATGTACACATATAATAATTTAATAAAAAATAAGAAAAATTAATAATAAACTATTTAGCTCTAAAAATTAAAGAATTAGAGAACAATAAGAAAAACCCAGAGGAAGTTGAAGAAAGGAAATAATAAAAATTAGGGCATAAATAAATAACATAGAGACTAAAAACCAGAACAAATCAAAGAAACAAACACCCCCCCCCCCCAAAAAAAAATCAATGAAACCAAGAACTGTTTTTTTTTTTTTTTTAAAGAGATACATAAGACTGATGTACCTTTATCTATATTTATCATAAAACAAAGAGACTTAGGTGGTTTTGCTCAGTGGATAGAGCATCAGCCTGCAGACTGAAAGCTCCCAGGTTTGATTCCCAGATTGAAGTCTCAATCACCTGTAGGAGGCCTACAGGAAGCAGTTGATCGATGAGGCAATCCTCTTATCATGAATGTTTCTATCTCTCACTCTCCCTTCCTCTCTTAAATCAATAAAAATATATATATATTTAAAAAGGAACAAAGAGAGAGAGGGCCCAAGTAAATAAAATCGGAAATGATAGTAGAGAAGTAACAACTGACACTACAGAAATACCAATACTATGTAAAAAATACTATGCCAACAAGCTGGACAATGTGGATGAAATAGACAAAATCCTAGACAATTGTAATCTCCCAACATGGAATCAGAAAGAATCAGAAAACCTCATTAGCCCAATAACCACTGATGAAATGGAAGCAGTAATAAAAAACAACAACTCCCAGCCAAGAAGAGTCCTGGTACAGATGGCTTTATTGGGGGAGTCTTACCAAACATTCAGAGAAGAACCAACACCAATTCTCCTCAATCTATTCCAAACATCCAAGAGAAAGTAACACTTCCAACCCCTTTTATGAGGCTAGCATTACCCTAATTAAAAAACCTGATAAAGTTACTGCAAAGAAAGAGAATTACAGGCCAACATCCCTGATGAGCATAGATGCTAAAATCCTCAACAAAATATTAGCAAATCAGACCCAGCAATATATTGAAAAGATCATACACCATGACCAAATTGAATTAATTCAGAGATGCAAGGCTGGTCCAATATTCACAAATAAATAAACATGATACATCATATAAACAAACTGAAAGGCAAAAATTACATGATCATATTAATAGATGCAGAAAAAGCATTCGACAAAATCCAACACCTATACTATATAATAAAAGCCTAATATGTAAATTGTCCCCTCAACTGGGAGTTCAACTGCTTGCTATGATGTGCACAGACCACTAGAGGGTGGCATGGAACATAGTGGTTGCTCGTGATGCAGCACTATCATCAGGCAACAGTGAAGCCACTGCCAGCTCAAATGGGCTCTGATGAGAGCGGGACCACAGTGGGATGGTGGAGCAGGTGAGTGGGCAGTGCCAGGCCAAGGCACTGAGGGAGCCAGGCGGGAGGTCTGATCGCCCTGCTAATTGCTCCACAGCAGACGGCAAACAGTGGCAGTGGCAGGGGGGCAAAGCCACCACCTGGCTCCCAAGCACAGAGGGAGCTGGGCCAATCACTCCACCAATCACCCTGCAGGTGGGATGGTGGAGCAGGTGAGGGGTGGCACCAGGCCAAGGCAGCATGCACGGTGGGGCTGCAGGGCACAAGCTGGGGCTTCCAGCCCTGATTGGGACTGGGAAAGATGGCTCCAATCACCCTAATTGGGGATGGGCAAGACAGGACTGGACTTACCTTGAAACCCTCCTGTGGTCCCTTACAGGCAGGCCAATCTCCTGGGGTTCTTCCCCAGCTGGCTAGCCCCAATTGTACCTATGAAGCCGAAAGAAGCCAGCATTGTAAACAGAATATGTCTGAAGACCAACTATTGGCACAATGTATTTCTGCAGCCAAAAGAAAACATCATCATTGAGAGAATATGTCTAAAAAACTGTCGGGGGGGGGGGGGGGATCCAAGATGGCAGCATAGGTAAACACCTGAACGTGCTGCTGTGCACAACTATAACAAAACTATAACTAAAAGACAAAACAAGTGTCATCCAGAACACAGGAAGGCTGGATGAGTGGAAATTCTACAACTAGAAGGAAAGAGAAAAGTGCATTGAGACCGGTAAGAGGTGTGGAGGTGTGGAAGTGTGAAGACACATGCAGAAACGGGCTGGCAACTGGGCACGCTGTTGTCTTTTTCAATCAGGAGGGAGATACAAGCTCCTGACTGCTCTGAACTCCATTTCCAAGCAAGACTTGGGACTGAGACTCATATGAAGAGAAACTGGACTGTCTGGCATCAGGCCAGAACGTAAGGGCAGCTTTCTCTTAGAGGTGCTTGCAGCAATTGTTCCTGCATGGCATCGCAGGACACAGAGACCTAGGGACCTCTTTGAGGCAGGGCTGATAGGCAGCCATTGCTGTTTGCTCTACCCTGCTAATTCCCTGAGACCCCAGCCCACCCAATTTACAACCTCACCCAAGCTGTGTGCAGAGGTTTTTGCATATGAATGGCCTGGCCTTTTGCAGTCCAAAACCTAACAACTGCAGCTGGGTCAGAGAGCCCCAGAGCTTCCAAAAGAAGGCCCAAGGCTCCATAGCAGCTTGCATTGTTTCACAGCTGGGCCTCATATGGGCACCTCCAAATCCCAAACAAAGAGGAGAAATCTGCAGATCTCTCCATAGCTCCTGCTGGGCCTCGAGCAATGGCTACTTTGCATCTCCTTGGAGATTCAAGAGCTAGTTTACCCAATGGTCAGAGTGAGGCCATCCAAATTACAACTCTTCACATCCATAAGAGACACACTTAGAGGGCAGACTCAGTGAGCACCAAAGCCCCACTGAAGCAAGTCTGCCCCATAAGGGTGACTCCAGCACAGAAGTTCTCCCATCATAGACACAGCTGACTGATCCTCACAGCTAATTGGCCTGGAGGTCAATTCCTTCCAGTGATACAAACAGCAATCAAGGCATTTACCAGGGACATTGAGACCCAGGAGCCTCATATAGCAGGGCTGACAGGAAGCCAAGATTGTGCACAGCCCTGAGACTCCGCCCCATCCAAGCTGAGCACAGAGGCTTTTGCAATTTTGCAGGTCTTGCCCCATAAGGGTGTCTCCAGCACAGAAGTTCTCCAATCATAGGCACAGCTGATATTCACAGCTAATTGGCCTGGAGGTCAATTCCTCCCAGTGACACAAACAACAATCAAGACTTAACTGCAGCCAAAACCAGTTTGGCTCAGTGGATAGAGCATCGGTCTGAGGATTGAAGGGTCCCAGGTTAGATTCTGGTCAAGGGCATGTACATTGGTTGCAAGCACATCTCCATGGGGGATGTGCGGGGGGCAGTTGGTCAATGTTAATAGCTCTCTATCCCTCTCCCTTCCTCTCTGTAAAAAATCAATAAAAAATATATATATTAAAAAGACTTAACTACAACAAAGCTGTACACATAGTCCACAAAGGGGTGCACCAAGAGTGTCCACCTCAGGTAATTGGGGAGGCCAAGCCACTGGGCCATATAGGACACCTGGCACACAAAGCTATCCTACCAACTCAGGGAAGCAGTGAAAATGCAGAGTAAAAGAAACAGATCACAAATTAAAGAAATGGAGGAAAACAAAGAGTTCAAAACCATGGTTATAAAGTTTTTCAAGAATTTCCTAGAAAAGGCTGATAAATTTGGCAAGACCCTTGAGGATATGAAAAAGGATTAACTAGTAATTATACACACACTGACTGAAATTGAAAAATATTATACAGAGACCCAACAGCAGACTAGAGGATCCCAAGAATCAAGTCAAAGATTTGAAATACAAAGAAGCAAAAAACACTAAACAGAAAAGCAAAAAGATAAAAGAATCCAAAAAATTTGAAGATAGTGTAAGAAGCCTCTGGGATAACTTCAAGCATTCCAACATCAGAATAATGGGGTGCCAGAGAAGAGAGAGAGCAAGACACTAATAACCTATTTGAAGAAATAATGACAAAAATACTTCCCTCACTTGGTAAAAGAAATAGACTTACAAGTCCAGGAAGCACACAGAATCCCAAACAAAAGGAACCCAAAGAGGAACACACCAAGACACATCATAATTAAAATGCCAAGAGCAAAAGACAAAGAAATAAAATTAAAAGCAGCAAGAGAAAAACAGTTAATTATCTCCAAGGGAGCACCCATACAATTGTCAGTCGATTTCTTAATATAATAGAAACTATGCAGGCCAGAAGGGAGTGGCAAGAAATATTCAAAGTGATGAATAGCAAGAACCAACAACCAAGATTACTCTACTTAGCAAAGTTATCATTCAGAATTGAAGGGCAGATAAAGAGCTTCACAGACAAGAAAAAGCTAAAGGAGTTCATCACCACCAAACCAGTATTATATGAAATGATGAAAGGTATTCTTTAAGAAGAGGAAGAAGAAGAAAAATATAAAGAAAAAAATTATGAACAACAAATACATATCTATCAACAAGTGAATCTAAAAATCAAGTGAATAAAAAATCTGATGAACAGAATAAACTGGTGAATATTATAGAATCAAGGACACAGAAAGGGAGTGGACTAACAATTCTCAGGGGGAAAAGAGGGTGGGGGTGCAGGAAGAGACTGCGCAAAAAATCATACACCTATTGATGTGGCCAGTGGGGTGGAGAGGTAAGGGCAGATATTGGGGTGGGAACCAGGTGGAGGAGAGCTATGAGGGGGAAAAAGAGGAACAATTGTAATAATCTGAATAATAAAGATTTATTAAACAAACAAACAAATAAAATATGGTATGTGGACCATGTGGAATATAAAATTCAAATAGTTTATGTATGTCAAATGTTCAAAGGGATATCCAAAAGAATTTCAAAGTGGATCCATTGGAAATATTGATGGATATCCCAAATACAAATGAAGATCTAGTAGCACCATGTCTATTGGAAATAAAATTGTTGATAACACTTGGATTGTTCCTTATAACCTACATTTGTGCCTTAAATACAAACATATAAATGTTGAAGCTTGCGCATCGATTAAGAGTGTCAAATATTACTTAAATACGTCTATAAAGGGCACGATTGTGCAAATATTCAAATTTCTGAGGAAAACATGATCAGTCATGACGAAGAACAGACCTTCATCGACTCCAGGTATGTGAATGCTCCTGAGGCTATTTGGAGACTTTGCATGACCAATCTCATGCAATCACAAGGTTAGCTATTCATTTGCCAAATGAACAAAATTTGTATTTTCATGCTGATGATTTTGCTGAAGTTATAGATATGACTAGAACGAATAACTCAACTTTGATGGCTTGCTTTTTATTGAATAAAGAAGATTTTAATGCATATAGTTATTGGGAGATTCCACAGCATTATGTGTTTAATAACTCTGTGGACAAAACACCAAAAGGGTGGGAATAAAGTATTAGGTAGATTGTTCACTGTGAGCTTTATTTATTATTATTTTTTTAATTTAGCAATCTTTTTATTGGAGGGTGGGGATGCGGTCCGAAATAAATTTTTAAAAAGTTACTTAACCTAGCCAGTGTTGCTCAGTGGTTGAATGTTGATCCATGATTCCTTGTCAAGTACAAGCCCAGTTTCCCAGTAGGAAATAGCCAGTCAATGTTTCTCTCTTATCAACATTTTCATTTCTCTATCCCTCAACCTTCCTCTTTTTCTTTCTTTTTTTAAAAATAAATCTTTATTGTTTAGATTATTACAAATGTGTTCCTCTCCCCCCCACCTCAATTGCTTCCCTCCACCAGGTTCCCACTCCACTCTCTGCCCTTTCCCCACCCCCTATTGTCCTCATCCATAGGTGCACAGTTTTTGTTCAGTCTCTTCCCGCACCCCCACTCCCCTTTTCCCCGAGAATCGTCAGTCCACTCCTTTTCCATACCTCTGATTCTATTATATTCACCAGTTAATATTGTTCATCAGGTTTTTTAATTCCCTTGGTTTTTAGTTTCACTTGTTGATAGTTATGTTTTTGTTGTTCATAATTTTTATCTTTATCTTCTTTCTCTTCCTAAATAACCCCCTTCAGCAATTCATATAATTCTGGTTTGGCAGTGATGAACTCCTTTAGCTTTTTAATTTTATTTATTTATTTTTTTTTATTTGTGAAGCTCTTTATCTGGCCTTCAATTCTGAGGTATAGCTTTGCTGGGTAGAGTATTTTTGCCTGTAGGTTCTTGCTATTCATAACCTTGAATATTTCTTGCCATTCCCGCCTGGCCTGCATGGTTTCTGTTGAGAAATCAGCTGATATTCGTATGGGTGCTCCTTTATGGGTAATTACCCGCTTTTCTCTTGCTGCTTTTAATATTATCTCTTTGTCTTTTGCTCTTGGAATTTTAATTATGATGTGTCTTGGTGTGGTCCTCTTTGGATTCCCTTTGTTTGGGGTTTTGTGTGCTTCCTGGATTTGTAAGTCTATTTCTTTCACCAGGTGGGGGAAGTTTTCTGTCACTATTTCTTCCAGTATTCTTTCGGTATCTTGCTCTCTCTCTTTTTCCGGGATCCCCATAATTCTGATGTTGGTTCGCTTGAAATTGTCCAAGATGTTTCTTCCACTATCTTCAGCTTTCTGGATTCTCTTATCCTCTTGCTTCTGCGGAGGAGTGTCCCCTGGCTCTTTGTGTTCCAAATCTTTGTCTTGATTCTTGCGATCTTCCAGTCTGTTTTTAGGACTCTGTGCAATATTTTTTATTTCAGACAATGTTTTATTTCTAGTTGATCCCTTATTATTTCTATTTGATCCATTTTCATATCCTCATAGGTCTCATTTATTTTATCGGCCTTTTTTTAGGATATTCTTGAAAAACCTTGTAACTGTAGTTTTGAACTCAATGTCCATTCTTTTCTTTTCCTCCATCTCCTTTCTTTGTGTCCTGCCTCTTGTCTGCATTTTAGTTGTTTTCCTGATTTGATGGAATAGTTTTGTGCTCCAGGTGTTCTGGTAGATCCCAGTAGCACAGCCTTCCCAGTTACCTGCGGTGGACAGTCTTGGTGTAGCCTTTGTGGGCTGTGTGTGCAGTCTTGTTGTTAAGCCTTGCTTATTGTTGGTATCACTGGGAAGCTTTGATCTCCAAGCCAATTGGCTGTGAGGATCAGCAATGTCTCGGCTAGGAAGGCTTCTGTACTCTTGCTTGGTTGGGGCGGAGTCTCGGGGTGGTGCAGACAATCTTTGGTTCCCTGTCAGTCTCACCTTAGAAAAGTCCTGTTTGAAGTGAGTCTTGCAAGATTGGTTGCAGCCCTGTGTACCTCTTTGGTAAAGGCGCAGGCAAGCTTTGGATTCCGACCAATCCCTTCTTAGAGATAGCCAGCCTCTGGGAGAGCTTCTGTGCTAAGCTTGGATGGGGCAGAGTCTTGGGGTGGTGCAGACAAGCTTTGTTTTCCCGTCCGTCCCTCCCCAAGTCCTGCAATAATGGCCACTGGCTTCACACACCTGCGAGAGATCTCTGCCTGCTGCCTGACAGTCTGGCCTCTTCCTGTCTGGGGCCGTCTATCAGGGTAATAGGGGGATTCTGTTTTCCTCCAGAACAAGAAAGCCAGTTGCGCATTAGCTGTCCGCCCTCTCTGTGCACTGGGAGTAAGCCAGCAACGAACTCGGCCGTCCTCTTCGTGCGCCGGGAGTAAGACAGCAGCAAACTCAGCCAGGCCTGCCCTCTTTGCGCGCTGGGAGTCAGCCAATAGCAATCTCTGCCCAGCCCTCACCCGGAGTGCCAGCAGCAATCTTGGCCCTCCCTCTCCGCCCGCTGGGAGTAAGCTAGTGCCTTTTCGCACACAGTTCTCTGTACCTTCACATTTTCTGAGGGTCAGCGCCCCTTCTCTCTCCTTCCCAGATGGCAGAGCCTCCTCTCAGCCAGCCATCCAGTGCTTCAGGGCAATGCCTCCCTTGTTTTGCAGTTCTAAATTCAAATTTGTTGTGGTAGGCTGCATTCGGGTGTCTACCCTATGCTGTCATCTTGGTTTCTCTCTCCCCTTCCTCTCCACTGTGAGCTTTAGAGAACCAGAACTATATTACCTTAGACTTTTGCTTCTGCATGTAAAAGGTGCGATAAGTTTTGAGGATCTGCGAACTGTAGGAGGTGTAACTTATGATACATTTCAGGAAGCTGCTAACACCGAGGATTATTCAATGACACTATCTGGAAAGATACTATTGACGATGCAATCAGCCTTAACATGCCCAAACAACTACGGCAACTTTTTGCATATATATGCATGCATGGATGTCCTTCTGATGCACCCAGATTATGGGATGAGAATAAATCTCATTTTATTGAAGATTGCTGTTGGAAATTACACTGAAGAGAAGGTGCCTTTGTGAACTGTGTCCTTAATGAAATTCAAGAAGTATTCACGCTGCATGGAATGAAATGTATGCATTTCAAACTTTTGGACTATCCTTTATTAAGGAATAAAAATACATGTGATGAATCGTATGAGGGACAACAGATCATCATCTCTGAACGATGAACAGTTGGCAGCCTTTCAGACTATTACTTTTAACATCGAAGATCAAACTGTACATCCCAAATGCTTTTTCTTGGATGGTCCCAGTGGTAGTGGAAAAACATATCTTTATAAAGTTTTAATACATTCTATTAGAGGTCGTGGTGGTACTGTTTACCCACAGTGTCTACAGGAATTGCTGTAAATTTGCTTCTTGGTGAAGAACGTTTTATTCCCAATATAAATTACCAATTCCATTAAATGAAACTTCAATTTCTAGACTCAATATAAAGAGTAAAGTTGCTGAAACCATTAAAAAGACCCAACTTCTCATTATTGATGAATGCAACATGGCATCCAGTCATGCTATAAATGCCACAGACAGGTTACTAAGATAAATTACGAATTTGAATGTTGCAGTTGGTGGGAAAGTTCTCCTTCTCGGAGGAGAGTTTCGACAATGTCTCCGTGTTGTGCCATGTGCTATGTGATTGGCCACAGTGCAAATGAGTTTAAAGTACTGTAGTGTTTGGGGATGTTTCAGACAGTTGTCTCTCACAACAAATATGACATCAGAGGATCCTGCTTACAGTGAATGGTTGTTAGTAAAACTTGGAGATGGCAAACTTGATAGCAGTTTTCATTTAGGAATGAATATTATTGAAATACCCTGTGAAATGATTTGTAATGGACCTATTATTGAAGCTACCTTTGGAAATAGCATATCTATAGATAATATTAAAAACATATCTAAACATATGATTCTTTGTTTTAAAAATGAGCATGTTCATATTATAAATGAAGACATTTTGGATATACTTGATGGAGATTTTCATACCCTTTGATGATACCAAAAAAGAAAAATTTCCCATTGAATTTCTTAATAGTATTACTCCTTCAGAAGTGCCATGTCCTGAATTGAAATTGAAAGTAGGTACAATAATCATGCTACTGAGAAATCTTAGTAGTAAATGGGGTCTTTATAATGGTACTACATTTACGTATTATCCCATTAGAGGCCTGGTGCACAAATTCGTGCATCAGTGGGGTCTCCTAGCCTGGCCTGTGGGATTGGGCCAAAACCGGCTCTCTGACATCCCCTGAGGGGTCTGGAATTGTGAGAGGATGCAGGCCAGGTCGAGGGACCCCATGGGTGCATAATCAGGGCTGGGGAGGTACCACAGGAGAACTATAGGGCATGTCTGGTCTGACTTGCTCAGTCCCAATCAGCCAGACCCCAGTAGCAAGCTAACCTAATATGTTTTATTGATTTTTTACAGAGAGGAAAGGAGAGGGACAGAAAGTTAGAAACTTCTATGAGAAAGAAACATCAATCAGCTGCCTCTTGCACACCCCCCACCAGGGATGTGCCCACAACCAACGTACATGCCCTTGACTGGAATCAAACCTGGGACCCTTGAGTCCGCAGGCCAACGCTCTATCCACTGAGCCAAGCTGGTTTCGTCTCAATGTTGTTTTTATATCATGTTTTTGTTGTTTTTATATCATGTTTTTGTTGTTTTTTGTTCTATCATGTTATTTATTAATAAATTTATATATTATTTTCAAACACATTTTACTAATTGTCTTTCATCCCTGACACTTCCATTACAGAGAAAGGGCAAATAGCAATAGTGAAATATTTCTTCTAATTACTTTCCTTTCAATGTGCACAAATCGGTGCACAAGGCCACTAGTTTTTGATAAAAGTTCTCAGCAAACTGGGAATAGGAGGAGCATATATCAACATGATAAAGGCCATATATGACAAACCTACAGCAAACATCACACTCCAATGTGCAAAATCTAAAACCACTGACCTAAGAACAGGAATAAGACTGGGATGTCTGCTTTCACCACACTTATTCAACACAAGAGGCCTGGTGCACAAATTCCTGCATGGGTGAGATCCCCAGGAGGGGAGAAGGGCCAGGACATAGTCGGCCCTCCAGTCATGTGGTGGGACGCCCCTAACAATCTAGATCCATTCTGTTAACATTCGCACTGGTGGTCTGGAGCCACCTGGTAGCCACTTTTATATTGTTTCTTCTTTGTGCAATCCCCACTAAAATACCAATGACATATTTTCTAGATCTATAAAAAGCTTTCTAAAAATTCATATGGCATAAAAAAAAAGACCCTGAATAGCTGCAGCAATTCTGAGAAAGAAGAACAAAGTAGGTGGGATCACAATATCAGATATCAAGCTATATTACAAAGCCACTGTTCTCAAAACGGACTGATATTGGCACAGAACAGTCATATAGATTCATGGAACAGAACAGAGAACCCAGAAATCGACACAAGCCATTTTGCTCAATTAATATTTGAAAAAGGAGGCAAGAACATACAGCGGAGTCAAGACAGCCTCTTCAATAAATGGTGCTGGGAAAACTGGATAGTTACAGGCAAAAAAATAAAACTAGATCACCAACTTACACCATGCACAAAGATAAACTCAAAATGGATTAAAGACTTTACCATAAGACACGAAACCATAAAAATCTTAGAAGAATCCATAAGCAGCAAAACATCAGACATATGTTGTAACAATATCTTTACTGATTCAGCTCCTAGGGCAATGGAGACTAAGGAGAAAATAAACAAATGGGACCACATCGAAATAAAAAGCTTTTACACAGCAAAAGAAACCATCAAAAAAGAAACCATGTGCAAAACAACAAGACAGCCAACTGCATGAAGAACATATTTGCCAATGTTGTCACCAATAAGGGTTTAATCTCCAAAATTTATAGGGAACTCATATAACTTAACAAAAGGAAGGTAAACAACCCAATTAAAAAATGGTCAAAAGACCAAAATGGACACTTTTAGAAAGTGAACATACAGAAGGCCATGACATTGGTTGCGGCCACATCCCCGGTAGGGGGTGTGCAAGAGGCAGCTGGTCGATGTTTCTCTCTCATCGACGTTTCTAGCTCTCTATCCCTCTCTCCTCCTCTCTGTAAAAAATCAATAAAATATATTTAAAAAAAAAAAAAGCCGAAACCGGTTTGGCTCAGTGGATAGAGCGTCGGCCTGTGGACCAAAAGGTCCTGGGTTCGATTCCGGTCAAGGGCATGTACCTTGGCTGCGGGCACATCCCCAGTAGGGAGGTGTGCAAGAGGCAGCTGATCGATGATTCTCTCTCATCGATAGAGAGTTTCTAACTCTCTATCCCTCTCCCTTCCTCTCTGTAAAATATCAATAAAATATATTTAAAAAAAAAAAGAAGGCCATGAGACATATGAATACACACACAAAGTCACTAATCATCTGAGAGAGGCAAATCAAAATGACAATGAGTTTCTGTCGCACACCTGTCAGAATGGCTATCATCAACAAGGCAACAAACTACAAGTGCTGGCAACAATGTGGAGAAAAGGGAACCCTTGTGCACTGCTGGTGGGAATGTGGACTGGTGTAGCCATTATGGAAAACAGTATGAAGTTTCCTCAAAAAATTAAATATGGAACTGCCATTTGATCCAGTGATCCCACTCCTAGGAATGTATCCTAAGAAATTAGAAACACCAATCAGAAAGAATGTATGCCCCCCTATGTTCATAGCAGCACAATGTACAATAGCTGAGGTCTGGGAACAGTCCCAGTGCCCATCAGTAGATGAGTGGATAAAAAGCTGTGGCACATTCACACCATGGAACACTATGCAGCAGAAAAAAAGAAGGATCCCTTTGAGGCAGCATGGAGGTGCCTGGAGAGTATCATGCTAAGTGAAATAAGCCAGTCAGAGAAAAACAAGTATCACATGACCTCACTCATATGTGGAATCTAATGAACAAAATAAACTGATGAGAGACATGGAAGCATGGAACAGAGTGTGGAATCCCAGAGGGAAGGTGAGGGCGGATGGGAACTTGTATGCATATATGCACAACCCATGGACACAGACAATAGGTCTATGAAGGCCTGGGGGTGGGGGGGCAGGCTAGAAGGGGGCAATGGGGGGAAAGGAGGCATATGTAATACTTTGAACAATAAAGATTTAAAAAATAAAAATAAAAAAAATACTGGATAGAAAATATCCTCCAGAAGTGGATGCTGGGGGGTGGGCTTGGGGGGGAAATGACACAAACCCTACAGTTAAGAAGGGGCACCTGCAAGAATCACCCCTATCTTCCTTTTTTTTTCTCACTGTGACCCACCAGGTGCCAGTGGGTCTGTGAGTGTGGAAAATCCATGCTTCCAGATTCAACTCAATGGTGCTCAGGGCTGTATTTTTTTTTTTTTAATCTTTAAAAAAAATTTGTATTGTTGAGATTATTACAGATGCCCTCCCCCCCCCATTACTCTCCTCTACCTAGTTTCTGCCCCACACCAGGCCTTCACCACCCTGTTGTCTGTGTCTGGGTAATGCATATATGCACATAAGATCTTTGGTAAACCTCTTCCCACCCCCTTACCCTCCTTTCCTCTGAGAATTGTCTGTCAATCTGTTCCATTTCCATACCTCTTATTCTACTTCATTCACCAGTTTATTCATTAGATTTCTTATTTATTTTAATTTTTAGATTCAATTATTGATAGGTATGTATTTGTTGCCATTTTTTGGTTCATGTTTTTTTTTGTTTTTTGTTTTTTTTGTTTTATTTTTTTTATCTTTTTCTTTTTCCTCTTCTTAAAGAGTACCCTTCAACATTTCATGAATACTGGGTTGGTGGTGATGAACTCCTTTAGTTTTTTTCTTGTCTGTGAAGCTTTTTATCTGACCTTCAATTCTGAATGATAGCTTTGCTGGGTAGAGTAATCTTGGTTGTAGGTTTTTGAAATTCATCACTGAATGTTTCTTGCCACTCCCGTCTGGCCTGTATAGTTTCTGTTGAGAAATCAGCTGAGTCATATGGGTGCTCCCTTGTAGGTAACTGCTTTTCTCTTGCTGCTTTTATCGTGTTTCCCCGAAAATAAGACATCCTCCGAAAATGGTTTCCTTCTGAGTGAAATATAAGGCATCCCCCCGAAAATAAGCCCCCCCCCGCCCCGACTAAACATGAGAGATTTGGTCCACTGATTCTGAAAGAAATGGAGTCACAAGAAATTCACCAGGAAATTCAGGAATTGGATTGTTAGATGTTCCAGAAGATGATGACATGATTGTCATTGAATAAATGAGTAAATTCTTGATACTGTAGTATTCACAGTTTGTCTGGTTTGTGTTGACAACTACTGTACTACCGTACCGTATTCAGGTAATAAATTTCCTTTATTTTCATTTAACAATAAATGTGTACCGTATTCTTCTTCATGGAAAAATAAGACAACCCCTGAAAGTAAGACCTACCGCATCTTTGGGAGCAAAAATTAATATAAGACACTGCTTATTTTCAGGGAAACAGAGTAATATTCTCTCTTTGTCTTTAGCCCTTGGCATTTTAATTACGATGTGCCCTGCTGTGGTCCTCTTTGGATTCCTCTTGTTTGGGGTTCTCTATTCTTCCAGGACTATTTCTTTCACCAGATGGGGAAGTTTTTTTTTTTTGTCATTATTTCCTCAAATAGGTTTTTAATATCTTGCTCTCTCTCTCCTCCTTCTGGCACTCTCATAATGCAAATGTTGATATGCTTGAAGTTGTCCCAGAGGCTCCTTACACTATCTTCATATTTTTTTTTTCATCTTCTGGTTGGGTGTTTTTTACTTCCTCATATTTCAAATTGTTGATTTGATTCTCAGAATCCTACAATATACTGTTGAACCTTTATTTTAGTCAGTGTATGCTTAATCTCAGATTGGTCCTTCTCCATCTTTTTGGAGGTTTCTACAATAGAAGATTCTTGAGTAACCTTATAATCGTGGTTTTAAGCTCTATATCCAGTAGTTTGTTTTCTTCCATTTCTTTCATTTGTGACATGTTTCTATGTCTCCACATTTTGGCTGCTTCCTGTGTTTGTTTCTATATATTGGGTAGAGCTGCTAAATCTTCTTGAGTTGATAGAGTGGCCTTGTGTGGTGTTCCATCGGGCCCATTGGCTCAGCCTCCCCAATCACGCAAGCTTGGCACTCTAAGTGTGCCCCTGTGTGGGCTGTGAGCACAGTCTTGTCGTAGTTGAGTCTTGATTGCTGTTGTGTCCCTGAAAGGCCAATTTGCTTCAGAGGGGCTTTGGTGTTCACTGAGTCTGCCCCTTGAGTGTGCCACTTATGGGTGTGTAGAATTGTAATCTGGTGTGGTCTCACACTGACCACTGGGTATACTGGCTCTTGGGTCTCTAGGGAGGTGCATAGTCAGCCACTGCCGCCCAGGAGGCTGCGGCAGAGGCTGCAGCAGAGGCTGCAGCGGCTCCTGGCTGTGACCCGGCGCAGAGGCAGTGGCCATGCCATCTTGTTGACATTAATCGCACTGCGGAGCTTCCTGGCTGTTCTATGTGTCACTCTCATCGAGTCCCAAACTCCCCAAGTCTGGTACCATGTCCCCTGGGCGCCGGGTGGCCTGCTCCTCCGTGTGGGCTGCGCCTTAGCCCGCACAGCGGCCTCGCCAGCGCCTTCCAGGGCGCAGGAGGGCCTCCCCGCGGACCCTCACGCCGGCCAGGGGCGCCCCAGGCGGCGGGAGGAGCCCGGAGGAGCGGGCGCCGCCGCAGGGAAGGACGGGCGGACATCCACGCAGGGCGGCCGCGCACCGCGGTGCTTTCTGGGGAAGGGCCCGCTCGGAAGGCCGGCGCCTGGGCTAAGAGAGGGGCGCCGCCCTGGGCGTGGGCATAGGCGCAGGGCCTGGAAGTAGCCCGGGAGCCTAGAGAGGACACTGAAAAGCAGGAGACAGTGGAATCCCGCGCGGCCTGGCCGCGGGAGAAGCTTTCTGGAAGGAAGTGGTGCCCAGTGCGCTGCGTGGGCTGCAGAGGGATGGAGTGACACGGCCCTCCTCGTGTCATCGCCTGTCCCGGGAGTCCCCCCAGGAGCGCAGGGGACCGAGCAGCAGCCAGTGTTCCCGAAGCACCAGCAGACCCGGGCCTCCGGGCTGAGGCACAGCATAGACCTCGGGGAAATCTAAATTGTTTGTAGTGGTTCTTGCAGCCAAACTCAGCTCAGCCTCCAAACACATGCAGAAGAGGCCTTCCTGGGGGTGCATGTGGCCAAGCTCCTGGCCAAGCTCCAAGCTGCCAGCCGCTGCTCTGACTTTCTCTCTCAGGCCCAGACCCAGGCGTGTGTGTGTGTGTGTGTGTGTGTGTCAGGGGGCGGGAGGGGGGGACGTGCTGCTCCTGGTTCCCAAGCTGGCATTGTCATGAGCAGCTGGAGCCTAGCAGCTGGTGGGTTTGAGGGAACAGATGGAGGGTAATTTGCTGAATGAAGCGGGGCTCCGACACTGAGCTGGCCCTTAGCACACTTTCTGGTTAGTGCACACGGGCTTGCACTATTCCCATGGCCTTCTGCGGGCATTGCCTCGGTCACAGAGGCTTTCTCTGTGAGAAATAGCTTTTGGAGCTGGCAGCAGGGAAATGCTGTGGCCCTGAGCATGCACTTGGGTGAATCCCAGCACGTCTGGTCCCTGTGCTTCTTACCCTCAGGAGACAGAGTCCCTCCCCACAGGGAGGAGAGCACTCCGGTGATGGCACCGCTGTGTGCAGAGGCCAGAGGATGCTCGCACAGCAGACCAGCTCCCGGCCGGCCGGCGGCCTCCGTGGTGCTCACTGCTCCAGGCGGGCTCCTGCCAATGGCACATCTCCCTCACGGCTCCTGTCCTCACCGGCTCCCTCACCACTGCTCAGGCCTTTCCTGACCTCACCCCCTGGAACCTGCCCTCCTTCCCCCCCCCCCACCCCCCAGCCGTCCTCCGCAGGGTCAGCTTCACCCCAGCACAGAGTTCAGCCTCCAGCTGCTCAGGTGGGGTCGAGATTTGATGTGAGAAGCAGCTTGGGTGATTTTTTTTTTTTTTTTTTTTTAATATATCAGCTTCCAAGGATTTAATGCAAAGAAGTGAGTGAGAAAGGAAAGTCCGTGGGGAAAGGAGGCCTCACCATGGCCCCGCGACCTCTCTCGCTGAGCAGGTCCTGTGCCAGCAGCTTCTGCTCCGCAGCAAACGCCCGCATTTTCAAGCCCAGGACCACAGGCGGGGCCCACGTGGGCGCCGTCTCCCCACTCCCTGTTCACAGGTGGAGGCACTGGTGGGGCTGAGCTGGGCCCTGGCTCCTGGGCCTCAGCCATCACTCTGCTCCTCGGGGCCTGGCAGTAAAGGGGGCCTGGGCCTTGGGGTTGTCTCCTCTGGGGGTCTCTGGAAGCAGTGTTCTCAAAGTGTGTGGGCGGCGGGGCCAGTGGCCAGGGCTGTGCTCTCTGGATTCCAGGGAAAGGTTTTCAGTTTTTGAGCTTAGACATCTTCTGAAAGCAAAATCACAAAAAAATCCTGCCTTCACATATTGCTCAATAACATTTATTTAGTAAGCTGCAAAGGCGAGAGATTTATGTGCAGCGGTTACAGAATGGACTGTTTTCTTCTTAGTCTGCTTGGTAGCAGCTATGCCAAGAACATGCCGCTGGTGAGATGGGCTGGCTGCTGGGCTGGCCACTCGGGTACACGAGCAAGAACTGGGCTCTGTGGCAAGTCTAACCACATCCGTGCCGTGTTCTGGGAGCGGGGCCAGTGAGTCTGTCCTCTGGTTCCTTTCTTCTCATTAAGCATGGGAGGAAGTATGGCCGCCAGGCTGGGTGGGCACACGACGGGCCTCCCAGTGCTTGCTGCTGGCTGCCCGCTCCCTCTGCGCAGCACCCCGTGCCGACAGCACCGGCCCTCCTAGCACCTGCTGACAGCGCGCAGGGGGCCTGGTGCTGCCCCAGCAGCAGATGGGAGTGGGGCCAGAGTTGTCAGTGTGAACAGTGGCAGTTGCTGCCCTGATCACCCCTAAGGAGCAGGGGGAGGTGGAGAAGCCCGGAGGTGGGATCAGGGCCAGAGGCACCGCTTGCACCCTCTGACAGCCCGAACAATCGGGACTGGCACTGGCGCGGCAGTGGGTGTGAGCAGCAGCTCCGGTGCCAGCAGTGGGTACGAGTGGGGCTGGTGCCGGCAGCAGGTGCGAGTGCCAGGCGGGACCGCAGCAGCGCCCCCGCTCACCTGCTCCACCATCCCACCATAGTGGAGCCGCCGCCTGCCATGCTTTGTGAGCGCCCCCTGGTGGCCAGTGCACATCATATGGACCAGTGCTTGGTTGTTCCACTATTCAGTCTATTTGCATATTAGGGTTTATATATCCTCACTAGGACATATCCTCCTAACACAAGAATATTGCTGGCGTTGCTTCATTATCCTGTCCTCAGAGCAACTCCCGGCACGCGGCACACACACAGCTGTGGTTGAACGAAGGGAATAAATGGAGGCCACACAAGCAATCACAGCTCAGCTTCCTCCACAGCTGTGCCCACCAAACGCCTGGGTTATAAACAAAACATGATGCCTACTCTCACTTCTCTTTGGTAACAAAAGACTATCACCATTGGGCTGGGATCATACTTCATTCTCTTTTTGAACTTTAACCTGACTGAACATAGTTTGAAGACAGGAAGTGTGTGAACTTGAAGTTGATGGCAACAAGTAGTGTGATGAGAGACAGAGGCATCCAACGACACAGGCGGAGGCTGTACCCTGCGCACAGACGACAGACTGCTGCTCGCTCCCCGCGGAGGCCGAGGCCGCCGTCCGCCCAGGGTGCGGCGAGCCCCTGGGAGGCCGGGCGTCTCGGGGCACCCGCTGCCTCCCAAAGGGCAGGAAATCAACAGGGCGCCCTGCGCCTGAAACAGGGCAAAAGCCTAGGGTGCGAATCCCGTAGCCGGGCCTCCACCGCTGTGGCCGCTGTGCGGGTGGAGCCGCCCAGCTCCCTGGCCGCACGCACCCTTCCCCGTGGCTCCCAGACTCGCTGGAAGGATGCTCGGCCGCCGCTCAGCGGGCTGCGGGCAGAGCTCCGCAGGAGCACTGGTGCTGAGGGGTCACGTCGGGGCTCCCTGTCCGAGCGCAGCGGGTCCGTTTCTGCCAAACGGTGAGGACTCAGGCCTGGAAGCAGGCGCAGACCTGGGGCCGGAGTCCTTCGGGCACAGGATGCTGGGCTCGGTACCACCACGGCCCCGGGGGCTGTCCTCCAGGGAGCGCAGGAGAGCAGCCTCCTCGGCCTCGGCCCCCACACTCCCCCCCCGCCCCCCGCGCCCCGGGGCCCTCCATCTACCCCCTCCCCGGGGCCCTCCATCTACCCGCTCCCGGCCCTCCACCTCCCCCCTCCCGGCCCTCCCCCTCCCCCTCTCGGCCCCCACCTCCCCCCTCCTGGCACCCCCTCCCTGGCCTCCATCTCTCCCTCTGGCCCCCCACCTCCCCTCCCCGGCCCCCTTCTCCCCCTACAGCCCTCCACCTTCCTCTCCGGCCTTCCACCTCAATCTATTGAAAGGGAAGACATGTTTGCCAATGATTGGAGTTAATATCCAAAATTTACAAAGGACTTGTAAAACTCAACACCAGGAAGACAAACAATCCAATTTAAAAATGGGCAAAGCCCTGGCCGATGTGGCCCAGTGAGTTGGGCATCGCTCAATGTACCAAAAAGTTGCCAGTTCAATTCCTGGTCAGAGCATTGCCTGCATTGTTTCTCTCTTTCTCCCTCTCTCCTTCTCCTTCCTCTCTATTGGCCATACAGATGCCAATAGACATGAAAAGATGCTCAATGTCAGTAATCAGAAGAGAGATGCAAATTAAAACCACACTGAGATATCCACACCCGCCAGGGTGGCTACCATCAGTAAATCTACAGACGGTGCTGGCAAGGATGTGGCGAAAGGGGAACCCTCATGCACTGCTGGAGTGAATGCACTGTGGAAAGCAGCATGGAGTTACCTCAAAAAATAAAAAATGGGTCTGCCTTATGACCCAGTAATTCCACTTCTAGGAATACATCTGAAGAAATCCAAAACACTAATTTGAAAGAATGCATGCATCCCTATGTTCACTGCAGTGTCATTTACAATAGCTAAGATATGGAAGAAGCCCCAGTGCCCATGTGCAGACAAGTGGTTAAAAGCTGTGACACATTTACACCATGGAACACTGTGCAGCTGTGAAAAAGGATGAAATCTTAACCTTCGAGACAGCATGGAGGGACCTGGAGAGCATCATGCTGAATGAAATAAGCCAGTCAGAGAAAGACAAATACAATATGATTTCATTTATGTAGTATATCTAATAATGAACACAATAAACAAACAAAATAGAAACACACTCATTGATACAGAGAACACTGACAGCTGTCAGTGGGGTAAGAAGTAGGGAGGGTTGGTGAAAAGGGAAAAGGGATTAAGCAAAGAAAAAAACTCAAAGACACAGACCATAGTATGGTGATTACCAGAGGGCAAGGGAGGTTGGGGGAGGTAGGAGAGAGAAAAGGGTGGGTAGATAGTGACGGAAAAGGAAACTTGACTTGGGTTGGTGAACACACAGTATAATGTACAGATGATGTATATAGAATTGTACCCCTGAAACTTACATGATTTTATTAACCAATGTCACCCCCATATAGTTAATACAAAAATAAATTAGAATATATAAATTAATTAAATTTTTTTAAAAAAGAAAGTGCTTGAGACCTTTCTGAGCTTTCTTTGTTAAGAGTGTATTATGGTGGAAAGTCTGTCCATACCCAATGGCCCAACAAAACTTTGGTAGGTTTTTGAGAAGAGCTGACCACCTCTTGCTGAACCCTATTTCTCGGCTATGACTGCAAATACTTTACAGATTATAATCCAGTTTGGAAAGGTTCTAATTTTAGTGAAATAAATCTATTTCTTCAGAAACCAGAGCTTTGGCTGAGGCATCTTGGCCCATCTCTGTCTCGCTCTGGCCTTAGAATTGCTGGCGTGGCTCTTTTGTGATGAGACATGAGTGCAGATGCCGGGTGAGAGACCGAAGCTTTGTTCTAGTGTAAACAAGGTACAGGAGGCTCCTTCTGCCTCTTGAGTCTGAACTTGCACATTCCGAACTGTCCTGGGAGACCCACCCTGGCGGGGGGATGGACATTCCTAAACAAGAGTGCAGAGGAGAAAGTGTCTTTATCAAGTCTCACAGATGGCGACCATCAGCCACACGGGTCCCCGGGCCCTGCCTTCATGTGACAGTGTGGCCAGTTCCTCTCAGACGGGCCCAGAGCAGAGCTGTAGGCAGAAATGGCTTTGTCCAGGTTTTCTCCCGCCTTTAACTTCTCCAAATAATTATTAGCCATGTTATGCCACCATACATTTTTGCAAGCTTTACATTTTTAAAAAGCACTGCCACATCTGTTACACATTAGTATTTAAAAAATATTGAACCGATAGTATTTTTAAAAATTCTTCTCCTTGATAAAGACTGTCTGTGCCCGGCCTGTGGCTCCATGGGTGAGCTTTGACCCATGCACCAAGAGGTCGCCCATTCAATTCCAGGCCCCGGTTGCAGGCTCCATCCCCAGTGGGGGGCAGGAGGCAGCCAACCAATGTTTCTCTCATCAATGTTTCTCTCTCTCTCCCTCTCCCTTCCTCTCTCTGAAAAATCAATAAACACATATTAAAGGTAATATGGTCAGTGAAGTGACCGTGATTATTGTCTGCGTCACTTTATCAGAAACCCACACGCCTGTATCCTGCCACGGTCCTGGGCTCCCTTCGTCTGGGGCCGGAGTGAGGTTCTCTGGGGTCAGGGATTCTGGGCTCTATTCCTGTCTCTGGTCACAGCACTTGGCATCTGTATACTATTCTGCTCATGAAAGACTTTCATGCCAGGCAGGTCACTTAATATGCATTACAACCAACCATTTTAACACTTAAAATGGCTTTTAAATTTTATCTTTATTGTTGAAAGTATTTCACATGTTCCCCCTTTTTTCACACTGATTCCCGCCACCCTGCACCCCCCAGGCATTCACCACAGTCTGTGTCCATGGCTTAAGCATATGTGCATACAAGTTCAATATGTTTTTGTAGATTTTAGAGAGGGGAAGGGGGAGAGAGAGACATCAATGTGAGAGAGAAACATTGATAAGCTGCCTCCCACATGTGCCTAGACCAGAGACTAAACCAGCAAACTGGCTAAGTGCCTTGACCAAGAACCGAACTGGTGACCTTTCAATGCATGGCATGACGCTCAGCCAACTTAGCCACACTAGCCAGGGGCAACCAACCATTTAAATGAGAAACATTAGTAGAAAGTGGCAGACACTTGCTCACAGCTGACTGCAGGTTTCTGATGTCACACTTGATAGTCCTCATGGTCTTACACAACCACCTCGCCGCTCTGGGACCACAGGCAGCCACTCCTTGGGAGGAGCACCCTCATGATATCCCACACTGGTGGTATCACAGGAATTTCCCTGTGGATGTGAGAACATGACTTGGAGTACACACATGTAACTGAGGTCCTTTTTTCTGGTTTGATATCTAACTAGAGTGCACAGGGCCTCTCATTACTATATTTGCAACTTGTTATGAGTCTCTAGTTATTTCAATATTTAAAAAATCAATGTCAGAAAATTTTAGGAAGAAGAATAAATCAGAAACAATTCTTAAGGAATACCTAGATATTCTATAACCATGTAGCTCTCTGAAAACTCCACTCATAGTTCTTAATTTCACTGAAGTTTATTAAATTTTCATCCAAGTGAAACCAATTGGTCAACTTGTTTTTTCAAGATGGCCCACTTATTTGAAAGGTAATTTCAGATACATGTAGCTGCCTTTTCTCTGTTTAAATTCAGTTAGCTTGTCCATGATTTGGCACAGATCCCCTGTCCTCTCATGCATCCTCATGACCACAGAGGCAGGCAGCATTCTTATCACAGGTTACAGCTAGGGAACGACTGATTTCCACTCAGATCTGGGGTGGATTCTAGCCATTTCACTCAAAGCACATATCAGCTTTCAGGAACCAATTCAGACAATTTTAGTGCTGGTGACTCAGACAAGCAAAGGGGTTATTTGGGGTTTGTGCTAGCCTGAGCCTCTGTAGTGTGGTTACTACATGCTTCATCAAGTATGTTCAGTGCAACAGAGCAATAGCTCTTTTCTCCCAGGCCAGGGTCAATTTTGAATTTGACTTAAAGTAGACAAATAGACATTAGGCTTTGGAGCATTTTGTTCAACAAATTCCAGGAATCATGGACTTCCTGGCTGTCAGACAGAGATAAATTGGAAAGTTGCACAGAATCCTATAATTCAGTCAAGTTCTCAGAGAATAGAAATGGAAACTTCTGGGCAGCCAACCCGAGATCTCAAGAGGCTGTCTGCCAAGTCCGAGTCCGTGGCTGCTCTCTGCTCCTGTCATGTGCGAGTCCCTGGCCGCACGGTGAGGTCTCCACAGAGGGTCAGCCTGTTCACCATGGACTTGAGATAAGATTACACTTCCCTCAAGAGATTCAGTATCTTCTTATGCCATGTGTTTCTCTAGAAAACAAATCACCATATTTTTTCATGTATAAGACACCCCCCACTTTTCCAACCCCAAGATAAGAAATCAACATTTTAAACAGAAAACAGCCACATTTTTATTTAGTAATCACTGCAGGTAATGTTCACATACCAGTTCTATGACATCATGCAGCTTTATCCAGCCTCTGCCGCATCACTACTCTCTTCTCATCACTCTTAGTTCCAGACATATCACTTTCTCCACCTTCTATTGTACCACTGCTGACTTCTGAGTGCCCGTCTATATGTGTGAGATCCTCCTCATACACTGTGGCATTTTCTGAGCTAACTTGGTTCGTGTTCTCATGGCCAACCCTTCTCCCCTCAAGAAATTGAAGCACCACTTTGCCTCTCCTGTAAAATCAACACCGTTCATTTCGCTTGCAAACATTCTTGCCTGACATTGAATAAGCCACTCCGGTGCTGCTCCATAATCCAAGTCTTAAGCTTCGGCTCCACGTTTGCCCATTTTGCTGGTTTTCCTCTCAAGGTCTTCTGCTTTTTTTGGGCACCTTAAAAAAAGGTTCTTCCTGTTTTCTCCATTGTCTGATCATACACTCAGCAGGTGGAGGTCCAAATTGTCTCTCTGCAGCTCTATCTCCATGCTCTTTTGCATAGCTGATTAGAATTTTGCAGAGTAAGACAATCATTTACCGATATTTATTTTCAATCCTGATATCTCACTCTTGATTCCTGTTGCATCTGCACACTCTCCACCTCCACCTCCAAATACAGCATCAGCTGACGTCAGTGACAATAAGGCTCGTGATTGGAGGAAGCCTGTCCAAGGTCTGGGCAGTTGTGCACCTGCGCGGCTCCCTCCTTGGCTGACTTCTGTGTATAAGACGCCCCTCGCTTTTAAGTCTAACAATTTTAGAAAAATAAAGCGTTAGACTGAAAAAAAAATATACACAGAGAACTATGGTAACTCGTGTTGAGAGTACAGGGTATTTATGTCTTGCATATTTAGGGATTGTCTAGATAGCAAGTCTGAGGGAAGCTAGAGTATGTGGCTGGGTAAATTCTCTACATTTGCTTTCTTTTGTAAAACAAAAATGGCAAAGCCAGCTAATGTTTATGGAATCATGGGAGAGCTTTTTAATGGTCATCACGCCTTTTCCTTTGATAAGAAGAATTAGCACTTCCCTGCTAGCTGAGCCTCACTTGGCTAGAAACCAGATTTGGGAAATTCCAATTATATTTTAATTTGCCAACAGATGGTTGGGTTTGGCAATAGAATGTGCAGTAAAGCTGAAGCCGGTTTGGCTCAGTGGTAGAGCATTGGTCTGCGGACTGAAAGGTCCCGGGTTTGATTCCGGTCAAGGGCATGTATGTTGGCTGCGGGCACATTCCAGGTGGGGGATGTGCAGGAGGCAGCTGGTCGATGTTTCTCTCTCGTCTACGTTTCTGGCTCTCTATCTCTCTCCCTTCCTCTCTGTAAAAAATCAATAAAATATATTTTAAAAAAATGTGCAGTAAAGATGGTTAATTTTCTAGCTCTTGCTCCCTCTGATGGACACTGATGTCAGTCACGTTAAGAACAATGTTGGGAACAAGGAGAAGGTGAAGCTGGGAGACTCACGGGTGTGCAGTTCATTGCGAACGCAGCTCCTGCTTCCTCCAGGCCGAGGCTGGGCAGTCCCACTGCGCTCAGGTCCCATCCGTCGGAGTCCAGCAGGGAGACAGGAGGGTCGGAGCCCAGCAGGGAGACAGGACGTGCCTCAAGAGGCTGCAGCTCTCCTGGGACCCTGGTCCGAGGAGCAGGGTTTGAGGAGCCTGGTGAGCGGCCAGCAGCCCTGAGCGGCCTGATCTGGAACCTGTGTCGTTCGTTCTGTGGGGAGACCTCGCCCGGGAGCTCCGGAAGGCTGAGTCCCACACTGTCAGCCTGCCTCTGCTCAGACAGCAGGACGACGGTCCCGGTATTGTAATGTACCCAAATCTCACAGAGGACGCCCCAGAAAGTAGAATCTCGGAGTATTTATTAGAGGCCTGTGGTAGGAGGGGCAGCAGCGCTCCAAGTCGCGCAGCCCGAGAAGCCGGCCTCAGGCTTGTCCGGCGGAACATCACAGGCATTGATTGCATCTCTGGGTCTGGAACGAGGAACCTGTTTGCACAAAGCAGTTATAGAAGTGAAACTGAGCAAGTTAATTCTCTATAAAGATTAAGTAGAGTTCTGGGTCTTCGGATCACTGAATCAATGAAAACACATTAGCTGGGGCCACCGAGGCAATTTAGAATAACTGCTGTCCAGATTCTGGGACCACTGAGTCACCCAGAATACACTATCTGTAGGCACTGAGACAATTTAGGTAATTGAGGTGTCCTGGTTCCCAGAAGACTGTGTTTCAATGACCAGTGAGATCACCATCAACAGGATATTGAACCCACCACAAATGGAGTATTCAATCGATTGGGATAGATACATAAGTTCAGAAAATCAAAGTAACTTTTCTATTGTTTCAGCAAGCAAATGAGTACAGAAGTCAAACAGCAGGGTTAAGTTAAGGTTGAAACTGCAGTTTCTACCTGAGACAAAAGCTGCCAGGCTTCACCAGGTGCCACGCATGATTAGGCTTCTGCGTGCTTGTGGCTGGTGCTGAGTGAGATCAGGTGAGGACTGCCCTTGAAAATATCATAATGCACAACAATGGCAGGGCTGCAAAAACTTCTCCAAGAGATCCAACTTAACTTCATTGGCCACATTTATTTTATTATCTGCCCATGTACTCAGGTCACAAAGCCAGTGCGCAGAGACTATGTGTTCCAGCTCTCCGTACTGCGCCAGCCTCACGGCTCCTATTTGTGTCTGTGCTATGCGGAGCATGGCGGTCCTGGGCTTAGATGCAGACAATGAACCGATACATCTATGATACATGACCCATGGACACTTGTTTTGTCCACACAAATACAATGCTTCATCACAAGCATATTTTGTAGCACCTACTTTTTTTTTTAAATTAAATTGTAAAAACAAAAGTGGATTGAAATGTTCTAAAGTTTAAATTACCTTGTCACCAAACAGATTACCCTTCTTACCCAAAATAGTAAGCCCACCCCGGCTAACCCTTTCATCCCCATCCTGGTGCCCTGGGGACCTTCCTCCTGCCCTGGGCCCTCTTCATCCTCCCCTGATCTCCCTTCCTCCTCCCCTGGGCCCCTTCCTCCACCCCTGGACCCCTTCCTCCTCCCCTGGGCCCCTTCCTCCACCCCTGGACCCCTTCCTCCTCCCCTGCCCCCTTCCTCCTCCCCTAGACCCCCTCTTCCTCCCCTGGGCCCCCTTCCTCCTCCCCTGGGCCCCCTTCCTCCTCCCCTGGGCCCCCTTCCTCCTCCCCTGATCTCCCTTCCTCCTCCCCTGGGCCCCCTTCCTCCTCCCCTGGGCCCCCTTCCTCCTCCCCTGCGCCCCCTTCCTCCTCCCCTGATCTCCCTTCCTCCTCCCCTGATCTCCCTTCCTCCTCCCCTGGGCCCCCTTCCTCCTCCCCTGGGCTCCCTTCCTCCTCCCCTGGGCCCCCTTCCTCCTCCCCTGATCTCCCTTCCTCCTCCCCTGATCTCCCTTCCTCCTCCCCTGATCTCCCTTCCTCCTCCCCTGGGCCCCCTTCCTCCTCCCCTGATCTCCCTTCCTCCTCCCCTGGGCCCCCTTCCTCCTCCCCTGGGCCCCCTTCCTCCTCCCCTGTGCCCCCTTCTTCCTCCCCTGATCTCCCTTCCTCCTCCCCTGATTTCCCTTCCTCCTCCCCTGGGCCCCCTTCCTCCTCCCCTGATCTCCCTTCCTCCTCCCCTGATCTCCCTTCCTCCTCCCTGATCTCCCTTCCTCCTCCCCTGATCTCCCTTCCTCCTCCCCTGGCCCCCCTTCCTCCTCCCCTGGGCCCCCTTCCTCCTCCCCTGATCTCCCTTCCTCCTCCCCTGATCTCCCTTCCTCCTCCCCTGATCTCCCTTCCTCCTCCCCTGGGCCCCCTTCCTCCTCCCCTGGGCCCCCTTCCTCCTCCCCTGGGCCCCCTTCCTCCTCCCCTGATCTCCCTTCCTCCTCCCCTGGGCCCCCTTCCTCCTCCCCTGGGCCCCCTTCCTCCTCCCCTGGGTCCCCTTCCTCCTCCCCTGATCTCCCTTCCTCCTCCCCTGATCTCCCTTCCTCCTCCCCTGATCTCCCTTCCTCCTCCCCTGACTTCCCTGCCCCTCATGCCAGGGCTCACCATCTTCCCCTGTTTGTGTGTGGCTAACAGTTGGGATCACCACCAGGCTCAGCCACGCTGGACCCTGAGGGCCCAGCTGACATGGTTGCAGTTCTGCTGTGAGCCTGGTGTGTGCGTCTCTTGTCTTCAGGACCATAAGATACTCATTGCCAAAGGCCGGCTCAGAGCAGGCTGGAATATTTACTCAGCTTTTCTCTTATCAGTGTGAGGTGGGATGAGCCCAATGTCCATTCCATCATGGCTGGGTATGGTGGTGATTTTGTGCTGAGGATACTGCCCAGAGCTGCAGGAGTCACTGTCTTTGGAGGCCCTCCTTCCTGGCTTGCCGTGGGGTTGTGCAGCCAGGGCCTGGAGCTCTCTCGGGCCAGCTGCGTGGTGACCAGTCTACCGGGTCCACGTCTATCACCCATTCTGGCCCCAACTCAGTATGGGGGCTTCTGAAGGCCCCCCCACTGGGCTGCAGACCACAGCACACCCCACCCAGGAGGCTTCCCAGTGACCCCAGGAGGAAAGGCGTGGAGGCCTGGTCACTTCCCCGATTTCCATATTCTCGGGGTACTTGACCATCACCCATACCCTTATGCCTTTGGTATGGATAAGTCATATACATGCTTGACAGATGCTGTCCGCTCATCTTCAAACCTCCAGCAGGAGGAGGCCAGACTCAGAGCAGCTCTGTGTGCTTCCCTGGAGCGTCCAATGGTACTGTTCCAGGCTTGGGAGGCTCAGTGTCTCCATCACTCCTCAGCTCTGCTGTCAGAGCACAGACACCCAAACAGCAACGTGGTAGGTGTCACTGTTCCATCGCCCTTTACGGACACCAGACTTGGGCCAGACACAGAGTGGTCCCGCTGCCACAGACACACAGGCTGAGGTCCTGATGTAGAGGCTCCCCACCCTCCTCTCGACCTCAAGACACCTTCAGTACCTGTCTCCTCGTCTCTACTTCCCTGACGAATATACCGCATCTGCAATTTCTTTACTTCTTCCTCACCTGGGCACGTGATGTCTGTTTCTTAAAGACTTTATTTTTTTTTTTTTTAAATTTCTTTATTGATTAAGGTATTAAATATGTGTCCTCATCCCTCCATTAACCCCCCAAACCACCCACCCCTACTCATGCCCTCACCCCCCTGGTGTTCATGTCCATTGGTTAGGCTTATATTCATGAATACAAGTCCTTTGGTTGATCTCTCCTCCTTTCGCCCACCCTCCCTACCTTCCCTCTGAGATCTCCCAGTCTGATCCATGCTTCCCTGTCTCTGGATCTGTCCCTGTTCATCAGTTTATGTTGTTTATTATATTCCACAAATGAGTGAGATCATGTGGTATTTGTCTCTCTCTGTCTGGCTTATTTTGCTTAGCATAATGCTCTCCAGTTCCATCCATGCTGCTGCAAATGGTAAGAACTTTTTTTTTTTTTTTTTTTTTTTTTTTTTTTTACTGCAGTGTAGTATTCTGTTGTGTAGATGTACCACAGTTCTTTAATCCACTCATCTGCTGATGGGCATTAAGGCTGATTCCAAATCTTAGCTATGGTAAATTGTACTGCTATGAACATAGGGGTGCATATATCCTTTCTTTAAAAAAAAATATATTTTATTGATTTTTTACAGAGAGGAAGGGAAAGAGATAGAGAGCTAGAAACGTCGATGAGAGAGAAACATCGACCAGCTGCCTCTTGCACACCCCCCACCGGGGATGTGCCCGCAACCAATGTACATGCCCTTGACCGGAATCGAACCTAGGACCTTTCAGTCCGCAGACTGACGCTCTACCACTGAGCCAAACCGGTTTCGGCATATATCCTTTCTGATTGGTGTTTCTAGTTTCTTGGGGTATATTCCTAGAAGTGGGATCACTGGGTCAAATGGGAGTTCCATTTTTAGTTTTTTGAGGAAACTCCATACTGTTCTCCACAATGGCTGCACCAGTCTGCATTCCCACCAGCAGGGCACGAGGGTTCCTTTTTCTCTGCATCCTGGCCAATACTTATCGTTTGTTAATTTGTTGATGATAGCCGTTCTGATAGGTGTGAGATGGTACCACTCATATTCATGAATACAAGTCCTTTGGTTGATCTCTCCTCCGTTTTGATTTGCATCTCTCAGATGATTAGTGACTTTGAGCATGTTTTCATATGTCTCTTAGCCTTTCTTCTGTCCTTCTTCAAAAAGTGTCTGTTTAAGTCTGTTGCCCATTATTTGATTGGATTGTTTATCTTCCTTTGGTTAAATTGTATGAGTTCCCTGTAAATATTGGAGATTAAACCTTATCTGTGATGTCACTGGCAAATATGTTCTCCCAAACAGTGGGCTTTCTTGTTGTTTTGTTGATGGTTTCTTTTGCTCTGCAAAAGCTTTTTATTTTTATGTAGTCCCATTTGTTTATTTTCTCTTTAGTTTCCATTGACCTAGGAGTAGTATCAGTGAAGAAGTTCCTTTGGCATATGCCTGAGATTTTGCTGCCTGTGGATTCCTCTAGTATGTTTAAGTGCTGTATCCATTTTGAGTTTATTTTTGTGTATGGTGTAAGTTGGTGATCTAGTTTCATTTTTTGCATGTATCTGTCAAATTTTTTCAACACCATTTATTGAAGAGACTGTCTTAACTCAATTGTATGTTCATGCCTCCTTTGTCAAATATTAAGTGATTTGGGTCGCTATCTGGGTTCTCTATTCTATTCCATTGGTCTATCTGTCTGTTCTTGTGCCAATACCAGGCTGTTTTAAGAACAGTGGCTTTGTAATATAGGTTGAAATCTGGTATTGAGATCCCACCTACTTTGTTCTTCTTTCTCAGGATTGCTATGGCTATTCAGGGTCTTTTTTTATTCCAGATGAATTTTTGGAAAGTTTGTTGTAGATCTGTGGAATATGCCGTTGGTATTTTAATGGGGATTGCATTGAATCTATAAATTGCTTTTGGTAGTATGGACATTTTGATGATGTTGATTCTACCAATCCATGAGCACGGTATGTTCTTCCATCTATTTATGTCTTTCTCTACCTCTTTTTTCAGTGTCATGTAGTTTTTCGCATGTAGTCTTTTACCTCCTTAGTTAAGTTTATTCCTAGGTATCTTAATTTTTTTGGTGAGATGGTAAATGGGATTGCTTTTTCAGTCTCTCTTCCTATAAGTTCACTATTGGTGTAAAAAATGCTATAGATTTCTTGGCGTTAATTTTGTATCCTGCTACATTGCCAAATTTATTTAAGCCTAATAATTTTGTATCCTGCTACATTGCCAAATTTATTTAAGCCTAATAATTTTAAAATTAAAAAATTTTTGAAACGCGTCTTTAGCATTTTCTATGTACAATATCAAGTCATCTGAAAATAAGGACAGTTTTACTTCTTCTTTTCCAATTTGGATGCCTTTTATTTATTCTTCTTGTCTGATCACAATGGCTAATACTTCCAGTACTATGTCAAACAGGAGTGGCGAGAGTGGGCATCCCTGTCTTGTTCCTGTTCATAGGGGAAATGGTTTTAGTTTTTGTTCATTGAGTATGATGTTTGCTGTGGGTTTGTCATATATGGCTTTTATTATGTTGAGGTATGATCCTTCTATTCCCACCTTGCTGAGTGTTTAGATCAAATATGGGTGTTTTATTTTGTCAAATGCTTTTTCTGTGTCAATTATTATGTGACTTTTTATCTCTGAATTTGTTTATATGATGTATCATGTTGATTGAATTGCGGATATTGTACCATCCTTGCATCACTGGGATAAATCCTAGTTGGTCATGATGTACGATTTTTCTGATATACTGCTGGATCTAATTTGCTAGAATTTTTTTTTAAATTAAATTATTATCTGTGTACATATTTTAATATTACCCCCATCCCCAGAGTTTTGTGTCCATTGGTTGAACTTATATGCATGTATACAAGTCCTTCAGTTGATCTCTTATCTCCCCCACATCCTCCTCCCCTCCCCACTGTAATTTGACAGTCTGCTTGTTGCTTTACTGTCTCTATATCTATCATTTGGTTCATCAGTTTATAATGTTCTTTATTATCCATAAATGAGTAAGGTCATGTGATATTCCTTTTACATTGACTGGCTTATTTCACTCAGCATGATGTTCTCCAATTCTATCCAGGTTACTGCAAATGATGAGAATTCCTTCTTTTTTATGGCAGCATAGTATTCCATTGTGTAGATGTAAAATAGTTTTTTTGTCCAATCATATGCTGACGGGCACCTAGGCTGTTTCCAAATTCTAGCTATTGTAGATTGTGCTGCTAGGACCATAGGGGTGCATATATCCTTTCTGATTGGTGTTTTAGTCTTCTTGGGATATAATTCTAGGAGTGGGATTACTGGGTCAAATGGGAGTTCCATTTTCAGTTTTTTGAGGAAACTCCATCCTGTTCTCCACAATGGTTGCACCAGTCTGCATTCCCACCAGCAGTGCATGAGGGTTCCTTTTTCTCCACAACCTCACCAACACTTGTTGTTTGTTGATTTGTTGATGTTGGCCATTCTGGCAGGTGTGAGATGGTACTGCATTGTTGTTTTGATTTGCATCTCTCGGACAATTAGTGACTTTGAGCATGTTTTCATGTGCCTCTTGGCCTTACTTCTGTCTTCTTTTGAAAATATTCTATTTAGGTCCATTGCCCATTTTTTAATTGGATCATTCATTTTTCTTTTATTTAGTTGTATAAGCTGTCTATAGATGTTGGAGATTAAACCTTTATCAGTGATAACATTTGCAAATATGTTCTCCCATATAGTGGGCTTTCTTGTTGTTTTGTTGATGGTTTCTTTTGCTGTAAAAGAGCTTTTTATTTTGATGAAGTCCCATTTGTTTATTTTCTCTTTAGCTTCCATTGCCCTCAGTGGAAGTATCAGTGAAGAAGTTCTTTTTGCATGTCTGAGATTTTGATTCCTGTGGATGCCTCTAGTATTTTTATGGTTTCCCGTCTGATGTTTAAGTCCTGTATCCATTTTGAGTTTATTTTTGTGAATGGTGTAAGTTGGTGATCTAGTTTCATTCTTTTGCATGTATCTGTCCAATTTTCCCAACACCATTTATTTATTTATTTTATTTTATTTTTAAAATATATTTTATTGATTTTTTACAGAGAGGAAGGGAGAGAAATAGAGAGCTAGAAACGTCGATGAGAGAGAAACATCGACCAGCTGCCTCTTGCACACCCCCCAACGGGGATGTGCCTGCAACCAATGTACATGCCCTTCACCGGAATCGAACCTGGGACCTTTCAGACTGACGCTCTACCACTGAGCCAAACCAGCTTCGGCCCAACACCATTTATTGAAGAAACTGTCTTGACTCCATTGTATATTCGTGCCTTCTTTGTCAAATATTAATTGAACATAGTGATTTGGGTTGATATCTGGGTTCTTTTTTCTATACCATTGATCTATATGTCTGTTCTTGTGCCAGTACCAGGCTGTTTTGAGAACAGTGGCTTTGTAATATAACTTGAAATCTGGTATTGAGACCCCCTCCCCCCCTACTTTACTCTTCTTTCTCAGGGTGGCTGTGACTATTCGGAGTCTTTTATTGTTCCAAAGGAACTTTTGAAGAGTTCTTTCTAGGTCAGTGAAATATGCCGTTGGTATTTTAATGGGGAGTGCATTGAATCTATAGATTGCTTTAGGAAGTATGGACATTTTGATGATGTTGATTTTACCAATCCATGAACATGGTATGTTCTTCCATCTCTTTACATCTTCCTTTATCTCTTTTTTCAGTGTCATGTAGTTTTCCTCATATAGGTCCTTTACTTCCTTAGTTAAGTTTATTCCTAGGTATCTTAATTTTTTGGTTCCGTGGTAAATGGGATTGCTTTTTTAGTCTCTATTTCCGTAATTTCACTGCTGGTGTATAGAAATGCCATAGATTTCTTGGCATTAATTTTGTATCCTGCTACATTGCCAAATTCATTTATTAAGTCAATTAGTTTTTTGATGGAGTCTTTTGGGTTTTTTATGTACAATATCATGTCATCTGCAAATAAGGATAACTTTACTTCTTCTTTTCCAATTTGGATGCCTTTTATTTCTTCTTCTTCTTTAATTGCAATGGCTAGTAATTCCAGTCCTATGTCAAACAGCGGTGGTGAGAGTAGGCATCCTTGTTTTGTTTCTGTTCTTAGAGGGAATGGTTTTAGTTTTTGCCCATTGAGTATGATGTTGGCTGTGGGTTTATCATATATAGCTTTTATTATGTTGAGGTATGATCCTTGTACTCCCACCTTGTTGAGAGTTTTTATCAGGAAAGGGTGTTGGATTTTATCAAATGCTTTTTCTTCATCGATTTATATGACTATATGATTTTTATCTCTCAATTTGTTTATGTGATGTATCAAGTTTACTGATTTGCGGCTATTGTACCATCCTTGCATTCCCAGTCAAATCCTACTTGGTCATGGTATATGATCTTTCTGATGTACTGCTGGAGCTGATTTGATAGAATTTTGTTGAGGATTTTGGCATCTATGTTCATGAGGGATATTGGCCTGTAATTCTCTTTGTCTGGTTTTGGTATTAGGGTGAGGCTGGCTTCATAGAAGGAGTTTGGAAGTGTTCCTTCCTCTTGAATTGTTTGGAATAGTCTGAGGAGGATAGGTTTTAGTTCTTCCTTGAATGTTTGGTAAAACTCTCCTGTGAAGCCATCTGGCCCTGGGCTTTTGTTTGCTGGCGGCTTTTTGATGACTGTTTCAATTTCTTCCCAAGTCACTGGTCTATTGAGCTTTTTAGATTCTTCCTGATCGAGTTTTGGAAGTTTGTATTTTTCTCAGAATATGTCCATTTCCTCCAGGTTGTTCAGTTTGTTGGAATAGAGTTGTTCGTAGTATTTTGTAACAATCCTTTGTATTTTGGCAGGGTCTGTTGTTATTTCACCTCTTTAGTTTCTGATTTTGTTTATTTGAGTCCTCTCTCTTTGTTTCTTGGTTAGCCTGGCTAGAGGTCCATCTATCTTGTTTATCCTTTCAAAGAACCAGCTCTTGGTTTTGTTGATCTTATGTATTGTTTTTTTAGTCTCTATGTCGTTTATCTGTGCTCTGATTTTTGTTATTTCCTTCCTTCTGCTTACACTGGGCTTTTCTTGTTGCTCCTTTTCTAACTCTTTGAGTTGTAGAGTTAGATCATCTGTTACCCTTTTTTCTAGTTTTTTGCAATAGGCTTGTAAGGATATGAACTTCCCTCTCAAAACTGCTTTTGCTGTGTCCCATAGATTTTGGATTGTTGTGTTTTCATTGTCATTTGTTTCCAGGATGTTTTTAATTTCTTCCTTGATTTCTCTGGTAACCCAGTCCTTGTTTAATAGCATGCTGCTTAGTCTGCATGTGTTTGATTTCTTTGGATTATTTTTATTGTAGTTAATTTCCAGTTTTATGCCACTATGATCTGAAAAGATGCTTGATATGATTTCTATCTTCTTGAATTTGAAGAGACTTTGCCTATGTCCCAACATGTGGTCTATCTTTGAAAATGTCCCATGTGCCCTTGAGAAGAATGTATATTCTGTGGCTTTGGGGTGGAATGTTCTGAAGATGTAGATTAATTCCATCTGGTCTAGTGAGTCATTTAGGATTGATATTTCTTTGCTGACTTTTGTTTAGATGATTTGTTGAAGGATGACAGTGGGGTATTAAAATCTCCTACTATGATTGTATTGCTATTAATCTCTCCCTTAATGCCCTCCAGCAGTTTTTTTAAAAATGTATTTGGGTGTTCCCATATTGGGTGCATATATATTTATGAGGGTTATTTCTTCTTGTTGGGTTGCTCCCTTTAGTATTATGAGGTGACCTTCATTATCTCTTGTTATGTCCTTCACTCTGAGATCTAATTTGTCAGATATAAGTATTGCAACCCCAGCTTTTTTTTTTTCATTTCTATTCACCTGGAAAACCTTTTTCCATCCCTTCACCCTCAGTCTGTGTGCGTCTTTTTTTCTGAAGTGGGTTTCTTGTAGACAACAGATACATGGGTCTTGTTTTCTTATACAACCTGTTATACTATGTCTTTTGATTGGAACATTTAATCCTTTGACATTTAAAGTTATTATCATTTGACACAATTTTTATTCTATACCCCTGTGTTCCTTCTTTGCTTTTTATTTCTTTATTTTTACAGTAGACACTTTAGCATTTCTTGTATTGCTGGTTTGGTGGAGATAAATTTCTTTAGTCTTTTTTTTTTTTTTTTCTGTGAAGCTCCTGATTTCCCCTTCAATTTTGATTGATAGCCTTGCTGGGTACAATATTCTTGGATTCATACCCTTTCTTTGCATGACTTTGTATATTTCATCCCATTCCCTCTGGCCTGATGAATTTCTCTTGAGAAATCAGTTGCTAGTTTGATGGGGGTTCCTTTATATGTAACTTTCTCTCTCTCTCTCTGGCTGCTTTTAAGATTCTTACTTTGTCATTTGTGTTTGCCAATTTAATTATAATGTGTCTTGGCATCTGTCTTCTGGGATTCATTTTTCTTGGGACTCTTTGAGCATCTTGGATTTGTGTGAGTTTTTTTCTTCTCTATCTCAGGAAAGTTTTCTGTCATTATTTCTTGATATATGTTTTCCATGTCTACCTCAGTTTCCTTTCCTTCTGGAACCCCTATTATTTGAATATTGTTTTGTTTTGTATTGTCCCAAAGCTCCCGTTGGCTCTTCTCCTGCTTTTTTTTTCTTTTTTTTCTAGAAGCTGCTCTAATTGGGTATTTTTTTCCATCTTGTCTTTTAGCTCATTGATGCGGTCCTCTACTTCTTATAGTCTACTCTTGATGCTTTCTATTGAGTTCTTCATGGTAGCGATGTCATTTTTCATTTCTTCTTGGTTTATCTTCATTTCCTCTTGGTTCTTCTTCAATTCCTCATGGTTCGTCTTCAATTCCTCTTGGTTCTTCTTTATTTATTCTTGGTTATTCTTCATTTCTTCTTAGTTTTTTTTTTTTTTTTTTTTTTTTTTTTTTCCGAGTAGGAAAGATCCTTTTATTGGGGTGGACACTGAGCACGCACCAGTCCATGATAAAATGACGTAAGAGAATGATCCGAAAGGGATGACTTCTTCCTGTGGCGCGCTCTCAGCACAGGGTCCAGGCACGGCATCGATCCCGGAGGGACGGGCATCAAGGCCAAGTCTTTGAGGCCGGACCAGGGGATGGAAGCAGGGAGAGGGGCCCCACCCCCATCACCCAGCTGCAGCAGGGCTTATCTCTAGACACTCGAAGACACACTCTGGTTCTCCAGAGAAGGACTGGGGAGCAGGAGGAGGGGGTTTGGGGTGGAGTGGAGTAATGAATAACAATGTTGTTTTTCAAGAAGCATCTACCAACATCACACTACTGGGTCTGACATCCCCTTTAACCATCGCTCGATACATTTTACAGCATAAATAAAGACTCAAGGAAAATAAATACATCGGCTCCTATGAGTTTGAAAGTGGTGTGCATGGCGGGGTGTGGGTAGGCGAACAAGTGGGGAGGGTGGGCAGGATGCTTACACACGGCAGGCGGGTGAGGAGCAGACAAGACAGGAGGCACCTATGGGGGAGCATCAGTCTTAAGTGTCCTCGTGCATGTCTGGGCTGTCGGTCCGTGCGACCTTGCGGGGAGGCGCTGAGCTCTCGCCCTTGAGGTCCACTTGCTCCTGGTCTCTCTACTTGGCAGCGTTCTTTTTGTCCCATTGCTGGTGTAGGTAGTGCAAAAGGATGTTTGTTTTTTCTGTCACGATGATCTGTTCAGATGGGTATTCGCGCGTGGGCAGGTAGACTGAGGGGCATGGATTCGAGGCTTTACACACAGAGTCCGCATGAAATCGACTGAAGTTGCTTTTGTTGTAGACTGGCAGTCCTTTCAAAAAATCTGCCATCTTCTGCTTCCTCTGTCGCCGCCTCAGCTACTGCCTCAGCTGCCGCCGCCGCAGCCACAGCCGCCTCCTTAGCCGCCGCCGCCGCACAGTAACTTCCAGCCACCCATTTCTTCTTAGTTATTGTCAAATTTCTCTTCCATTCTTTTTAGCCATCTTATGATCATTACTCTTAATTCTTGCTGTGGTACGTTGCTTGCCTCTAACTCATTTACTTCCTTTTCTGATGATGCCTGCTTTTCTTTCATGTGTGGGCTATTTCTTTGTCTGCCCATGGTCTCTCTTTTCAGGATGTCTGGTTATGTGGTTTTCTTTCTCCTGCGTTGATTTAAAGGCAAAAAATACAACACTACCTGGTACAACACAAAAGGCACTGAACAGGAATGTAGTTGCGATATTAATAACCTCTAATAAAGGTGATCACTAGAGAAAGGCAAATTAGGGGTAGGGGAGAAATCAGAAAGCTAAAAAAAAAAGAGGGATAAATAATGAGATAGAAAGAAAAAAAGTGGTGTTGAAATGAAATTGGTAAACAGGATAAAGAGAGAGAGAGAGACAGAGAGAGAGAGAGAGAGAGAGAGAGAGAGAGAGAGAGAGAGAGAGAGAGGAGAGAGATAAGAAGCAGAATAAGAGAGAAAGGGGAAACAAATTATATATATATATGTGGAGAAAATTCCCAAAGAACAACCCCTAATCCCAGCAAATGCCAGCATCAATATTTGGAGATTAATACAAATTACAATATCCATTATTAATAAGCAAGGCTACGATAAACAGAAGTAAAAACAAAAACAAAAACAAAACAATTAAAATATACTAAGCAACAATAACAACATAAGCATAAGCATATCAATTTCACTAAAAAGCATAAAAATTCAATATAATCAACATTCACACAAACAATAACAAAAGGATAAAGAGGAAAACAGTTTTTGTTTTTTTTTTAAACTATTTAATATAGTGAAGAGAGTCGTATTTATGCATTTGGAGCAGGGGGTTGGAAATTAGGTCTATGAGTATGGTGAGAATTTTAGCAGGGGATATACAGAAAGAATAGGGAAAAACTAAAATTAAAACTAGAAAGGGATAATATAAACAGGAGATGAAAAGGGTAAAGGTTAGTAAGAGAGTGATGGCATAAAGGTCGAGTTGAGATAGGGTTGAACGATGCTATAGTAGAGATTAAAATAGAATGAAGACTAATCCCAATGTAAAAAAAAATGGTACTTAAAAAAAAAAGAAAAAGGAAACAAAAAAAGCAAAGTAGCAGTAGTAATAATGATGATTGAAATTGAAAAATGTAATAATTGAAAAGGTAAAATCAAGTGAGGAAAAAAGAAAAAAATTCGTTTCTTAAGTAAAAGATGTAAAAAATGAAAATAAAAGAAAAGATGTAAAAATGAAAATAAAATAAAAATAGAAAAATTAGCATAAAAAATGTGCAGTAGCGGTCATTCACGAACTCTGTTATTCTATTTGGCATGCCTGTTTCTCAGTCCAGACAGTATTGCAGTTCCCTGTGTTCCACTGCAACTCAGTTTTGTAAGCTAGTCCTTAATTTTAAGTAGGCTATTTCTTAGTTATTTGTGTCCATTTACTTTTGATTAATTAAAAGTAATAAAAAAATTTAAAAAATAAAAAGAAAGAAAGGAAAAAAGGGGGAAAATCAGTTTGTAATTCAGCCCCTAGGTGGCAGTGTTTCTGGTTTGACTTACCAGTCTTTTTGGCTGCTCTAGCCTTCTTTCTCTATGGCTCTATGTTTTGTGGTTGGTAGGCTGCCTGGGTGCCGGCTCCCAGATTGTCTCGGCTCCCAGATTGTCTCTTCTCACTCTGATCCCGTTTCCAGGAAGGCAATTTCCCCCTGCAGTCTCCCAGGATATGCCAAACTGGGCAGTCCTTCCCTAGTACTCAGAAGCAAGAGGGTGAAGGTGATCAGGCGCAGGATGGGTCTGCGCCAAGGTGTACAGATGTTCTGCTTTTGGCGGGACGGTCCCTCTTCTTAATAATTTGTCCCACGTCCCTAGGAGTTTTAAAAAAGTCCTGATTTTTGGGAAGATCACGCCAAACGCAGCACTGGGTCTTGCAGCGTGCGATTCTCTCTGCAGCCACTGTCTCTTTCAGCGCAGCTCTGAGCGCTGGGCTGCTCTGGGTGCAGGGCCGCTTGGGGCGCGGGTCCACTCGGGGTGCGGAGCCACTGGGGCACGTCACGGCTACAGTCGCTGCCTGCGCTGCGGTGACCCAGAACCCTCAGGTTTCCCCCGCAAACTCTGACCTTTCTGTGGGTGGTTGAAGAACTCCCTTGAATCCACATGTTTGCACCGATTGGGGCATCACAGCTGCTCAATGGTCTCCTCTGCTGTGGATTTTCCAGGCCTCAGAGAAGACCCTCCTTTCCTGGTAAGATGGTGCAGTCTTCCCTCTGAGCCCGTAGCTCCGGGAGAGGTCTCTGTCGCTGCAGTGCTGGCTGCTTGGTCAGGAAATTCTGTCCAGTGGACCCTTACCTTCCTTTAGAGTTATGCTACCCCTTAGCTTGCTAATCAACACTCCCTGAAGCTGCTTCTATCTGTTCTGGGACCAGGCTCAGAACAAATCCATTTGTTCGGTTGCCATCTTGTCTCTCTCCCGATTTGCTGGAATTTTGTTGAGGATTTTGGCATCTATGTTCATGAGGGATATTGGCCTGTAATTCTCTTTCATTGTGTGTCTTTATCTGGTTTTGGTATTAGGGTGATGCTGGATTCCTAGAAGGAGTTTGGAAGTGTTCCTTCCTCTTGAATTGTTTGGAATAGTCTGAGGAGGATAGGTTTTAGTTCTTCCTTGAATGTTTGGTGAAACTCCCCATGTGAAGTCGTCTGGCTATGGGCTTTCGTTTGCTGGAAGCTTTTTGAAGACTGCTTCAATTTCTTCCATAGTTATCGGCCTATTGAGATTTTTAGAATCTTCCCAATTGAGTTTTGGAAGGTTATATTTTTCTAGGAATATGTCCATTTCCTTTAGGTTGTCTAGTTTGTTGGAATAGAGTATTTTTTAGAGTATTTTTAAACAATTGTTTGTATTTCTGAGGGGTCAGTTGTTATTTTGCTTCTCTCACTTCTGATTTTGTTTATTTGAGGCCTCTGTCTTTGCTTCTTGGTGAGCCTGGCTAGAGGTTCATCAATCTTGTTTATCCTTTTTTTTTTAAAAAAAAATATTTTATTGATTTTTTACAGAGAGGAAGAGAGAGGGATAGAGAATTAGAAACATCGATGAGAGAGAATCATCGATCAGCTGCCTCTTGCATGCCCCCTACTGGGGATGTGCCCGCAACCAAGGTACATGCCTTTGATCAGAATCGAACCTGGGACCTTTCAGTCCGCAGGCTGACGCTCAATCCACTGAGCCAAACCGGTCCCAACATTGTTTATCCTTTTAAAGGACCAGCTCTTGGTTTCATTGATCTTTTGTATTGTGTTTTTTGTTGTTGTTTGTTTGTCTCTATGTCATTTATTTCTGCTCTGATCTTTATTATCTTTTTCCTTCTGCTCACTCTGTGCTTTTCTTGTTGCTCTCTTTCTAAATTTGTTGAGTTGTAGAGTTAGATGATTTACTACAATTTTTTCTTGCTTTCTGAGGTAGGCTTGTGGAACTATAAACTTCTCTCTCAGGACTGTTTTCATTGTGTCCCATAGATTTTGGATTGTGTTTTTGTTGTCATTAGTTTCCAGGATGCTTTTAATTTATTCATTGATATCTTTGCTAATCCAGTCATTATTTAATAGCATGCTATTCAACTTCCAAGTGTTTGAGATTTTTGGATTATTTTTATTGTAGTTTATTTCTAATTTTATGGCATTGTGGTTTGAGAAGATGCTTGGTATGATTTCAATCTTCTTGAATTTGTGGAGACTTTGCTTGTGACCCAATATGTGGTCTATTTTTTAAAAAAATGTCCCATGTGCTTTTACAGTATTCCCTTTAGCATTTCTTTCATTGCTGGTTTGGTGGTGATAAACTCCCTTAGCCTTTTTTTTTTTTTTTTTTTTTTTTTTTTTTTTTTTTTCCTGTGAAGCTTCTGATTTCCTCTTCAAATATGATTGATAACCTTGCTGGATAGAGTATTCTTGGATTCAGTCCTTTGTGTTGCAACATTTTATATACCTCCTTCCATTCCTTTCTAGCTTGATGTGTCTCTGTTGAGAAATCATTTGATAATCCATGGGTGTTCCTTTGTAGATAACTCTCTGTCTCTCTCTTGCTGCCTTTAAGATTCTCTCTTTGTCTTTGATATTTGCCATTAAAATTATGACATGTCTTGGTGTGGGTCTTTTGGGGTTGATCCTGCTTGGGACTCTCTGTACTTGTGTAACTTTTTTCTTCCCCATATCCAGGAAGTTTTCAGTCATTATTTCTTCAAATAGATTTTCTAATCCTTGCTGCTCTTCTTGTCCTTTTGGAAGCCCCATTATACATATATTACTTCATTTCATGTTGTCCCAAAGCTCCTTTAAACTTTCCTCCTGCTTTTTAATTTTTTTCTTCAATTGCTGTTCAGATTGAGTTTGTTTCTGTACCTGATCTTCTAACTCACTAATTCGGTCCTCTGCTTCTTCTAGTCTACTGTTGAAACTTTCCATGGGTCACTGGGGCGGAGCTTGAAGATGGCGACCGAACAGACGGACTTGTTCTGACCCCGGTCCCAAAACAGATAGAAGCAACATCTGAGTCGCTCAGGGAATGTTGATTAGCAGCTAAGGGGCAGCGGATCACTCTAGGAAGGTAAGGAAGTGTCCGCTGGACAATTTTTCCTGACCAAGCGGCCAGCACTCCCGACTTCTCCTGGAGCTCCGGGCTCAGCGCAAAGGCGGCGCCACCCTACCAGGAAGGGAGCAGCTTCTCTGAGGCCTGGAAAACCCACAGCCGAGGAGTCCATCGAGCACCTGTGGCGCCCCGATCGGAGCAAGCGGGTGGATTCAAGGAAGCTCTTCAACCACCCACAGAAAGGTCAGAGTTTGCGTGGCTAGGCTGAGAGTTCAGGCTGCGATAGCGCCATTGCTCCAGCGAGGCCCCGCCCCCAGAGCGGCCCTGAGCGCGCCACCAGGAGCGCCGCGAGGCCCCGCCCCCAGAGCGGCCCAGAGCACCGCGGCCCGGAGCGCCGCGAGGCCCCGCCCCCAGAGCAGCCCTGAGCTCCAGGCACCGGAGCGCCCTGAGGCCCCGCCCCCAGCGCGGCCCTGAGCGCTGCGCCCCGGAGCGCCGCGAGGCCCCGCCCCCAGTGCGGCCGTGGCCCCGCCTATATTGTAGCCCGGGAGAGCTGCGAGGGCCCGCCCCCAGAGAGAAAGAGGGCCAGAGCAACCAAAGTCTGGGAGGTCAAACCAGTAACACTGACACCTAAGGGCTGAACTACAAACTGCCTTTTTTTTTTTTTTTTTTTTTTTTTTTTTTTTTTTTTTCTTTTTTCTTTTTCTTTTTCTTTTAATTAATCAAAAATAAATAAATGGACACAAATAACTAAGATATAGCCTGCCTAAAATTAAGGACTACCTTACAAAACTGAGGTGCAGTGGAAAGCTGGGAACTGCAAGACTCTCTGATCCAAGAACCAGGCATACCAAATACAATAACAGAGGAAGTGATTGAACTCTACTGGACAATTTTATGCTAATTATACTATTCTTTATTTTATTTTCATTTTTTACATTTTTTATTTAATTTTCATTTTTTACATCTTTTACTTCAGAAACGATTTTTTTTCTTTTTTCCTTACTTGATTTTACCTTTTCAATTATTACATTTTTCAATCTCTATCTTCACTATTACTACTGCTATTTTGCAATTTTTTTTTTCTTTTTCTTTTCCTCCCCAGTACCATTTTACTTCGTCTTTATTTTACATTGGGAGTAACCTTCATTCTATTTTAATCTCTACTATAGCATCATTCAACCCTATCTCAATTCGACCTTTACCCCATCACTCTCTTACTAAACTTTAACCTTTTAGTCTCCAGTTTATCCTATCCCTTTCCGGCTTTAGTTTTTCCTCTATTCTTTCTGTATACCCCCTGCTAAAGCTCTCACTATACTCATAGATCTAAGTTCCAACCCCTGATACAAGTGTATAAATATCACTCTCTGCACTATATTAACTAGTTAAAAAAAAAAAAAAAAACACACACAAAAAAAAAACGGTTCTACTTTCTATCCTTTTCTCATTGTTTGAGTGAAGGTTGATTATTGTGAATATTGGTGCTTTTCAGTGAAATTGTTATGCTTATTCCAGTGTTGTTATTGTTGCTTTGTATTTTTTTTTTAAATCCTCTGTTTTTGTTTGTTTCTTTGACTTCTGTATATCATAACCTTACTTAATAATAGTGGATATTGTATTGTAGTTTGTATTAATCTCCAAGTATTGTTACCGGCATTGGCTGGGCTCAGTGGTTGATCTATGGCAATTTTCTCCACATATATATAGTTTGTTTCCCATTTTTTTAGTTTGCTTCTTCTCTCTCTCTCTCTCTCTCTCTCTCTCTCTCTCTCTCTCTCTCTCTCTCTCTCTCTCCTTCTTTTTCTCCCTGTTTTCTAACTTCATTTTGTCATTACTTTATTTCTTCTTTGACTTTTTTTTTTTTTAATTTTTCTTTATTTTATTTTTACCTTCCTTCCTTCCTTCTCTCCTATACCCTAATTTGCCTATCGCTAGGGGTTACCTTTATTAGAGGTTATTAATATTGTAAATACATTCCTGTTAAGTGCCTCTCGTGTTGTACATGGTAGTGTTGTATTTTGCACCTATAAATTAACGCAAGAGAAAGAACACCACATAACCAGACATCCTGAAAAGAGATACCATGGGAAGACAAAGAAACACCCCACAAATGAAAGAAAAGCAGGCATCACCAGAAAAGGAAGTAAACGAGCCAGAGGCAAGCAGCCTACCAGAGCAAGAGTTCAGAATAATGATTATTGGTTGGCTAAAAAGAATGGAAGAGAAATTTGACAATAACCAAGAAGAAATGAGGAAGAACCATCAGGAATTGAGGAAGAACCAAGAAGAAATGAAAAATGACATCGCTACCATGAAGAACTCAATAGAAAGCATCAAGAGTAGACTAGATGAAGCAGAGGACCGCATCAGTGAGCTAGAAGACAAGATGGAAAAAAATACCCAATTAGAGCAGCTTCTAGAAAAAAAGATTAAAAAGCAGGAGGAGAGCCTACGGGAGCTTTGGGACATTACAAAACAAAATAATATTCGAATAATAGGGGTTCCAGAAGGAAAGGAAACTGAGGTAGACGTGGAAAAAGTATTTCAAGAAATAATGACAGAAAACTTTCCTGAGATAGAGAAGAAAAAACCCACACAAATCCAAGATGCTCGCAGAGTCCCAAGCAAAATGAATCCCAGAAGACAGACGCCAAGGCACATTATAATTAAAGTGGCAAACAACAACGACAAAGTAAGAATCTTAAAAGCAGCCAGAGAGAGACAGAAAGTTACTTACAAAGGAACCCCCATCAGACTAGCAACTGATTTCTCAACAGAAACATATCAGGCCAGAAGGGAATGGGATGAAATATACAAAGTCATGCAAAGGAAGGGTTTGAATCCAAGAATACTGTACCCAGCAAGACTATCAATCAAAATTGAAGGGGAAATCAGGAGCTTCACAGACAAAAAAAGACTGAAGGAATTTATCTCCACCAAACCAGCAATGCAAGAAATGCTAAAGGGTCTACTGTAAAAATAAAGAAATAGGAATTGAAGAAGGAACATGGGTATAGAATAAAAATGCCATCAAATGAGTACCTATCAATAATAACCTTAAATGTAAATGGATTAAATGCTCCAATCAAAAGACATAGGGTGTCAGGTTGGATAAGAAAACAAGACCCTTACATCTGTTGCCTACAAGAAACCCACCTCAGAAAAAAAGATGCACACAGACTGAGGGTGAAGGGATGGAAAAAAGTTTTCCAGGCAAATGGAAAGGAAAGAAAAGCTGGGGTAGCAATACTTATATCTGACAAATTAGATCTCAGAGTGAAGGACATAACAAGAGATAATGAAGGTCACTTCATAATACTAAAGGGTACAATCCAACAAGAAGAAATAACCCTGGGAAATATATATGCACCCAATACAGGAGCACCCAAATACATAAAAAAACTGCTGGAGGACATTAAGGGAGAGATTAATAGCAATACAATCATAGTAGGAGATTTTAATACCCCACTGTCACCCTTCGACAAATCATCTAAACAAAAAAGCAGCAAAGAAATATCAATCCTAAACGACTCACTAGACCAGATGGAATTAATTGACATCTTTAGAACATTCCACCCCAAAGCCACAGAATATACATTCTTCTCAAGTGCACATGGGACATTCTCAAAGATAGACCACATTTTGGGACATAGGCAGAGTCTATTCAAATTCAAGAAGATAGAAATCATATCAAGCATCTTCTCAGACCATAGTGGCATAAAACTGGAAATTAATTACAATAAAAATAATCCAAAGAAATCAAATACATGGAGACTAAACAACATGCTATTAAACAAGGACTGGGTTACCAGAGAAATCAAGGAAGAAATTAAAAACATCCTGGCAACAAATGACAATGAAAACACAACAATCCAAAATCTATGGGACACAGCAAAAGCAGTTTTGAGAGGGAAGTTCATATCCTTACAAGCCTATTGCAAAAAACTAGAAAAAATGGTAACAGATGAACTAACTCTACAACTCAAAGAGTTAGAAAAAGAGCAACAAGAAAAGCCCAGTGTAAGCAGAAGGAAGGAAATAACAAAAATCAGAGCACAGATAAATGACATAGAGACCAAAGAAACAATACATAAGATCAACAAAACCAAGAGCTGGTTCTTCGAAAGGATAAACAAGATTGATGGACCTCTAGCCAGGCTAACCAAGAAACAAAGAGAGAGGACCCAAATAAACAAAATCAGAAATGAAAGAGGTGAAATAACAACAGACCCCACCGAAATACAACAGATTGTTACAAAATACTACGAACAACTCTATTCCAACAAACTAAACAACCTGGAGGAAATGGACATATTCCTAGAAAAATACAAACTGCCAAAACTCAATCAGGAAGAATCTAAAAATCTCAATAGACCAGTGACGTGGGAAGAAATTGAAACCGTCATCAAAAAGCTTCCAGCAAACAAAAGCCCAGGGCCAGATGGCTTCACAGGAGAGTTTTACCAAACATTCAAGGAAGAACTAAAACCTATCCTCCTCAGACTATTCCAAAAAATCCAAGAGGAAGGAACACTTCCGAACTCCTTCTATGAAGCCAACATCACCCTAATACCAAAACCAGATAAAGACAACTCAATGAAAGAAAATTACAGGCCAATATCCCTCATGAACATAGATGCCAAAATCCTCAACAAAATTCTAGCAAATCGACTCCAGAAGAACATCACAAAGATCATACACCATGACCAAGTAGGATTTATTCCAGGAATGCAAGGATGGTACAATATCCGCAAATCAATAAACGTGATACATCACATAAACAAATTGAAAGATAAAAATCATATAGTCATATCAATTGACGCAGAAAAAGCATTTGACAAAATCCAACACCCTTTCCTGTTAAAAACTCTTAAAAAAGTGGGAGTACAAGGATCATACCTCAACATAATAAAAGCTATATATGATAAACCCACAGCCAACATTATACTCAATGGGCAAAAACTAAAACCATTCCCTCTAAGAACAGGAACAAGACAGGGATGCCCACTCTCGCCACTCCTGTTTGACATAGTTCTGGAAGTACTAGCCATTGCAATTAGACAAGAGGAGGAAATAAAAGGCATCCAAATTGGAAAAGAAGAAGTAAAGTTATCCTTATTTGCAGATGACATGATATTGTACATAAAAAACCCAAAAGACTCCATTAAAAAACTAATTGACTTAATAAATGAATTTGGCAACGTAGCAGGATATAAAATTAATGCCAAGAAATCCATGGCATTTCTATACACCAACAGTGAAACTACAGAAACAGAGGCTAAAAAAGCAATTCCATTCACCATCGCACCAAAAAAATTAAGATACCTAGGAATAAATTTAACTAAAGAAATAAAGGACGTATTTGCGGAAAACTACACGACACTGAAAAAAGAGATAGAGGAAGATGTAAGGAGATGGAAGAACATACCATGTTCATGGATTGGTAGAATCAACATCATCAAAATGTCCATACTTCCTAAAGCAATCTATAGGTTCAATGCACTCCCCATTAAAATACCAACAACATATTTCACTGACCTAGAAAGAACTCTCCAAAAGTTCATTTGGAACAATAAAAGACCCCGAATAGCCACAGCGATTCTGAGAAAGAAGAGTAAAGTAGGAGGGATCTCAATACCAGACTTCAAACTATACTACAAAGCCACTGTTCTCAAAACAGCCTGGTACTGGCACAAGAACAGACAAATAGATCAATGGAATAGAATTGAGAACCCAGATATCAACCCAAATCACTATGCTCAATTAATATTTGACAAAGGAGGCACGAATATACAATGGAGTCAAGACAGTCTCTTCAATAAATGGTGTTGGGAAAATTGGAAAGACACATGCAAAAGAATGAAACTAGATCACCAACTTACACCATTCACAAGGATAAACTCAAAATGGATACAGGACTTAAACATCAGACGGGAAACCATAAAAATACTAGAAGCATCCACAGGTAGCAAAATCTCAGACGTATGCCAAAATAACTTCTTCACTGATACTGCCCCTAGGGCAATGGAAGCTAAAGAGAAAATAAACAAATGGGACTACTTCAAAATAAAAAGCTTTTTTACAGCAAAAGAAACCATCAATAAAACAACAAGAAAGCCCACGGTGTGGGAGATCATATTTGCAAATATTACCACTGATAAAGGTTTAATCTCCAACATTTACAGACAGCTTATACAACTAAATAAAAGGAAGATGAATGATCCAATTAAAAAATGGGCAATGGACCTAAACAGAATATTTTCAAAAGAAGACAGAAGGAAGGCCAAAAGGCACATGAAAACATGCTCAAAGTCACTAAGTATCCGAGAGGTGCAAATCAAAACAACAATGCGGTACCATCTCACACCTGTCAGAATGGCCAACATCAACAAATCAACAAACGACAAGTGTTGGCGAGGTTGCGGAGAAAAAGGAACTCTCGTGCACTGCTGGTGGGAATGCAGACTGGTGCAACCACTGTGGAGAACAGTGTGGAGTTTCCTCAAAAAACTGAAAATGGAACTCCCATTTGACCCAGTAATCCCACTTCTAGGAATATATCCCAAGAAACTAGAAACACCAATCAGAAAGGATATATGCACCCCTATGTTCATAGCAGCACAATCTACAATAGCCAGAATTTGGAAACAGCCTAGGTGCCCGTCAGCAGATGATTGGATCCAAAAACTTTGGTACATCTACACAATGGAATACTATGCTGCCATAAAGAAGAAGGAATTCTCATCATTTGCAGCAACCTGGATGGAATTGGAGAGCATCATGCTGAGTGAAATAAGCCAATCAACGAAAGAGAAACACCACATGACCTCACACATCGGTGGATGATAAAGATCTTTATAAACTGATGAACCAAGAGACAGATATAGAGAAAGTAAAGCAACAGGCAGACTGTCAAATTACAGTGGGGAGGGGAGGGATATCAGGGGGAGATAATAGATCAACCGAAGGACTTGTATAAATGCATATAAGTACAACCAATGGACATAAAACTATGGGGAGGGAGGGGATGTGTGGGAGGGAGGGAGGGGGGCAATAAAAAAAAAATCAAGAAAATATGTAAAAAATAAATAAATAAATAAATAAATAAATTAAAAAAAAAAAAAAAAAAAAAAGAAACTTTCCATGGTGTTTTTTATTGTAGCTATATCACTTTTCTTTTCTTTTTCAAAAGTAACTTTTTTAAAACATTATTTTTTTTCTTTTAAGTCTTTTTTTTTAAATCAATCTTTATTGTTCATATTATTACAAAGGTTCCTTATTTCTTCCCCCCTTCACCAGGTTCCCACCCCACCCTCTGCCCTTTCCCCACCCCCCATTGTCCTCATCCATAGGTGCACAGTTTATGTTCAGTCTCTTCCCACCCACTACTCCCCTTTTCCCTGAGAATTGTCAGTCCACTCCCCTCCTGAATCTCTGATTCTATTGTAATCAACAGTTAATATTATTCATCAGGTATTTTAATTTCCTTGTTTTTTTGTGTTTTTTTTTTAATTAATAAACTTTTACACTTCTAAGAATAAATTTTATTTTTATTTTATTTTATTTTTTTTTCAATTTTGAATCAATCTTTATTGTTCATATTATTACAAAGGTTCCTCATTTCTTCCCCCCTCCACCAGGTTCCCACCCCACCCTCCGCCCCCTCCCCATCCCCCATTGTCCTCATCCATAGGTGCAGTTTATGTTCAGTCTCTTCCTCCCTCCCTTTACCCGATAGTAAATCCCTTTTCAGATAGTAAATCAGTTACTTAGCATTTTCTCATATCAATAATACCTCCACATGCCCAATGATACATTTCACACAAAAGACATTTCCAAATAGGTCAACCAGCCTCATCCAGGCCCCACCCAAGGCACTCACAGATCAACACCCCAGCCCTATACTAACTCAACACATCCAGATCTAAGCCTTCATCACTTGATTCAGCAGACCCTCAAGTTCCCACAAAAGTTTCCAGCCATGTCTGAGAGGCAGCCGTGGGGCAGGGGTAGGCGAGGAGCGAGCTGTTCTGGGCCTGGGTGCTCCGGGCCTGGCCTCTGTTGCTCTGGTTCTTTCCACAACCAGCTGCTCCGGTTCTGGTCACTGCTGCTCCCGACCTAGTTGCTCTGGACTTGGCTGCTGCTGCTCCAGGCCTGGCCGCACCCGACCCGGCTGCTCTGGGCCCGGCTGCTCCGGGCCCGGCTGCTCCGGGCCTGGCCACTCCCAGCCTGGCAGCTGCTGCTCCGGGCCTGGCCGCACCTGACCTGGCTGTTCCGGGCCTGGCTGCTCCCAGCCTGGCAGCTGCTGCTTCGAGCCTGGCCACTCCCAGCCTGGCAGCCGCTGCTCCAGGCCTGGCTGCTCCCAGCCTGGCAACTGCTGCTCCAGGCCTGGCTGCTCCCAGCCTGGCAGCCGCTGCTCCAGGCCTGGCCGCACCAGACCCGGCTGCTCCGGGCCTGGCCGCTCCCAGCCTGGTAGCTGCTGCTCCGGACCTGGCCGCACCCGACCCGGCTGCTCTGGGTCCGGCTGCCCTGGGCCCGGCTGCCCTGGGCCCAGCCACTCCGAGTCTGGCTGCTCCCAGCCTGGATGCTCCGGGCTTGGCTACTGCTGTTCTGGGCCTGGCTGCTCCCAACCCGGCCGCTCTGGGCCCGGCTTCTCCGGGCCCGGCCACTCCAGGTCTGGATGTTCCTGGACTGGCCACCCTGGAATTGGCTGCCTCTGCCTCAGGCCTGGCTGCCACTGCCCCAGTGCTGGCTGCTCCAGTGCTGGCTGTTGTTGCTCTGGTTCTGGCTGCTGCTGCTCTGGGGCCTGGCCGTTGCTGCTCCGGGCCCGGTTGCCACTGCCTTGTGCCTGGGCACTCTAGGCCTGGCCGCCGCCGTTCCAACATTCTGTCCTTTTTTTTTTTTAAACGCATATATGTTGCAATGTTGGCTGGTGAGTTGAGTTCTGACTTAGTCTTTGATTTTTCAAGATCTTCTTTGTATTCTTTCTTAAGTAATTTTACTATCTTTTGCTCTCACTTGATTTCTTCACATTGAGAACTTCTTTTTTTTAAAAAAAATATATTTTATTGATTTTGTACAGAGAGGAAGGGAGAGAGATAGAGAGTTAGAAATATCGATGAGAGAGAGTCATCGATCAGTTGCCTCTTGCACACCCCCTACTGGGGATATGCCAGCAACCAAGGTACATGCCCTATACCAGAATCGAACCCTTCAGTCCCCAAGCCGACGCTCTATCCATTGAGCTAAACCGGTCTCGGCTGAGAACTTCTTTGGTTTCTTCCTCTGTTTCCTGGGAGCTCAGCAGGTTGGCCTGTGGCACCCCTTTGTTCTCCGCGGGCTCCCGCGCTGCTCCAGCCTGTTGCTGGGGTCGGCGCCACCCAGGAAGCAGCCTAAGGCCTTGATTCCATTGCCTGCACTCAGAGGTCGAAGGCTCAGGCCCCCTCCCCCGCCCCCCCCCCGGGGGCCCCGTCGCCCGGCTGGCCGGTGTCCGGCAGGGGCTCCTGCTCCCTGTCGCATTCCTCCAGTCTGGAGCTTTTTTTTCTCTTTCCCGCTAGGGGAGTCTAGGATCAGAGTCAACAGACTGTCCTCTGCGCACGACTCTGGGGGCTCCGCTTTTTGCCACTCCCCTGGGATTCCGCCTCACAGCCCTATCTCCCCCTGCTCTAGCCTGGGTCCCCAGGGTCTGGTCCAGGACTGGGGTTTAGAGCAGTCTAAACTGGGGCCCAACACAGCCGGGGCTCCCGTTTCCTTCCCTCCAGGGCAATCCCGCATCAGAGTCAACATTCCTTCCCTTGCAAGCAATGTGCGCGACTCCGGGGGCTCGGCCTTTCGCCACTCTCCCAGGACTCCACCTCGCAGTCCCGTCTCCCTCTACTTGAGCCTGGGTCCCCAGGGATTGGCTCAGAACTGGGGTTCAGAGCAGTCCGGACTGAGGCTCAGCGCCGCCGCCGGAGGCCCTGTTCCTTCCGGCTAGGGTAATCCAGCATCAGAGTCAACATTCAGTCCTCTGCGCACAATGTGCGCGCGACTCCGGGGGCCCTGCTTTTCGCTGCTCGCCTGGGATTCTGCCTCACAGCCCCGTCTCCCCCTGCCGGAGCCTGGGTCCCCAGGGTCTGGCCCATAACTTGGGGCTCAGCGCTGCCGGTTCGGGGGTTCAGCCCAGGCTGGGGGTTTTATTTCCTTCCTGCTAGGGAAAGCCGGGCAGCACCCAGCCCTCTTCTCCTCTCTGGCTTCGACCTCTCCGCGCGTGCGTGGGAGCGCGCAGCATGTCTCCGTACCTTAAGCTTTTTTTCAGCTCCTCTGATTTTCCTTCTGGTTTTCTCTTTCCTTCTTGTAGAATTTTCAGTCAGTCAACTACCTGTAGCTCTGGGCAATATCCACTCTACATTTTAGTTGTATTCCATTGAAATTGTTGTGTGCTGCTGCGGTTAGGTGTCTACCGGAGCAGCCATCTTGGATTCCAAATGGTAAGAATAAATTTTAAAATCTAATAATTTTAAACCTTTTTTCTGCCCTGGGAACTGAGAAGCAAACTTGTTTACATGTAAACTTGCCCTTAGGCTATCAAAAGGCGTAGCCATTCAAATGTAAATGAACACATTGTTTAAAGATAGCTGCTGGATGGAATTGGATTACCTGTTCTGGGTGGGAAGGGCTTGTCCTCCCCTTTCTCCATTAAAATTAAGGTGTTAGCTTTACAACCTTTTTTTGGCAAGAGACCTTAAACTTTCAGAACTTTAAATTTTTCAGGTAGTAAATCAATTACTTAGCATTTTCTCAAATCAATAATACCTCCACATGCCCAAGGATACACTTCACACAAGACACTTCCAAATAGATCAACCAACCTCATCCAGACCCCACACAAGGCACTCATAGATCAACACCCCAGTGCTACAATAACTCAACACATCCAGATCTAAGCCTTCATCACTTGATTCAGCAGACCCTCAAGTTCCTCCAAAAGTTTCCAGCCATGACTTTTCTTTTTTTTTTTTTTAAATGATTTTTTAAAAGATATATTTTATTGAGTTTTTACAGAGAGGAAGAGAGAGGGATAGAAAGCTAGAAACATCTATCAGCTGCCTCTTGCATACACCCCCTACTGGGGATGAGCCCTCAACCAAGGTACATGCCCCTGACCTGAATCAGACTTGTGACTCTTCAGTCCGCAGGCCGACACTCTATCCACTGAGCCAAACTGGTTTCAGCATATATCACTTTTCATTTCTTCTTGATTCTTGCATAAGTTGTTGATTTTTTATCCATCCAATGTATAAATTCCACAACCATTACTCTGAACTCTTTTCCAGTCATGTTGCATGCTTCAATTTCATTAATTTCCTTTCTTGGTGACTCCTCATTTTCTATCCTCTGGGGATTGTGTCATCTCTTCATTCTGACTATCTCCAGAAGGTTCAAGTTTCAAGTTGCCTGGACCTAGGCTGAATGTAGTGGGAACTTTGCACCACCCGAGTTTCACTGAAGTGCTCTGGCACTAGGACGTGTGGCTGCCTTGGGTTGGTGGGAACCAGGCTTGCTCAGGTTCAGTGTTTCCAGCATGGGCTTTGGATTTGGTTGCCCAATTGCATGTGGGGAGCAGATTCAGTCTCTCAAATTCCAGTAGCAGCACTGAGGTCCCTGTGCTCTGTCTCAAGCTCAAATTCCCATAGGGGCGCTACAGCTTGGGTGAGGGGCGGGCCTATCAGTTACTATGGTGCTATCTGTGAGCCTGTGGGGAGGGGGACAGGCTCTCTTACTCAGAGAAATCTGCTGCCGGGAAGTCTGGATTCTTGTTGTCTGTTGATCTGAAACTGTGGTTGCAGTTCTCTGTCCCCAATGGCTGCAGGTTCCTGGTTTGTGTCTGAGGCCAGGATCCTAGGCTCAGGCAGCTCTGTTTCTCTGATGGCGTGGTCTCTGTGCCCGCACTTGCTGCCCAGAGTGTCCGCTTTGTGCGGTGACTCCCCCATCTAAGACTGCCCAGTTTGGCAGCCCCTTGGAGGACCTGCAGAATCTAACTGTCCCTAGCTCACACACACACCACCCACGTCCACACTCTCCTCTATGGGCTCCTCACTCTCTCACACTCTCTCCCTCCCTACCTTCCTGTCATCTTGATTCTCCCATAAAGATGTTGAATGCCTGCGAGTCTGGACTGAGAAAATGTCATGTGATGTGAAATTATATTTTTAAATATAAGGCAAGATACTTTCCAAGCTTCTTAAAAGCTTGGGAATGAGAATTCTTAAGGAGTAATCTGTGATTAAGGTTTGAACTGATTAAATTACAAGAGGGAAGAGTAGGCATTAAGGTATATTATAAAGCTTTCTTATTTAAAGATTGTGAACACATATATTCAAATATCTACCTCTGGTTATTTGGAGTTTCTTTGTTTCTGGGAGTTATCTTGATTTCTGCTCAGACGTTCTTTAATTATACTTCAAATCACAGCCAGCCATTACCTTTCTTACAGCTGAAATGCTTTCAGAACTGCTTTATATGTGTGACCAGGGTCAGTACTTCTTTCCTTAGATGCATTCAGTGATTAAGAGCAAAGCACTGAGAGGCATTTAGAAGGAAGTCAGAGAAGGAAAGGAGCGGGGCCTGCTCTGAAAGCCAAGCCTCAGCGCTGATCTCTGTAAAGCGTGAATTATATCCTTGAATCAAGAAAACACATTTCAGACTTGAAAGCTGTGAGCTTAGCTTTGAGTTTGAAATGTTTATCTACATAAAAATAGTGGTAAAGCATTGCAAGTTCTAGAACTAACATGAATCATGCTTTCTTGCTGTTTAATTTGCTTTTACTTGGTTATGCTATTTCTCCTTTGTAGTTTAAAATAAAACTATTGAAAAATGTTAGAAGTGATGTCATTTTAAAAAATGGTTCTTTTTTGGATATGAACATGGAAAATCTCTGGGAATAAACTAACACTCAGCATTGGCTAGAGTGTGAGTGAACATGCTCACAGATGATTGTGAGTCTTTCTGTAGAACCAGTTGTGAGGGCAGAGCGAGAGCTTTGAAAAGAAATCATAGATTCTTTAACCCAGAACTCTGATTTCTAGGCACATATCTCAATGAAGCAATGGAGGAAATTTAGTTTAGACGCTACTATGACACACCCATAGACATGATGCTGAAGAGACGCTCATTCCCCTCTCGCCTCGGAGCCCCACACCTCGCCGTCTGTGAAGTGTTCGAGGGCCAATAGCAGCGGTGATGGAGCTGGTGGTGACAGCAGGAAGCATTTATTACAAATTAATTAGGTGCTTGACACCCTGAGTACTCTCTGCACACTAATTAACTCATTTGCTCTAACCCTCATAACCACTTTTGCAGCCAGCGGCATTATTGCTTCCCTAGTTTACAGGTAAGGACATGAGAAGGAGGGACTTGTCTGAAGTCAATGACTGGTGACCTTGCTGGGCCTGGCTCTGGTGTCTCTGACACAGAGGAGCAGGACATGTGAAGGCTACGGCAGTCTCACTTTACTGTTTTCTTCTGGCTGATGAGGTGCTGCGCCCAGTTATGACTGACAGACGAAGACTCTCTGGACCTTCTTGCAAATTCCCAGCTGGAGAAAAGAAGGCCCAGGCTCCTCTGACTCTATAAACTGTGAATTGCTCTAAATAATAACCACCATCCTCCCATGTCTCACGTCCAAAGGAAAAAGGCATCACATTCCACTCACATGGACTCCGGTATTGGAACATTTGCAGACCTCCACTGTACTTGTGCTGGCACCAGGCCACACCTTCATCCAGGGGCCATTTGAAAGCTCTGAATTGCATCGTAAGTTCCCTCATGCCCGTGTCCGTCTTTACAAGCATGGAACCACGTGTCTCAGGTGTGTACAAAACAATTCAGGGACAGAAGTGGGTCTGAGAACTCAGAAACAACAGGATCTTGCAGTAGAGGTTTGTTTTAAATGTACCAGCAGTGGGCCGGCTGTGTGAGTCCTCTCCGGTGACTGAGAGACAGCGGCTGCTGGCCAGGACCTGCTTCAGGCCTCAGCCCAGCACCCGCTCCACTCGGGCCCTGTCTTTCATAAATTATTCTGTGTTTCTGGGTCTTTGCTCTTCCCCTGCGGCCACAGGCTGACTGCAGGGGTGGTTACTTCCCAGACTGCCATCGGGTTTTGTTTGGAATCCACTCAGTGATTCCAAGTTCCTCAGGGTCCAAACCAGGACAGAGTCCCGTTTCTTACTGTTGGATGGATCTGCTAGCTCCGCCCACTCATGTGATTTTGTCCCTCACATCGAGCTTTTGTGCTGACCAGCTCTGCCTGAGGCTGGCCCCTGCAGGCCTGTGCCCCAAGGGCTCAATGTTCAGAGGACACTTGCCCAGTGGCCCAAGCCCAGCTGGACCTAGCTGAGCCAGAGATGTTGCCAGTGGAAACAAGGCCCATTCACTGGGCCCTGAGAAGAACATTTTGGAGACTCACATAGGGGAAGTTCTGGACAAAGGACAGTCCCAGGTGCAGCTCCATCCTGCCCTAAAAGAAGTCCAGCCTGGTCTTCCTCAGGCCAAGAAATGGTGCCAGTGTCCACAACTTCTGGGCCATCAGTGCATCCAAGTCAGTCCTGCCCCCCTGGCTTAGTCTGTGCTCCCTGCTGCGCTGTGGTGGCACTGTGTCCAGGCCCTTAGTTGGAGTCTATGCATCTGCTGCTGGACCAGTAGGACCACATGGGCAATATGGAGAGAGAGAGAAGAGGGAGAGAGAGCAGGGAATGAGAGGGAGAGGGAGAAGGATAGAGAAAAAGAAATAGAGAGAGAGACAGAGATGAGGGGAGAGGAGAATGAGAGAGAACTTTTTTTGTTAAACTGGGATTATTTTACGGGAAGGACCAATCAACTTCCCAGTCTCTGGGGGGCTGGCATTGGGTCTTTCCCCTAACCCAGTGTCGGCAAATTCATTAGTCAACAGAGCCAAATATCAAGAGTACAATGATTGAAATTTCTTTTGAGAGCCAAATTTTTTAAAGTTAAACTTCTTCTAGCATCACTTCTTCAAAATAGACTCGCCCAGGCCATGGTATTTTGTGGAAGAGCCACACTCAACGGTCCAAAGAGTGGCTCGCGAGCTGCAGTTTGCTGACCATGGCCCTAACCAATCTATTTTCTAGGTCTTCTGGGGATGGGGTTCTGTACCCCTTATTGAACCCAATTCTTTTCCCATACTAGGCTCCGCCCCCTATGGGCGTAGTCTTCCTACTGCACAGACTTAGTAGGAGCGCCTCCCCCTGGTTCCTTGGCTTCCCCTGCACCAGCCAGCAGAGGGCATCCTTGCATTGCTCCAACCTTCCCCCAGCAGCGCATGAAAGGGCGAGTGGCTCCCTGGGGAGTGTGCGCAGCTGTAGCTGCCTGGTGGATTAGCTTCTCAATGTCTGGCTCCTTCGTTCCCCCTCTCCCATTGCATCCAGCTGCTTAGGTTCTGTAAGAACCTGCCCGAGTCATCTTCTTAGAAAAGCAGCAGCATGTAGCCAGGCGGCTAGGGAATTTCCCCAGAGCAGACAGGATGCAGCTGGGAAGAAGGTATGAGCTATGCATATGGCCGTCCGCAATGTCTTAGGAAGATTCCTCTGGGCAAAAGGAGGTGGGACTGCTAGAAAGGCCTCAACCCAATATTTTAAATGTCCCAATGGGAGACAGCAAGACCTAGGCGAGACCTAGGGGACCTATTAGGAAACAGGTGACCAAATAGTCCTCAGCCAATGAGGAGCCAAAGGAGGGACTGAACATAGGTGGTGTTCCTGCCCTGTGTGTGATCCTGTACAATGGGCGCCTGCTCTGAGATTGTTATTCAGTCTCAAGTCGCCATGCTTCTGTTTCCCAGTCCACCCTTCCTCACAGAGCCCAGGTGGTCCAGGTGGTCCAGGTTCGCTCTCCTTGCCACCTGCGGTGGCCTCAGTGGAGGTGCCAGGCATGGTCCAGGGAGGTGTGGCTTGTGTGAGGGCAGGTAAGGAAAGGGGTCTTAGGACAGACCCTGAACCAAGGACTACAGTGGCATAACTTCAGAAAAAGTTCGCGGAGGAGCTCGCTCAGCACAGAGCCAGGGAGGTCAGTGGGGGACATAGAGGGCCCTGCCTCCTGGCTGAGCCCCCAGGATTTAAGCTCTCACCGGGGCCTAGCGCAGCCTCTCCAGGAGAATGTTAAAGCAGTCCTCCTGGGATTTCCTCAGCTGCCCAGTGACTCCTTGGCATCCCACAGGGATGTGTTTAAAAACACTCTTCTTTAAATTTAGTGTTTTTAATTCATTGGAGTGACATCGCTACTGAATTATACAGGTTTCAGTGTCCATTTTGTAAATATCATCTGTATGTCTGTGTGTTCACCACCCACGCAAAAGGATTGCTCTCTGCAATTTAGTGTTTTTAATTCATTGGAGTGACATCGCTACTGAATTATACAGGTTTCAGTGTCCATTTTGTAAATATCATCTGTATGTCTGTGTGTTCACCACCCACGCGAAAGGATTGCTCTCTGCTCCCTCCTACTCCCCAGCCTCTCCAGCCCCTTCCAGCTCTGGACAAATGGCCCAGCTCACAGCCACTTGGTAAAGCCAATGAGCTCTCCAAGCACTCTGTAAGCCGCTGAACTTCTGCTTAGAATTTCCTTGGCTCTTTCTGTTGGCAAGGCCTGGGAACACTGGGCCCAATGCAGGCAGCTGGTCCACCACCAAACCAGCTCTGGCCCCAGCGAAAAGTTTCTGTTTTTAATTCACTCTTCTCATCCACAGACGAGGAGGACCGGCTGGGCTCTGGGGGTGGAACTCCACCTATCTCTGGGATCTGCCCGGGGAGAGGGGTGGAGGGAGAGAGGGTAGAGGGACACTCCCTATGGGCTGGGCTTTTACAAAGGTTGGCCTAGGACTTCTCTCTCCCAGCTGCTTAACCTCCACATTGTCTCTCTGGCAGGACCGCTCCACCCCCAAAACGACAGTCATCTCTGGTTACCCTTAGAGTCTTCTCGGGGCAAAATGGTCCCATCGGGAAGGCCAGTGCGGCCGTGCTATGGGGATGAAAAGTTCCTCTATGCTCATCTGGGGTGTTTCACAGGCTTGGACTGTGTCTTTGACTTTGCCCACACCTCTATCAACAAGCTCTTCATTCAACCCTGTTTTCTTTTTTTAAATCCCATTTTTAAAATTAATTTATTTATTTTATTGAATGTATTGGGGTGACACTAATTAATAAAAGCATATAGGTTTCAGGTGTACAATTCTAAGTGCCTGCATCTTCGGCCTGGCCCAGGACAGTCCATGTGGGAATCTTGCTGTTCTGTGAGTGGTGCCCGCAGAGGCCACTGCCACCTGACCTTCCTCAGGGTCTGCCGAGAGCACCGTCCTCACACCCACTGCACCGTAGCCAAACCCTCGCCGTGGGCTCCCCAACCCGCCCACTCTTCCTAGCCCATCACAGCAGACAGGGCAGGGGCTCTGTCAGCAAATCTTATTTAGAAAAAGAACTGTAACTAGTTAAGCTTTTACATGGCAACCTGAACTGAATTCATGTACATTTTGGCTATCTATATATATAAAAAGCCAGCGACCAGAACGCTGAAACAACCAGAATGACTGGTCACTATGACACCCACCACAGCCAGCAAATCAGCCCAATCTAGGGGTGGGGCCAGCTAGCCAACCTCCCACAGCCCCTTCCCCCAGCTGGCCTCACCCCTGATTGGCCTCTCCCTCCCCAATCAAGGGCCAACCCACACCCCTGGCCCTTCTCCTGTAGGGGGCAGGCTGACTGGCCAACCTCCTGCAGCCCCTCCCCCCGCCCAACCCCAATGGGCCTCCACCCCCACAATTGGCCCACAGCCTCTCCTCCCAGCCAGCTCCACCCCCGATTGCCCCTCCCACATCAATCAGGGGTGGGGCTGGCCAGTCAACCTCCGATAGCCCCTCCCCAGCCACTGACCCCCAATCTCCCCCCTACCCCATTCAGGGGTGGGACCAGCCAGCCCACTGCCCACAGCCTCTCCCCCCAGTTGGCTCTGCCCTGATTGGGCCCCAATTGGGTCTGGCCAACCTCCTGCCATCTCCTCCTCTTGACAGGTGGGCCCTGATCTGCGCTGATTGGGGCTGGGCTGGCTGGACCCTACTGGTGCATGAATTTGTTGCACTGGGCCTCTAGAAAAAATATATTAAAATTTCAGGGAGGGTAGGGAGATATGGGGGAGATAAGAGATCAACCGAAGGACTTATATGCATGCATATAAGCATAACTTTGGGTCAATGTGAGAGAGACATATTGATTGGCTGTGTCCCAAGCATGCCCCAATGGGACCCAGGATCAAACTCACAATCCAGTTATGTGTCCTTGGCCAGGAATCAAACCTGAGACCTTACAGTGTGTGGGCCAATGCTCTAACCACTAAGGCACTGGTCAGGGTGAGAGTGGGCACTGTTAGCACAGCTCATGGAGTTGTCTACTTCTGTCATGTGACATGGTCTAGAACCCCTGTTCTGCAGGACTTGACCTTAGCCAGGCCTCTGTAACCACGGCTGCCCCAGGGAGCTATCTGGGGGCCACCCTCCTGGCCTTTCAAATGCTTCTCAGAGCACCTGGTCCTTGTCCTCCCTGAGCCAACTCTTCATCTTGAGGGCAGTGCCTGTGGGACCCACTCTCACTGGGCTGTGCTTCTGCCACACACGTTCACACATGAGCCCCTGGTGCAGGCTTCCCTGCTGAGCAGCCTTGTTACCCACATTTCTGGTACAAATGAGTTTCTCCAAACCCACACTCTAGAAAAGTGTATGCACAGACTCTAGAGCAGAGTCATACATTTAAATAGAATGTGCTCCCTGTATGAGCTACATATGGAGTTTAAAATTTTCTTCCGTGTTTCCCCAAAAATAAGACATCCTCCGAAAATAAGACCTAGAGCATGGAAAGATAAGACATCCCCTGAAAATAAGACCTAGCACAACTTTGGGAGAAAAAATTAATATAAGACACTGTCTTATTTTCGGAAACAGGGTAGTAGCTACATTAGAAAAGTAAAATGAAAAGGTAACAATTTTAATATTTTTTTCATTTTTTTATTAAGGTATATGTGTACATATCTTACCATTGCCCCCCCATGCCCAGTTTCTCTCTCTCTCTCTCTCTCTCTCTCTCTCTCTCTCTCTCTCTCTCTCTCTCTCTCTTTCTTCTCCCTCCCATCCATTATCTCTGAAAAGCCATGGAAGAATATCTTCCAGTTAGGAGTAGCAACAGCAGCAGCAGCAACACCATGCCCACTGCGCGCCTTTGGAGAGTCTGACAGTCATTGTCCTGTTAGAAGTTCTGAGAGGACCCAGTGTGAGGCTCTTAGCCTGCTTTCCAAACGGATCTCTCTGGAGCCTTGTTCTTCAGATAATCTAATACATCATAAAGCATTCAGTTACCTTTTGTGGGAGATGCAAAACTAGGTGATATATTAATGTTCCACAGTTCTCTACTTCTAAACCAAAGGCTAACGGGTGAAAAGGAGGGTTGAGAGCATTCATATCAACAAAATGGAAAGGGAAGAGATGTGTGGGGTGAGCTGCTCCATTTTGTGTGAACAGAACAGAGTCCCAGTGGATTTAAATATCTGAAGCAAAAACAAGTCCCATATTTCTTAGCCTCCTTGCCTTTCCCTCTTGCTTCTAACCAGCAGAGTCCTGGGAAGCTGAGGACCTACGGATTCCTGTCCGCATCATACAAGACTGCCACGTTCTTGCCACGAACTTCCTGTGGCTGTGATGCAGCATGTGGCAAGGATTCAGGAGTGGCCTCAGTCAGCAACCAGCTGGGAACTGCCAGCAGCCTTCAACCAAGGCGCTGAGCCCTACACACCCTGAGCATAGAGCCGCACTCTCCCCCCAATCCTCTTTCAGATGAGACCCTGGTTGACACCTCAGTAGCAGCTGGCTCTTTACTCTAGAAACAATCTTTCCATAATAGATGGCCTCATTTTGGGCAATAGAGTTCCACTCATAAAATGTTGGTTTATGCTCTGCTCTTAAAGGACACTGCTGCTTCATGAGTTACTTGCACATTTGAAGAAGCCTTTGCCACATTCTAGTGATAGGAATGCTCAGCAGAAGGCAAGTGGGCTGATGGTGGAGGAAGTCATTAATCTCATTAATGGAGGCAATTTCATTTAAAAACTTCAGTTTGATGATTATGTTCTGATCCATTATGTACTACTAATAATTGTAATCATAACTCAATCTAGAAGACACTCTTTTTTTTGTTAATCCTCACCTGAGGATATTTTTTCATTGATTTTTAGAGAGAATGGAAGGGATAGGGAAAGACTGAGAGAAACATCGATGTGAGAGAAACATATTGGTTGGTTGCCTCCTGCACGAGCCCTGACCATGCACAGGCCAGCGAGGAGCCTGCAACCGAGGTGGAACTTGTACTCGAGGTGTGTGCCCTTGACTGCAGGCAGACGCTCTAGCCACTGAGCCAAACCGGCCAGGGCCAGAAGACATTCTTTAATACCTAGAACCATATTGCACCAGAAAAATTTTGGGGAAATATTAATTTCAATTTGTATCCAATAACTGATCAATAAAAGATTGTGCAGCACAAAATGTCACATGAGGGCAAAACACTGGAACGGTACACATGAATTCAGAGGAACAAGGCTCCACACAAACTCCACCTCTGTGAGGACAGGACTGCTCCTGTGTCTGAGGAAGAAATGGCCAGCACAAGCTGCAGGGTGTTCAGATTCATCGGTAACACTGAGAAGCTGGGTGGCATGTCAGCCGTCACCACATGCTGGAGACCACGCCCTGTCTGGTGCGCGTCAGTTATTGCAGCTGTCGGTGTACAAGCTGGTGGGAGTGCTGAGCATTGTGAATTTAATTTTTCTTCTGGTGGAAATAGGCGTGTGTTTGAGGCTCACTAGTCCTGTGTGTGGTTTAAAATGTGCTGTTGTAAGGAACATCGCTCAGTGGCATCAGCAAAAGTGGTTGGGGAAGAACCTCCAAAACTCTCTTCTCTTTGAAAGCAGGCGGGCATGGGTGGGCACAGGCAGGTTGGGCGGTCCCCGTTCCCAGAGCTGCGGACAGCACCGATCCTACAGCGATGTGGGAACTTACAGTGAAGGAAATGGCTGCGTGTCCTGAGTGGCATTTCTCCATCTCAGCCAGCTTCACTCTCTCCCATGTGGCAGCCTGGTTCAGTGATCACAGTGGTCCAGGCCCACGAGCTCCTCTCAGGATCCCACTTCCCGAGCTGAGCTGTCAGTGTTGACCAGCGAGGGCTTGACCAGCATGAAAGCCTTCTCCCCAAGCACTTATTGAAGCCAATAACAGACAATTAACAAAATGCTTTTCATCCTCTCATCCTCACCAGAGGCTATTTTTCCCATTGGTCTTTAGAGAGAGTGGAAGGGAGTGAGGAGACAGACAAAACACAGACAGAGATCAACTGGTTGCCTCCCACACACGTCCCAATCAGGGACAGGGGTCAAACCTGCAACCCAGGTACATGCCCTTGACCGGGAAGCAAACCTGAAACCCTTTGGTATATAGGCTGATGCTCTGCCCACCAGCCAGGGCTCTTACAGACAATGTGCTAACGTGGCAGCTTCCTGAGGTTGTGGTAACAGCTGGGCGCATAGTGGGCTGATGACAAGAAGAGTAAAAGGAGAAGCTGGGCCATGAGGTTCCTGGGCTTTGTATGCCCCCTCATCCCAGGGATCTAGAAAGGCAGACGATGTCCAGGGCTGAGTGGGTGCTCAGAAAAGGCAGGAAATGACTCAATACTCTCCCCTCTGGCTGATCTCGACGCAAGTGGTAAGTGAGCAAGCAGGAGTGAGGCCCAGGCCGAGGTGGGCAGGGCTTGGGATAGTGGGTGCTGGGCCCCTCCAGCAAAGCTGGAGCCACATTGGGCCACCCTCACCTGACCACTGCGACCTGTGGGCTTCAGTGACAGCAGATATTTAAAAAAATATATATTTTTTATTGATTTTTTTTTACAGAGAGGAAGGGAGAGAAATAGAGAGTTAGAAACATCAATGAGAGTCATCAACCAGCTGCCTCTTGCACGCCCCCTACTGGGGATGTGCCCGCAACCAAGGTACATGCCCTTGACTGGAATCGAACCCAGGACTCTTTAGTCCATAGGCTGATGCTCTATCCACTGAGCTAAACCAGTTTTGGCAGCAGATATTTTTTTCATTGCAGAGTTCACATAATTGGCTTAGAAAAGTCACTACGAACACTGCTTCTGTGAGGAAACTATAACAGCAGAACCCTGGGAGGTTGAGAATCTGACCTGCAGGGCAGTCATTTTATATTATTTAAAACTAGAGGCCCAGTGCATGGATTCATGCGCATTGAAAGGAAATTAATTAGAGGAAATATTTTAATATAACTATTTGCCCTTTCTCTATAAAAGAAGTGTCAACCAAATTCATGATCAACAATGACAGATGGAAACACACACATGCCATTGATGCCAGATAGATATCCTGTTTCCCCAAAACTAAGAGTGTCTTATATTAATTTTTTTTCCTAAAGTTGCGCTAGGTCTTATTTTCAGGGTATGTCTTATCTTTCTTTCTTTCTTTCTTTCTTTTTTTTAAAATATATTATATTGATTTTTTTGTCCCCCCTCCCATATATACCCTCCCTCCCCAGAGTTTTATGTCCATTGGTTGTACTTATATGCATGTATACAAGTTCTTCGGTTGATCTCTTATTTCCCCCAGATCTCCCTCCTCTCCCCACTGAAATTTGACAGTCTGCTTGTTGCTTTACTGTCTCTATATCTATCTTTTGATTCATCAGTTTATAATGTTCTTTATTATCCATAAATGAGTGAGGTCATGTGGTGTTTCTCTTTCATTGATTGGCTTATTTCACTCAGCATGATGTTCTCCAATTCCATCCAGGTTGCTGCAAATGATGAGAATTCCTTCTTTTTTATGGCAGCATAGTATTCCATTGTGTAGAAGTACCATAGTTTTTGGATCCAATCATCTGCTGACGGGCACCTAGGCTGTTTCCAAATTCTGGCTATTGCAGATTGTGCTGCTATGAACATAGGGGTGCATATATCCTTTCTGATTGGTGTTTCTAGTTTCTTGGGATATATTCCTATGAGGGGATTACTGAGTCAAATGGGAGTTCCTTTTTCAGTTTTTTGAGGAAACTCCACACTGTTTTCCACAGTGGTTGCACCAGTCTGCATTCCCACCATCAGTGCACGAGGGTTCCTTTTTCTCCACACCTCGCCAACACTTGTTTGTTGATTTGTTGTTGTTGGCCATTCTGGCAGGTGTGAGATGGTACTGCATTGTTGTTTTGATTTGCATCTCTCAGACAATTAGTGACTTTGAGCATGTTTTCATGTGCCTCTTGGCCTTCCTCTGTCTTCTTTTGAAAATATTCTATTTAGGTCCATTGCCCATTTTTTAATTGGATCATTCATCTTCCTTTTATTTAGTTGTATAAGCTGTCTGTAGATGTTGGAGATTAAACCTTTATCAGTGATAATATTTGCAATATGTTCTCCCACACCGTGGGCTTTCTTGTTGTTTTGTTGATGGTTTCTTTTGCTGTAAAAGAGCTTTTTATTTTGATGTAGTCCCATTTGTTTATTTTCTCTTTAGCTTCCATTGCCCTAGGGGCAGTATCAGTGAAGAAGTTCTTTTTGCATGTCTGAGATTTTGCTTCCTGTGGATGCCTCTAGTATTTTTATGGTTTCCCGTCTGATGTTTAAGTCCTGTATCCATTTTGAGTTTATTTTTGTGTATGGTGTAAGTTGGTGATCTAGTTCCATTCTTTTGCATGTGTCTGTCCAATTTTCCCAACACCATTTATTGAAGAGACTGTCTTGACTCCATTGCATATTCGTGTCTCCTCTGTCAAATATTAATTGAGCATAGTGATTTGGGTTGATATTTGGGTTCTCGATTCTATTCCATTGATCTATATGTCTGTTCTTGTGCCAGTACCAGGCTGTTTTGAGAACAGTGGTTTTGTAATACAGTTTGAAGTCTGGTTTTGAGATCCCTCCTACTTTACTCTTCTTTCTCAGGATTGCTGTGGCTATTCGGGGTCTTTTATTTGGAAAATGAACTTTTGAAGAGTTCTTTCTAGGTCAGTGAAATATGCCGTTGGTATTTTAATGGAGAGTGCATTGAATCTATAGATTGCTTTAGGAAGTATGGACATTTTGATGATGTTGATTCTACCAATCCATGTACATGGTATGTTCTTCCATCTCTTTACATCTTCCTCTATCTCTTTTTTCAGTGTAGTGTAGTTTTCCGCATATAGGTCCTTTACTTCCTTAGTTAAGTTTATTCCTAGGTATCTTAATTTTTTTGGTGCGATGGTAAATGGAATTGCTTTTTTAGTCTCTGTTTCTGTAGTTTCACTGTTGGTGTATAGAAATGCCATGGATTTCTTGGCCTTATTTTTGTATCCTGCTACATTGCCAAATTCATTTATTAAGTCAATTAGTTTTTTAATGGAGTCTTTTGGTTTTTTTTATGTACAATATCATGTCATCTGCAAATAAGGATAACTTTACTTCTTCTTTTCCTATTTGGATGCCTTTTATTTCCTCCTCTTGTCTAATTGCAATGGCTAGTACTTCCAGTACTATGTCAAACAGGAGTGGTGAGAGTGGGCATCCCTGTCTTGTTCCTGATCTTAGAGGGAATGGTTTTAGTTTTTGCCCATTGAGTATGATGTTGGCTGTGGGTTTATCATATATAGCTTTTTTAATGTTGAGGTATGATCCTTGTACTCCCACCTTGTTAAGAGTTTTTATCAGGAAAGGGTGTTGGATTTTATCAAATGCTTTTTCTGCATCAATTGATATGACTATATGATTTTTATCTTTCAATTTGTTTATGTGATGTATCACATTTATTGATTTGCGGATATTGTACCATCTTTGCATTCCCAGAATAAATCCTACTTGGTCATGGTGTATGATCTTTGTGATGTTCTTCTGGAGTCGATTTGCTAGAATTTTGTTGAGGATTTTGGCATCTATGTTCATGAGGGATATTGGCCTGTAATTCTCTTTCATTGAGTTTTCTTTATCTGATTTTGGTATTATGGTGGTGCTGGCTTCATAGAAGGAGTTCGGTAGTGTTCCTTCCTCTTGGATTTTTTTGGAATAGTCTAAGGAGGATAGGTTTTAGTTCTTCCTTGAATGTTTGGTAAAACTCTCCTGTGAAGCCATCTGGCCCTGGGCTTTTGTTTGCTGGCGGCTTTTTGATGACTGTTTCAATTTCTTCCCAAGTCACTGGTCTATTGAGCTTTTTAGATTCTTCCTGATCGAGTTTTGGAAGTTTGTATTTTTCTAGGAATATGTCCATTTCTTCCAGGTTGTTCAGTTTGTTGGAATAGAGTTGTTCGTAGTATTTTGTAACAATCCTTTGTATTTTGGCAGGGTCTGTTGTTATTTCACCTCTTTCATTTCTGATTTTGTTTATTTGAGTCCTCTCTCTTTGTTTCTTGGTTAGCCTGGCTAGAGGTTCATCTATCTTGTTTATCCTTTCAAAGAACCAGCTCTTGGTTTTGTTGATCTTATGTATTGTTTCTTTGGTCTCTATGTCATTTATCTCTGCTCTGATTTTTGTTATTTCCTTCCTTCTGCTTACACTGGGATTTTCTTGCTGCTCTTTTTCTAACTCTTTGAGTTGTAGAGTTAAATCATTTGTTACCATTTTTTCTAGTTTTTTGCAATAGGCTTGTAAGGATATGAATTTCCCTCTCAAAACTGCTTTTGCTGTGTCCCATAGATTTTGGATTGTTGTGTTTTCATTGTCATTTGTTTCCAGGATGTTTTTAATTTCTTCCTTGATGTCTCTGATAACCCAGTCCTTGTTTAATAGCATGCTGTTTAGTCTGCATGTGTTTGATTTCTTTGGATTATTTTTATTGTAGTTAATTTCCAGTTTTATGCCACTATGATCTGAGAAGATGCTTGTTATGATTTCTATCTTCTTGAATTTGAAGAGACTTTGCCTATGTCCCAACATGTGGTCTATCTTTGAAAATGTCCCATGTGCACTTGAGAAGAATGTATATTCTGTGGCTTTGGGGTGGAATGTTCTGAAGATGTAGATTAATTCCATCTGTTCTAGTGAGTCATTTAGGATTGATATTTCATTGCTTATTTTTTGTTTAGATGATTTGTCCAAATGTGACAGGGGTATATTAAAATCTACTACTATGATTTTATTGCTTGTATTGCTATTAATCTCTCCCTTAATGTCCTCCAGCAGTTTTTTTTTTATATATTGGGGTGCTCCCATATTGGGTGCATATATATTTATGAGGGTTATTTCTTCTTGTTGGATTGCTCCCTTTAGTATTATGAAGTGGTCTTCATTATCTCTTGTTATGTCCTTCACTCTGAGATAGGGGTGTCGAACTCAATCAGAGAAGGGGCCAAAATCTAAAATCCAGCCTAAATCGCGGGCCGAATGGTTTACTGAACAGTCATAAACTGACAATGTCATAAACTGACAGCGGAGTGCAGTGATGACAGCGCGGTGCGGGCCACATTGCAAGGCGTGACGGGCTGGATTTGGCCCGCTGGCCTTGTGTTTGACACATGTGCTCTGAGATCTAATTTGTCAGATATAAGTATTGCTACTCCAGCTTTTTTTTTTCATTTCCATTCGCCTGAAAAACCTTTTTCCATCCCTTCACCCTCAGTCTGTGTGCGTCTTTTTTTCTGAAGTGGGTTTCTTGTAGACAACAGATACATGGTTCTTCTTTTCTTATCCAATCTGTTATACTATGTCTTTTGATTGGAGCATTTAATCCATTTACATTTAAAGTTATTAATGATAGTTACTTATTCGACACTATTTTTATTCTATACCCCTGTGTTCCTTCTTCGATTTCTATTTCTTTATTTTTACAGTAGACCCTTTAGTATTTCTTGCATTGCTGGTTTGGTGGAGATAAATTCCTTTATTCTCTTTTTGTCTGTGAAGCTCCTGATATCCCCTTCAATTTCTATTGATAGCCTTACTGGGTACAGTATTCTTGGATTCAGACCCTTTCTTTGCATGACTTTGTATATTTCATCCCATTCCCTTCTGGCCTGATGAGTTTCTCTGGAGAAATCAGTTACTATTCTGATCGGGTTCCTTTATATGTAACTTTCTGTATCTCTCTGGCAGCTTTTAAGATTCTTACTTTATCATTGGTGTTTGCCAGTTTAATTATAATGTGCCTTGGCATCTGTCTTCTGGGATTCATTTTGCTTGGGACTCTGGCGGTTTCTCTTCTCTATCTCAGGAAAGTTTTCTGCCATTATTTCTTTAAATATGTTTTCCATGTCTACCTCAGTTTCCTTTCCTTCTGGAACCCCTATTATTTGAATATTGTTTTGTTTTGTATTGTCCCAAAGTTCCCTTAGACTCTCTTCCCTCTTTTTGATTTTTTTCCCCCCAGAAGCCGCTCTAATTGGATATTCTTTTCCATCTTGTCTTCTAGCTCACTGATGCGGTCCTCTGCTTCTTCTAGTCTACTCTTGATGCTTTCTATTGAGTTCTTTACAGTAGTGATGTCATTTCTCATTTCCTCTTGGTTCTTACTCATATTGTCAAATTTGTCTTCCATTCATTTTAGCCATCTTATTATTATTACTCTGAATTCTTGCTCTGGTAGGTTGCTTGCCTCTAACTCATTTACTTCCTTTTCTGGTGATGCCTGCTCTTCTTTCATATGCGGGCTGTTTCTTTGTCTCCCCATGATCTCTCTTTTTAAGATGGCTTTATGCGGGGTTTTCCTGCCGTGGGCAGACCCAGGCAGTTTTGGCTAAGGGCCCGGACTCCAGGCGTTGCCACTCAGAGCTCCCCCCCGTGGAGACACAGCTGGACCAGTCCAACTTCTTCCTAGAGACCGGACCCGGGCAGTCAGAGTGGGCCCAGAGTTGAGGGTGGGTACGGAGGGCGCTGTGTGCCCATGGGATGAAGATGACCAAGGAGAGCCAGATGTCTGTCAGATTTCCACTAGAGTGTGGAGCTGTTCCTCATTCACTCATTCATTTATTCAATCATCTATCTGAATCCTCTGGCAGGGTATTTTTCCATTTATTCTCAGTGCTTATGGAAGAGGCCCCAGAGAGGCAGAGAGAAACATGGATGTGAGGGAGACACTTGGATTGGTTGCCTCCCGCAGGCGCCCTGTGGGGGCAGGGAGGGATCCAGCCTGCAAGGGCGGTAAGTGCCCTTGACCCCAATTGAAGCCTCAACTCTTCCCTCCACAGGCCTGCACTCTGTCCACTGAGCCAAACCCGCTGGAGCCCGTTCCCCCTGTCAGTGTGTCAGACTCATCCCTGTTGCTCCCCACCACACCCCCCAGTCCCCAGGAGCGCCGGGGGCTTCCAGCTGTGTGGGAGAATGGGGCACACGCGAGCCTGCGATGGCGGGGTGCTGCGGCGTGGAAGGCGGGAGCGAGCGAGCGAATGAGCGAGCGCCCTTTTCCTAACTTTGGAGGGCGGACGGGCGGTGTGTGTGTGTGTGTGTGTGTTTGTGTGTGTACACACGTGTTTCTGTGCGCTAGCGCATGCGCGCGCCTAGTCCCGGGGCTGGGGGCTGAGTTCCGAAGGGAGGTTCCCCCGACCCAGCCACGCAGGCCGCCGAAGGGAGGCTGGGGCTGGCTGCAAAAGTGCGGCTGCTCCCCTGAGCCAAAGCAAAAGCCACAGCAAAAGCCTACAGCACCCGGTATTCCCAGGCAGTCTCCCATCCAAGTACTGACCAGGCCCGACCCAGCTTAGCTTCCGAGATCAGGCGCGTTCAGGGTGGTATGGCCGTGGACGTGGGAGCTGGCCTCCGGGAGCCTCAAGAGCTCCCTCAGCGCCCTCAGCGCCCTCCACCCTCCGCCCTGCCCGCCCTCTCGCAGGGACCACATCTCTCCCTGCTGAGCCCTCAGCTGCTGCCTACCTGCCCGCCTCCCTTCTGCCCTTCAGGGAGAGGCGAGGTGGCAGAGGGCAGCGCCCACCCAGCGCCCTCCGCCGGTGGGGGTGCGATGTGCCTGGAAGCCGGCAGGGGGTGCCCTCCCCAACCCGGCTCCCCTAGGAATTCCTCCTCCTTTTCACATCCCCAGGGCAGCCTCTGCTTGTGGGGAAGCCAATCAGTGGGGAAAGGCTTAGTGGTGGCCAAAACATGGGCACGTGCCAAGGCAGGGGCCAAGGCCGGTGCCGGTGGAGGCTGCCCACCGCGGAGGCCCAGGGTGAGCATCCAGATGTTGGTGGTGGACACAGAGTCTGCTGAGGCCACTTCTTTCTCACTGGACCATAGAGTTCATAGGTAAATCTCTTAGACCACAGCTCCACTTGCTTTGTATTTTATGCTCTCTGGCTTTATTGTACAGACTAGAGGCCTGATGCACAAAGTTCATACAAGCCCAGGCCTTCGCAGCCCTGGATGCCTTGGCTGCTGCCTCACATCTCCTGCTGCCTTGGCTGCCACCCCAGCCCCTGCCCACCGGTCATTCTGGAAGGTTGTTCTGGAAGGCCATTCTGCTGTCCAGTCTAATTATCACAGGAGGTCTTTATTCTGTAGGACATGTATTTTGTTTGTTGAAGTGTCTTGGTGAGTCACTGTTGGGTGCAAGCCCCTCAGCCAGGGACTGAACCTCCTGGGTGCAGGGAATTGGAAAAACAAACGGGTAACCGCAGGCAAGTGGGACATGATTTATTATGTATAAAGCAGCTAACAGCTGTTCAGTGGCAACTTATAAAAGAGGCCTCATGCCTATTAGTGATGCTCCTGCTACATTAACGTAAAGAGGTTACCTAAGGATGTGCTTGTACAGTGTGTGTAGTGCTATTGCTGAGTCATTGCCTGGGACATGCATAGGGCAAAGGAGGCCTCTCACCTAGTAATACTGCTGTGTCCTCACCTGCACACACGTGCATGGCGAAGAGGCCACAGCCACCCTGTTTTGGTCAGATGTGCTGAAACAGTTAAGAAACAAGACCCCTCAGAGTTAAACATCTTAGACTTAGGGAATCTTCAGGCGAAGGGGAGTTCTGCCTGGTCTAAACTCCTTCTCCATCTCCTCAAAAATCTCTGCTCCCCATATGTATACAAATCTTGGACCAGGATCTTCTGCCTTGGAAAATGGGTGAACGTTTGGATTATTTGGAATTGTAGTGGCGACTCTGGGGAAACATATCTATTTATGTGTATTTTTGGGGCCCATGCGATATTTTTGAGTTCTGTTTAATGGGCTAAAAGAAAACTAAATGCTCATGTAAATTATTTCTAAAACTCTCAGAAACATAGAAACTAACCCAAATGTTTCTCAGATTCACATAATCTGGGATAATCTTTGATAATGAAAAACTAATTTAAGCATGTTTGTTTAATAAAAATAGGCATGTCTTCAGAATCGTTAGTGTTAGTGGTAATACAAACATATTTTTTTTTCTACTGGGTTTATTCATCAAATAAGCTCATGCTAACTCCATATTACAAAATTTGTCGATAAGAAAAATAATTTAAGATGATGGTTAGCAGTTTGGCATCCATTTAAGCATATTTGTTAAACACAAAAGTAATTAAATAAATATAACTAAGATAAAAGTTTACACTAAGTTAAACTAAATGATGCATATTTATTAACTATCTAGGTCATTTCCAAATAATATAATATAGTGAGATATTGATTGCTGGACATCAGTTTAAATTTAGGTACTTTTGGCTTCCTAATTTTTTACAGGAAAAAAGATACTTGGGTCTATTAATAAATGACTTTTGCCATATTTAAAAATTGTATTATAAAAGGCACATATCTAAAATGTATGTTTTTATCATTATGTATTTATAATAATACAAGGTAATTTTGCAGATATTAGATTGACTGAGTAAAATGTTGAGAGAATACAGAGAAATGCTCAAATACTTTTGGTGAAAATAGAAATTGGCACAAAGTTATGCTGGGTAACTATGACTTTCAAATTTTAAGAGGCAAACACTTTTTTAAAATAAAAATTTATATGCAGTAATACACCTAAATATACTGGAGCACAGTGGTGGAGGAAATTGAAATTTATTGAATCAGAAAAGCAGTGAAAATGAAAAAATATGAGCTGTTTATTAGAAAATAACAACAAATAAACAAGAAATAGACATAAAAAGAAAAAGTTGAAAATGATGCTTATAACAAAATTAATGTTAAAATCAATGAGCATATATTGTTTGTGGAAGCAGATTCATTGTACTTATATTTGTAAATTTGTTGTTTTGGTTTTATTCAGAATGACCATGGAATGCTGTTTTACTGACAATATTCCTAGGATAGGTAGTACACATAAAGTTTTAACATAAATATTGAAAATTCAGTTGTGGAAAATGTCAGTCACTTTAGAAGCTGAAGTTCAGAAGTGCACGATTAGTACCTGACAGTATTTCTAACTTTGAGTCAGAGGAAAATTGTCTGCATTTTAGTTTATGAGGAGAGAAGTAATCCTGCAAATTTGCAACACACAAATCTCAGCAAACTCCAAATTATATATGAGTACAACGTGCAGGAAAAAGCAGTGTCTCTCCTTTGGTTCTGTTTAAAATGAATGGGGTTGCCGAAGCCGGTTTGGCTCAGTGGTAGAGCATTGGTCTGTGGACTGAAAGGTCCCTGGTTTGATCCCGGTCAAGGGCATGTACACTGGTTGCGGGCACGTCCCCGGTGGGGGGTGTGCAAGAGGCAGCTGGTCGATGATTTCTCTCATCGATGTTTCTAGCTCTCTATCCCTCTCCCTTCCTCTCTGTAAAAAATCAATAAAATATATATTTAAAAAAATGAATGGGGTTATTCGGTCTGCACAGCTGGGTATCAGGTCTGGCACTCTCAGGGGCTCACACTCCAAACTGAAACTGGCAAACTCCAGGGTGAGTCTCAATCTGAACAGCATCTTCCTGTAACCCGGATGGTCAGATGTTAGACTAATGGCTTGGCAGGAGCACTGGACACAGATGAGACGGATCCATCTGGGCTCAGCTCAGCTGTTGGCACAGGTCCAGCATCTGGAATGGAATTCCCCAGGCTGCCGGGGTCTGGGTCAGGCTGAGCAAAGGAAAGGAGAACAGGGATAACCAAGAGGAGCCACACGGTTTTCTTGGGATTATGGGTTGGGTTGGGATGTGATGGTTTGGTTCTAATAATTGTAAAGAACTCTTGTATCCAATTAATTCAGAAAGCTGTTTTTTGTTTCTGTTTTTAGTGAGAGAAGATCCCAAGTCTATAAGTGATTTTTGGTATTCTTGATGCACTTGATATGGTTTATGGAGCACATTTTGTCAGCAATCGGAGGCAGGAGAAAGGCTCTCCTAGAGGCTGAGCAGGAGCAGTAATACCAGAGCCAGTCTGGAGTCCTGAGAGTAGTGTGACCATATTTGTTCTGGGTCACCCTGGGCCAGTGGGTGAGCCGTGTACGGAAGGAGCAGGGCTGCTGAGCATCAGGCAGTGCTCCCCGATGAAATATCTGAAGGTATTTCTGGAACGGGTGTGATTTAGTTTAGTTACCTGGAGAAATATCATTGCGGGTTATTAAAACTAATCTATGAAGACGAATTCCTTGTTACTCTGAAGACCGCCAGCAATGCCAGTAACTGAGAGCCTGTTGCAAAGGCAGACTCTCAGGTCCAACCTTAGGAGACTGGGAAATGTTGGCTTCAGCTGTCTTCCGTGCCTTTCAGGAAGAGCCTGTGGAGCTCTGCATCTCAGCAATTTTTTTTTTCCACCTAAGGTGATGCCCTCCTGGTCCCCTTCCCAACACACACGCTAATTTATTTTTTCAGTTTCCAAATTGGAGAGCATGTGTTAGATGCTATCAGACAAAACATTGCTGATGTGGCCCCAACTCTACTTCACGTGGTTTAAAGTCTTTCTGGTGATTTTAGAAGATAGAAAAATAGCTAAAAATACAAGGTAACAATTCATAAGGCATTCCATGAGAAACCAAGAAACTAAGATGGGCAGAGGGATCAGTTTATGGAGACTCCATAGAGGAGATGGGTCCTAAGAATTACAAGTCAGCCAAAACCGGTTTGGCTCAGTGGATAGAGTGTCGGCCTGTGGACTGAAGGGTCCCAGGTTTGATTCTGGTCAAGGGCATGTACCTTGGTTGCTGGCACATCCCAAGTAGGGGGTGTGTAAGAGGCATCTGGTCGATGACTCTCTCTCATCAATGTTTCTAACTCTCTATCCCTCTCTCTTCCTCTCTGTAAAAAAATCAATAATATATATATATATATATATATATATATATATATATATATATATATATATATATATAAAGAATTACAAGTCAGTTGCTTTAACTTAAACATTCTTTGATTCTAAGAAGTATCGATAATAACATTGAAATTCAGTATTGTATCCTTTCTCTTTAGAATTTTTGTGCCAGGTGAACTGCTATTTGTTTCTTTACTATTTTATTCTGTTGTGTTCATGTCCTACATCATCTGTCATCTGCATTCCATGATAAATCAATTTTAAGTATATTTTGTCAGGCTATATATATTTAAAAAAATATATTTTATTGATTTTTCTTACAGAGAGGAAGGGAGAGAGATAGAGAGTTAGAAACATTGATGAGAGAGAAACATCGACCAGCTGCCTCTTGCACACCCCCTACCAGGGATGTGCCTGCAACCAATGTACATGCCCTTGACTGGAATCGAACCTGGGACCTTTCAGTCCACAGACTGACGCTCTACCGCTGAGCCAAACCGGCTTTGGCTCAGGCTATATTTTAAATATATTTTCAAAAAGCATTCTAACAACTATGTGCTATTAAAATAAATAAATAAATTACAATAATAAAGAAAGCCCACTCTAACATCATTTGCATTTCTTTTCATATATATATGTATATATATACACATATACATATATATATATATATATTTTTTTTAATTGAGTTTTTTACAGACAAGAAGAGAGAGGGATAGAGAGTTAGAAACATCGATGAGAGAGAAACATCGATCAGCTGCTTCTTGCACACCCCCTACTGGGGATGTGCCTGCAACCAAGGTACATGCCCTTGACAGGAATCGAACCTGGGACCTTTCAGTCCACAGACCGACGCTCTACCGCTGAGCCAAACCGGCTTCGGCTGCATTTCTTAATAAATAACATCAAAATGTAAGATGTAAGTACAAAATATCTTGCTTAATGTCATATGGTAATTAAGCAAGTTTAGGACATGAAAAAAAAAAAATGGATGCAATTGTTAGAGACACCTCTTCCTGGCAACAGAGGTGTTACTGGACAGCCAGCCCCCTGAGTCAGCGGGAGAGGGTTATTCCCAACCTGGGCCTTGTCTTCTCATATAAATAAGCTTATATGAGAGGCCTTGACTGCAATGTGAAAAGCCGATTTATTAAAGCAATTAAAGTGTGCACCTTTTTTGAAAAAGCAAAGCAAGCAAACCTTTGTACTACTACAGTGATCAGCAAACTCTTTAGTCAACAGTACAAGGATTGAAGTTTCTTTTGAGAGCTGAAAACCGACTTCTGCGCACAGGCCACGAAGTTTCAATCACACTGTACGCGCACGCTGGCACACTGTACGTGCACGCTGGCACGTGGTATTTTGTGGAAGAGCCACTCTCAAGGGGCCAAAGAGCCGCATGTTGCTCTAGAGCTGCCGTTTGCCGACCTCTGTACTAGTACATCTGCTTATGGAGTGCAGACAGACTCTCAGCCAATCTGAAGAGCAGGTTGGGTGGGGTCCGAGGCAATATATACTCTCCTCTCTATAAGTTTCAAAATTTCTTTGCTGAATATTTTGGGGCAGATTAATTCTCAAGGTCCCTATCTACTTCCGGTGGCCCTCCCAGAATTCACGAGAAGCCTCTGGCAATTTGATCTTGCCACGCCTTGAGACTGCTGGCTTCTCTGCTGAGGGAGTAAAACTGCCCTCTTCTCTTTCCTCTCCCCCTCCCTCTTTCATGTCCTAAACTTGCTCTATACCATGTGACATTAAGCAAGATATTTTGTACTTACATCTTACATTTTGATGTTATTTATTAAGAAATGCAAATGATGTGAGAGTGGAACTTCTTTATTATTATTATTTACTTAATTTATTCTTTCCTTAGGAAGTTTTTTTCCTTTTTATAATTTGCTCTCAAGTGTTCTTGGCTGAGCAAGATAATGGCTTGTTAGTTACAAGTTGACTGCAAATTGACCACTTTGGGGCCTTTTTTAAGCATTCCTGTCTCAGTCTCCCTATTCCTCTTGCTCTAGAATCCTGTAACACAATCAACATGTGGTCTGATTTGAGACGGGGTCAGTGTGGGAAAGTGGAATCTAAAAATCTGGATCTAACACTCATCGGGTGGGTAGGGGATAGATTCCCTAGCGATGCGGTATTTAGTAGCCCATGTCCCAGAAGGACAGTACAGACAAGTGGCCGGCCCAACCTGTTCTACTCTTGCTTCCATTGAGTGAGACATCCAGGCTTCAATCAAGGTCAATATTTACTTTAATCGCTATCTAAGGTTCATAAGCTGCTTTTCAGAATGGGCCAAATGAAGTTCATTGCCTTTTTTTGACATTTACACTTACATCATCATAATTTTCACATAATTTTTCAATATTCTCTGGAGTAGTTGATTTTCAGACTTTTCTTCAAAATTGCATAGATTTATATTACCTAATGAATTACTGAATGTATGTGTGGGTATACAAATACAAACATTTTAAACTCTACATAATTTGTTGTATAATTTTAATCCAAGTGCTATTTTCAAAAGGTTCCAGATTTTATTTTAAAAACACAAGCTGTCTTTTGAGATATTTATATACATTTTAAACTAAAAATCATAAACTGGTAGGTTGTTTTCTTTGACCTGCACAGCACTTTAATTTTTAAAATGCTTTTAAAGTTATTTGATATATTTTTAAAATAGGCATATTTCTAGAAGTGTATATGATCAGACATGCTAGGGTTTTATTGCCAGATGGCACCGGTCATCCTAAGATAAATTGTGCCTACACGCTTTCCACTGAACCCCAGACAAAGTCTACTGAGTTATTTATTTCATCACCTTGCTGGCCCTTGTAGATATCTCTTCTTGTGACTCACTCCCCACTCCAGTGATCACAAATCTTAACATGGCAGATCCATTTTGAATATTTGGTTTCTGTGAATGGTTATTGGTTTTAAAAATGACAATACCAATAGTTCTATTATGAGAAAGTGTGTGATTGCAAAACCAAAGGTGATCTGAATATTGTGTCTTAATTTGCGTGTGAGTACTGGTGAGTAATGGTACCCATGTTCTGAGGACTTTTGCTTCTCTTTCTTTTCTTTGTCTCCTTACTCCTCACTCGAGGATATGGCTATAGAGAGGAGGGAGGGATGGAAGAAGGGGGAGGGGGGGAGAGAAAGAGAGAGAATAAAATATTGATGTGATACATCATTTAGTTGCCTCCTGGAGCTCCCTGACTGGGGATTGAACCTGCAACTTAGGTATATATCCTGACCACGGATCGAACCTGCAACCTTTTGTTGTACAACACTTCAACCAGCTGAGCCAGCCAGCCAAGGCTCTTTTTCTTCTTCTTCTTTTCCCTCTTGTGTTGAATTCTTTGGCCTGACACTGGTTAATAAAATTATATAGGATTCAGGTGCACTATTCTACATCGCATCATCTGTGCACTGTATTGTGCTTCTCTCTGAATTTGTCTGCAGGATGTGTAGTTTTCAGTCTGAGCATAATGTACTTAGCTCACCAAGTTGTCTCAGAAATCTCTTTTCAGCCTACTAGTGACCGACTCTCCTTCTCTAGCCTTCTCCCTCAGAATTAACATCCACCAAGTGAGAGGGAAGCTCAGCAGCTTACAGGTGGCCTGTGATCATGAATCTTTTTACCTTTTGGTGGTCATTTCAGAAAGCATCCTGGAGAATGTATCTAGAGTCCTCAGAAAGAATGCACAACTATTGCAGGGGTGGAGGTTAGAGAGCTTAGACTGATGAAACTGGTGGTCAGATCATTAGGCAGATTGTAAATAAGGTCATGATGGCACCTGACGTTACTTATGTCCTATGTACATATTCAGGACGAAGGTCACTTTAAACGAGTGCACGACATACAATATTGCAAAAATTAAAGCTAGAAATTTTAAAAATCTTATGGCTGTTTAAAATGAAGTCCAGAGTAATGCTTCAAAATCGTGCCATAATGACCTGTATGCGCCAAAAATCAGGCTTCCACATTCTCACAGGCAGTCACAATGGGAGAAACCTGTACAGACAGGAAGTCCACAGTGTCTGTAAGATATAAATAAAGTGATTGCTCAAAAAAATATTTTCTTTCCTTTAAGTATTTTTCATTAATTTCAGCGAGGAAGGGAGAAGGAGAGATAGAAATATCAATGATGAGAGAGAATCATTGACCGGCTGCCTCTGCAAGGCCCCCACTGGGGATCAAGCCCACAAACCGGCCATGTGCCCCGATTGGGGATCAAACTGTGACCTTCTGGTTCATAGGGTGATGCTCAGCCACGGAGACACTGTGGCCAGGCTCAAAATATTCTTAATTAGTTGTTGCAACGGGAGGGAATTTATCTTAGCAGTCTACATAAACAAAATGTGTGGCAAGTAAGGAAATCAAATAGGAGATATGGGGGATGGCGCCTGCAGGCAGCAGCGGGAGAGGAGTGATGGTCACCAGCAAGGGAAGGGCACCCTGGTTGTCACCTCCTGCCCCCAGCAAGTCCCAGAGAAGAGCGGACATCTGGCGCCTCCTCCCCTCTTATCCCATCCAGTGCCATGTCTTGTGCAGGTGGAGTTAGCTGACTGCCTTCCCATGCACCCTCCCTGTTGGCATTGCCAAGGCCAAAGGGCAAGCATAGAGGTTTCCCCACATGCTGGCTCCACTTCCGGGCAAGCCCAGGATTTGGGTTTTTCTGTAAACTTGGAGAGGGGGCCAATAAGAAGGGGAACCTTAAAAAAGAGATAGATTCCCAACACCCCCCCAAAAAAACCCCCCAAAACAACAACACACGTATTTAAGTACTAATATAATGAGAACACTTATTATCTCTCTCTCAAAAATAATGAGAACATTTATTTTTATTATCATTTTTATGATTTTTAGAGAGAGGAAAGGAGAGGGAAAGAGAAATATTGATGTGAAAGCATAACATCGATTGGCTACCTCCTGCATGCCCCTCCTGGGGACCAAGCCCACAACCTGGGCATGTGTCCTGACCTGGAATCGAATAGGCAGCTTTTCAGTAGTTGGGATAATGTCAAACCATCTGAGCCACACTGGGAAAGGCTATTATTCTGGCCTCCAGTCTGAGCTGGTGCCATAACATCAAAGTTAAGTTAATGTAAGTAATGCTGGAGAGAACACCCGTCTTACCCTTGTGCTGTTCTGAAAAAGTAAAAGGTAAAATGTTTTTAAGACATTCCCTTTAAAGGCAGTTTCTCTTTACTGAACCTTGAATGAGATGTGATGACTAACTGGAGTTCGTGAATGCTGGAGGCCGGCAAGGCTTGTGCTGAATAGAAGACCATGCCCACGCAGAGGTAAAAAGAATAGGGTTCGTTTTCCCCTTAAGTAATATGCTAGTATCTGCTTAAATGCTCACATGTATTTATGATAAAAGTTATAAAATTCTATGTCATCTAACACATGGACAGTGCTTTCAATCTGGACAAAAATCACTGAGGTGGTTCTAGCCAGCCATCTACCTCAGTTAAGCTCCCAAAGAGGCCTATCAAACTTCCAATCCTAACAGAGAAATTGTATGCAAAGTCCACTCCATGATAAGAGCACCATCAACTTTAAATTAATACTAATACTTAATATTAGGAGAAACCTATTAGAAATAATTTAATTTTAGAATAGTTTTTGGTGTTCTTTCTTTATGAAGTAATTATCTGGTAGAACTGTCAATTTTGCTTAAGAAAATAACACCCTATTATCTCCTAATAGATAAATGTTTATATTCTTTTCTTTTGACAATGGGGTGGACAATTTATACCCATATGATACCCAATTTATACGCATAAAATGGTCTATTAAATTATGGAGAGACAAGATAAAATATATGCAAATACATCAATGAGATTTAGAAGCATTGAAAGCCACTCAAAATCCTATTTACAAGCTCATTTAATGTAAATATAGATACTACTTCCTATAAAAAAGGAATAGATAAACACTGTACCCTGCTGAAAAGTGCTTATTAGACATTAGGATTTAGTATAATAACTATTTGGTTCCTTTGAAGGGAGTAAAAATCTTAGCGGAACTTATTTTTTATTTAAAGTGTTGCTGGTTTAGTCAGGTTTCTCAATTCAGAGTTCATAGACCTAATGATCTTGAATGCTTTTTGACTCAGTCTAACTCATCTTTATCAAGTTTCCAGATTCAGACTTCTGTGATGGGTGTTTAATAAGATGAGCAAGTTATTATCTTAAGAGCATTTTCCTTCTTAGCCAACAAAATAAATCCATCGAGCTCGGTGGCTCAGGAAAGCCCTTCAGCAGTCAGACAACCTGGTTTTCACCTCTGACCTCTCTCATTTAGCTGATTGACTTTGGCAAATTAGTTTATGTCTTTTTTGTTTCAATGTCCTTATCAGAAAGAAAAATGGGAATAAAACAGCAACAACAATAGTAAGACTCTTCTCATAAGACTGTCAGGAGATGGAAATGAAATAATTCCAGTAAAACCCTTAGTAAATATTCAACTCCTGATTATTATTACTGTTATTGTTATTACTGACATTTTTGCAGTAAAAAAATCAATATAATATATTAAAAAAATAAATAAAAAAGAGTGGGGATCCCAGCATAATTCACTCTTTGCACATTGCCTTCCCCAAGGGGGTCAGCCGGGTGGGGCCCCAGCTCTCTCTGTCTGCGGGGAGGCAGCCCCGCCTTACCCTGGGACCCAGGACCTGCCTGATGACAGGCGCTGCCCCAGGGGCTTCTGGGAAAAGCGGCTGTTTGGGGGAGTATAGCAATGACCATAAGGCTTAGCCCTGAGTTGAATTTGTCCTTAGGTCCATCCGTCCGCTCTTTTCCTGTGGGAAGGTGTTGGCATCATACACCCCCCTTTGCTCGGATGGTGGCCAGGACAGCCCGGCAGGTGGTCGCTCTGACCTCAGCGGGTAAGTGCGCTCCCTGGGCCTCTAAGACAGTGTTTTTCAACCTTTTTTGGGCAAAGGCACACTTGTTTCATGAAAAAAATCACAAGGCACACCACCATTAGAAAATGTTAAAAAATTTAACTCTGTGCCTACATTGACTATATATAAAGTAATTCTCTTGAATAGGAATCAAATAAACACAAAGAAAGTATTTTATAATTACTTTATTATGAAATATTAAGTAAACAAAATAGTGAAAAATTATAAAATTCTTGTCTTGTCTGCACCTACGGCACACCAGGCAACATCTCGCGGCACACTAGTGTGCCGCGGAACAGCGGTTGAAAAACGCTGCTCTAAGACAAGCCAGGCCGCGGCCTCCTGCAGGCTGCGTGCTAACTGTGTTTCCATGTTTAGTTTTGTTACAAGAAATCGATGCCTGCCGAAACCGGTTTGGCTCAGTGGTAGAGCGTGGGTCTGCGGACTGAAAGGTCCCAGGTTCGATTCCGGTCAAGGGCATGTACCTGGGTTGTGGGCACATCCCCAGTAGGGGGTGTGCAAGAGGCAGCTGGTCGATGTCTCTCTCTCATCGACGTTTCTAGCTCTCTATCTCTCTCCCTTCCTCTCTGTGAGAAATCAATAAAATATATATTAAAAAAAAAGATAAGAAATCGATGCCTGTGCTATCATTTACCAGGAGTTAAACAGCATAGAACTAAAACCTTCTCTTCCCATTTTCCCTCTGCATGTGGTTGTGGTATTTTAGGACATAAAGTGTTCGGAGAACATTTTCCTGATCGTGTCAAGAGGAACGTGAATGCTCCTCTGTCCTGTTTCCTTTCTCCCAAGTCTACTGTCTGTTCCCCGAGCTGAACTGTTTGCTGTGTGTTCCCGCCCGTTTGCAGATCTGAAGGCATTTCCAGTTCCCACTCTCCTTGGCTCTTCTGACGGATGCGCAGGTGGTTCTGAGCATGTTTTCATCCCTCATGTTGGAACCATCCCAGCAAGAATCAGACTCCCCGCCAGGGTCCTAACTCCCAGGTCCCTTGTCAAGCAATATTTAAAGATCGGACTTTGTATAAAGTAGCTTCCAAGTTTTATAATGCATCATTTTACATCTTTCATAATTAAAAGCACAATGAGGTGGGGGGGGGGAAGAATATATATTTTTTTAATTTTATAAATTTGTTAGTTTAATCATATTGAATATCATTTTATAATCTAGAGATTGGTCAAATATTGCTATATTTGGGTAGAAGTCCTGTATCAGAATCTTCAGTTTAAATAGTGAGTTGTCTATTTATAATACTTAGTTTTACTTGAAAAATGGAAAAAGCAAGATCCTAACATAGGTCAAAATATAGATTTATTGATCCTACAGAGTATCCTGTATTTCTGTATACTTTTCTCTAACTATAAATAATTAAAATAAATCTTAAAATGCAAACTGTATCTTGCAGGTGAAATATATTAAACCATTAGCAACTGTAAATATTAGATTAATTTATCAGGACATCTTCAGGTTTTTATTGTAACTTGACAACTTAGATCATATCTTTGGTATGTTTTGCTAAGAGGGAACTGATAAATATCCTTCACATTTATTTCCGTGTGAGAAACAAGGCTGCAAAAAAGGATACTGGACACTGTCCAAGTAGTTAACTATCAAGGTGGTATATCATAACAATCATTATTCTAATAATATTAATAGGTAAACTTCATTAGCATGTTCTGTGTGTCAGGTATTCGTCTGAGCATTTTTGTGTTTATTAACTTAACTTTCCCAGTAACACTATGATGGACGTCATCTTTCAGGACTTACTTACCCACGAGGAATCCGGGGCACTGACAGGTTTCCCTTCTCCTGGGTGACAGAACACTACTTACATTCCCAGGAAGTCCGGCTTGTAAAATCCCACCTGTCTTAGTCACTGGGTTACAGTACCCTTCACAGCAGTGAGCAGGTAAAGGGAACGAATAAGAGAATGAGTGTGTTTTGGAGGCCTTCCCTGTGCCAATACCTAAGCCAGGTATTGCAATTGTTTTTACATATGACACTGATTTCAAGGCCTTCAGATGTTGTTCTTTTATTTCTGCTCCTATGCCCTTGGGGATATTCTTACTTTTCCTTGTCTGCAGTAAATTGTTAATTGTCTATTTACGAATTGCTAATTGCATTCTTCCTAAGAATCCTTACAGTCTGATCTTCTGCTTCTATGCCTACTGAGGAAATAAAAGGATCTTTTATTTGTCCATGTCTTCCCCTGTTTTACTTTGCCAACTTTTTTTTTTAAGCCTTGAGAGATTATAATCTTTATATTTTGGTTCTGGAGAATTGTATTCTATGCTATATTTTTTTCTGATATCATACCATCCCTCACCTTAGTTTTGTGCCATTTAGAATAAGTCATTTGTCAAAAGTAAAATCTTTGTAATAAAAAATCAAAGCAATTAATAGACTTCATCCTCCACAGTTCGGTTTTGATATTTAAGGGTCACTACTATGTTAGGATCTGGCAAAATGTCATTTTTAACTGCAAAATATGATATACAACAGGCATCTTAAAGAGTATAATGTTTTTCATGCTCCACTGTAAATTCCCAATAGCTGCTAAGTGTAAACATAGTCACAGGACTTAGTGAAGTTTATCCAGAGGAAGTCTGGGGAGATTCTGATCTCAATATTTCAGTGAAGATTTAATACGCAAGCTGTTTCTTACCAGCAATTTAATCAAGGAGCTATTAGGACATAACTCCCACCAGAAACAAACAACTCTCTCTGTAAACCTTATCTCATATACACCTTCATTAGAAGAAAACATTCCTACATTTTTTAAGTAACCAAAGCAAATGAGAAAACAATTTAACCCTTTATTTTCATGTATATGTATGTGTATATATACAGGCAGTTCATGACTTACAATTTTTAAACATATGTGTATATGTTTGTGTGTATATTATATATATAATTGATTTCAGAGAGGAAGGGAGTGGAAAAGAGATAGAAACATCAATGATGAGAATCATTTATTGGCTGTCTCCTGCACGCCCCCTACTGGGGCGCCTGGGGATTAAAGCCACAACCCCTGGCATGTACCCTTGACTGGCATTGAGCCCAAGACCCGTAAGTCCACAGGCTGACACTCTGTTCACTGAGCCAAACAAGCTAGGGCATGACTTAAAATTTTAAGAGATATTTTTTAAACTTTACTATGGTGTGAAAGCAATTTCATGGAAACCATACTCCAAATTTTGAGTTCTGACCTTTTCCTGGGCTGGCAGTCTGTGGTATGATCCTCTGTGGTGATGCATGCAATCACAAGGGTAAATGACTGATACTATAGCTTATAGTATTCAATGTATTTTTAATATAACTTTTTCAACTTGGTTTGTAATCCTATTGTAAGTCAGGAAGCACGTGTGTGTGTGTGTGTGTGTGTGTGTGTGCATATTTTAAAGAGCGTTAGGTTTCTGTACACATGCTTTCTTTTCAAACAGTTTTGTTTGATTTTTCTGGATGTTAAATATATATTCCATTTATATAAATGAATAACAAGGAACGATTATTGGATTATTGAGTTCTGGGTAAAGCATTGGACACAGCCTGTGCTCAAGTGGGACTCTTTCTCAGAGAGAAGCCAAGTTCATCAGGCTGGTGTTGCTCAGTGGTAGAGCATCTGCCCATGAACTACAATGTCATGGTTTGATTACTGATCAGGGCACATGCCTGGGTGAGGGCTTGATCCCTAGTATGGGATGTGCAGGAGGCAGCCGATGAAAGATTCTCTCTCATCATTGATGTTTCTGTCTCTCTCTACTCTCTTTCTCTCGCTGAAATCGATAAAATAAAGAGAAAGAGAAGCCAAGCCATTCTAGGATATCAAAATTTAGTTGGCAAAGAAATGAGAAAGATATTTTTTAAAAGCATTTCATGAAGGAGATAATACTGTGAAAAAAATACATGGCATGCCATAAAGCAGTGGAACAAATAAACAATGTTTTATAATAGATGACATTAAATTAATAGTTATAAATTGGAATGATATATAGGAAAATCTGTTTGATGGATAGTTCTTAAGAAGTCACTTTCAGGTACTATTCATTCAGAAAGTTAAGAGTCTTTGCAGTCAGAAAACCAATTATGTGGTTTTGAAAATCTTGAACCTTCAATATTTATTTATCAGGTCATAACACAGCAAAATATATTATTCACTTTCTCCCTGCTCATTGCACAAGCATTTCATAGAGGTTGCTGGATGCAGAGGTGTTCTCAAGGAGCATAGAACAACAAGCAGGCAAACAACCAGAATAATGCAGCAAGTGCAGATCTCTGTACATATTTTTCTGGAAGCACAGGTGGAGGGTGCAAGGAAAATATCCCAGAGATCTTCACTGAGGAGTAAACATTTGAGTTGTCTTTTAGGATGAAAATAACTTTGTCTGACAGGCCATTGGGGTGTGTGTGTGTGTGTGTGTGGGTATCAGCTTTAATCACACTTGACTTAGTTTGCTCTGCTGCTAGGAAATATATCATATACTAGTGACCCAGTGCACAAAATTCTTGCACATTAAAAGGGGATTAATTAGAGGAAATAATTTAATATTGCTATTTGCCCTTTATAATAGAAGTGTCAGAGATGAAAGAAAATTAGTAAAATGTATATGAAAACCTTCCTCCTGTCAGAGTCAAGTCCCTGCCCACCCACATGCACCTCAAAATCGCATGAGACCCAGATCCAGCCCCCCCCCCTCCCAATTGGGCTAGATCTAGACCCGGCCAGTCCCACCCTTGTCAAGCTCTGCTGGGCAGGGATCGAAGCCTCGGGTCCCCTGGCCTGGTGCAAGGACAGGGTGTGTGGCCAGAGGTTCCCCCAGCCCAGACAGGGGCATGGGTTGTACCTTGAGGTCCTCCGTCAAGCCCCACCAGGTAGGGGACATGGCCTGAGATCCCCTGTCAAGTCCTGCTGGGTGGGGAAGGGCTCAGACTCAGGTCCCCCAGCCCAGCACTAAGAGGGGGACACAGCCTCAGGTCCTCTGTCAAACCCTGCTGGGTGGGAGCATGGCCTGAGTTCCCCTGACCCAGCACTGGGGGTGCACCTTGAGGTCCCCTATCAAGCCCTGCTGGGTGAGGGGCATGGTGTCAAGCCCAGCCAGACAAGGGGGGCGTAGCCTCTGGTCCCCTAGCCAGGTGCTGGGGCAGGGGTTGTGGCCTGAAGTCCCCTGTCAATCCCTGCTGGGCCAGAGGTGCGGTCTGAGCTCCCCTGGCCTGGTGCTGGGGTGGGGAGCACAGCCTGAGGTCCCCAGGCCTGGCACTGGGTGGGGAGAGCAGCCAGAGTTCCCCTAGCCCAGCACCATGATGGGAAGCACACCCCGAGGTCCCCAATCAAGCCCTGCTGGGTGGGGAACATGGTCTGAGGTCCCCTGTCAAGCCCCATGGGGGCGGGGGAGGGCATAGCCTCAGGTCCCTGCTGATTGCTTGTTAAGGCTCCCTAGGGAACTTGGCCTCAGCTGTGGTTGCAGCCATCTCTGTGATGGAGTGATGGTCAATTAGCATATTCCCTCTTTATTAGATAGGATAGCAATAATGAGAAAAATGAAAGGGATCAATTCATAATTTGTGTTAAACCCTTCCAATAAGTTACAGAATGTAGTTCATAAACCAAGTTATGAGTCAAATTGTAACAAAAATATAATATTTGTCCTCAGTTTGTGAAATTCAGTTGTTCACTTCACATTGTTCATATAGATGTAAGCTCTTTATAACATTGAAAAAACTTTGAGTTATACATCTATATGTTTTAAACAAGAAAATAAGTTCTAAGTTATAGGCTTCTCTGCATGAGTATTTAAAATATTCCACCACGTTCTGAATGGATTATTCTTTGGGAAAATGTTGCAGTTTAATTTTTTATCTCCATAAGTCTTTTTTATAAAAAGAATTGCATGGTGAAATGCAAGTGAGACATTTTAATAATTGTTTATTAATTGCCAGCATTGTTCTTAATGAACCATGGAGATATTACAAATCTTCTCACTCAGGTTGTTAAAAAAATAATTCTCACTGAAACCAGTTTGGCTCAGTGAATGGAGCGTTGGCCTGCGGACTGGGGGGTCTCGGGTTCGATTCCGGTCAAGGGCATGTACCTAGGATGCGGGCACATCCCCAGTCAGGGCGGGGAGCGTGCAAGAAGCAGCTGATTGATGATTCTCTCTCCTCGATGTTCCTAACTCTCTATCCCTCTCTCTTCCTCACTGTGAAAAATCAATAAAATATATTTTAAAAATAAATAATTCTCACTTTGGAAACAGCTGATGGTTTCTCACAAAACTAAACATACTCTTACCAATAATCATACTCCGTGGTATTTACCAAAGGAGTTGAAAACGTACATTCACACAAAAACCCTGCACATGGATGTTTATAGCAGCTTTATTTATAATTGCCAAAACTTGGAAGCAAACAAGATGTCCTTCAGTTGGTGAATGGCCAAATAAACCCTAGTACATTGAGACATTGAAATACTACTCAGCACTGAAAAGAAATGAGCTATTAAGTTATGAAAAGACATGGAGAAAACAAATGCCTATTACTAAGCGAAATAAGTCCATCTGAAAAGGCTACACCCTGTTTAATTTAAAATATATGACATTCTGGAAAAGGTAACCTATGGCAATAGTGAAAATAGCAATGATTTCCAGGGGATCGAGGAGGGAAGGGATGAATAAGCAGAGCACAGAGGAATCTTAGAACAATAAAACTACTGCACAGGACACTATCATGTTGGATATGTGTCATATATTTGTCCAAACCCATGACATAAACAATCTCAAGAGTGAACCCGAGGTTACACTGTGTGCTCCGGATGACTAAGATGCATCAGTGTACAGACTTCATTTGTAAGAAATGTACAGCTCTGATGGGGAAGTGGATCATGATGGAGACTCTGCAAGTGTGGAGACGGGATATCTCTGTACCTTCCATTTAATTTTGCGGTAAATCTGAAACTACTCTAAAACATAAAGTCTATAAAACCATGTTTTTTTTAAAAAAATTAAAAAGAGAAGTTCTAATTTGATTGCTCAAACCACCTTTATCTTTGAGCCCAGATAGCCAGAATTTTTATTATGTATTATCATTAATTCACCTAATCTGAATACATATTTCTTAGTATTCTATTTTGCCCATTAAGTAGTAAATTAATGTCAAATGATTAATATTTTATTTAGCATTATCATATTAATTTAGAGGTTTTTTTTAATTACATTTTAATCACAGTTCTTTTATATAAATTCTTTACATTGATCGAGTTACAGAAGTTTTTGTCAAATTAAGTTTTCCTTATTTAAAGACAACCCTAAAAAATAATAATATTAAGGATACTATTATCCTGATCTGTTATGTTTTTGTGTTCTTTGCCATCTTATTTGTTTATACATTTATATATGTGATACATTGGACATTATAATTTCTTTTCATTCATTTTTTCTTCTACATATAGTATTTTTAATTAAATTCTCACAAAGCTCAGTTTAGAACCCATCCCTTATACTTTTGATATTTCGTTAGTTTTCATAATTCCAATTTACCCATTACATGGAAACTTAGTTTAAGGCTACTCAAAAGCAATTATTCTGATCACTGAGGAACTTCAAAAGTGGTTCTCCTTGTCTTTCCCTCTACTAACTTATGTCGTTTCAATCATGTGCTCCCGCCTGTTTCACAGAAACATAGTCTTCTTTTGGTTTGTTTTTAAGGTCATTCTTAATTTACACTTTTATTAAAAACTGCCATTAGTGACATCATGGGTGGGCCTTAAGAATATCATGATTAAGTAAAATAAGTCAGACAGAAAAAGTTAAGAGCCACATGATTTTTACACATGTGTGGGATATAAAACATAAAGCAACAAATAAGCAAATAAGAAAAACAAAAACTGTAGATACAGCCAACAGTATGATGGTTAGCAGAGGGAAGGGAAGTGGGGCAGGGGGTAGTAAAGGGTAAAGGGGGTCAAGTATATGGTGACAGCTTGGGTGGTGGGCATACAATGATCATTTATTATAGAAATGTACACTTGAAACCTCTATGATGTTTTTACCCAATGCCACCCCAATACATTTCAAAATTGTAATAAAAACTTACCTAACAGCCATATCATTTTGTTATGTATAGGTGCATATACTTTCTATTTTTTAATGATCACCTGCTTATATAATTTTTTCATTGCTTTTTACAGAAGTGGAAGGAAAGGAGGGAACCCACAACTCAGACACATGCTCTTGACTGATAATCCACCGATTACCCTTGGGTGGGTGTGCCGATACTCTAATCACTGAACACACCAGCCAGGACTATTGCATATCTTTTTTATTTTTTTATTTTTATTTTTTATTTTTTTAAATTAAATTATATGTGTACATATCTTACCACTCCCATATATGCCCTCCCTCCCCAGAGTTTTGTGTCCATTGATTATACTTACATGCATGCACACAAGTACTTCGGTTGATCTCTTTTCTCCCCCAGATCTCCCTACCCTCCCCGCTATAATTTGACAGTCTGCTTGTTACTTTACTGTCTCTATATTTTTTGGTTCATCGGTTTATAATGTTCTTTATTATCCATAAATGAGTGAGGTTATGTGGTGTTTCTCTTTCATTGATTGGGTACATATCTTAATCTTTGTGGCTGGCAGAGAAATCCCCTTTCTTTCCAAAGGCCAAGGTTCCCAAGACTTCTAGGTTTCAAATTTAAAATAGATGTATTATTTCTATCTCCCTCAATTTCTTTTCTTTAAAAAAATATTTTTATTGATTTTTTACAGAGAGGAAGAGAGAGGGATAGTTAGAAACATCAATGAGAGAGAATCATCGATCAGCTGCCTCTTGCACACCCCCTACTGGGGATGTGCCCACAACCAAGGTACATGCCCTTGAGGGGAATCGAACCTGGGACCTTAAGGAACCTGGGACCTTAGTATTAATACTAAGGTCTTAATACTAAGACCTTAGTATTAGATGTAACAATCGAACAGTCCCCAGGCCGATGCTCTAGCCACTGAGCCCAACTGGTTTCGGCTGGGATTGCTTCTTAATTTCTCTTTCTGGTAGTTTATTAATGGTCTATAAAAATGCCAAAATTTCTGAATATTAATTTTGTAGCCTGCTAATTTATTGAATTCCTTTATCACTTCTAGTTTTTTGGTGGTGTCTATGGTTTTCAGAATATAGTATCTTGTCATCTACAAATAATAGCTTTACTTCTTTCTTTTCAATTTGGATGCCTTTTATTTCTTTTACTAGTCTGATTGCTGTGGCTAGAACTTCCAAGGCTGTGCTAATTAAGAGTGGTGAAAGCAGACATCACTCTCTTATTCCTGATATTAAGGGAAACACTTAATTTTTACACAGTGAGTAGGATGTGAGCTATCATATATGGTCATTATTATATTGATGTATGTTCCCGTTATTCACACTCTCTTGAGCATTCTGCCTTATGACCCAGCAATTCCACTTCTGATAATATACCCGAGGAAACCTGAAATACTGATTCAAAAGAATACGTCTTCATTGCCGTATTATTAACAATAGCCAAGATTTGGAAGCAGCCAAAGTGCCCTTCAGTCGATGAGCAGATAGAAAACCTTTGGTACATTTACACAATGAGATACCACTCAGGCATAGAAAAGAAGAAAATCTTACCTTTTGCAACAACATGGATGGAAATGGAGATTATTACACTAAGTGAAATAAGCCCATCGGAGGAAAACAAATGCCATAGGATCTCACTTAGATGTGGAATCTAATGAACAGAACATTTCAGCAAACAAAATAGAAAGAGAAGCGCAGCTGTATAGATCAGATTGACAGCTGGGTGGTTGCGGGCCGGATAAAATGAGGTGAATCGAATAAGGGGAGATTGAAGGTAGTAAGGAAGGAATAAATGGTGACAAAACGTGTCTTTAGTTTGGGTGATCAATATGCAGATGATGTTTTATTGAGTTATAGAACACTTGAAACCTGTATTATTAACCAATGTCATCCAAGAAATTCAATAAAAATACTAAAAAAAAAAAAAAAATTACAAAAAATAACTCATTTCTGCCTGGCATGTGTGGCTGAGTCTTTGAGTGTTGACCTATAGACATGAGGTCACTGTTCCATTCCTGGTCAGGGCACATGACCGGGTTGCGGGCTCCATCCCCAGAGAGGGAAGGAGGTGCAGCAGGCAGCAGATCTAGGATTCTCTCTGATCTTTGACATTTCTATCTCTCTCCATTCCTCTCTGAAATCAATAAAAATATAATTAAAAAAATAAAATAGCAAACTCTAAGTCATTCTATCTTCAAGAGAAAACTTTTAAAACATTACTATGAATAAAAAAAATACAATATAAAATTACTATGAATTTAAAACAAAGGTACAACTCATTAATAAGGGAAAATGGTTTTTTTCAATGTCCTCAATTTTTAACCTGTAGAAAATTAAAAGCTATCTTTTAATACAAAACATGATTTTAGATACTTGAATCATTCTTGGGTAGACACTGTAGAAAGTACTAGACTTTTTAAGATGTATTTTATAGTGTACTTAGTATTAGATGTACTGAAATGAGGCAGAAAATGATGACGAGCATAGAGAGGATTTTGAATCTCAACAGGATATATACTTGCATTTTTTTTTTTTTAGAAAATGGGGAAAATAACTTAGTGTAACATATATAGATAATAGACTTATTAGCCATCATACAGAAAATAAGAACACAAAGTGAATGCCAAAAAATGGAATTGGTAGCATGTAAGAAATTTTATTTGCTTTACCCAAAATTCCCTAAGGGACAGATGACTGAAAATATGTTACTTTGCAAATACATTCTAGACTCCAGTACATGCTATCTTAACAAAACACTTACATTAAAGAGGGCTGAGTACAGGGGAGGAGTATTACAATCTGTATTGTTAAATTTCTAAGGTGCTTACAGGTTTTTTTTTTTTTCATCAGGCATGTATTCATAGATGGCATATGTAGGAGATATAATAAATTTGGATAGAGGATAAGACAGTATCTGGGATGTGTGGTCTGCCTTCTTCCTCAGGAGAGTGCTAGGTGGTACTAAATACATTCTAGACTCCAGAACATGCTATCCTAACAAAGCACTTTCATTGAAATATGAGGGCTGAGGACAGGGGAGGGGTATACTAAAACCAATATTAAAACCAATCCATATCATTAAATTTCTAAGGTGCTTAGTCTTTTGCATCATACATGTATTCATAGACGGCATATGTAGGGGTATAATAAAGTTGGATAGAGGATTGCACAGTATCTGGGATGTGTGGTCAGCCTTCTTCCTCAGGAAAGTGCTAGGTGGTATTAAAAGGGGCCGTCTGCTCATATTGCTGGGATGGTTGTAGAGATTGTGGTGGTAGATGTGCATAAAAATATTGGCTATTATGCACTTTCCTAATTAATCAAGGACATACTATATGTACTGGCTACCAGTATATCCCTTAGTGTTTCAATATGATGTCAGAGGAATATAATGTGGTCCTTTCTAGGTTATGTCATTTCAGGTATTAAAATGGAAGAAATTATTATGTTGAAGCTAATTTGAATTAGTTAGAGAACATGTTACAAACACCAGGCAATGGCTTAGGTTAATTGAGGAAAAAAAATCTGAGAACTTATTGAAGATTTAGTGCTGACTCTTAATGGCAAGTAACAGTTTAAACAGCCCGATCTTTCAAAAAGGAGGAATTGAAGAGTGGAAAACTTTCATTTGAGTTGCAGACAAAGGATAACTCATCACTACCACCACCACCACTACTACCCCAGTGTCTCTCCTGTTTTACCTTCCAAGTTATCAGTACAGATTGGTCAGGGATAGATGTTCACTGGGGCTGGATGATGACAGGAAGGCAGAGAAGTAATGACTTCATTTGACTGGTCTGACTTGCCCACATATTTGGCAGAAAACAGACCTTCTTTTCCATGGAAGAAGGAGAAAATACTCAGGTGAAAACAGCAGCAACTGTAATCCATCTCTTAGCTTCTATGCACTTGTGGACACACAGGTGAATATACAGTTCTTATACATGTGTTTTTATGGGGAAGGATGCAGCACAAAATGAAAAGTTACAAGACAATCTAATATGAATACATAAGGGTATACAAATTGTCATAGTACAGGTTTAAGCTTTAATAATTTCAGAAGGGTAAAAGCTACAAATTATAAAGACCATTTAAACATGGATCTATTTTAATTTCCATTCTCCCTTATAGTTTTGGGAATTAGAAATAATACTTTTTGAATTTTCATTTTTTTTCTTACCCTCTGAAGATGGCAGAGAGAGAAAAAATTAATACTGACAGTTAAAAATGTATAAAGTTAAGTGTAAATTACATGCATGTAAATAAAAATGAAAATAGTGTTTTTCAAGTTGGTAGCTGTCACCCTTCTAAAATTATATTCACCTTAAATATGCACTATGACATTTTAGAAGCCTGTATATATACACGTGTTAATATAAATATTAGAGTATCTTGTAATTGTTCATTGTGTGCTGCATCCTTCCCCATGGATATGTATGTATAAGAATTGTATATGCACCTGTGTTTCCACAAGTTCATAGGAGGTTAGAGGTGGATTATAGTTGCTTTTGCTTTCACCCATGCAGTACCTTTTTGTACCTCCATAATGTCTGTCTTCCAGCCAAATAATTGTGAAGGTGAATACATTACAGGGAGATACTGGAAGAAACCCCGGATATCTTCATTTAAAGAAAGGGATATAGAAAAATATGTAAGAGTTCTTCAGTGAGCAGACCAGGCCAGAAAAGGCGGAGCTTGAAGATGGCGACCCAACAGATGGACTTGTTCTGACCCCGGTCCCAAAACAGATAGAAGCAACATCTGAGTCGCTCAGGGAATGTTGATTAGCAGCTAAGGGGCAGCGGATCACTCTAGGAAGGTAAGGAAGTGTCCGCTGGACAATTTTTCCTGACCAAGCGGCCAGCACTCCCGACTTCTCCCTGAGCTCCGGGCTCGGCGCAAAGGCGGCGCCACCCTACCAGGAAGGGAGCAGCTTCTCTGAGCCGAGGAGTCTATCGAGCACCTGTGGCGCCCCGATCGGAGCAAGCGCGTGGATTCAAGGAAGCTCTTCAACCACCTACAGAAAGGTCAGAGTTTGCGTGGCTAGGCTGAGAGTTCAGGCTGCGATAGCCCCATTGCTCCCGCGAGGCCCCGCCCCCAGAGCGGCCCTGAGCACCGCGGGCCCGGAGCACCGCGAGGCCCCGACCCCAGTGCGGCCCTGAGCGCAGCGGCCCCAGAGCGCTGCGAGGCCCCGCCCCCAGTGCGGCCGCGGCCCCGCCTATATTGTAGCCCAGGAGAGCTGCGAGGGCCCGCCCCCAGAGAGAAAGAGGGCCAGAGCAACCAAAGTCTGGGAGGTCAAACCGGTAACACTGACACCTAAGGGCTGAACTACAAACTGCCTTTTTTTTTTTTTTTTTTTTTTTTTTTTTTCTTTTTCTTTTTCTTTTAATTAATCAAAAATAAATGGACACAAATAACTAAGATATAGCCTACCTAAAATTAAGGACTACCTCACAAAACTGAGGTGCAGTGGAAAGCTGGGAACTGCAAGACTCTCTGATCCAAGAACCAGGCATACCAAATACAATAACAGAGGAAGTGATTGAACTCTACTGGACAATTTTATGCTAATTATACTATTCTTTATTTTATTTTCATTTTTTACATTTTTTATTTAATTTTCATTTTTTACATCTTTTACTTCAGAAACGATTTTTTTTTCTTTTTTCCTTACTTGATTTTACCTTTTCAATTATTACATTTTTCAATCTCTATCTTCACTATTACTACTGCTATTTTGCAATTTTTTTTTCTTTTTCTTTTCCTCCCCAGTACCATTTTACTTCGTCTTTATTTTACATTGAGAGTAACCTTCATTCTATTTTAATCTCTACTATAGCATCATTCAACCCTATCTCAATTCGACCTTTACCCCATCACTCTCTTACTAAACTTTAACCTTTTAGTCTCCAGTTTATCCTATCCCTTTCCGGCTTTAGTTTTTCCTCTATTCTTTCTGTATACCCCCTGCTAAAGCTCTCACTATACTCATAGACCTAAGTTCCAACCCCTGATACAAGTGTATAAATATCACTCTCTGCACTATATTAACTAGTTAAAAAACAAACAAACAAACAAAAAAAACGGTTCTTTCTATCCTTTTCTCATTGTTTGAGTGAAGGTTGATTATTGTGAATATTTGTGCTTTTCAGTGAAATTGATATGCTTATTCCAGTGTTGTTATTGTTGCTTTGTATTTTTTTTTAAATCCTCTGTTTTTGTTTGTTTCTTTGACTTCTGTATATCATAACCTTACTTAATAATAGTGGATATTGTATTGTAGTTTGTATTAATCTCCAAGTATTGTTACCGGCATTGGCTGGGCTCAGTGGTTGATCTATGGCAATTTTCTCCACATATATATAGTTTGTTTCCCATTTTTTTAGTTTGCTTCTTCTCTCTCTCTCTCTCTCTCTCTCTCTCTCTCTCTCTCTCTCTCTTTCTCTCTCTCTCTCTTACTCTCTCTTCTTTTTCTCCCTGTTTTCTAACTTCATTTTGTCATTACTTTATTTCTTCTTTGACTTTTTTTTTTTAATTTTTCTTTATTTTATTTTTACCTTCCTTCCTTCCTTCTCTCCTATACCCTAATTTGCCTATCGCTAGGGGTTACCTTTATTAGAGGTTATTAATATTGAAAATACATTCCTGTTAAGTGCCTCTCGTGTTGTACCTGGTAGTGTTGTATTTTGCACCTATAAATTAACGCAAGAGAAAGAACACCACATAACCAGACATCCTGAAAAGAGATACCATGGGAAGACAAAGAAACACCCCACAAATGAAAGAAAAGCAGGCATCACCAGAAAAGGAAGTAAACGAGCCAGAGGCAAGCAGCCTACCAGAGCAAGAGTTCAGAATAATGATTATTGGTTGGCTAAAAAGAATGGAAGAGAAATTTGACAATAACCAAGAAGAAATGAGAAAGAACCATCAGGAATTGAGGAAGAACCAAGAAGAAATGAAAAATGACATCGCTACCATGAAGAACTCAATAGAAAGCATCAAGAGTAGACTAGATGAAGCGGAAGACCGCATCAGTGAGCTAGAAGACAAGATGGAAAAAAATACCCAATTAGAGCAGCTTCTAGAAAAAAAGATTAAAAAGCAGGAGGAGAGCCTACGGGAGCTTTGGGACATTACAAAACAAAATAATATTCGAATAATAGGGGTTCCAGAAGGAAAGGAAACTGAGGTAGACGTGGAAAAAGTATTTCAAGAAATAATGACAGAAAACTTTCCTGAGATAGAGAAGAAAAAACCCACACAAATCCAAGATGCTCGCAGAGTCCCAAGCAAAATGAATCCCAGAAGACAGACGCCAAGGCACATTATAATTAAAGTGGCAAACAACAACGACAAAGTAAGAATCTTAAAAGCAGCCAGAGAGAGACAGAAAGTTACTTACAAAGGAACCCCCATCAGACTAGCAACTGATTTCTCAACAGAAACATATCAGGCCAGAAGGGAATGGGATGAAATATACAAAGTCATGCAAAGGAAGGGTTTGAATCCAAGAATACTGTACCCAGCAAGACTATCAATCAAAATTGAAGGGGAAATCAGGAGCTTCACAGACAAAAAAAGACTGAAGGAATTTATCTCCACCAAACCAGCAATGCAAGAAATGCTAAAGGGTCTACTGTAAAAATAAAGATATAGGAATTGAAGAAGGAACATGGGTATAGAATAAAAATGCCATCAAATGAGTACCTATCAATAATAACCTTAAATGTAAATGGATTAAATGCTCCAATCAAAAGACATAGGGTGTCAGATTGGATAAGAAAACAAGACCCTTACATCTGTTGCCTACAAGAAACCCACCTCAGAAAAAAAGATGCACACAGACTGAGGGTGAAGGGATGGAAAAAAGTTTTCCAGGCAAATGGAAAGGAAAGAAAAGCTGGGGTAGCAATACTTATATCTGACAAATTAGATCTCAGAGTGAAGGACATAACAAGAGATAATGAAGGCCACTTCATAATACTAAAGGGTACAATCCAACAAGAAGAAATAACCCTGGGAAATATATATGCACCCAATACAGGAGTACCCAAATACATAAAAAAACTGCTGGAGGACATTAAGGGAGAGATTAATAGCAATACAATCATAGTAGGAGATTTTAATACCCCACTGTCACCCTTCGACAAATCATCTAAACAAAAAATCAGCAAAGAAATATCAATCCTAAACGACTCACTAGACCAGATGGAATGAATTGACATCTTTAGAACATTCCACCCCAAAGCCACAGAATATACATTCTTCTCAAGTGCACATGGGACATTCTCAAAGATAGCCCACATTTTGGGACATAGGCAAAGTCTCTTCAAATTCAAGAAGATAGAAATCATATCAAGCATCTTCTCAGACCATAGTGGCATAAAACTGGAAATTAATTACAATAAAAATAATCCAAAGAAATCAAATACATGGAGACTAAACAACATGCTATTAAACAAGGACTGGGTTACCAGAGAAATCAAGGAAGAAATTAAAAACATCCTGGCAACAAATGACAATGAAAACACAACAATCCAAAATCTATGGGACACAGCAAAAGCAGTTTTGAGAGGGAAGTTCATATCCTTACAAGCCTATTGCAAAAAACTAGAAAAAATGGTAACAGATGAACTAACTCTACAACTGAAAGAGTTAGAAAAAGAGCAACAAGAAAAGCCCAGTGTAAGCAGAAGGAAGGAAATAACAAAAATCAGAGCACAGATAAATGACATAGAGACCAAAGAAACAATACATAAGATCAACAAAACCAAGAGCTGGTTCTTCGAAAGGATAAACAAGATTGATGGACCTCTAGCCAGGCTAACCAAGAAACAAAGAGAGAGGACCCAAATAAACAAAATCAGAAATGAAAGAGGTGAAATAACAACAGACCCCACCGAAATACAACAGATTGTTACAAAATACTACGAACAACTCTATTCCAACAAACTGAACAACCTGGAGGAAATGGACATATTCCTAGAAAAATACAAACTGCCAAAACTCAATCAGGAAGAATCTAAAAATCTCAATAGACCAGTGACGTGGGAAGAAATTGAAACCGTCATCAAAAAGCTTCCAGCAAACAAAAGCCCAGGGCCAGATGGCTTCACAGGAGAGTTTTACCAAACATTCAAGGAAGAACTAAAACCTATCCTCCTCAGACTATTCCAAAAAATCCAAGAGGAAGGAACACTTCCGAACTCCTTCTATGAAGCCAACATCACCCTAATACCAAAACCAGATAAAGACAACTCAATGAAAGAAAATTACAGGCCAATATCCCTCATGAACATAGATGCCAAAATCCTCAACAAAATTCTAGCAAATCGACTCCAGAAGAACATCACAAAGATCATACACCATGACCAAGTAGGATTTATTCCAGGAATGCAAGGATGGTACAATATCCGCAAATCAATAAACGTGATACATCACATAAACAAATTGAAAGATAAAAATCATAGTCATATCAATTGATGCAGAAAAAGCATTTGACAAAATCCAACACCCTTTCCTGTTAAAAACTCTTAAAAAGGTGGGAGTACAAGGATCATACCTCAACATAATAAAAGCTATATATGATAAACCCACAGCCAACATTATACTCAATGGGCAAAAACTAAAACCATTCCCTCTAAGAACAGGAACAAGACAGGGATGCCCACTCTCGCCACTCCTGTTTGACATAGTTCTGGAAGTACTAGCCATTGCAATTAGACAAGAGGAGGAAATAAAAGGCATCCAAATTGGAAAAGAAGAAGTAAAGTTATCCTTATTTGCAGATGACATGATATTGTACATAAAAAAGACTCCATTAAAAAACTAATTGACTTAATAAATGAATTTGGCAACGTAGCAGGATATAAAATTAATGCCAAGAAATCTATGGCATTTCTATACACCAACAGTGAAACTACAGAAACAGAGGCTAAAAAAGCAATTCCATTCACCATCGCACCAAAAAAATTAAGATACCTAGGAATAAATTTAACTAAAGAAATAAAGGACCTATTTGCGGAAAACTACACGACACTGAAAAAAGAGATAGAGGAAGATGTAAGGAGATGGAAGAACATACCATGTTCATGGATTGGTAGAATCAACATCATCAAAATGTCCATACTTCCTAAAGCAATCTATAGGTTCAATGCACTCCCCATTAAAATACCAACGACATATTTCACTGACCTAGAAAGAATTCTCCAAAAGTTCATTTGGAACAATAAAAGACCCCGAATAGCCACAGCAATTCTGAGAAAGAAGAGTAAAGTAGGAGGGATCTCAATACCAGACTTCAAACTATACTACAAAGCCACTGTTCTCAGAACAGCCTGGTACTGGCACAAGAACAGACAAATAGATCAATGGAATAGAATTGAGAACCCAGATATCAACCCAAATCACTATGCTCAATTAATATTTGACAAAGGAGGCACGAATATACAATGGAGTCAAGACAGTCTCTTCAATAAATGGTGTTGGGAAAATTGGACAGACACATGCAAAAGAATGAAACTAGATCACCAACTTACACCATTCACAAGGATAAACTGAAAATGGATACAGGACTTAAACATCAGACGGGAAACCATAAAAATACTAGAAGCATCCACAGGTAGCAAAATCTCAGACGTATGCCAAAATAACTTCTTCACTGATACTGCCCCTAGGGCAATGGAAGCTAAAGAGAAAATAAACAAATGGGACTACTTCAAAATAAAAAGCTTTTTTACAGCAAAAGAAACCATCAATAAAACAACAAGAAAGCCCACGGTGTGGGAGATAATATTTGCAAATATTACCACTGATAAAGGTTTAATCTCCAACATTTACAGACAGCTTATACAACTAAATAAAAGGAAGATGAATGATCCAATTAAAAAATGGGCAATGGACCTAAACAGAATATTTTCAAAAGAAGACAGAAGGAAGGCCAAAAGGCACATGAAAACATGCTCAAAGTCACTAATTATCCGAGAGGTGCAAATCAAAACAACAATGCGGTACCATCTCACACCTGTCAGAATGGCCAACATCAACAAATCAACAAACGACAAGTGTTGGCGAGGTTGTGGAGAAAAAGGAACCCTCGTGCACTGCTGGTGGGAATGTAGACTGGTGCAACCACTGTGGAGAACAGTGTGGAGTTTCCTCAAAAAACTGAAAATGGAACTCCCATTTGACCCAGTAATCCCACTTCTAGGAATATATCCCAAGAAACTAGAAACACCAATCAGAAAGGATATATGCACCCCTATGTTCATAGCAGCACAATCTACAATAGCCAGAATTTGGAAACAGCCTAGGTGCCCGTCAGCAGATGATTGGATCCAAAAACCATGGTACATCTACACAATGGAATACTATGCTGCCATAAAGAAGAAGGAATTCTCATCATTTGCAGCAACCTGGATGGAATTGGAGAGCATCATGCTGAGTGAAATAAGCCAATCAACGAAAGAGAAACACCACATGACCTCACACATCGGTGGATGATAAAGATCTTTATAAACTGATGAACCAAGAGACAGATATAGAGAAAGTAAAGCAACAGGCAGACTGTCAAATTACAGTGGGGAGGGGAGGGATATCAGGGGGAGATAATAGATCAACCGAAGGACTTGTATAAATGCATATAAGTACAACCAATGGACATAAAATGATGGGGAGGGAGGGGATGTGTGGGAGGGAGGGAGGGGGGCAATAAAAAAAAATCAAGAAAATATGTAAAAAATAAATAAATAAATAAATAAATTAAAAAAAAAAGAAAAATATGTAAAATTTTTTTAACAAAGGCCAATTTCATGAAAAAGAGGGGGTGGGTATAGGGGAGGGGAATTTCAATCTGTACTATCAAAATTTTATGGTGTTTATAGTCTTCTGCATGAAGCATGCGTCAAGGATGGTATATAATAAACTTGGATAGAGGAAAGGCAGTGTCTGGGATGGTGTGTTCTGCCTTCTTACCCCTCAGGAAAGTGGTAGGTGGTATTACAAGGGACTGTCTGCTGAGACAGGTGGTAGGGTGTTTACAGTCTTTTGCATCGAGGATGGTATATAATAAACTTGGATAGAGGAAAGGCAGTATCTGGGATGGTGTTCTCTGCCTTCTTGCCCCTCAGGAAAGTGGTAGGTGGTATTACAAGGGGTTGTCTGCTGAGACAGGTGGTGGGGTGTAGAGATAGTGGTGGTAGGTCTGAGTGAAAAGGTTGGATACTATGTCTGCTTGAAGAAAATGGAGTCTAACCTTCACTTCCTCTCTTGTAAGGGCTGAAAAACAGCCTACTTAGTTGTACAAGTTTGTCTTCGTGCCTAAATGATTTTCCTTCTGGCATCTAAACGTTGCCTTATTCTCTTCTCTTTCTCCTTCCTCTGACGCTCTTCGTACTTTAGAATAGTCATGGCCTTATGGTAAACGTGACAGCTGAAGCCCTCCCTGACCCCACACTCCACATGCTCCTGGAGGACTTCTAAGCTCGGGAAACACCCGGCAGCAGGCCATGCACCTGAACCCAGTGTCCTGGGCCACCAGCCACTCAGGCGTCTTAGCGCTGGGATACCAGCTCTGAGCGGGAGGCTGTGCTGGACTGTCAGTCTCCTCCCTTTTCTCCTGGGCTCTGCTGTCTAACATCGGCTCAGGGGAAATTAGGTGTTCGTCCTCAGACATGTGAGGGACAGGGACATTTTTACGGACCTTTCCAATATAGAACATTTCTTCCATTTTGACCATTTTTGAGGGAGGCACCCACCCTTCCTTTGTATGGTATAAGACAGCCACACCCCTTTTCAATTGTACCCTCATGTAATAAATTTTCTTGAGCCTTTGCTCTGTCCCAGGTACTGGGGACATCACAGGTTTGTTATTATTAAACGCACAGGAAGGAATTTCGTTATGTGAATAGTCAGAGGTGTCCTCCGTTTGCTCCAAGACCCGGGACACAGGCATCTCCTTGATTTCTAGGAAAGAAAATTTGAAACATAAAATGATTAGAAAATATATGCAAGGACTGTAGGATTTAAGCTACCCATGCAGTATGTGACCATGTGAAGTAAAAATATATATGTGATATTTCAGAATTCTATGTGTGGTGTGCTGTATCTGAGGTATTTACATGGTAGAAGTATGTAAGAATGAGGATGATTAGCACATTCATGTAGAGTTTGACCTAGCTGGGAAGTGTTTCCATGTTGCTAAAAGAGGATGGCAAATGGCTGAGTACATGCTTGTTATGTGGAGTGACAGCGCATGTGAACAGTGCAGGAGTGGTGCCTGTTCTTACTGTGAGACAGTGCGATTGAGAGCATTAGGGGTGGGGCTGTACGTGCTCTCAGAGTGTTCAACTCTATGAAGGTCTCAGGCCTGGTGGATGAAGTGACATATGGTTAGTTAGGGGCACAAGACATGAAAGTTCTTTTTCTTTAGGGCATGTCAGTTTGACCTAAAGAGGTTATCTGTCTGAGGGTATGGGGATTATTTATGTAATGAATGTATAAATGGGTGAGTCTGAAAATGATTGGGTGAATAAATAAAAGTAAGAGTGTATCTAGGTAATGCTGCTAGAGAATGGGAAAGATAGATGAGGAGGGAAGGCCTGTGTATATGAGAGAACTAGGGGAAAGCAGCAGAAATGGAGCCTAACCTGGTATGGAGGAGGACAGATGTATGAGAGAGTGTGAAGATCTGAGTTTGTGTTCATCTGAGGGGAAGGCTCTGAGTAAACTCCCATGCATATGTCAGCACTACTCTCTACCTCAGCCACTGCTGTCCTGGTGCTGCTATGTTGGGCATTTGTGCTGAAGGACTTAGCTGAGTTCTGGAAAGCACACTCCTTCCTTGTCCCTCTGCAGAAGCCTTAGTACTGGTCCTTCTGCCCTAAAGCCCCTTGCCTGTCTTTGAGGGGAAAGTGAACTAACAGAGAGTAGACTGAGGAACTGACCTACATCTCTTGACCAAACTCAGGTCCCACCTGTGTATTCCTTGCCATTCTCATCAAGAAGGGGACGCTTGATTGTGGTGGAGTCACCGATAAGATGTTCTGAGAAGCTAGAAGTTTCTTCTGTTGGGTAACTACAGGCTGAGGCCTCCACGGATGACTCCGACTGAGGCACGTTGTCTTGGCTGATGCGGTGTTCTGGGCAATGGAATAAAATAGAACATTGAGATGAGGCATTTGCCTAGGTCTGTGTCAATTCAAAAATTACTTGTTGAGTGCACATGACATGTGAGGCATCATTACTACACATGACACCTCTTGTCATAGAAATTAATACGAGTTTTCCATTTCAAATTCCATTAACTCCAAACTATAAGTAAACTTGCTAAATGGTGTGTTTTGCGAATATCAGTGGGATTGGGTATCAAAGTGTTATTTGAATGTGATGTGCATGCTGGTTAATGCATAATGTGTTGGTTAAAACTGGGTTAAGGTTTGATGTAAGGTTGATTTGGTATTTGCTAATGTGAATATGGATGAACTTTGTGTGACTGAAAAGGTTAAGGTTGTGTGTATTTTATGTCTCTGTGTTAGTTTACTACACATTTATGTATGTAGATTGCCTTATCAATAATGATACATTTATGTGCTTTAGATAAGGAATGTTATTACTGGGAATATACTCTTTGAGATTAAAGCAGTTAGTGTATTTGCAAAATGTGAGGGAATAATTAAAGGGGATGTGAAAATGAAGGCAAATAAAAGAAATAATACCTGTGTTTTGACAAAATGGCATAGAGTTTAGAGAAGGTTGTGTAACATTAGATGTGTGGTAACACGTGATTGCATTAGAGATCAAAAAGTATGAAAGATTGAGTTCTGAAGGGATTAAGATAGAATATGGGAACTATGTCCTAGCAATCTAACTCTTAAGAATTCAGCAAGTAGAGTGGGGACCCGTAGGGAGAGGCAGGGAGGGGGTGGGTGGTGTCGGTGGCGGAGGTGGCGGGGTTGCGCGGCCCATCGGGACGTGGGGGTGGCCCTGAAAAAAAAAAAAAAGAATTCAGCAAGTAGAAATGTGTCCATAGTGAAAAATACATGCAATAGAATACCCACAACATCACTTTTTCAAGCCATTCAGACTGAAAGCAATCCTATTGATCAGGTAATTATAGTCAATGAAAATATAATATTCATGCAATGATATAAATGTACCAAAAGGAACAAAATTTACAGCATACACAACATGGATAGATTCCACAAATACAGTGATTAGTGATAGGAGCTAGACACAAAGTATAGATTGTGCCTTTCTATTTCCATAAAATGTAAAAATAAAGATACTAATCGAGGGTCTTAGGAGTCAGAGAAATTAGACCTGTTTGCATAGTATGGACAAAACTCCAGCATGGAGAATTTAGATGCATGTGGAAGATTATAGGGAAATGAATGATGGGACAGTGACAGCAGAGGGGTCTTATATGGGATGAGTGTGAATGGGAAACACTGGCTATGAAAACATATGGATGTGATGGTGTCTTTGCCTGGGTATCTCTGCACTCTCCCTCAAGTTCAGTTCTTGAGGATCCTACCACATTGGGCCTTTGATAAGTTGATGCTTCACAGGTTCCTGGTAATATGACCTGCCCTTGGCCAGCTCATAGGAACATATTCTTCTATGTTTCTTTGATAAATCTCTCATCCTCTTAGACCCTCTTCCCTTATTTCGTCAAATAGAACACTGTTCTCCACTGATCTCCTTGGTCTCACTCCAGCTGTTTTCAGTGTTTTCTCTTGGAAAGTATTGTTTCTACGCTGACCCTAACTAAGATGAGGCAGAATCACTGGAGTATCTGTTTGTACTGGGCAGCCAGTTGCCCATTAATGGGCAGAAATGTTCAGCTCAAGTCTGGTTTCTGTCTAGATGCCACCTTGCTTTGCATCCTACTCACTAGTCCCTCCTTACCAGCACCAATCCCCTTGCCTTTGGAAGAGATGAAGATTACACTGTCTGAAGAAGACACCATCGATTCATTCTCGGATTGAGTTATAGCCACTGCCTTGTGTCTGCGCTGCAAAGCATCTTCTTGTGAATCCAGCTTTGCTGAGAAATTAAAATCACAGATATGCAGTCCATGACTGTAATTTGTGTATTCATCTATCCTTTAATCAAAGAGTCTACTATGTGTCACATTCATTGAGCACACGCGGCCTGGATAGATAGTGTAATGTGGTTCCTATGAAACTATTAAGTGCACTGAAGTAGTTACTGTGCCAGTATAATTCCTGGGTAACTGGGTTTGTTCAAAGTGGCTTCTTTGAAAATGGGACAGAGATTGCTGTCTTCATTCAACGTGGACATACAACTCTCTTATCTTTGTGAGCTTCCCTTGCAGGTAGTTCTGACCATGAGATTACATTTCTACACTGGAAAATGAATGGAAATGACATGTGCCATTTCAGGCTTCACCATACAAACCTTGTAAGTGTCCTTTGGTGCTCTTCCGTTTCCTAACTAACTGGCTTGCAGGTTTCTCAAAGGCTCCAGTACTGGAAACTTTTCCATCTGATTGTTGGGTTACTGGGAAATAAAATTTCTAACATAAGAAAGGTAGATTAGGTATGTGAAGGCTATAGGGGTTAAGATGTCCATGACCCACATGAAAATTTGGAGTGAAAGTTCATGTACATATTATATTTCAGAATTCAGTGTGTGGGATACTTTGAGGGGTTTACATGGCATAACAATATATGAATTCAGATGTAGTTTTTTATGCAAGTATTTTTGGAACTGTTTGCATGTATTAGAATAATTCTGGTGAGTGTTTTTCATGTTGATAAGGGGAATGAGTATGTGCATGTTTGTCATGTTGTATGACAGCACATGTAAATGGTGCAGGCCTAGTCCTTGATCTTACTGTAAGACCGTGAGACTGAGAGTATTAGGGGAGGTGTTTATGAGACTCAGAATGTTCAATTCAGTGAAGATCTGACGTCTGATATGTGAAGTGCCATATAGAGTAGAAAGGCAACATGAAAGCAAATTTTCTTCAGGGCATATAACTTTCTTAGAGTTCGACCTAAAAAGGTTATCTGTGTGAGGGGATGTGGATTAATCACGGAATTAATGCATCTGCATGGGTGAATCGGATAATGATTATGTGATGAAATGAAAGTAAGCGTATACTCCGTAATGCTGCTAGAGAATGGAAAAGACAGATGAAGGGTGAAAGCTGTGTATATGAGAGAACAACAGAAATGCAGGACATACAGAGCCCCAGCTGGTATGAAGGAGGACTGATGTGTGAGTGAGTGTGTGAGGTTCTCAGTTTGTGCTTCTCTAGGGTAAGGCCTGAGTAAAGTAACATCCACACACTTGTCAGCACTGTCTATTGCCTCAGTTCCAGCTGTCCCTGGCCTGCTATTTTGGAAATTTGTGCTGAGCGACCGACCTGGCTCTGTCCTTGAAGACACACTGCCTTCTTGTCCCTCTGCAGAAGCCTTAGTTCTAGTCCTTCTTTCCTGAAGCCATTTTTCTGTTTTTGAGTGGAAAATTGAACTAAATAGACAGTAGGCTGAGCATTTGCCTAGGTCTGTGTCAATTCAAAAATTACTTGTTGAGTGCACATGAGATGTGAGGCATCATTATTACACATGACACCTCTTGTCATAGAAATTAATACGAGTTTTCCATTTCAAATTCCATTAACTCCAAACTATAAGTAAACTTGCTAAATGGTGTGTTTTGTGAATATCATTGGGATTGGGTATCAAAGTGTTATTTGAATGTGATGTGCATGCTGGTTAAATGCATAATGTGTTGGTTAAAACTGGGCTAAGGTTTGTTGTAAGGTTGATTTGGTATTTGCTAATGTGAATATGGGATGAACTTTGCAGGTTTCTCAAAGGCTCCAGTACTGGAAACTTTTTCATCTGACTGTTGGGATACTGGGAAATAAAATTTCTAACATAAGAAAGGTAGATGAGGTATGTGAAGGCTGTAGGGGTTAAGATGTCCATGATCCACATGAGAATTTGGAGTGAAAGTTCATGTACATATTATATTTCAGAATTCAGTGTGTGGGATACTTTGAGGTGTTTACATGGTATAGCAATATATGAATGCAGATGTAGTTTTGTATGCAAGTATTTTTGGAATTGGATCTCAGTTTCTGCTTCTCTGAGGGTAAGGTGGGAATGAAATATCATGCAAAATGGTTGGCACTATCTATGGCCTCAGTTCTAGCTGTCCCTGGCCTGCTAATTTGTAAATTTGTGCTGAGCGACAGACTTGGCCTTGTCCTTGATGACACACTACCTATTTATCCCTACATGTTGAGTGGATATTACTTGTCAGGCATGATCATTTCACTAGACACTTGTTCTCACAGAAATTAAGGATTTCAAGGCACAAGAAGGTAGATGGGGACTTGACTCTGGGTCCCGGAGCACGCCCCAGTCTCTGACAGGAGGGAGATTTTCATATACATTTTGCAGTGGTACCTGTTCTTACTTGAGATTTTGAGAGGGAGCATGTTAGAGGACATGTGTGTGCACTCTCGGAATGTTCAGCTCTATGAAGGCCTGAAGAGTCATATGATTAGAGACTCAGCAGATGAAATTTCATTTCCTCAGGGCATGTTAGGTTACCTGTGTGGATAGTTTATGGAATTAATGTGCAAATGGGAGAGTTTGAAGGAACGAAGAGTGTATCTAGGTAATGCTCCTATAGAGTGGGGAAGATAGATGAGCAGCGAAGGCCTGTGAATATCAGAGAACTAGGGGGGAAAAGGAGCATGGAGGCTAACATGAACGAGGACAGAAATGTGAGTTTGTGAGAATCTTTGTACTCATTTGATTCTTAGGTTCTAAATGAACTTTCTTATACCTCTTGGCACGTCCCAGTGTTGTTTGTTGGGGATTTATGCTAAAGGACTTTGCCCAGTTCTGGAAGGCACATTCCCTACTTGTCCCTCTGCAGGTGACTTAGTTCTATTCCTTCTGCACTGAAGCCCTTTCCTGTTTTTGAGAGGAAAGTGAACTAAGTAGAGAATAGCCTGAAGAATTGAGCTACATCTCATGACCAAGCTCAGATCATATCTTTGTGTTTTTCTCACCATCCTTATCAAGACCGGGAAGCTTCAGTGGGGCGAATACACAGGCGAAACGTTCAGAGAAATCAGGCCTGTCTCCTGCAGCCTGACTGCGGGCTGTGGCCTCTGCAGGTGACTGACGCTGAGGCGTGTCCTCTTGGGTGTTGCATGGTCCTGGGCAATGGAATAAAGGAGAACATTGACATGAGGCATTTTCTGGGGTCTGTGTCAATTCAACAACTACATGTTGAGTGGATATTACTTGTCAGACATGATCAATTCAAATGACACCTGCTCTCACAGAAATTAAAGTGACTATGACAGTTAAAATTCCACTTACTCCAAACTATTAGTAAATAGTTATTATATGGTATGTTTGGTGGATGTCAATGGGATTGGGTATCTTGCATGTGATATTTCTGGAACTCTATATAGTTATCAACAACTCTGAATTATGCTTGAAAGACAGTATGCAAGGATTAAAAGGTGGATATCAACTCAATTTCTTCATGAAAAATTATGCATTTAGGAGATATATGGTGTGACTTTCATGAAGTTCTTAATGAATATCCATATATTTACATTGCTATCTATACTGATACAGATATACAGACATAGCTGTAAAAGGATTTTTATTTTTGAAGAAATTATTCACTATTATGTCACTGTCCATTTCAATCTTAGCCAAGCTCACTGTTCCTTAATTCAGTGTTTAAGATTATCATCATGTCTCATGATTGTGTGTGCTATAGTATTGTTCACATTTTTAGCAAAATGGCATGGTGAATGTAATGTACTTGGTGTTTAAGTTGTTAATGTGTTGGTTAAAACTGGGTTGAGATATAATGTGTTATTGATTTGGTGCTGCAAATGTAATTGTGGGATGAGCTTTGTGTGTCTGAGGAGGGTATGTGTGCTCTTTGTCTCCGGGTTAGTTCAGCACATATTTATGTGTGTAGATTGCATTATCAATAATAATGGACTTATGTGCTTTACATATTATGTTGTTCAGATAAGAAATGTTATTACTAAGAATATTCTCTTTGAGACTAGAGCAGTTAGTGTATTTCCAAAATGTGAGAGAATAATTATAGACAGTGGGGACATGCAAATGAAGGTGTATAAGAGAAAGAATACCTATGCTTTGAAAATAATGGCACAGAATGCAGAGAATATTCTGTAGCACTAGAGGCCCAGTTCACAAATGTGTGCACATTAAAAGGGAATTAATTAGAGGAAATATATTTTTTAAAAGATAAATTTTATTGATTTTTTTTACTGAGAGGAAGAGAAAAGGGTAGAGAGCGAGAAACATCGATGAGAGAGAAATATCGACCAGCTGCCTCCTGCACACCCCTACCGGGGATGTGCCCGCAACCAATGTACATGCCCTTTACTGGAATCGAACCTGGGACCTTTCAGTCCGACACTCTATCCACTGAGCCAAACCGGTTTCGGCAGGAAATATTTTAATATTGCTATTTGCCCTTTCTCTACAATAGAAGTGTCAGAGATGAAATAAAATTAGTAAAATGTATATGAAAATCTCCCTCCTGTCAGAGATTGGGGCGTGCTCCGGGACCCAGAGTCAAGTCCCCATCTACCTTCTTGTGCCTTGAAATCAATCGCTCAAGACCCAAACTCGACCAGCCCTAACCCCATCAAGACCCCTCTCATGGTATGAAATTTTGATCTTGTGGAATATTATAAGGACATAGTTCATAGGAGTTTGATATGGAATGAATGGGGATGGTAAAGATTGTCTATGAAAATAGATAGATTTGACGGGGTCTTTGCTTGTTTATCTCTACACTCTACCTCAAGTTCAGTTCTGAGGATCCTACCACTTTGGACCTGTGTTAAGTTATGAGTGCTTGACATGTTTCTGGTAACACAATATGCCCTTTTCCAGCTCATATAAAAATATTTTCCCATGTTTCTCCGATAGGCCATTTCCTACTATTTCCTCAAATAGAACACTGTTCTCCACTGATCTGCTTGGGCTTGCTCCAGTCCTATTCCTTGCTTTTCCCTTGGAATGTATTGCTCCCACTGTTGATCCTATGGAAGACAATGCATAAGCATTCCTGTTTTTGCCCTTGGCATCCTAGTGAGGACTAATAGGCACAACTATTCAGCTCAACCCTGTATTCTGTCTAGATCCCGATCTCCCTTTGCATCCTATTCGACAGTCCCTCCTTAGCAGCACCATTGAGCTTGTCTTTAGAAGAGCTGTGGGATAAACTGTCTGGAGAAGAGGCCTCGCCTGCTTTCTGGCCTGAAGTCAGGGCCATGGCCTTGTTCTGTACTGTGAAGCATCTTCTCGTATTTATGTTGAGCTTTGCTGAGAAATTAAAAATAATAGAGATGTGGCTGATGTTTGCTATTCGTGTATTTATCTGTCCATTTAACAAACAAGGAGACTCTACTATGTGCCATATTCATCTTCATTGATAGTGTAATATGACTCCTGGAAAACTCTTAAATGCACAGAAATATTTATTGTGTTGATATATGTCATGGGGCACTGAGTTTGCACCAAGAGTTCTTTGAAAATGGACAGAAACTGTTGTCTCCTTTCAACTTGGAAATACTACTATGTTGTATTTATGAGCTTCCCTCGCAGGTAGTTCTGACCATAAGACTACATTTCTAAAAGAGGAGATGGTGGGAAATGGCAAGTTCCACTTCCAGGCATCACCATACAGTCCTCCTTTGTGCTCCTCTGGGCTCTTCTGCTTCCTAGCTGACTGGGATGCAGGCATGTTAAAGGTTCCAGGACAGGCAATATTTTGACGTGATTGTTGGAATGCTCAAAGAAATTTTCAAACATAAGAAAATTAGAAGATGTGTGTGAAGGTGGTAGGAGTTAAGATGGCCATGACCTACGTGAGCCTGTGGAGTGAAAGTTCATGTATATGTTTTATTTCAGAATCCTGTGTGTGGGTTATTTTGTTAGATGCTATTAGATGGTATAACAATGTGCGAATGAGAATGTAGTTTGTGTGCAAGATATGCCGAGTGGTATGCATATTCTGGAACTTATCTGGGAGTGTTTTCCATGTCTTTAAAAGGGGATGGTGACTGAGGATGTGCATCTTTGCTATGTTGTGTGATAGCACATGTGAACATGTGCAGGAGTGGTACCTGTTCTTACTTGAGATTTTGAGAGGGAGCATGTTAGAGGACATGTGTGTGCACTCTCGGAATGTTCAGCTCTATGAAGGCCTGAAGGCCTGGTCACTGAAGAGCCATATGGTTAGAGACTCAGCAGATGAAATTTCATTTCCTTCAGGGCATGTTAGGTTACCTGTGTGGATAGTTTATGGAATTAATGTGCAAATGGGTGAGTCTGAAAATGATGGTTTGAAGGAACGAAGAGTGTATCTAGGTAATGCTTCTATAGAGTGAGGAAGATAGATGAGCAGCGAAGGCCTGTGTATATGAGAGAACTAGGGGGAAAAGGAGCATGGAGCCTAACTGGGTATGAAAGAGGACAGAAATGTGAGTTTGTGAGAATCTTTGTACTCATTTGATTCTTCGGTTCTAAGTGAACTTTCTTATACCTCTTGGCATGTCCCAGTGTTGTTTGTTGGGGATTTATGCTAAAGGACTTTGCCCAGTTCTGGAAGGCTCACTCCCTACTTGTCCCTCTGCAGGAGTCTTAGTTCTAGTCCTTCTGCCCTGAAGCCCTTTCCTGTTTTTGAGAGAAAAGTGAACTAAGTAGAGAGTAGCCTGAAGAATTGAGCTACATCTCTTGATTAAGCTCAGATCACATCTTTGAGTATTTCGCACCATCCTTATCACGAAGAAGATGCTTCAGTGGGGCGAAGACACAGGCGAAACGTTTAGAGAAGTCCCGACTGCAGGCTGTGGCCTCCGCAGGTGACTGACGCTGAGGCATGTCCTCTTGGGTGTTGCATGGTCCTGGGCAATGAAATAAAGGAGAACATTGACATGAGGCATTTTCTGGGGTCTGTGTCAATTCAACAACTACATGTTGAGTGGATATTACTTGTCAGACATGGTCAATTCAAATGACACTTGCTGTCACAGAAATTAAAGTCACTATGACACTTAAAATCCATTTACTCCAAACTATTAGTTTGGTAACATGACATGCCCTTGTCTGGCTCATAGGGACATATTCTTCTATGTTTCTCTGATTAAAATTCTCTTCACTTAGCCCCTCTCCCATTATACCCTCAAACAGAACACTGTTCTCCAGTGATCTTGGACTTGTTCCATTCCTGTTCAGTGTTTTTCCCTTGGAAGATATTCCTCCCCCTGATGATTACATTAAAGAAGATGCAGAAGCATTTGAGGTTTGTACTGTGCAGCCTTATGTCCACTAAGGGGTAGAACCACTTAGCTCAACTCAGAGTTCGGTCTATATTCTACCCTCCCTTTGTATCCTATTCAGTATCCCCCCCCCTCCACCTACAGCACCATTTAGATTGTCCTTAGGTGGGATGCAGGATAAATCATCAGAGGAAGAGAGGGCGCCCATGCTTTCTGGCCCTCAGTTAGAGCCACTGCCTTATTTCTATGCTGCAAAGCATCTTCTAGTAAATTCAGCTTTGCTAAAAAATTAAACATAATAGAGATGTGGTCCACATTTCTTATTTGTTTATTTATCTGCCCATTAACCAAACACAAAGGTTCTGCATAGCAAAAGAAACCATCAGCAAAATGAAGAGATATATTCACTCTATTGGAGAATTTATCTGCCAATGATACATCATAAAAGGTTTAGTTTCCAAGATATATAAAGAAGTTATAAAACTCAGCACCAGGAGAAGAACCACCCAATTTTAAAAAAGGAAACAAACAATAAACAAACATAGAAGAGTATGTCCCCATGAGCCAGAAAAGGGCATGTCATGTTACCGGGAACATATAAAAAAAATGCTCAACATCACCAATCATCAGAGAAATGCACAGTCACCATAATGAGCCCTGGATGGTGTGGCTCAGTTGGTTGGATTTGATTCCTGGTTAGTACACATACCCATGTTGTGGGTTTCATGCTGGTTTGAGCTCAAGCAGCAGGCAGTTTATCGATGTTTCTTTCTTCTCTCTCTCTCTCTCTCTCTCTCTCTCTCTCTCTCTCTCTCTCTCCCTCTTTTCCTTTGTCTAAAAATCAATTTTAAAAAAACCACAATGAGTTATCACCTCATACCTGCCATAATGATAAACACTAATAAATGAACAAACAACCAGTGCTGGTGAAAAGGGCACCCTGATGCACTATTGTTCACTGCAGCATTATTTACAATAGCCGAGATCTGGAAACATCCCAAGTTCACATCAACAGATGAATTAAAAAACTGTGTGGTACATTTACACAATCCTGCCTACTGAAAGAGTAATATGCAAATTACCCATCACTCTGCTCAAAGCCACACCCACCAGCCATGCCCACCAGCCAATTAGAGTGAGTATGCAAATCAACCCCCCACCAAGATGGCTGCAGCCACAGAGAGCTGTTGAGAGGCTTGAGTTTCCCTGGCAATGGAACCCAAGCTTTCCACCTGCCCTGGCTTGCCTAGGCCTCCACTCAAGGATACAAAGTTTCAATTATGAAATCCAAATAGAAATAGCTGCAGCCATGGAGCAAGCAGAAGGCTTGGCTCTGCTCCAAGCTACAAAGTTTCAGTTGTAGAAAGTAAATAAATTACAGATACCAGGGACTTCACTTGGATTGCCAGGGGAGCATGGCCAGCTTGCAAACCACCACAGGCCCCTCGCCTAGGCCACCCAACACCCCAAGGGAACCCCCACCCTGAACTGGGACACCCTTCAGGGCAAACCAGCTGCCCCCCACCCATGCACCAGGCCTGTGTACTATTTAATAAAAGAGTAATATGCAGATTGACCATCACTCCAACACACTACATGGCTGCCCCCATGTGGTCAAAGATTCTGCCCGTATGTGGACAAAAGAGGCCACCACAAAATGGCCAGCAGGGAAGGGCAGTTGGAGGTGATCAATCCTGTAGGGGTGGCCAGGCGGCAGAGGAGGGAAGTTGGGGGCAAACAGGCTGGCAGGGGAGCAGTTAGACATCAATCAGGCTGGCATGGGAGTGGTTAGGTGGTGATCAGGCTGGCAGGCAAAAGCAGTTAGGGGCAATTAGAAAGGCAGGCAGGCAAGTAGTTGGGAGCAAGTAGTCCTGGATTGTGAGGGGGATGTCCGACTGCCCACTGTTCCGGTGGGATAGGGTCTAAACAGGCAGTTTAACATCCCTCGAAGGGTCCCAGATTGGAGAGGGTGAGGGCTGGGCTGAGGGACACCTCTCGTCCCACCCCCGTGCTTATTTATATTTTCCCTGGCTTATTTATATTACATGTGTGTGTATGTGAAAAGGTGTGAATGTACATTTGCTTGTCTCATAGTTTATGCTCAATAATGTCTCTAAATATGTTCAATTATTTTTTGAAAGTGAAATGAAGTCAGCCTTTTTCAAAGTCCCCTAGAGAATGCATAAATCCCAAAGTTGGAAATATCAGTCCTCTTGAGTAATGTGAGCTACCATTGGAACTTTGGGGCTGGCTCCCATTCGTCCCCCTTCCACCCCTGCCCAACGGTTCTTCCATATAGTAGTTACTTGTTTACTTGTATCTCCATAGTAACCAAAATATTCCAGTTTTCCATTTTTCAGAAAGAGCCAAACTTTCTCCTTAATTTAACCATCATTGCTAATGGTTGTTTTATTTGTGTGTATGTGTTTAGTGTGTGTATCCCATTTTTTCTTACATTTCACATTTACATCTTCATAATCTAAAACAAAATTTTTTTTTTACTTCTGTGTAAATAATTTCTATCTGACATTAAGCTCTCATCCCTACACAATGAGTTTGAAGTCCACCCCCCACCCCCACCCGCCAATTTATTCCTCACCTCTAAGAGCCAGACTTTCTTCTTTATTAACAGGAGAATATACTATTAGAAACCTAGTAACAACATTTACTTTACCAATGCCTTTAGGCAGAAATCAAATACAGGGAAATACATTTTCTAAGAAATATTATACTAATCAACCACTAAGTCTCTAACAGAGTAACCCAGAGGGAGAAGGTTTAGGTAGCACACGTCCTAAACCACAGTGACAAGAACTCGGGCATCTGAGTTTACTCTCAGACTCCCTGGGCCCTCAACATGTGAATATCCATCTCCATCTTTCATTGTCTCCCTCCCTCCTCCCCTCCCTCCCTTCCTCTCTCCCTCCTTCCTTCCCTCCCTTATTCCCTCTCTCCTTTCCACCACCCATTCTCTCTTCCCCTTCTCTCTCTTCTTTCTCCCCTTCTCTTCATTCTCTCTCTTCTTCTCTCTCCCACCCATCCCTCACTCCCCTTCCTCTTTCTTTCCATCCTCCCTCTTCCTTCCTCACTCGCTCACTTTCTCCCTCCATCATTAATACTAGGAATTCTCTCTCTTTCTTTCTTTAGAAAACAGTACCTGAATGTGTGTAACACATACCTCTTAATATTCTTGCAGTTTTGTCTTCCAGATGTTTCTGCTTATTTTTATGCTTCATGGTTCAACTCTTTAAAGAGTCACTGAAATCAGATACCTTTTACCTCCAAACTCTGCTTTCAGTGTGTCAGATGGTGATGACAAAGAATCAAATTAACAAATACAATCTATATGAACAAATCACTATCAATAACAAGACACTCGAGAGACCTCTCGTCTAACCAACTCACTGTTCTGACCAGGGCAGTTATGATGTGAGTCATCGCCATGGTGTCAGCGGTGTTCTATGACCAGTGCGTGACATCAGCACACCCCATGCACCCAGCTAGTGTTCAAAGGACTGCAGGGCCACTGTACACACTGGGCAGAGTGATCCCTTTATCCAATGGAAACACTACATTAACTTGAATTTTTTAAGTTGTTTACTTCATATCAACACTAGAGGTTAGGTGACTTGAATGAAAAAAAGGCAATGATTTTATGTTTAGGAGAAGCACGTGGTGAGGCTAAGCAATACCTTTGAAAATTAGGCTTAGAATCATGCTTACATTTCACATAAGAGGCTCACATTTACATCTTACACAGAAAGTGGGATATATGCAATAATGTCATATATATATATACATGTTATTGGCAGTCCTATTTAACTGGTGTATAAACCTGAGTTATATGTGAGGTATATATTGGTGTATATATGTGGATTTGAAAATTGCACACAACTCTATATAATTTATCGAGTACCCTCCATTATGGGGAATAGTCTCCTGCATTTTACAACAAGCCATTTTCTCTTTGGCTACACTTTTCCTTATGATGGCCCCAGAGGCTTGGGAAAAGAGGGAGCCTCTGGCCCTTGTCATGAATCCTGTTCCTGTCAAGCCCGAAGGCCTCATTTCTAGGCTTGTTGTAGGCCCCCAGCTATATCTTCTGGAAACAGCTGGGCTCTCAAAAGGGTTTGAACTCTATAGGCTTTTTCCATTCTACATCCCACCCACCACAGACTATGCCTCCTCCCTTAAGAGCAATATGTATTTACTTCCAAACCTTAGCAGTTACGTTAGAGTCTGGCCATGACTTAGCCTTCTCAGTCTTCCTTATGCCCAGTAGGCCCTCCCTCTGGGTCTTCCTCATGTAACAATGTGTGGGATCCCTTAACGTGACCCGCGTGGTTCAGGGTCCGGTTTCTGGAGAAGGCCGCACACTAAAATGAAGAGAGAGACTGGAAAAGAGTTAATTTGGGAAAATGGGGGACCAGGCAGGAGTCCACCAGTGGGAAGACTACCACTAGACTCCTGCCTTGCTATCCCTTTTATTGAGGTTATGGGATACACCCATTACCCTTAAGCAGATTTGGGAGACACCCATAGCCCTTAGGCAGGTAATAAGTGGATTATCATATCAGTAAGGATTTACATGATTACAAGATGGGGAAGTTGTTTCAGTTACCATTGTCTCAATTAGATAGGGAGTGGTTGGCTCTGATCTTTCAGAACTTCAAGGTTGACCAGCCTTTTACATCTTTCTATTAGTCAGACAATGATTGGTTTCCAGCAACGATGGGCAGTATTTTCCAATGCTATCACCAGCACACTAGTGTAAATAGTGGTGGAAAGAAACTGCACTTGGGTGGTGAACACAGTAGAGATGATGTGTTATGGAATTGTACCCTTAAAACTTATATTTTGTAACCAATATGACTCCTGTAATCTCAATACAAATAAACTATAAAACAATAGATATCATTAAAATTACATTTTCAAAGTACTTTGTTACTTCAGGCTCTTCTACTTTTCTCAGTTTTATTCATTTATAACTTAGCACTGGACTCTGCAGGTGTCTCACAGTGTTGTCTTGGCACTAGGTTTCTTTGAGAAGGCATTTTTACCTTCATGTTTGAATAGCACTCTATCACCTGAATTATTATTTTTATTTTGTGCTCTTTGGTTCCCATTTGTCTTTTTATTCAAAGTGTCTTGACCTGTATGATACATGTAGAGTTTACAATCCTAGAGAGAATTTAGTGATGTACTTAATAAATAAAGAAGAAGTGAATAGGGTCAACGAGTGTAAACCCTGGTCATCTGGTGTAGGGTGACCATATTTTGTCTTTCCTCATGATACCTGAGTTTTCCATAAGAAGTTAATTGCTGTAGTCATCCCTATATGTAATCTAAGATATACTTTTGGATCATCTTTTACTACTAACGATATGGCTAAGGTGGACACCCTCATTAAAACAGCCATTATTAGGTTTCCTTGAGGAGGACATAAGAATTAATGGGGTAATATGGGGTAATACAGTAACACTATATAAAATATAATAATTAAAGTGAAATGTGCTAACTAGACCAGACGTCCTTCCGGATGACCTTCTGGACAAAGCTGAGGCTTCGGGGAAGCCCGGGTCCCGGGTGCGTGCTCGTGACCAGAAGGAAGCTCAGGTCCCCGGTAGGAGAGGGAAGCTGGTGCCAGCATCCGGGGGAAGGAAGGCTACTCTTGCATGAATTTCGTGCGTGCATCAGGCCTCTAGTACGATATAAAACATTTTTAAGCTAGATATTTTGTTTTGTTTGTTTTGTTTTGTTTTGTTTTTACTTATTTATTAGGTAAAATTTTGCAAACATATATTAGTGGTATCAGTGGAGCTGGAGAGTATTGCAACTTCTCCAAGCTGCACAACAAGAATCACCAATAGTGGTGCTTACGGACGGCTTGGTGATCCATTGGGTGTCAGGATGTCTGACGGCTTTATGGAATGGATCAATGAGGTTATCCTCAATGAATTTGTGCATTGAATGTCACCAAACCAGTTAGAATTCAGGACTTTCAGGGCCCCATAGTGCCACCTACCTTCTTCCTCAGAAGCAGACTAAAGGCTTCCAGCAAATTTTTACTGGTTATCACTATGATATGATGGACAGTCTTGCCCTAAGGTGCACTCTTAGCGTTTGCGGCCACCACTGTGCTCATGAATCTGATATATCACATAATCGTGCGTGGCCGGTATTCCAGCTTTACGAGGCCAGGTGGAGAGCAGAGAGCTGGCAGTGCCGCTGGCAGTGCATCCTGAGAAGAAGCGCAGTATATCAGACTGCTTCTTCCTGGATGTACTTGTAAGCACCCTCCTTGGCTTGCCTGATGGCTACAGCCAGATTGAAAGATACCGCCCAAGTTTTAAAACAAACTTACCAATATGAATGCTATTCAAAATACTTTACAATAGATTACCTAACCAGACATAGATGCCAGCCATAAAGTACCTGTAAAGTTCCACTGTCAATTTTCTGGGTTTTTAAATAACAGTTTGAGGTTGCCAATATATACCACAAAACTTTTTTAAGTATACAATTTAATTTATATATATATATATATATATATATATATATATATATATATATATATGTATATATGTATATATTTGTTGGTTTCAGAGAGGAAAGAAGAGGGAAGGATGAAGAGAGAGAGATAGAAACATCAATGATGCCTCCTACACACCCCACATTGGGGATCAAACTTGCAACCAGGCATGGCATGTGATCTAAAAGGATTTGGAAGAAATACTTTATACTCTGGGACTACATCTTTCTCGGGCTCAGGTAATCTTATGAATATTTAAAATGAAGAGCATTTTTAAGTAACTTTTTAAAAATCTCTTTGACTTTTTAAAGTATAAAAGCAATACAGCATATATGTATTAAATATAGCAGTACAGTCAAGTAGTTATGAAATGTATAAAAAGTTAAATGTCACCCTAGCTGGTTTGTCTCAGTGGATAGAGTGTCAGCCTATGGACTGAAGGGTCCTGGCTTTGATTCAGGTCAAGAGCACAGGCCCGGATTGCAGGCTTAATCTCCCTAGGGGATGTGCAGGAGGCAGCTGATCAATGATTTTCTCTCATCATTGATGTTTCTATTTCACTTTCCCTTTCCCTTCCTCTCTGAAATCAGTAAAACCATTTAAAAAAATTAAATGTCCTCTCTCCTTCTAGTTCCCATCCAATATGTACGAAATAATTTTATATATATAGATAGACAACTTTTTTTCCATTTAACAATCTACCATGGGCATTCTACCATGAAAATAGATACCCATTTCATTCTTTTTATGTCTGTTTAATTAATATTACATGGTATAGTTGTGTCATAATTACCTTAAATAGTTGCATTTGCTAGCTGGATATTCATTTTTTAGAATTGCAAACTAAGAGGGGTAAGAGATCAACCAAAGGATTTGTATGCATGCATATAAGCAGAACCCATGGACACAGACTAGGGGAGTGAGGGCATATGCGTGGGGGTAGGAACGGCTGGGGAGAGGTCAATGGGGTGGAAAAGGAGACATATGTAATATTTTAAATTATAAAGAATCAAAACATTTTTTCAAACAAAAAAAAATTACAAGCTATGCTGTAATAAACATCATTATACATTCTATCTATCTATGTAAAAGCCTAAGCAACTGGCTGACCAGCTGGTAGGAATGACAAGAACTGACCACCAGGGGGCAGATGTATAATTCAGGAGCTGCCGAGCAATGGCAACTTTGCAGAGTGCCCTCTCCCATTCTGGGACCCCTTGGGGGATATCAGACTGCTGGTTTTGGCCTGATGAGGGATCCCACTTGCCGGAGGGACCCCGTTCACTCAGCAGACACCCTTTGAGCCCCGGCACCACCCCAGGAGAGACCACTAGAGGTTGGCTTCAGGGCATGTCCAGCCTATCTTGCCCAGTCCCACTCCGCCTGCCACCTTTTAATTAATTTACTTTCAGTGTGCACAAATCTGTGCACCGGGTCTCTAGTCTATATAAAAGCCTAAGATACTGTTTGACCGGCTGACAGGTAGCTATGACACACACTGACCACCAGGGGGCAGATGCTTAACTTAGGAGCTGCTGAGCAGCGGTTGTCAGCTGTGTTTCTCAGGCGATGCACCTGGAATCAGAGAGCAAGTAGCCCAATTCCAGGGTGTGTCACACAAGAACCGCCCTCTTGCAATCCACGACCCCTTGGGGGATGTCGAAAAGCTGGTTTCAGCCCGATCCCTGCATGCCAGGCCTAGAGACCCTACTGGTGCACAAATACGTGCGCCGGGCCTCTGGTACTATAACTGTCTTTGTACATGTAATTTGTGTTAGTTTTCCTTTCAGCATTAGATTTTTGTTTTTAACAAACATTTTTCAGCCCTAGATGGTTTGGCTTAGTGGATAGGGCATCAGCCTTGTGGACTGAAGGGTCCTGGGTTTGATTCTGGTCAAGGGCATGTATACCTTGGTTGCAGGCTCAATCCTCAGCCTTGGTCAGAGTGTGTGCAGGAGGCAACCAATCAATGTGTCCTTCTTCTTTCTTTCTTTCTTTCTTTCTTTCTTTCTTTCTTTCTTTCTTTCTTTCTTTCTTTCTTTCTTTCTTAAATCGATCTTTATTGTTCATATTATTACAAAGGTTCCTCATTTCTTCCCCCCTCCACCAGGTTCCCGCCCCCCCACCCTCCGTCCCCTTCCCCTCCCCCATTGTCCTCATCCATAGGTGCACAGTTTATGTTCAGTCTCTTCCTCCCTCCCTTTCCCCGATAGTAAATCCCTTTTCAGATAGTAAATCAGTTACTTAGCATTTTCTCATATCAATAATACCTCCACATGCCCAAAGATACACTTCACACAAAAGACATTTCCAGATAGGTCAACCAACCTCATCCCGGCCCCCTCACAAGGCACTCACAGATCAAGACCCCAGCGCTATACTAACTCAACATATCCAGATCTAAGCCTTCATCACTTGATTCAGCAGACCCTCAAGTTCCCCCAAAAGTTTCCAGCCATGTCTGAGAGGCAGCCTTGGGGTGGGGGCAGGTGTGGAGCGAGCTGTTCCGGGCCTGGGTGCTCCGGGCCTGGCCTCTGTTGCTCTGGTCCGCTCCACAACCAGCTGCTCCGGGTCTGGCCACTGCTGCTCCCGACCTGGTTGCTCCGGGCTTGGCTGCTGCTGCTCCGGGCCTGGCCACACTCAACCCGGCTGCTCTGGGCCCGACTGCTCCGGGCCCGACCGCTCCGGGCCTGGCCACTCCCAGCCTGGCAGCTGCTGCTCCGGGCCTGGCCGCACCCGACCTGGCAGCTCCGGGCCTGGCCGCTCCCAGCCTGGCAGCTGCTGCTCTGGGCCTGGCCGCTCCCAGCCTGGCAGCCACTGCTCCGGGCCTGGCCACACCCGACCCGGCTGCTCCGGGCCTGGCCGCTCCCAGCCTGGTAGCTGCTGCTCCGGGCCTGGCCGCTCCCAGCCTGGCAGCTGCTGCTCCGTGCCTGGCCGCTCCAAGCCTGGCAGCTGCTGCTCCGGGCCTGGCCGCACCCGACCCGGCTTCTGCTCTGGGCCTGGCTGCTCTGGGCCCGGCTGCTCTGAGCCTGGCTGCTCCCGGCCTGGATGCTCTGGGCTTGGCTACTGCTGTTCTGGGCCTGGCTGCTCCCAACCCGGCCGCTCTGGGCCCGGCTTCTCCGGGCCCGGCCACTCCGGGTCTGGGTGTTCCTGGACTGGCCACCCTGGGCTTGGCCGCCTCCGCCTCAGGCCTGGATGCCACTGCCCCAGGTCTGGCTGCTCCAGGCCTGGCTCTTGCTGCTCTGGTTCTGGCTGCTGCTGCTCTGGGGCCTGGCTGTTGCTGCTCCAGGCCCGGCTGCCACTGCCTTGTGCTTGGTCACTCTAGGCCTGGCCGCCGCCATTCCAACATTCTGTCCTTTTTTTTTTTTTCTTTTTTTTTTTTTTTAAACGCATTTATGTTGCAATGTTTGCTGCTGAGTTGAGTTCTGACTTAGTCTTTGATTTTTCAAGATCTTCTTTGTGTTCTTTCTTAAGCAATTTTACTATCTTTTGCTCTCCCTTGATTTCTTCACATTGAGAACTTCTTCGGTTTCTTCTTCCTTGTCCTGGAAGCTCAGCAGGTTGGCCTTGGCACCCCTTTGTTCTCCGCGGGCTCCTGCACTGCTTCAGCCTGTTGCCGGGGTCGACACCGCCGCCCAGGAAGCAGCCCCCGGCCTCGGCTCCATTGCCCACATTCAGCGGTCAAAGGCTGGGGCCACCCCCCCCCCCCCGGGGGCCCCGTCGCCCGGCTCCTTGCTGGCGCCTGGCTGGCCGGTGTCTGGCAGGGGCTTCTGCTCCTCGTTGAGTTCCTCCAGTCTGGAGCTTTTTTTCTCCTTCCTGCTAGGGGAGTCTAGCATCAGAGTCAACAGACTGTCCTCTGCGCTCAATGTGCGTGACTCTGGGGGCTCTGCTTTTCGCCGCTCCCCCAGGACTCCACCTCACAGCCCCGTCTCCCTCTGCTTGAGCCTGGGTCCCCAGGGATTGGCCTAGAGCTGGAGTTCAGGGCAGTCTGGAGTGGGGCTCAGCACCTCTGGAAATTTTGTTTCTTTCTGCCAGGGCAATACAGCATCAGAGTCAACATTCCGTCCTCTGGGCGCAATGTGCGCTACTCCGGGGGCCCTGCTTTTCGCTGCTCCCCTGGTATTCCGCCTCACAGCCCCGTCTCCCCCTGCCGGAGCCTGGGTCCCCAGGGTCTGGCCCATAACGGGCTCAGCGCTGCCGGTTCGGGGGTTCAGCCCAGGCTGGGGGTTTTATTTCCTTCTTGCTAGGGAACGCTAGGCAGCACCCAGCCTTCTCCTCCTCTCCGGCTGTGACCTCTCCATGGGTGCAGCATGTCTCTGTACCTTAGGCTTTTGTCAGCTCCTCTGATTTTCCTTCTGGTTTTCTCTTTCCTTCTTGTTGTAGAATTTTCAGTCAGTCGACTACCTGTAGCTCTGGGCAATGTCCACTCTACATTTTAGTTGTATTCCATTGAAATTGTTGTGTGCTGCTGCGGTTAGGTGTCTACCGGGGCAGCCATCTTGGATCCTCCTCTCCTCAATGTGTCTCTTTCACATTTATGTTTTTATCTCTCTGTCTCTCCTCCTCTCTTCCACTCTGCCTAAAAATAAATGGAAAACTATCCTCAGGTAAGGATTAACAAAAATAATAATAATTGTTTAAGAAAGGTTTTTCAAATTATAATTGGAATTTTAGGTTTCTATGGAAGATAGTTCAAAGATTTAAGTGCTCTCGTTGGGAGTGAGTACCTGAGAAAAAAGTTCTTGCTCAAGGGGAGTAAAAAAATTATTTTCATCTTTGTAACTTTTTTACTTGTTTATGTAACAGGTAAAGAAGCTTCTTAATAAAGTAGTACTCTGTGAATTTTGTTTTTATCAGAAATTATCAGAAGAAAACCATGAGGAGTCTGAAGCACTGCAAGAAGGTTTGCAAGTATTATTTTAAAATTTTGCCACTATATAATTGTATTACTAATTAAAGACAAAATAAAATATAGTACCTTTTATATTATAAGAAACAGGTTGTTACTTCCAACACCAACAGTAAAACAGGAATCAAAGGATGTGGAAGGAAATGTTGGCCTTATTGTTTACAATGGTGCAATGGTAGATGTAGGAAGCCTGTTGCAAAAATTGGAAAAGAGTGAAAAAGTAAGAGCTGAAGTAGAGCAGAAGTTAGTTACAAGAAGAAAAATCAGGTAAGAACAGAATTGGAGTGTCAGTACTTCTAACACCCTATTGGGTTATATACAGGGTGTCCCCCCAAAATGTATACACACTTAAACAGCTGGTAGTTCAATTTTTAAAATGAAATGTAGTTTAGCCAAAACCAGTTTGGCTCAGTGGTAGAGCGTTGGTCTGCGGACTGGAAGGTCCCAGGTTCGATTCCGGTCAAGGGCATGTATCTGGGTTGCGGGTACATCCCCAGTAGGGGGTGTGCAAGAGGCAGCTGGTCGATGTTTCTCTCTCATCGATGTTTCTAGCTCTCTCTCTCCCTTCCTCTCTGTGAAAAATCAATAAAATATATTTAAAAAAAAGAAAAAGAAATGTAGTTTAATTTATAGTTTAATAAATACTACCTTTATTATTATTCAAGTGTGTGTATATATTTTTGAGGGACACCCTACATTTGTGTAGATACATACATACCTGTACATATATATCGTATGTTTTAGTCTAGACCACATAATGTAACTTTACTTTTGATCATTTTGGTTAAAGGTAAGAAATTGCTTAGCTATATAAGACTTACTCTTAGATCTTCATATGTATTCTCAGGTTTTTGTTTGTTTTTTTGCTATTTCTTAAAAATATATTTTTATTGATTTCAGAGAAGGGAGAGAATGATTGAAACATTAATGATGAGAGAAAGAATCATCATTGGCTCTCTCCTGTATGTCCCTCCCTGAGGATCAAGCCTGCAACCAGGCATGTGCCCTGACTGGGAACTGAAGCTTGACCTCCTGGTTCATAGGTTGATGCTCAACCATTGAGCCATACTCCACCAGGCATATTCTCAGGTTTTATTATTGTTCTGTTGCATCCTTTTCATCCTCCTTTTTTTTTTTTTTTTTTTAAAGATTTGATGTTTATTTATTTTATTTTTGTTAATCTTCACCCAAGGATTTTTTTAAATATATATATTTTTTTATTGATATCAGAGAGAAGGGAGAGAGGGAGAGAGAGAGAGACATCAATGATGAGAGAGAATCATTAATCAGCTGCCTCCTGCACACCCCCTACTGGGGATCGAGCCCTCAGCCTGGGCTTGCACCCTTGACCAGAATCGAATCCGGGACCCTTCAGTCCACAGGCCGACACTATATGCTCTGAGCCAAACTGGCTAGGGCAACCCGAGGATATTTTTTCATTGATTTTTAGAAAGTGTAAGGGAGGAGGAGAGACAGAAACATTGATGTGAGAGAGACACATCAATTGATTGTCTCCTGCAACCAAGGTATGTGCCCTTGACCAGAATCAAACCTGGGATCCTTAAGTCCGAGGGCCGATGCTCTGTCCACCTGAGCCAAATGGGCTTCATCCTCCTATTTTTGACCAGTTTCTGCTATTTTATCTAACCTATGCAATCATCTAAAAATGGAACCTGGATTTTAGAAGTAATACTTAGATAAAACTTAAGTGAGTTTTGCAGTTTGCTTTGTAATTTTTGAAATTGACATTTGTGGGCTATTTAAAGGAATTGCATATGCTTCTTTTAATAGATGAAGATGAAAAAACCATGTTAAATTTGGAGAATTCCAACAAAGGCCTCTCTGGTGAACTCAGAGAAATTAAAAAGGACCTTGGTCAGTGACAAGATAACTTAAAGATTTCAGAAAATATGAATTTGCAATTTGGAAACCAACTGAATAAGACAATCAGAAACTTATGCACAGTAATGGATGAAATCCACACTGTTCTCAACAAGGTTAGTAGTTTTGTACTTCCAATGTTTTCTTAATTTATTCCAGTTTTTTTAAAATCTATTTCACTCTATTTCTTAGTGATTTTTCTTGGAGCGAATAAGGGTAGCCTTCTGTCCTTCATTAGATTGTTCAAAAGCAATTCCTTAAATATCGTATTTTTCTAGAACCTATTCAGGATGTCAACATGGTTTATGTGAACAGATTTCATATAGCAAATTTTATTTGCATTCCTCAGTGAATTTGAATTTGAGGAAGATAAAACCACTCATTTCTTTTAAAAACCCATTTACTATTAGGCAGAGGAGAAACTCTTTGGCACTCTCAAAATTAATTGACTAGTATTCTTTTGTTACTAGGAAAAAAATCCAGTAACTCAATGCCATTATAAACTAACTTTAATAATAGAGATCTAAAATCTTTTTCTCTTTCAGAACAAAAAGAACAATATCTGTAGTGCAGGGAATTCACTGCTGTTATTCCTTAGAACTTCTCATTTCTCAGGGCTCAGATGGCTTTCTCAAATACTAGAAGCCATTCTGCAGAGAATTTAAAGACTTGAACATATTAATAGTTGCCCCACAGGGTCAATTTTCCATAGATACTAAAATGGATATCTCTGTTTACTATTTGTTATAGTTACATTTAAGAGATTCTAATAAAGTATACTTTTCCTTTGTTATTTTATATAAGATAATGTGAAGAGGGAAGATAAAGATCAGAAATCCAAGGAGAATGGTGCAAGTGTATGATAATACGTGTAATGGCGAAGAAATGGTGCTAAATAATGTAATATAAAAAATCATGATACCAGAATGTTTGGAAGTGATGCATGTTTGATTTTAGTAATATAAATATCTTTTAGTACAAACGATGTATAAAGTTTTATGAGTGTGAGAGTCTCTGCTTTTGAAAACTGCTTGTAATTCCTGGCATTCAAATTATTAAACACTCCTTAAGTGAAATAATTTTGCATTGCAAAATGTTTTAGGATCAACTTTGTTATAGTTTTAACACCAATAAACTTCATCAGTTTAATTGACAGTAGAATTTAATTACCAAATGTCTTTTATTAAAATATGTAGGGAGGAAAAAAAGAGAAGAAATAAAAACCTAGAAAATTGCTGTAATTTTAGTTATAGAATTATTCATTATTTTAAAATTTTTGGTATTTTTAAGTTTTAGTATAAATTATAAGATAGCATGCTGCTTAAGTTTTGCAAGTTTTTGACCCAGACTTGTTTTTACTTGTCATAAAAGGATATTCCTCTAATATCTGTCTCTGAAAACATTCACTAAAAATTTAATTTGTCCAGCAGAGAGTACATAAAAATCTAAGAAGCAATTGACAGTTGATATTATCTGTGGAAGGCTTTACATAGAATTAACAGTTCTGATGTTAATGTTACTGCTTTCAGTGAATTGTTCTACTTTCTAAGAAGAGCACCCATATTATAATTTTGAGGATTTTTTACAGTATATATCAAGTGTACAATTCAGTACCAAGCCAGTAGATGTCACTATGATGTCTTAAGTTAAGCTTTGTATAATTAAAAATAATATTTTTTATTAGTCTGTGTACTTCCTTCAGAATTGAGTGGATACATAAGAGTTGATTAGCTGGCCCTCGCCGGTTTGGCTTAGTGGATAGAGCATCAGCCTGCAGACTGGAGGGTCACGGGTTTGATTCTGGTCAGGGGCACAGGCCTGGGTTGCGGGCTCCATCCCCGGTAGGGGCGTGCAGGAGGCAGCCTATCAATGATTCTTATCATTGATGTTTCTCTCTCCCTCTCCCTTTCCCTTTCTCTCTGAAATCAATAAAGATAATATTTTTTAAAAAGTTGATTAGCTGTTGAGTGGGAAAAGTAGGAAATGTGATATACCGTTAAAGTGTTTCTAATCAGGGGGTGAATTTATCCCCAGAGGACATTTAGCAGTGTCTGAAGACATTCTGCTTGTCCCAGCTGGGTGAGTGCTTAGGTGCTAGAGGCCAAGGGTGTTGCTAACCATCCTACATTGCATAGGATAGCCCCTATAACGAAGAATTATATGTAACCTAAAATGTCAAGAGTACCTATGTTGAAAGGCTCTGATTTAAAGTAATATATAGTTACGTGATATGACTTTAAGTTCCTGTTTCTGGTCTTATTGTTTGTTTAACTCTGAAGTCAGATTACAGATTGATCCATAATTATACAGTTATTTTTGCCATCTTTAGATTAAGATGAAACATTATAGGGTGGTTGGAAAGTTGTTGCTTATGGAAAAATCTTGAAGATAAACTTGTAACTAAAAGTCAGTAAAGAAGGTAGTTTTTTAATAGAGAATGTTTTTAAGTGAGAAAAATAATTATAATATTCACCTCTCAGACTTATTTTACCCAGAGATAATTAAGTCATAATACTGGAAGCCTGGAGAAAAAATAGATAAATCTTTCTATTATTTCTTGAAGATAAATTTCTAAGTTAGGAAAACAAGTTAAAATTTTCTAAGCTAGAAAATTTGGTTTTAAAGAAAATGAGGGAAAGAGCACCTGTGTTTGCCCCTCTCCCCCCCGCCCTCGAAACTGCTTATTTTCTTTTGTCAACCTTCTTCCCATTCTGTGGAAGAACAGCTTAAGACCACTCAGTGGTTGTTCCTAACCATTCAGTGGCAAGGGGGCTGAAGACCAGTCTTCAGTGGTAGGCCGAGCACTGCAATCTTTTTTTTAATTTTTTAATTTTTTATTTATTTCACAGAGGAAGGCAGAAAGAGAAGAAGATAGAAATGTCAATGATGAGAGAGAATCATTAATCAGCTGCCTCCTACATGCCCACATTGGGGATCGAGCCTGCAACCCAGGCATGTGCCCTGACCTGGAATTGAACTGTGACCTCTTGATTCATAGGTCAATGCTCAACCACTGAGCCATACCAGCCGGATGTGAATGCTTCAGTCAATAGGAAACTGCTGAATAGCACAAAGGGCACCTGCACACCTTCAGAGCATCCTGCAACCCCAGGCTCAGCGGCAGTGAACTCAGGAGCTGGAGCATGCCGTTCAGCCTAGAACTTCTCCTTGGTCTGTTTTACACTGTTTTGAGCCCTAGCCAGTTTGGCTCAGTGGATAGAGCATCGGCCTGCCTACCAAAGGGTCCCAGGTTTGATTCTGGTCAGGGGCACTTACCTCAGATGCAGGCTCCACCCTGGTCCCATTTAGGGTGCGTGCAGGAGGTAACCAATTGATGTGTTTCTTTCACATTTATATTTCTCTATCCCTTTCTCTTCAACTCTCTAAAATCAATGGAAAAACTTCCTTGGGTGAGGATTAAAATAAATTGTTTTAACTGTATTGAATATTCAGAAGTAAAAATGCAGTCTATTCTCTAACTGCTATTCGTTACCTCATTTGACATTAAGTAAAAAAGTTTATATAAACAAGTGATACATGATAAGATTTAATTATACTTTACAATCATTTTTATGTTCTCAGTGCCTGGAATATTTTTGGATGTCTAATACTTGGTTCAGTCATTATTGGACAGTTGAAATTTTAAGACTTCGTTATTTCTAAATTTTGTCTTCGTTCCTTTTTAAAGAAATTATAGTGACATTTAGACTTTATTTATGTACACATTTCACTCCTCTCAAAATTTTCAGTTATATCCAACATATACTTTTAAATATTTACCTGGTCTGATCTCCTGACCACAACCTATTGCTACTTAGAATTAGAGATGACTAATCATTGGCTTATGAATTCTTGTCTAACTTGCTTAAGTTTGTGTGCCCTTTTAAGATGATTTCAGGAGCTCTCACCTTTCAGCCTAACAGTCCTGAGACCTTAATCATAAAGTTTTGTAGCTTGAATGAATGAATAGTTTTACTGGTGAAGAAAATAAGTATCTTGATCCATTATAAAATCCAAAACTTACTCTCTGAAGTGGCAAAGGAGTGCTGGTTCTTGGGCATTAGCTTTCCAACTAGAAGAAAGAACTTCCTGCTTCTATTTATGTTGTGAAATTGATGAGCCATCACAAGAAACAGTGGAGCTGCTTGGATTACTAGAAATAATCCCAACATATTTTGGAGAAGCAAAAATTAGGCCTAATCCTCTGAAAATGGTCAACAAGGCAAAACCATTAAATAAAATTTTTTTATACGATCCAAGTAATGTGACAGGGTAACACTTTATCATTCGTGTATTTTGGTAGAGTGAAACCTAAATAATGTGTTTGTTAATAGTAATTCTTTGGGAAACTGTCTCAGTATGGGTGGAAAACAAAGGAAAGGTGTGAGGACCCTGAACAGGACAGGCTGGAAATTAAATAAGCAAAAGCAAGTTTTTCCTAAACTTTTACAATAGGTGGGACAGATTAGCTGATTGACACCTTTTCATATCTGCCTTCTCTGTACCCTGAGAACTCATAGTAACTGCATGTGTTACATATAACTGAGCCTCACCCGTACACAGGGCAAGACTTGCAGAGAACATTCCATCTATTGTGTTGCCCCCGGGCATTCTCTCTCATTCTGAAGAGGGGCCAGGATGTGTAATTGTATCTTTGCTAAGGAGGAGTGACACTTGAAGTTGGGCTTTTATGTTTTTGACAATTTTTAATGTTTATTTCACCACCAGTAGAGACTTACAAACTTGGACAGGATCACAGAACATGATAATCCCAAAAGCCAGCTCTTGGGGCACCTTCCCTGTACTTCAGTTGAGGGACAAATCTCAAGTGTTTCACTCCTGTGGGGCACAGTCTTAGCTGAGATTGAAGGAAGGAATAGCAGGGATTTCTGCCACAGTGACAGCGTAATTGTGTTGTGCCTTAATACAAAGGTGGTCACTTCTTCCTGGTAAAAAAAGACCAAGACCGATTTGGCTCAGTGGATAGAGAGTCAGCCTGTGGATGGAAGGGTCCCGGATTCAATTCCGATCAAGGGCACATGTGCAGGTTTGGCCAAGACCGGTTTGGCTCAGTGGATAGAGCGTCAGCCTGTGGATGGAAGGGTCCCGGATTCAATTCCGATCAAGGGCACACGTGCAGGTTGTGGGTTTGATCCCAGTAGAAGGGGTGCAGGAGGCAGCTGATCAGTGGTTCTCTCTCATTATTGATGTTTTTATCTCTCCCCCTCCCTTTCTCTTTGAAATCAATATATATATATATATATATATATATATATATATATATATATATATATATATATGTTATGAATTTAGCTTTTATTCCAAATTAAATAAGCAAAAGCAAGTTTTTCCGAAACTTTTACAAATTACTTACATAAAAGAAAGTTAATAGGGACAGTCCTAAGTTTGCAACAAATAATTACAAAAGTGTCTAGGGCAGCATGAGTATAAACCACGTCACAGCATGGCGATCTAACTGTCATATGAGTAAGGCAGAACTAACATTTGCACAGAGACCAGAATGAGAAAACAAAACAGACTGTAAAAGCTTAGTTCTACATTAAGCTTCTCTTCCCTCAGGTCCTTTACGGGTTTGAACTACGTCGTTGTTTTAAACAAACACATCATGTCAAACTATAAATTACACAAATGGGCAGTTAATGGGAAAAGCCCCCTAAAAGGTACAAACTTAACTGGTACTGAATTGAGTTCTCCACTTGCCTTTATGTACAAGTAAATGTAAACCATGTTTTCACAGTTTTGAGTGTTTTGTGAGTGGATATACAGTACCATGTCAGGTTTGCAATTGTTCCTGAAAACTGGCTCTGGGTTCTGCACCCTGTCGGCCGAGGGGGTGCAGGTATTTACCTAAATAGGAAAGTATCATAGTCAATGGTCAAGACAGTTCAGCAAGAGCAGGATTTCCAACAGAGTGATACACAATACCACAGTTCACATACCTGTGCAAATAGAAGCATTCGGACCGAGAAATCGGAGGCAAGTTCAATTAGCCCAAACTCGTATCGCTACTGTTGTAAACTTGGGCAGTAAATGACCCTCAGCAAGCTCTGCTCTCTATGGCTTTTTTTTCTTCTTTTAAAATCTTAAAGCCAGAGAAAATGCACACATACCACCCAGATGCTCGCGTGCACACACACTCCACACACATACACAGTTCTCATTTCATTTTAGAATACGGTACATAGTGCAGCTTCATCACAGTGTAGAGGTTTAACACATTTGCTGTGTTTTCCTAGGCAAGTTCTTAGTGGTCTAAATCCTAGTTGAGGGTATTCATTTGCAGAACCACATGATTCTGGAGGTTGAGGAAATAAAAAAAAAAAAACACAAGAGCTTCCATACATTTTTCAAACCAGCACTGGATGTGCAAAGGCAGCGGACAACCTGGCCATCGGCACAGCCAGGTTAGAGTAACTTTAGAGGAAGATCCAAGCAGTCAGTTACTTAGATTGGTCTCTAGAAAAATAGGTCAGGATATGCTGTATCTTTGTCAACTGTTCCTTCAGAGACTTCATTGACAAAACTGACAGCTGGTTCCGGGGATCCACAGGGAGAACTGCAAGAAGCCACCAACACCAGGCAGGTCTGTTAGGAGTCGCCTGAAGGTTTTCCTCCCTCCTGGGCATTGATCCAAAGTGCTGAAGAATTTGGCTTCTAAGTCTGTCTCTTAAATTCGGAAACAGCTGCAGGCTTGAGAGTAGACCAAATCGTGGAGCTGCCTGAGACTCTCGCTCACCTTCATTCTCCACCTAAACATCCTCCAGATATTCGATGTCTGCAGCGCAATAGCCGTCTTTCATTCCTCTTTAAAACCTTAAACCGCTCTCCTCCAACCGTATCCACCACAGACCTTTCATCAGGTAAGAAAAGTACATTTCTAATTTGTAACATACAACCATAATCTGCAAAGCCATTCTGTGTGTCACTGACACACATCCCAAACTGTTTAGTTCCAGTTTGTATGCTTCTTCGAATCATACATCTGTATCTTGGCTCAAATACACGAAGAGGGCGAGGCACAGTGGGTAGGCTATGGCACAAACAAATACTGGGACATTCTTGGTCAAGTGTGAGAGCTCAGCAGTTTCTTCATCATATTTTTTTTCCCTCTCAGACAGCTCATCAGGCAGATACTTCACTATTAACTCTTCCAACAGCTGTGTGACACAGAACCTCCTATCTGCTAGATACTCTTTTAAGCTTTCTTTGCAAAGGGGACAATATGATGTATGATCTAAACAGCGCTCAAGACAATTCTTACAGAATGAGTGTCCACAAGGGGTTGTTACTGGCTCAAAAAACAACCTCATGCCGAGAGAACACTCAAAATCTGAGATGTCTATTAATTCCTCTGGGATGTCGCCATAAGTTAATGAAAAGGTACAGACCTCATTGGGCGCTTCTCCTTCCTTTTTAAGCTTACTTCTTCCATCTTCATTAACAATCACGTCCTGTTCGGAGAGAGACAGCTTTCTTTTCAGGAGGAGAGCACCTTTTTCTTGAACAGACAGCAAAGGTTCTGAGGACACTCGTTTTAAGCAATCCCCTCTGGCTGGCATCTCTGTGGAATTTATAGCCTGAGCTGACCGAGCACGGTTTAAGCTTCCTTTGACAGGCTCTGCCGAGGCCTCAGGTATTTCTTCATTCTGCACGAGGCTACGCTCACTGGCAGAGAGAAACTCTTCCATTACTGATGGAAAGCCAAAAGGTTTGTTCTTAGTGCATGGCAATGAACTCCAGGAAGAATCCTTCAGGCCTTATTCTAAGTTTTCAGGTGATAATAAATCAAATAAAATCCTTTTCACTTCCAGCTTGGCAGGTGCGAAGTCTTCGTCGAGGGCCAAGCACTGCAGGAACAGTTGTAGGCGTCACTAGAAAGCCAGCATCGTGGCGCACTTTTCCTTCCTGAAGCAGACCTCGGGCCCCCGTGGCAGCTGAAAGAGCACTGCATTCAGATCCTCTGTGGCTGCTCTGAACTCTCCGAGGCCAGCCTAGGACTCAGCGCGGTCAATTTTAAAAATCAAGCTGCTGGGCTCTGCTCGCAGCGCCTGGCGGAGGCGGCAGGCCTCGCGGTGGCGCCCCCGGGGCAGCAGCTCCCCGGGCGGGCCGGCCGCCGCCCGCTGCTGCAGGCCCGGGAGCGCCCTCCGCCGGCGGCCGCGGGCACGCGGGTCCCGAATATATTTTTTAGAAGCATAACTTTTTGCCGAAGGAATTTGGAATATGTTAAACATGGGTGAGTTTGCTTATTAAAACATGGACAAAAGTTATAGATGTATCCATGTTCACAGGGCATCAAAATGTTTGGTGGAAACAGGTAATGCTACTTGTATATGCCTAGATGGAACTGGCAGTTTCAGCAGGGAAGGAATTATGTCTTCAGTGGTTGGCTTTGTCAGTTCTCTCTGAGCCAGGTAATAACTGAACCTTGAGTGGCTACGCGGAGCCTGAATTGGATTCCCTTAACTATTTAGATCTCCACTTAATAGAATTCCTAGAAAATACTACTGTGATGAGTGTAGATTCTTTATATATATATATATATATATATATATATATATATATATATATATATATATATATATATATATATATATATTCTTTATTGTTGAAAAGTATTTCATATTTCTCCTTTTTCCCCATTGATCTCTCCCTGGCCGCTCCCGCCCCCCAGCATATGCTTCCCCCCCCCCACTACTGTCTGTGTCCATTGGTTATGCTTATATACATGCATACAAGTCTTTGGTTGATCTCTCATACCCCTGCCCTCTTGGTTGTTCTCTTACCCACCCCTGCCCCCCCCTTCCCCTGCCTTCCCTCTGAGGTTTGAGGGTCCGTTAGATGCTTCTCTGTCCCTGGGATCTTTTTTTTTTTCTTTTCCATTGGTTTATGTTGTTAATTATATTCCACAAATTGTAGATTCTTGTTTAGGGTTAACGTGGTACCAAAGGGCCTCATAGCACTCAGACAGTCATATACATAGTGTAGAAGGAACACTGCACCCTCCTTTCCTTTGAGGTGGCCTTTCTAGCCCAGAATGCTCTCCTCATACCTTTGCAAGTGCTCAAGCTAACCTGGCATCGTGGGTCTGAGATAATTTGTGTGGGTTTTTGTTGACAAAAGCTGTGTAGATTTTCTCCTAATGATGAAGTCAAAGTAGGTACAAAAGGCATGTACTGATTTTAGGCAAAGGTTTGAAGTGAACACAGTAATTAGGCACCTGAAACACTCCTCTATGTAGTATGCAGCACATTTTCTGGTTTAACTGCAACGCAGTTGCCATGTCTGTGGGTTCCAGGAAAGAAATTTGTTCCACTAAAATTTTGTATTCAGATTGTTTTGAAGTTAATTAAAATTAATACCTATGACCCAGCCGGCATGGCTCAGTGGTTGAACATCCACCTATGAACCAGTCAGGGCACATGCCTGGGTTGCAGGTTCAATCCTCATTGTGGGACATGCAGGAGACAGCCAATCAATGACTCTCATCATTGATGACTTTCTCTCTCCCCCTCAATAAAAATTATCCTCTCTGCCCTAGCTGATTTGGCTCAATGAATAGAGCTTTTGCCTGTGGACTGAAGGGTCCTGGGTTTGATTCCAGTCACGGACACATACCTTGGTTGCAGGCTCCTTCCAGCTTGAGCCCTGGTCAGGACTCCTGCAGGAAGCAACCAATTGATGTGTTTCTTTCACATTGATGCTTCTCTGTCTTTCCCTCTCTCTTCCACTCTCCCTAAAAATCAGTGGAAAAATATCCTCTGGCAAGTATTAACAAAATAAAAAAATTAAAAGAAAAATTACCCTCTCTAAAATCAATAAAAAATATATTTAAAAAAATTAATATCTAAGAATTTCTTTAAAAATTGTTTTTGTTAAGTGAAACTTAGTAGAATGATAAAAAATTTTCAGGAATTATTCACACAGTTGACTGCCTTATTTTTTTATTCATAAAGTGGGTGACATAATTAATTATCTAAACTGGGAACCTTTTGAGAGAAGAGGAAAGTGCTAGAAATATATACACTGAGTAGCCAGATTATTATGATCTCTGAGTGCATAATAATCTGGCCACTCAGTGTGTGTGTGTGTATGTGTGTGTGTGTGTGTGTGTGTGTGTGTTTGTATACCCTGAGTAGCCAGATTATTATGATCTATGAATGCATAATAATCTGGCCACTCAGTGTATAGACACCAAGTATAAATCAGGATTTAGATGTCTAAGGCAAACTGATTCTTGCCTGCTTACATATTATTCACCTTATGAATAGGTAATATTGACCCTTTTTTGGTGTTCACTAGTTGAAAAACAAGCCTCAACCTCAGGTTTGTACACAAATGAAGATTAAGTCCCAAAGTGCTTTTGACTATAAATTATCGATATATAGTTTTTCTTATGTGTATAGAGGACATATGATGTGAGATAGTCAGAGTCAGCTCCTTATTTCAGCCCCATTAATGATGGAGTCTGCATGTGACCATTAGTTTAAGAACCTGAGGCAGTGGTTCTTAAACTAGCATGCATCAGCATCACCTGGGAGGCTCGTTAAACTCCTGATGGGAACTAGAACATCCGATCGAGAAGGTCTAGGGTAGAGCCCAGGAATTGGCATTTCTAACAAGTGCCAGGTACTGACTGCAGCTGCTGTTCTATTATAGATGAACCAGAGAACCTCCGAACTAAGGTATACACACAAGGCGGGTAATTCCCTACTTAATATGTGAATGAAAACATTAACAACAACAAAAAACTCCGAGAAAGCAGCAGTTGTCTTGGAGATATTCTGAGCAACTTAGACTTTTACTTTAAGGGTAAATATTACTACATTGGCTGAGCTATTGTATATTTGTTGAATGAATGAATGCAAGTCTAGGAACCTGCAGGATATAGCACTTTGAAAAGCTACTTTGAGATAGTTTTTTTTTTTTTTTATGGGAAAGGTCATAACTGCTCACACAACTAAATAAAGCTCGGGAAAATCAATTATCTATATAGGCTTCTTTGTTTTCACTCCTCACCCTCAAGCTGAAAAGTGGCTAATTCCTTTGTGAGGTATCAAATTCTGAACAATCTGCCGTGCTGCGTAGCTCAGTGGTTGAGTGTCAACCCAGAAATCAAGAGGTCACCAATTCTGGTCAGGACATGTGCCCGGGTTTCAGGCTCAATCCCTGAAGGGAGTGTACAGAAGGCAGCCAATCGATGATTCTCATCATTGATCTTTCTCTCCCTCTGCCACACTGAAATCAATAAAAGGATAATTTTTAAAAATTCTGAACAACCTGATAGGGAGTGTCTATGTGCGTGTGCGTGTGGCAGTGTGTGCTGGAGTGGAAGAGACTGCAGGAGGGCTGGTTTGCTAGGGGAGGTCCTGGGGGGCACAAGGGGAAGTGAGTGCTGGGGACCAAGCGCCCCTACCCTGTGGAAGTCCTAGGCGTCCCCGGGTCATTTCATTCCTTCGTGGCTGCAAGTCTATTCTATTCAGACAACCCTGTGTGCCACCAGATGAGGGGAAATGGCTTTATGGGGGATTTTCCTGCCGTGGGCAGACCCAGGCAGTTTTGGCTAAGGGCCCGGACCCCAGGCGTTGCCTCTCAGCGCTCCCCCCCGCCCCCCCCCCCCCGGGGAGACTCAGCTGGACCAGTCCAACTTCTTCCTAGAGACCGGACCAGGGCAGTCAGAGTGGGCCCAGAGTTGAGGGTGGGTACGGAGGGCGCTGTGTGCCCATGGGATGAAGATGACCAAGGAGAGCCAGATGTCTCTCCAATTTCCAGTGTGCAGCTGTTCCTCATTCATTCATTCAATCAATCATCTATCTAAATCCTCTGTCTGGTGTTAGTGTAGAAAGGGTATTAAGATGTAGGAAATCCTTAAAAGAGAGTAAAGAGCACACTAAACAATGTGTAAAATATTTATTATTTACTTAAAGAAGCCGAGAAATGTGTGTGTCAAACAATGCTAAATATCCTTCCAATAGAGAAATAAGTACATTTAAGCAACTTTGGAAAGCCTTAGATTTCACTGCAAAGTAGCCTTAAACTCTGGAACATACTTGAAAGATAATGTTCCAGAGCTCCTCAGGTTCATAACAGTGTGTAGGAAGTTGTTTGTACATGTGGGCAATGCTAATACTTAGACGCAAAGGTCAGGTATAGGAAATTACAAGAAAATATGAGTAATTCAAAGAAAATAACAGTAAATAAATGAGAACTCTCATAGAAAAGGTAGAAAAGACTTTTACAAGTCAGTTGTTAGTGTAGAATAGGTATATAAGGTGCCAGACATCCTTAAAACAGGGTAAAAAGTATATTAAAAAGTTGTATGAAACCTCTATTATTTACTTAAAGGAGCCTACTACTGTAAACATGTGTCATACAATGCAGAATATCCTTAAATTGAGAAATCAGAACATTTAATAGCTGTGGAAAGCCTTAGATTTCACTGCAATGTAGCATTAAACTCTAAAATATAGTTGAGAGACAATTTTGCAGAGCTTCTAATTTTCATAACAGTGTGTAGGAAGTTGTTTGTACATGTTTGCAATGATTTCACTTAGATGAGAAGAAATATAGGAAACTACAAGAAAACATGAGTAATTCAGAGAAAATACCAGTAAGTATGTGAGAACTCGTACAGAACAGGTGAAAAAGACTTCTCCAAGTCAGTTGTTAGTGTAGAAAGGGTATCTAAGAGGTAGGAAATCCTTAAAAGAGAGTAAAGAGCACATTAAACAGTGTATGAAACTTCTATTGTTTACTTAAAGGAGCCTACAAGTGTAAATGTGTGCCATACAAGGCAAATTTCCTTGAAATAGAGAAATAAGCACAATTAAGCAGCTTTGGAAAGCCTTAGACTTCACCGCGATGTAGCATTACACTAAAACATAATTGAGTGATAATGTTCCAGAGCTTCTCAGGTTCATAACAGTGTGCAGGAAGTTGTTTTTACTTGTGGGCAATGCTTATACTTTGACAAGTAGGCCTCATATAGGAAACTACAAGAAAACATGAGTAATTCAGAGAAAATACCAGTAAGTATGTGAGAACTCGTACAGAACAGGTGAAAAGGCTTCTCCAAGTTAATTGTCAGTGTAGAAAGGCTATCTAAGATGCAGTAAATCCTTAAAATAGAGGAAAGAGCATATTAAACAGTGAATGAATCCCCTATTATTTACGGAATGGAGCCTAGAACTGTAAATGTGTGTCATACAATGCAGAATCTCCTTGAAATAGAGAAATAAGCACATTTAAGCAGCTTTGGATAGCCTTAGATTTCACTGCAATGAGGCATTGAACTCCTAAACATAGTTGAGAGTCAATGTTCCACAGCTTCTCAGGTTCATAACAGTGTGTAGGAAGTTGTTTGTAATTGTGGGCAATGCTTATACTTAGACAAGTAAGCCTCATATAGTAAACTACAAGAAAACATGATTAATTCAGAAAAATAACAGTAAATAGATGAGAACTTTCATACAAAAGGTGGAAAAGACTTCTAGAAATCAGTTGTTAGTGCTGAATAGGTATCTAAAGTGCAGGACATCCTTAAAACAGGGTAAAGTGTATCTTAAAAAGCTGTATTAAACCCCTTTTATTTACTTAAAGGAGCCTACAACTGTAAATGTGTGTCATACAATGCAGAATATCCTTGAAATAAAGAAATAAGCACATTTAACAGCTTTGGAAAACCTTAGACTTCACTGCAATGTAGCATTAAACTCTAAAACACAGTTGAGAGACAATGTTCCAGAGCTTCTCAGGTTAATAACAGTGAGTAAGAAGTTGTTTGTACATGTGGGAAATGCTTATAATTAGAGGAGAAGGCCAAATATATGAAACTACAAGGAAACATGAGTAATTCAGAGAAGGTAACAGTAAATAGATGAGAACTCACATAGAACAGGCAGAAAAGACTTCTACATGTCAGTTGTTAGTGTAGAATAGGTATCTAAGATGCAGGACATCCTTAAAACAGACTAAAGAGCACATTAAACAGTGTATGAAACCTCAAGACAAAATATTCATTTTTATTAAAATGTTCTATTACTTTATGTTAATGATTACTCATTTATTTTGGACCTTTGTATTCAGTATGTCTCTCCTGAAATAAATTTATGCTTCTAAGAAAAGGAAAGCTTTTGCTTTTTTTTTTTTTTTTTTTTTTTTTTTTTTTTTTGTGGTTCAGATAAACATCAAACTTGTTTATTTAGCCCTTGTTAGCCTTTGAGTTTGACATGCTTGGTTTAATCTGTCAGCCTGAGTCCCAAAAAGTCTCGAGTTCCATCCAGGTCAAGGGCATGTACTTGGGTTGTGGAATTGCCGCACCCTCCATTGGTGCATGCACCTTGGTAAACCAGGTGATATGCGTCTGTGTAGCTATCCCTTCCCCTTTGACTTGTACTTTTCCACTGTCTCTTAAAGGCAACAAAAGTAATATCCTCAGGAGATGATTTATAACAAGAAAAAATTCTGCACATTGGGCACCATTGGGAACAACAATGGAGGGTAAAATGGGAGTCCTGAATGTGTCCCAGTGGACACTGGCTGTGTGAGTCTTGGGGTGTCAATGGAAAAGATGGACAGCAAGAAACTTCAGGTTTCCCAGTGCAGTGAAGCCAATGTAAGATCTGAAGGTGTTACTATATACTGTGGCCTTCAGGTGCTTAAGGGGGTTGAGGTCAGTGGTGGCCCATTGGAGTGGGCAGCGGGAGTCCTGTGCTGTCACTGTTGTGTGTTTTAAGGCCAGCAGATGGATGGGACTGTGTGGCCCTCGGGAGACTTTGTCTAGCCCTGTGGTGTTTGTTATTTGGAGACCCTGGAATGTCATATAAGATTGTGTCCGTGGCTTTTCTCAGGTGTCACTTCCAGTTGTGTCCTTTGAGAGCTCAGCAGTGGTGACAGAGTAGTGTGGACAAGGAGAGACCTGGGGAGTCACAGCAGACATTGTTAGTGTGAGCCTTGTGCTTTCCAGAGAGAAGGCTTGGGAATGGGAGCCATGGGGAATCACAGCAGTTTGTGAGGAGTGGGAGGCATAAAGTGTGACAGCAGTAGACCTGAAGGTGTCACAGTCGTGTGTGGGCAGTGAAAACCAAGTATTGACACAGTGGGAAGTTCTCAGCGGAATTTTGGAGGGGTACATTGGCATGTGGAAGCCCTGTGCTGTCATGTTGGATTGTGGACAGGGAGCCCCCTGAATTGTCACAGTGAAGTGTTGGATGTAGGAGCCCTGGACAGATTGAAATAGAAAGTGGACAGTAGAAGCTGAGAGGTTCACCAATGAAAGATGTGCTTGAAAATTCCAAACATTTCACAGTGAAGTAAGGAGAGCGAGTGTTCTCAAGTTTTACATTTGTGTGTTGTCATCAGACTTGAAGTGTGAGAATGGAAAATGTGCAGTGGGACCAACTGGGAATGGGAAAGGAAACCATGGTAACTGGATGCCTTGAGGCATCATGGTGGATGGGTGGCTAGAAGGACACCTCACACAAGGCAGAATATTATTGAAATAGAGAAATAAACACATTTAAGCAACTTTGGAAAGCCTTAGACTTCACTTCAATGTAGCATTTAACTCGAAAACATAGTTGAGAGACAATGTTCTACAGCTTCTCAGGTTAATAACAGTGTGTAGGAAGTTGTTTGTACATGTGGGCAATGCTTATACTTAGAGGAGAAGGCCAAATATAGGAAACTACAAGAAAACATGAGTAATTCAGAGAAAATAACAGTAAGTATATGAGAACTCTCATAGAAAAGCTAGAAAAGACTTCTCCAAGTCAGTTGTTAGTGTAGAATGGGTATCTAAAGTGCAGGACATCCATGCAGGGTATATAGTACATTAAAAAGTTGTAGGAAACCTCTATTATTTACTTAAAGGAGCCTACAACTGTAAATGTGTGTTAAGACAGATGATAATGGGCAATTATTACTGTGGGGTGAGGGCATTTGGAGGCATTGTGTGTTATGGTCATAAAAGGAATTGAGATTCCTGGCATGTCACAATGGAATGTGGGGAGTGGTCACCAAGGGATTCTCAATAGAATGTGGGCAGTAGGAAGGTTGAAGGATCACAGCAGAGTGAGTACAGTGACGGCCATGGGGAATGATGTACGTGTGAGTCTGAAGAGCCATTGCAAGTCACAGCGGTGCTTTGTCAGTATGTCCCCTGAGGTGTCCACGTGGGTGTTTCAGTGAGGGTTCTTTTGTGTCACTGTAGAATGTTGGTAACATAAGCCCAGAATGTGTCGCAAAAGTGTATGTTTAGTATGGGACCCCTGTGGTGTGACAGTGGGAAGGGGGTATTGAAATCTCATCAGTTTGGCAGTGGAAGACATAGTGCTGTACAGTAATGAGTGTTGTCTGGAGCACTAGAAGGTCACACAGGATTACGGGAATTGGGTATCCAGGACGTCACAGAAGACTGTTGATGCCTGTCCGGTGGGGGACTCAGGATGTGACAGAGCAGTGTGATCGGTGGAGGACCTCGGGTATCCAGCGCGGTGTCTGCACGGTGTGTGTCAGTGTGGAAGGTGAGCAATGTATCCCTGGGGTAGCACTGTAATGTGTTGGCAGTGAAATGTCTCAGTGTCAGAGGGGAATGTGTGCAGACAGGACCCAACCTTGTGACTGTGGAGCGATGGCATTGTCATCACTGCAGCATCGCAGTGGCGTTCTGTGCCTGGAAACTGCTTGTTGTTCTGATGGAGGGTGGGCAGTTGGAGCTTTGGTTTGAGGTTGAAGTGAGGGCTTTGGGAGGAGTGTGGTGTCCCAGTGCAGTGTGATTTAGGATTCTGTGGAAGAAAGGATTTATAGAATTCTGTGGAAGAGAGGACTTATAGAATTTTGTGGAAGAATTTCGATCATTCTGTGGAATAGATGATTTTTAGAATTCTGAGGAAGAGAGGACTTCAGGAATATTGTGGAATACGGAATATCCTGAATTCTGTGGTTGAGTGGCCATCTAGAATGTTGTGGAATAAGAGATTTCTATCATTCTGTGGAATAAATGATTTATAAATTCTTTGGAAGAGAAGATTGCTAGAATGTTGAGGAATAGAGGCCATATAGAATTCAGCAGAATTAGGGATTTTTAGAATTCTGTGGTAGAGAGGACATCAGGAATCCTGTGGAATACGGAAAATCCAGAATTATGTGGTAGAGTGTACTTCTAGAATTCCGTAGAATAGGGGATTTCTAGATTTGAGAGGAAGGAAGGACTTCTAGAATTCTGAGGAATGAGAGTTTCTAGAATTTGGAGGAAGGGAAGACAGCTAGAATTCCGTCGAATAGAGTATTTCTAGAAATCTGAGAAAGAGAACTTACAGAATTCTGTTGAGTAGAGGATTTCTAGAATTTGTGGAATAGGGGATTTCTAGAATTCTGTGGAATAGGGGATTTCTAGAATTCGGAAGAAAGGAGGACTTCTACAATTCTGTGGAATAGTGGATTTCTAGAATTTTGTGGAAGAGAGAATTTTTTAGAAATCTATGGAATATGGGAGTTCTAGAATTCTTTAGAATAGAGCTTTTCTATAATTCAGAGGAAGGGAGGACTTTTAGAATTCTTTGTAATAGGGGAATTCTAGAACTCTATGGAATAGAGGACTATAATTCTGTGGAATAGGGAATTTCTAGATTTTGGAGAAAAGGAGACTTCTACAATTCTGTGGAATAGAGCATTTCTAGAATTATATGGAAGAGAGAATTTTTAGAAATCTGTGAAATGGGGGAGTTCTAGAATTCTTTGGAATAGAGCTTTTCTATAATTCAGAGGAATAAAGGAGTTTTAGAATTCTTTATAATAGATTTCTAGAACGCTATGGAATAGGGGACTTCAAGAATTCTGTTGAATAGAAATTTTCTAGAAATCTGAAGAGAGGACTTCTAGAATTATGTGGAAGAGAGGATTTCTAGAATGTTGTGGAAGAGAGGCCATATAGAATTCAGCAGAATTCAGGATTTTTAGAATTCTGTGGTAGAGAGGACATCAGCAATCCTGTGGAATTCGGAACATCCAGAATTCTGTGGTAGAGTGTACTTCTAGAATTCTGTGGAATAGAGGATTTCTATCATTCTGTGGAATAGATGATTTATAGAATTCTGTGGAAGAGAGTATTTCTAGAATTCTGTGGAAGAGTTGACTTGTAGAATTCTGTAAAATAGGGGATTTCTAGAATTAGGAGTAATGGAGGACTTCTACAATTCTGTGGAATAGGGATTTTCTAGAATTCTGAAAAGAGGAATTCTAGAATTATGTGGAAGAGAGGATTTATAGAATTTTGTGGAAGAGAGGCCATATAGAACTCAGCGGAATAGAGGATTTTTAGAAGTCTGTGGAAGAGGGGACTTCAGGAATCCTGTGGAATACGGAACATCCAGATTCTGTGGTAGGATGGACTTTTAGAATTCTGTGGAATATGGGATTTCTAGAATTCTTGGAATAGATTTCTAGAATTATGAGAGAGGATGTATAGAAATCTGTTGAGAGGATTTCTAGAATTCTGTGGAATTGAAGCTTTGTAGAATTCTGAGGTATAGAGTACTTACAAAATTCCGTGGAATAGAGTATTTCTATAATTCTGTGGAATATGAGATTTCTACTATTCAGTGGAAAAGATTACTTGTAGAATTCTGTGGCAGAGAGAATATCTAGAATTCTGTGGAATGGGGAATTTCTATAAATCTGAGGAAGAAAGGACTTCTAGAATTCAGTGGAAGAGAAGATTTTTAGAATTCTGTTGAAGAAAGGATGCATAGAATTCTGATGAATAGAGGATTTATAGAATTCTGTGGAATGGAGGATTTGTAAAATTCTGTGGAAGAAAAGACTACTGGAATTCTGTAGAAGAGTGAACTTCCAGAATTCTGTGGAAGCGTGGACTCTTAGAATTGTAGAAATCTGAGAGAGGACTTCTAGAATTTGGTGGAAGAGAGGATTTCTAGAGTTCTGTGGATGAGAGGTCTTATAGAATTTTGTGAAATAGAGGATTTAGAATTCTGGTGAAGAAAGGATTTATCGAATTTTGTGTAAGAATTGACTTCTAGAATTCTGTAGAATAGGGGATTTCTAGAATTTTGAGGAAAGGAGGACTTCTACAATTCTGTGGAAAAGGGGATTTGTAGAATTTTGTGGAAGAGAGAATTTTTAGAAATCTGTGGAATAGGGGAGTTTTAGAATTTTTGGAATAGAGCTTTTCTATAATTCAGAGGAATAGAGGATTTTTATAATTCTTTATAATAGGGGATTTTTGAACTCTATGGAGTAGGGGACTTCTACAATTCTGTGGAATAGGAAATTTCTCGAATTCTGAGGAAAGGAGGACTTCTACATTTCGGTAGAATAGGGATTTTCTAGAAACCTGAAGAGAGGACTTCTAGAATTCTGTGGAAAATAGGATTTCTAGATTGTTGTGGAAGAGAGGCCATATAGAATTAAGTGGAATTCAGGATTTTTAGAATTTTTTGGTAGAGAGGACATCAGGAATTCTGTGGAATACGGAACATCCAGAATTCTGTGATAGAGTGGACTTCGAGAATTCTGTGGAATAGGGAATTTTTATCTTCTGTGGAATAGATGATTTATAGAATTCTGTGGATGAGAGTATTTCTAGAATTCTGTGGAAGAGTTGACATAGAATTCTGTAAAATAGGGGATTTCTAGGATTCATAGTAATGGAGGACTTCTACAATTCTTTGGAATAGGGAATTTCTGGAATTCAGAGAAAAGGAGGACATCTAGAATCTTGTGGAATAGGGATTTTGTAGAAATCTGAAGAGAGGACTTCTAGAATTCTGTGGAAGAGAGGCCATATAGAATAAGGCAGAATAGAGGATTTTTAGAATTCTGTGGAAGAGAGGACTTCAGGAATCCTGTGGAATATGGAACATTGAGAATTCTGTGGAAGAGTGGACTTCTAGGATTCTGTGGAATAGGGGTTTCTATAATTCTGTGGAAGAGGATTTCTAATAGAATTGGAGGAAGGGATGATTTCTACACTCTGTGAAAAGAGAATTTCTAGAAATAAGAAAGAGTGGACTTATAAAAATATGTGGAATAGAATATTTCTAGAATTCTGTGGAATAGGAGATTTCTGGAATTCTGAGGGTGAGAGGCTATCTGGAATTCTGTAGAATAGGGGATTTCTTGAATTGTGAGGAAGGGAGGACTCTAGAATTCTGAAGAATGGGGAGTTCTAGAATTTGGAGTAAGAGAGGATAGGTAGAATTCTGTGGAATAGGGTATTTTTAAAAATGGAGAAAGAGAGGACTTACAGAATTCTGTGGAATAGGGGATTTCTAGAATTTTGTGGAAGAGAGAACTTTCAGAAATCTATGGAATATGGGAGTTCTAGAATTCTTTAGAATAGAGCTTTTCTGCATGTTCCCTATTCATAGGAAGGGAGGACTTTTAGAATTCTGTGTAATAGGGGATTTCTAGAACTCTATGGAATTGAGGACCTCTACCATTTTGTGGAATAGGGATTTTCTATAAATCTGAAGGGAGGAATTCTAGAATTATGTGGAAGAGAGGCCATACAGAATTCAGCAGAATAGAGGATTTTTATAATTCTGTAGAAGAGAGGACTTCAGAAATCCGGTGGAATAGGGAACATGCAGAATTCTGTGGTAGGATGGACTTTTAGAATTCTGTGGAATAGGGGATTTCTATCATTCTGAGGAATAGATGATGCATCCTTTGGATTGATTAATGACCAGAAGGGGGGAATGTGAAAGAAAAAGCCACATGCTAACCTGACAAGCTCAGGGAAGACCTATGTGGCAGTTTTGCAAACCCAGAGACCTAAGATTGAAATATAGTGGCAACCATACTTTGGTAAAAACTGCTATTTGAATTTTAACCCTTCTAGTTTGGCCTCTGCATCTGATTAAAACACAGGGTACTTACCTCAGCTTCCAGGTGAAGACCTGGAGGCTAAGGCAATTTTTCCTTGCCTGGGACCAGGACCACAGGAGGATGATTTCCACTGACTCAGTAGTTTCAGGGATAGAAACTGTTGTGCATGTGATGCAAAGGAGAAGAAGGGAGAGAAGGAAACAGCAGAAGTGGAGGTCTAGAGAGACAGAGACGGTGTGAAAGAAAGGGAGACTTAGACTCCAAGGTTTTTTTTTAACTTAGAGGAAGAAGACTGACAGGACCGGGGCTCCTTTCAATTAAGCCCCCAAGGGTAACCTTACAAGTAGAGGGCAAACTATTAGTTTCCTGGTGGATACTGGGGCAGTCTAGTCAGTCTTGACAGAGCCGATGGGACCTCTAAGAAGATATCAGTCCAGGGAGCCACTAGACAAACTGCCTGTTTTCCTTGGACATCAAGAAGGACTGTAGACCTAAGAAGGAACACGTACTGGGAGAACACAGCTGCTGAACTGGACCAACGAGCCTTTGAGGAGCTAAAGAAGGCTCTCATCTCAGCACCTGCCCTAGCCTTGCCAGATGTCACCAAGCCCTTCCACCTCTACATGAGTGAGGTAAGGAGCATTGCCAAAGGCGTTCTCACTCAGACTTTAGGTCCCTGAAAGAGACCTGTTGCCTATCTGTCTAAGAGGCTAGACCCTGTGGCAGCAGGGTAGCCAGTGTGCCTCTGGGCAGTGGCCACCACAGAATTGCTGGTGAAGGAGGCAGATAAGCAGACTCTGGGCCAGGAGCTAGCCCTGACAACACCCATGCCGTTGAGGCCCTCCTTTGAGGTGCTCCAGAGAGATGGATGTCAAATATCACCCAGTGCCAACCTCTTCTCCTGGACCAGCCCTGCATCTGGTTCCATAAGACACTGGTCATCAACCCTGCCAGCCTGCTTCCAGATGATCCAGAGGAACCCACTCATGACTGCATAGAGGTAACAGATGTAGTACTGACAGATGTCCTGCCATCATCATCAGATGAAGTACTGTACACTGATGGGAGCAGTTACGTTCAGGATGGGATTTGATATACAAGAACAGCAGTAGTCACCCTGAACCACACCATTTGGACACAGTTCCTGAACGTTTGGCCTTAATCCAGGCCCTTTGATGGGGACACAGTGCCATCCCCCGGGAAAGAGGGTTACCAACTCCAGTCAGAAAATACATTATTTTAGCCTTATTTGAAGCCATCTGACTCCCAAAGGCAGTGCAATAGTGCACTGCAAAGGACATCAGAAAGGGGAGACAATTGAAGACAGAGAAAATAGAGCCACAGACCAAACTGCTAAGGAAGATGCCCAAAAACCAGTGGGGCCTTTACAAGTCTTAGTAACCCTGCTGGACCCCGACCTACACCAAACAAGTGAAGAAATTGGCTGAACAGAAGCAAGCCATCAAAGGACCAGATGGTTGGTGGCCCCTACCCGATGACAGACTGCTGGTCCCAGAGGCTCTAGGTAGGACGTTAATTGCCCAATTATACCAGGTTACCCACTTAGGTGTCACCAAGACTTCTAAACTTCTGTGAGGCAGATGCAGGTAAATGCTAGGGTAGGATGGTCCCCCGGGGAATTGGGCCCCAGAGAAATTCCCCAGGAGAGCATTAGGAGGTGGATTTCACAGAGATTGAAGTACAAGTACATGCTAGTTTTTATGGACACCTCAGGTTAGGTTGAAGCATACCCCACTAGGACAAAAACTGCCTTTATAGTAGTCAAAAAATTACTCCAGGAGATTATACCTAGATTCGAGCTGTCATAGGATCAGATAACAGCCCAGCCTTTGTAGCAAGGTATCTCAAAGTGAAGCTCAAGCCTTAGGACAGGCATGAGCAGTACTCTAAAAAGTTTAATTGAATTTGCCCTGAAAACCGGTGAAAATTGGACCAACCCCTGCCCTTCACCCTCTTATGGGCCAGGTGTACCCTCTAACGGGAGAGGTTCTCCCCCCGCCCCCTCTTTTTTGAGATCATGTATGGTAGACTTCCTCTCCATCCTTCCTGGGGTCAGGGAGAAACTGAAAGCTAGAATTCATAACCATTCCCTTGCTCAAGTCCTTACAGGCTCTGCAGTTTACCCAGAGAGCCATATATAAGCTTGTTCCAGATGCACTGCCAGTGGCCCCTGTGGACCCTGTACATCCCTTCCAGCCCGGAGACTCTGTGTGGGTAAAGAAGTTCACTGCCCAAGGACTCACCCCAACCCGAAAGGGACGCTACACTGTTACCCTGAGTACGCCCGTGGCTGTTGAAGTAGATGGCACCCAGACCTGGCTACACCACTCCCAGCTCCTGCACAGAAAACCTGGATCCTGGCAACCAGCAGCCTCACCCGTGAGATCCCCATCCTGGGCTCCACACAGGCCAGGAGGAGACTTGATGCCTGCAGGAGGGGAATTGGACTTCAGTGAGGACGGTACTAATGGGAACTGTGGTACTAGGAGTTTTGGTAACTGTAAGAACATTTTTTTTTTGCTAGCCAGTGAGAAAGTCCAGGGCTAAGTAAAGACTAAATGTGTTATGAAACTAAAGAACAAAACAAAATAGAGTATGCCCTTAAAGGAAATAGGATGAGTCAATGATTTGACTATGTACATAATACCAGTGGGAAATGAAATATAGTGGCAACCATACTTTGGTAAAAACTGCTATTTGAATTTTAACCCTTCTAGTTTGGCCCCTGCATCTGATTAAAACACAGGGTACTTACCTCAGCTTCCAGGTGAAGACCTGGAGGCTAAGGCAATTTTTCCTTGCCTGGGATCAGGACCACAGGAGATTGATTCCCACTGACTCAGTAGCTTCAGGGATAGAAACTGTAGATAACCTTTAGAGTCTAACCGCTATTGCAAGATAGGGCCACATTCCAATGTCCAGCAGGATGTGACTGGGAACCAACCCTGCGGGCTGTCACCAGTCTTTAGAATTTAGTGTTTAGGATTTAGAATTTAGAACAAAGGAAAATTCCTGTGGTTTGAACCTTTAAAAGGGACTGCCTACCCCTGAAACGGTGCAGTCATTTGGAGTCCATCTGCATGTGGTGCTCTTGTGGCTGTCCTGGCCAGTTCAATAAATCCTTGCCTGCTTTTTAAAATTAATCAGCCTCCGGTGGTCTTATTTTGAACCCAGGGTTCGACCCCACAACAAAGATAACTACAAAAGATGGTTTGAAAATTAAATATCTAACAGGTTATAGTAGGTAGTCATGTCCCAGATATTTTCCCAAAGATCAACTTTGATCTTTTTACTGAGCCTGTTTGCCTTTCTGTCTCTAAGATAACATATCTGTGAGATGTCTGGGTAACTTGTAACTTCCCTTTTTCCGGAGCCCCTGGGGAACAACCAAAAGTGGTGGGCGCCAGGACAGATGCCTCAAATTCCTTCTTTATCATGTTAATTGTTCCTGCACTCACCTGAGTACATGTCCATCATTTTACTTTTTATCCAATCCCAGGAGTTTCCCACCACTTTGCTTTCTCCCGCCTCTTTACTCCATCACCAATGAATTTCATGTAACCCACCTATGTCCCTCCTTTAATTTCAGTGTATAAATAGAGAAATGTAACCCACCATTCTTTGGAGCATTATCTCAATCCGTTGAGATTCTGCTCCCGGCAGTTGTCGACAGTAAGGCTCAAATAAACTCACAAAAAAAATTCTTTACAGGTTTCAAGTTGTTTTTTTTGTTAACAGAGGACAAATCAATCCTTGAGATAATCATATGTTATACAGTTCAGCCTGCCATTTAACATTCTAATAATCAAACTTTGCTTTGTCAAACAAAATCACAAATTTCAAATCCAGTTGGGAAATAAATCACCTGCTGCAAAGTCCTCGAAAAGAGGCTGAAACTTCCTCTTCTCGCCGGAGCCCCCCCCCCCCGAGGTGGGGGAGTGCAGCCTTCACTTTGGGCAGGCACTCCTAAAAGCGCCCCAAGGAAGCGGTGGAGACCTTGGCCACTTGCAGGGTGCGGCCCCGCTCCTGCTCACTCACATCAAACTTAAATGGCCAATTGAGACAAACAGTAGTTAACTTTAGAATTTGGTCCCTGCTTTTCACAATTGTTACAACTTCATACTTTCAAATTAATTAGGTGGGCCGATTCCCCTCTGACAGAGAGCAAGCACCCCTGGGAAAAAAGGAATCCCAGTGACCCCTTGGGGCAGTTTGCTAGCCATCAAAGCACTCAGCCTTACTTTTTAATTTTTATTTATTTTATTTTATTTTTTTCTTCATTTTATGATCTACCTTTATCAAGCCAACCAGAGCACATAATTCCTTTATGTTATTACTTTAATCTTATGTAACAAGTCATGGTAGAAAACACACAACCAAAAGCCTTCAATCCGAAATTTTCTAGTCAATCACCAAATTCCTCTAGGTTTTTAAAGACACAAAAGTAAACTAATTTCCAATAACAGCACCTCACACACCATATACGTTTGTAATGCGGCGCTCCAGCCAGCTTTAAGCCTCTTGTTTTGCAGGGTTTAGCTGAAATACCTCTCACTCACGTCTTAGGTTTTTATCAGTCTTATTTGGGAGCTATTTTGTCTCACTGAGCCTAAACAGAGCACAGTGATCTAGTCTAAGGAGATGGCCTAAGTGACACGAGTGGAACCCGGGCCTCCTGTGCAGCAGGTGAGCCCCTCTTATCCCTGAGCTGGGCAGAGCCCACAGTCACTTTTCCTCTGAGGCTAAACTTGCAGCCTGTGGTTTGATCTTCTTAGCAGGTTCCAGAACAGAGGCTAGGTTTACTTTATCTCCAAATTCTTTTTCTCGGTGCTCGAGAAGAATGCCCTGCTTTCCTGATCCCACCACGAAGACGCCCCCGAGGATGAAGCCTTCGCCCTCCAGGTTTCCAGAGAAGCCTCCGCTCCAGTCCCGGAAGAAGTTGCTCCAGACGCCCAGCCGGACGAACCCCATGAACATCATCTTCCGCCTCTGGAGGCCGTAGAACTTCTTTTCATCCAGGAAGATTTCTCCTTTGAAATAAGGCTGGAAGTCCTTCACCTCAGTCTTGACCTGCTCCTTCACCACAGCGTAGAGGGGCACGCCCAGCTCATCCAACTTGGGCTTCAGGGAGGACAGGTCAGTGGCCTCCTCTCGACAGAGGAAGCAGCCTGGCCTCCGCACAGCCATGATCACAGCGCCCTTCTTCTCCCAGAGCTCATTTGCTTTGAAAGTCCTTGGTTCCTTCTCCAGTGTCTTCAGGTCTATTTCCTCCAGATACTCCAGGTTGGCTCGCTGGGGCTTGGACAGAAACATGTCTGTGTTGGCCAGGAGCAGTGCCAGGGCAGCAGCCCCCAGGGCCCCCGCGCCCATGGACCACATCCCCACAGTGAAGAAGCTTGGATCCTGCGCGGAGGCGGAGCCACCTTCGTGGAGGTCACATGCCTTGCAGAGCCCCATGTGGAACCGTGGACCTCATCCTGCTCGGGATCCCCTCCAGCCCGCTTTCTCTGGTGCCCGACTGGGGGCGGGAGGACCCCCTCTCGCCCGCCCCAGGGGCCCCGGGGTGGGCCAGCGCCCAGCCTTACTTTTTTTTTTTTTTTTTTTAAATCAAATCAAACTGTTGTGGGGTCGAACCCTGGGTTCAAAATAAGACCACCGGAGGCTGGTTAATTAATTAAAAAAAGCAGGCAAGGATTTATTGAACTGGCCAGGACAGCCACAAGAGCACCACTCAGTTGGACTCCAAATGACTGCACCGTTTCAGGGGTAGGCAATTCCTTTTAAAGGTTCAAACCATAGGAATTTTCCTTTTGTTCCTAAATCCTAAAGACTAAATTCTAAAGACTGGGGACAGCCCGCAGGGTTGACTGAACTTCGACAGGTCAAGGAGTTTTATACTGTGGTGATGTCACTGCTTTGGCTGACTATGATTGGTTGGGTGAGGGCTAGGGTCCAGTTACACAAAACGCAGGATAGCTCTGCCCTGCCCCACAGTACAAAATGGAGTCAGGCGTTAGCCTTGCCCCGGCCCCACCGTGGCCTCTCAGATACCTACTAATCTTTCCCACTTACTACACAATGATGTTCTGACTATGATGTATGATAGTGAAATTAATGCTTTGTTAGCCAACCATTGGTTTTCTCCTACTATCAATATAAGCTTTTTTTTGTGTGTGTGTGTGTGTGTGTGTGTGTGTGTGTTTTGTGTGTGTGTGTGTGTGTTTTGTGTGTGTGTGTGTTTTGTGTGTGTGTGTGTTTTGTGTGTGTGTGTGTTGTGTGTGTGTTTTGTGTGTGTGTGTTTTGTGTGTGTGTTTTGTGTGTGTGTGTGTGTGTTGTGTGTGTGTGTGTGTTTTGTGTGTGTGTGTGTTTTGTGTGTGTGTGTGTGTGTGTGTGTGTGTGTTTTCTGGCTATATCTACTATAAAGGATGCACCTTAGGCAAATACCTCCAAGAATACCTCCCTGATAATTCCACTGGTGGAATTGTATATGGATCTAATCTGAATGAATATTGTATAACTATAGAGATGGGTGATGAAAAGCTAAGAAGAACACCTAGATATGATGGCTTGCAGCAGCCTGTCCTATCTGGAATATTATATCTTGTCCTTGGACTCACTAGCCATGCTCTTATGGCTGGATGTCTGTGAAACAAGAAAGAAATCAATGGATACCATTCCAGAAATTATTGGGATCACTTGGTGGATAGAAATGTCTATAATTACCTCACCATCCTTCATTCTGGACACTTGTGAGAAGCCCTATGGAATACTCAAACTCTAGCTCTATTGGGGGTCACCCTCACCTATTTAATTATGGCATGGGAAACTCAACATTTTTTGGTCCAACTACTCCCAAGCCATAACTACCCAATGGCAACAAAATTCCTGGTGGATCCAACAACATTGCCCCCCTTCCCCCCCCCAAAAAAAAAAGAATCAAAAGAGGAATACTTGGAGGAGTAGGGGCTGGCCTTGGCATCCTGGGACAAGCTGAATTTGCAACTAATTAAGAACGTCATTCATTAGAAAAAGATTTTTACAGCAAATAGGTCATATAGAGGGAATACTGTTTCAGGAAGAAGGAAAAAAGGTGGGAAGCAGCATAGAAAAACAATAAAGCCTTAGTTTCATGGATAGAACAGACTGGACAGACTATAAAAACTCATGCAGAAACCCAACAATGGGAACATGTCTGTGCCTTTAACTCAATTGGGCCTATTGTCTATGCTAATGCAAATGGAATCTGAAGTGGCTATGAAACAACGGCCAACTATAATGGCTGCAGGAGCCCAGGCCAGACACTTATGGAACTCATATGGTTCCCCAGGAATTTCAGAATTTTTGAATGGGAAATGGGAAATGAGATCTACGACACTGTTTTTTTTTTTTTTTTTTTTTTTTTTTTTAAATATATTTTATTGATTTTTTACAGAAAGGAAGGGAGAGAGATAGAGAGCTAAAAATGTCGATGAGAGAGAAACATCATCAACTAGCTGCCTCTTGCACACACCCTACTGGGGATGTGCCCGCAGCCAATGTACATGCCCCTGACCAGAATCGAACCTGGGACCTTTCAGTTCTCAGACCTACACTCTATCCACTGAACCAAACCGGTTTCGGCGACACTGTGTTTTAAAAGCCCAGGAGCCAGTTAAATCCTAAGCTTAAATTCCCAGTAGTTCAACTGGTTGAAATAGACACCATCCTCAATAATACTAGAATATTTCCAATGGTGAGTTGATTGGCCATATTTAAAAATAATAAACAATGTGAACCCATCTCACTGCCTGATTGTGAAAATCAGAAAGGTGAATGGTTATGCCCCCAATCCACATGGAACACTGAAGTCATCCAGTTCTGGCCTATTGTATCTACTCCATAATAATATATGGTGTATGGGAAAGGGGCATTTTTGCTGGGAAGGGTTTAAAAAATTATGTTATACTAAGCAATTTTTACTGTAATATCACCAAGTTTACATTAAATAATACTAGAATATGGAAAAATACTAAAATTATAGGCAGAATGACTTTGCCTGAGGTTCATAAAATATGTGATAAAACCAATGTATTGGGAAATTGAACTCCTTCTCATGAAGTCATTTCTATGGAAACTAATTGGCCAGAAGAAAATTAGAGCTTCTAGATCATGAAATAGTAAAGAGTCTTAATTCATCTGGCCAAACATATCATAAGGTACAACTGACAGTTAATGATGGAGGAAAACATATAATTAACTTAATAAAAAATTATGATAATACATGTAAAGGGTTTTTCAGTTGACTGGGATGATTGTTTCCCTCAGACTTTTCCTCATCTAGTATTAGACATTTTCTCTTCCTAATCAATGTTTTTGGTTTAGTATTGTAACTTTTGTTCCTAGTATGTAAATGTTATACTAGATGCAGAAAAATAAAACTTGACAAACAGCAAAAAGACTCAGATCATCGTGGCTCAAAAATTAGAAATGATCCAGAATACTTTTTTAAAAAGATATTTTATTGACTTTTTACAGAGAGGAAGGGAGAAGGATAGAGAGCTAGAAACATTGATGAGAGGGAAACATTGACCAGCTGCCTCCTGCACAACCCCCCACCAGGAATGTACCCACAACCAATGCACATGCCCCTTGACCAGAATTGAACCTGGGACTTCTCAGTTCGCAGACGGATGCTCTATCCACTGAGCCAAACCAATTTCGGCCAGAACACTTTTTAATAAGGACATATAGGATCTGACTGCTTTCCATTTACCTGACCTTTTTAAATGATAATTTGATCTTAAATGCCATCTAAGGTTATGGTCTTGCCCCATCCCCAGTAGTCCACCTATTCAACAAGACATGCTGACACTGAGACATCACAGGAATGAGTCTTCCTAGCACCATGGGACTCCATTATTCAACCAAAAGGTTGGTCATCAATGCAACCTTTGGATTGATTTATGAAGAAAAAGGGGATGTGTGGATGACCTGACAAGCTCAGGGGAGGCCTGCATAGCACTCTTTCAAACTCAGAGACCTAAAGTAACCACAAAAGATGGACTGAAATTAAACTTTAATTAAACACAGCTATGGAGAGGAGAATCAAGATGGTGCCCTAGGTAAGCACCTAAGCTGCCATCTCGCACAAGTTAGTTCCAATTTCAAAACAAGAACTAAAATCAGAATGGACACCATCCAAAAACACAGGAAAGCTACAACCAGAAAGAAGGAGAGAGGCTCATGGATAGGATTGGGAGCTGCAAAGCGCTGAGGTAGGGTGACGTGTGCACAGAAAGGAAGTGCAGTCAAATGCCTGGCTGGAGGGAGGGGAAAGGAAGTCCCCAATTGCACTAAACCCTTTCCGACTGCACTGAACCCCAACCCCGGCCGAAACCCCGTGGACCCAGGCTCATATGGGTGGAGTCTGGACTGTAGAGAAAGGCACCTGGAGACTCAGAGACTGAGAGACTGGGGGAGCCAGGAGCTGCAGCGGGCAGGGTCTACAGTCACGTGCGAGTGAGTGTGCGCAGAGAGGTCTGACTGCGAAGATTGCCGTGGCCTCTCAGCCTTTAGACTCCGCCCCATCCAAGCTGAGCACAGAGGCTTTTGAAATTTTGCATTTTGATCCTATAAGACTGTCTCCAATACAGAAGATATCCCAGAGTAGACACAGCTGATACCCACATCCAATTGGCCTGAAGGTCAATTTCTCCCAGAGATACCAACAACAATCAAGACTTTACAACAAGGCTGTACACACAGTTCACAAAGGGGAGCACCAAGAGTGTCTACCTCAGGTAACTGGGAAGGCTGACCCACCGAGCCATATAAGACACTAAACACACAAAGCCATCCTACCAACTCTGGGAAGCAGCAAAAATGCTGAGACAAGGAAATAGATATCAAACTAAAGAGATGGAGAACAAATGACTGGATATAGAGTTCAAAACCACGGTATAAGATTTTTTAAGAATTTCCTATAAAATGCCAATAAAATTAATGAGACCTTTGAGGATATGAAAAGGGATCAACTAGAAATAAAGAATACATTGTCTGAAATAAAAAAAATATTATACAGAGTCCTAAAAACAGACTGGAAGATCGCAAGAATCAAGTCAAAGATTTGGAACACAAAGAGCCAGAGGACACTCCTCCACAGAAGCAAGAAGAGAAGAGAACCCAGAAAGTTGAAGATAGTGTAAGAAACCTCTAGGACAACTCCAAGCAAACCAACATCAGAATTATGGGGGTATCAGAAGAAGAGAGAAAGCAAGATACCGAAAGCCTATTGGAAGAAATGGTGACAAAAAACTTCCACCACCTGGTGAAAGAAATAGACTTACAAGTCCAGAAAGCACACAGAACCCCAAACAAGAGGAATCCAAAAAGGACCACACCAAGACACATCATAATTAAAATGCCAAGAGCAAAAGACAAAGAGAGAATTTTGTCAAAAAGCAGCAAGAGAAAAGCAGGTAGTTACCTATAAAGGAGCACTTATATGATTGTCAGCTGATTTCTCAGCAGAAACCATGCTGGCCAGAGGGGAATGGCAAGAAATATTCAAGGTGATGAGTACCTTATTCAAGGTGATGAATACTTTTGAAACAAAAAAAAGTCAACCAAAAATTGGGAGCAAAAGACCAAAATTGCACAAAAATTACCTGCAGATCTTGACGGCAAAGTAAATCTTTTCTTTGAAGTGGGGGTAGTCTTATACAGTGAATATAGGCCTAAACCTATGTTTTAACTGTAAAATTGGGGTATCGTCTTATACACCGGAAAATACAGTAGCAAGAACCCACAGCCAAAATTTCTCTACTCAGCAAAGCTATCACTCAGAATAGAAAGCCAGATAAAGAGCTTCACAAATAAAAAAAAAAGCTAAAGGAGTTCATCACCGCCAAACCAGAATTATATGAATTGCTGAAGGGGGTTCTTTAGGAAGAGGAAAAAGAAAGATAAAAATTATGAACAACAAATACGTAACTATCAACAAGTGAATCTAAAAACCAAGGGAATTAAAAAATCTGATGAACAATATTAACTGGTGATTATAATAGAATCAGAGGAATGGAAGGGGAGTGGACTAACGATTCTCAGGGTAAAGGGGAGTGGGGGGTGAGGGAAGAGACTGAGCAAAAACTGAAAACTGTGTGGGAAGAGACTGAACAGATGAGGACAATGGGGGGTGGGGAAAGGGCAGAGGGTGGAATGGAAACCTGGTGGAGGGGAACAATGGAGGGCAAAAAAAAAAAAAGGAACATTTATAATAATCTGAACAATAAAGATTTATTTTAAAAACAAACAAACAAACAAACAAACACAGCAATGGTATCTTCACTGACAAGGTCAACCTTTACCTTAACTGAGCCTATCTGTCTTTTTGCATCTATGATAACTTACTCTTGAAATGTCTGGGTAACTTGTAACTTCCCTTTTTCTGGAGCCCCTGGGGCACAACCAAATGTGGACAGATACCACAAAGTCCTTCATTATCATGTTAATTGTTCCTGCACCCACCTAAATATGTGTCCATCATTTTACTTTTTATCCAATCCCAGGGGTTTCCCACCCTGGCTTTGCTTTATCCCACCTCCTTAATCTATCACCAATGAATTTCATGTAACCGACCTATGTCCCTCCTTTGGTTGCAATGTATAAATACAGATGTAACCTGCTGTTCTCTGGAGCATTATCTGAATTCATTGAGGTTCTGCTTCCTGGCATATGTCGACAGTTTGCCTCAAATAAACTCACAAAATTTTTTTACAAAAATTAGGGCTAGGATTAAGGTTAGGGTTTGAGGTATGTATGGAGTTAAGGCTAGGGGTAGGGTTAGGTTTGTTGTCTAGGTCCTTTGATGCACATTGTAATAACCTGAATATTTCGGGTAAGGATTAGGGCTAGGGCTAAGACTGGGGTTAGGGTTAGATCTGGGGATAAGGTTAAGTTTAGGTTTTGGGTTAAGGTTAGTGTTAGGGATAGGGTCAGGGTTAGTGCTAGTGCTAGGCTTAGTGTTAGAGTAGGGTTAGGTTTAGTGTCTAGATTCTTGTTTGCACATTGAATCAATCACTTGGTGACTTAGGGTTAGTTTTAGGATTACTAGGGTTAGTTTTAGGTTGAAGTTATGGTTATGGTTATGGTTATGGTTGGCACTGGGGTTAGGGTAAGTTTTAGGGCTAGGATTAAGGTTAGGGTTAATGTTATAGTTAGGCTAGAGCTAGGGTAGGTTTAGAGTTAAGCTCATTTTTTTTAAATTTATCTTTATTGTTGAAAGTATTGTAGATGTCCCCCATCTTCCCTAACGACCCCCTCCCCATTGACCCGTTCCATCCTACTTGACCTTCCTCCTCACCTGAGGATATTTTTTCATTGATTTTTTTCTTCCTTCCTTTTTTAATGTATTTTTTCTTTATTGATTGAGGTATTACATTTGTGTTCTTATCCCCCAAATGCCTTGCTATCCCCCTGCCCCCCACTCATGCCCTCATCTGCCTGTTGTCTGTGTCCATTGGTTAGGCTTATATGAATGCATACAAGTCCATTGGTTGATCTCTTCATCTTACCCCCACCCTCCCCTACTTTCCCTCTGAGGTTTGATGGTCTGATTGATGCTTCTCTGTCTCTGGATATGTTTTGGTTCATCAGTTTGTGTTGTTCATTATATTCCATAAATGAGTAAGATCATGTAATATTTATCTTTCTCTGGCTGGCTTATTTTGCTTAGGATAATGGTTTAGAGCTAGGTCTACTACTAGGGTTAGGCTTAGGGTTATTATAGTTAGGGCTAAGGCTAGGTTTAGGGTTAGGTTTAGGTTTAGGATTATAGTTAGAATTATGGTTAGGGCCAGGGCTAGGTTTAGGTTTAAGTTTAGGGTAGAGTAAGGATTAGGGCTACATTTATGGTTAGGGTTAGTGTTAAGATTTGGACTTGGGCTTGGATTAGGATTAGGGTTAGAGTTAGTGTTAGGGCTAAAGTTAGTGTTAGATTTGGTGTTAGCATCTGGGTCTTTGAATGTCCATTGGAATCACCTTGATAGTTATGGTTAGCTTTAGGGCTATGGCTATGGCTATGACTAGGGTTAGGATTAGGCTTAAGGTTGTGTTAGATTTAGAGATAGACCAGGGATAAGGGTCAGGTTTAGGTTTTGGGTTAGGTTAGGATTAGGATGGGGGTGAAGACCAGCACTAGGTTTAGAGTTAGAACTAAGGCTTCACATAGGGTTAGGATTAATGTTATAGTTATAGCTAAGGCTTAGTTCAAAATTATGGTTAGGGCTAGGGTTATGGTTAATATTAGTACTAGATTAGGGTTAAGTTTAGTGTTATTTTAGGGATAGGGTTATAGTTATGTGTAGGGCTAGAGTTAGGATTTAGGTTAGGGCTAGAGCTAGAATTAGCGTTAGGGTTGTGTTCAGGTTAGGGTTATGGCTAAGGTTAGATTAGGGATAGAGTAAGGGCAGGTGTTAGGGATAGGGTTAGGGTTAAGATTAGGACTAGGGCTAGTGTTAGGATTAGGGTTAAGGTTAGTGTTAATGTTAGGTTAGGGTTAGGGTTAAGGTTACAGTTAGTTAGGTTTACGGTTATGGGTAGGGTTAGGGACAGGGTTATGGTTAGGATTAGGGTTAGGTTTAGAGTTAAGTTTTGGGTTAGGGTTAGGGTTAGGATTAGGGTTAGGGTGAGGGCCGGGCTAGTTTTACAGTAGTATTAATATTAGTGTTAGGATTTGGGTTAGGGCTAGGATTTGGGTTAGAGCTAGGGCTAGGGCTAGGATTAGATTTAGGGTTATGTTTAGGGATAGGGTTAGGTTTGGTTTAGGCCTAGGGTTAGGGTAACTGTTAACCCTAGGGTTAGTGTCAGGGTTCATATTTGATTCATTGGATTCACATTGGAATCTCCAGAAGATTAGGGTTAGGATTAGGCTATGATTAAAGTTAGTTTAGATTAGCAGTAGTGTTAGGGCTAATGCTACGGCTAGGTCTAGGGTTAAATTTTAGAATTCATTTGGGTTTAGGGAGACAGTTGGAGTCAGGGTGAGCATTTGTGTTATCACTAGGGTTAGGATTAGCATTAGGGACAGTGTTAATGTTAGGGTTAAGGTTAAGATGCTGCCTGCACTGTGGATAGTATTAGGGTTATTGCTATAATTAGGGCTATGATTTTGGCTATGGCTAGGTTAAGGGTTATTGCTTGGATTAGCTTTAGGGTTAGTGCTATGATTAGGGCTAGTGCTCAGGATACGTTTATTTAGTTTTAGGGTTAGGGTTAGTGTTATTGTTAAGGCTAGGACTAAGTTTGAGTTTAAGTTTAAGGCTAGTGTTAGGTTTAGGGGTAGGGCTATGGTTAAGTTTAAGGTTAGGACTAGGGCTCAGTTTAGGGTTAGGATTAGGGTAAGGTTAGGGTTAGGGCTTGTTTTAGAGTTAGGGTTAGTGAATGGGCCTTTAGCTTTAGATATAGGTTAGGGTTAGGGTTAGGGATAGCATGAGGGTCCTTGGCTGCACATTGTAATCACCTGGAGAGTTAGCATTAGGATTAAGGTTATGTTAGGATTAGGGTTATGGTTTAGGTTATAGTTAGGGTTATTGGAAGGGTTAGGGTTAGGATTATGATTAAGATTAGAGCCTGGGTTAAAGTTAGGGTTAAAATTAGGGCTAAAACTGAAGTTATGATTAGGGTTAGGGATAGTGTTAAGGCTAAGGCTAAGTCTAGGGTTAGTTTTAGTGTCTGGGTCCTTGGATGCACATTGGAATTACCTGGAGCGTTAGGGTAAGGGTTAGGGCTAGGGTTAGGCTAGGGCTACAGGGGTAGGGCTAGAGTTAGGGGTAGGGCTAGTATTAGTTTTAAGGTTAGAGTCTGGGTCCTTGATTGAAATCACCTGGAGGTTTTTGTTAGGGTTATGGTTAGGGCTAGTGCTAGGGTTAGGATTGTGTTCATGATTAGGGTTAGTGCTAGGTATAGAGCTAGGGTTAGAGTTAGTGTTAGGGTTAAGTTTAGTGCTAGGGGTATGGTTAGGGTTAGGATTAAGGCTAAGTTTAGGGTTAGGGTTAGGGCTCAGGTTAGAATTAGGTTTAGGGTTAAGATTAGGGCCGAGGCTAGGATTAGATTTAGGGTTAGTGTTTTAGTTTGGTCTAGGGATTCCTCTAGCCCTAGCATTAGGGCTATGGTTAGTTTATAAGGGTAGGGTTAAAATTAGGGCTAGCCTTGTTTTGGGGTTAGCGTTAGTTTTAGGGCTAATTCTTGTGTTAGGGTTAGAGTTATGATTAGGACAATGGCTATAGTTAGGGTCAAGGTCAGGTTTTGGTTTAAGGCTATAGCTTGTATTATGGTTAGGATTACAGCTAATGTTATGGTTAGGTTTAGGATCAATGTTATTGGTATGGTTAGGTCCAGGACTAGGATTACAGTAAAGATTAAGGTTATGTTTAGGTTTAGGGTTAGTGTTATGGTTATGGTTAGTGATTGGTTCTTTGGGTGTACAGTGTACAGTGTAAACATCTGGAGATTTAGGATGGAGTAGAATTAGGGCTAGAGTTAGGTTTTTTGGATTGGAATCACCTGGAGAGTTAGGATTAGGTTTAGGGGTAGGCCAAGGGCTAAGATTAGGATTAGAGTTAGGGTTAAGTTTAGTGTAATGAGCAGGGCCAGGGGGCTAGGGTTAGGTTTAAGATTACTGTTATAGATAGGCTAGGGCTAGTGTTAGGTTTCAGGATAGAGTTAGAGCTAGGGGTAGGGATAGAGCTAGTGTTATGGTTAGGGGTAGGGCTATGGTTAGAGTTGGGGTTAGTATTAGAGTTAGATTAAGATTTGGGCTAGGGTTTGGATTGGAGTTAGGTTTAGGAGTAGAATTGGGACCAAAGATAGGGTTAGTGTTAGGTTTATTGTATGGGTACTGGGATTCACATTGGAATCACCTGGAGTGTAATGATAAGATTTAGGGGTAGGGCTAGGGGTAGGGGTAGGGTTAGGTTTCAGTTTAGTGCAAGGTTTGGTTTAGGCTAGTGTTAGTGTATCTATTAGTGGTAGGGTTACAGTTAGGGTTCAGTGTGTGTACAATGGAATCACCTGAATAGTTTGTGTATGGGTTAGTGCCTCTGCTAGTACTAGGGCTAGGATTAGGGCTAGGTTTATAGATCAGATTAGGTTTAGGGTTAGAGTTAGGGTTACGATTAGGATTAGGACTAGTGCTATGTTTAGGGTTAGGTTTAAGATTAGGGCTAGAACAAGGCTAGGGTTAGTCTTAATGTTACCATGTGGGTCTTTGTGTCCACAGTGGAATAATCTGTAGAGTTAGAGTTAGGGTTCAGGCTAGGTTTAGGGTTAGGATTAGTTCAGGTTTAGTGTTATGGCTAGTGTTAGGGTTAGGTTTTAGAGTTGTTTTAGTGTTAGGGTTAGATGTTTCATAAGGAGTAGGTTTACCATTATGGTTAGGATAGAATTAGGTTAGTGTTAAATTAAATCTATGCTTAGGGATAGGTTTAGGGTTAAGATTAGTTCTATGTCTATGGTTAGGATTGGGATTAGGAGTAGGGTTAGGGTTTGGTTTATTATCTGGTCCTTGGATGTACATTGCCATATCTATAGAGTTAGGATATGGGTTAGGACTAGGACAAGGTCAGGGTTAAGGTTAGGAGAAGGGTTACATTTAGGTATAGAGGTAGGTTAGGGTTAGTGTAAGGATTAACATTAGAGCTAGAGTTAGGGTTAAGGTTAGAATTAGGGGTAGGATAGGGTAATGATTAGGGCTAGGTTTAAAGTTAGGGTGAAGAGTAGTCTGGGGTTAGGGTTAGTGTTATTGTTAGGGCTAGGGCTAATGATAGGGTTAGGTTTAGGGCTAGGGTTAGAGTGTAAAGCTAGGGTTAGAGTCAGGGTTAAGGTTAGGGCTAAGGTTACAGTTAGGATTATGGTGAATGTTAGTGCTATGGTAAGGTCTAGGACTATGGTTTTAGTAAAGTTAGGGTTATTGTAGGTTTTGTTTCAGATTAGGGTTAGTGTTATGTTTGGGGTTAGGGCTTTGGCCATGGTTAAGATCAGTTACTGTAGCTTTGGATGCACAGTGGAATTACCAGGAGAGTTAGTGTAAGGGTAGGGTTAGGGCTAGCAATAGGGTTAGGGTTAGTGTTAGGGGTAGGGTTAGAGGTAGACTTAGCGCTAGGTATAGAGCTAGGGATAGGGGTCATATTAATATTAGGGCTAGAGTTACAATTAGGGTTAGGGCTATGGTTAGAGTTAGGGTTAGTGTTAGTGTTAGGATTAGGGGTAGGAATAGGATTAAGGTTCAGTTTAGGTTTAGGAATAGGGCTATGGTTATGATCAAGGGTAAGGTTAAGGCTATAGCTGTGTTAGTGCTAGGTTTTGAGTTAGGGCTAGGGTTAATGTTAGGATTAGTGTTATAGTTATGGCTTTGGGTAGGGTTAGGGTTGGGATTAGGGCTAGGGTTAGGGTTAGATATAGAGCTAGGCATAGAGTTAAGTTTAGGGCAAGGAAATAAAAAAGTTTAGGGCAAAGGCTATGTTTAGGGTCTGTTATATTTGGGACTATAGCTTTTGTTGGGTTTAGGCTGAGGTTTAGGGTTAAGATTAGAGTTAGGACTCTAATTAGTTAGTGCTAGGGTTAAGGTTAGTAAGTTTACGCTTAGAGTTAAGGTTAGTGTTAGTTGTATGCTTAGGTCTAGGGCTAGGGTTATGGTAAGGTTTAGGTTTAAGGTTATGGTTATAACGTATTAGGGTTTTTGTTATGTATATGGCTAGAGCTTTGGTTAGAGTTAACACCTGAGTATTTGAATGCACAGTGGAACCACCTGGAGAGTTACACTAATGTTTAGGGTTAGGCTTAGGCCTAGGGTTATGGTTTGGGTCCTTGGATGCACATTGGAACGACTTGAAGAGTTAGGGTTAACGTTAGGTCAAGGTCTAAGATTAAGGCTGGGGCTAGGGCTAGCATTATGTTTAGGGTTTCTGTTAAAGGTAGGGCTAGGGCTGGGGCTAAGGTTAGGGTTAGGGTTAAGCTTAGGGTTAGTGTTATGGTTAAGGCTAGGGCTGGAGCTAGGATTAGGGCTAGGAACAGGGTAGGGTTAGGTTTATTGTCTGGGTCCTTGGGTCAACATTGGAATAACCTGGAGAGATAGAGTTAGTGGAAGGGTTAGGGTTAGATTTTAGTTATCTAAAGTTTGGGGTTAAAGCTGGGTTTGGGGTTAGGGTTAATGTTATGTTGAGGGCTAAGTTTAGGATTATGGTTAAGCTTAGGGCTAGGGCTAGGGCTAGGGCAAGGGTTAGCATTAGGGTTATTGTTTAAATTAGGGCTAGAGACAACTGGTACAAGACGCATCCCAGACCCGTCCTGGAGACTCAGTCCACAGACTGGCCCACAGAAAGCTGGCACCAGAAACCACATATGACTTGGATTGAGCTTGTTTTTTGACCAGGAGCACTCTACATCCCTTGTGCAACGTGGTGTTAAATACAGGACAGGGCGGCAAGAAGACGACGTCAGCTGGTGGCTGGAACTCTTGGAAACTCCTAGTGCCTTCCACAGAGAGGAAGGCCTGAGCAGACCTCAGCTTCTCACCTTTCCTCACTCCTGGAGGATCACACTGACTGAAGGACAGTCTCTTCTGATAGACACCCTCACTGCACAATGGCCTATCCAGCTTTCCTGGTCAAGCTCCAAGCAGAAGCCAGCTGCCTCATCTGCCTGGATCACCTGAGAGACCCCGTGACCACTGAGTGTGGGGACAACTTCTGTCCCTCCTGCATCCACCAGCACTGGGAAGGTCTACAGGACACCTTTCCCTGTCCTGTCTGCCTCCACCACTGCCCTGACAGGAGCTTGAAGAGGAACCCCCAATTATGTGATATGATAGAGATTGTTCAGCAGATCCCCACCTCAGGGAGCCAGAGGAAACTGCAGGAATAAATACCCCTGTGTGGGAAGCACAGTGAGGTTCTGACCCTGTTCTGTGAGGAAAACATGGAGCTTCTGTGTGCCCAGTGCAGGGTCTCCTCCAGGATCAGGGCCTGATCCCCATTGAGGAAGCTGCAGCTAGTCACAGGAGGATGCTCAAAAGGCACATTAGAGACCTCACTCATAGCTTTAAAAATGCTGAAATTGTGTATAAAAAACAAGTTGCAAATACTTGGGAAGTGAAAAGAAAGATGAAAAAATGGAGGGAGGAATTGGACTTTGAATGTGAAGAATTTAAGTGTTTCTGGGAAACAGAGAGACAGGAAATTGATAACAATCTACTTATAGAAGAGGAGGATGTTGAAGAAAAACTAATTGAAAATGGAAGGCATATTTCATACCACATCAGGCTAAGCAATCTGTTAAGTGAAATAGAAGACAACTGTTTGCAGACAGACCTAGACTTACTCACGGACATAGAAAGGATCCACAACAGCTATGGAAACTTAGAGATCCCAGCAGTGTTTTCATGTGAATTAAAGAAGGAGTCTTACAGTACCCCCCCACATTATTTGGGCCTGCATAAAATGATCCGCACGTTTCAGGTAGATTTGACACTGGATCCTGAAATAGCCCATCCAAGCCTCAATATCACAAGTGATAGAAAAAGTGTGACCTTTAGGATATCAGAGGATCTTTCTAATCCACACGCACTTACTGCTTACCCAACTGTCCTGAGTTCTGAGGGATTTGATACTGGCAGACATTTTTGGATGGTAAACATAAAAGGCGCAGGTGAATGTTTATTAGGTGTGTGTAAAGAATCTGTCTCCAGAGATACTCTCATATCACCATCCCCAAGCAATGGATGCTGGCAATACCAGCAGAAGACTGATGTATTTGACCTTTTCTGTACAGGAGAACATCACATTGGCGTTTTTCTGGACTATGAGTTGGGAGAGGTTTCATTTTATAATTTGAATAACTGGTCATTCTTGAATGGACTAAGTGATACCTTCACAGAGAAACTCATGCCTTATTTCTCCATTGCACCTTCTTCAGAATCTCTTACAATCAGTATCATCATAGTCTAGTGATGAACAATTTGGGGGAAATTTTGTATGTGCTTATTTTTTCCCCTTTTTATTGAAAGGAATACTTAGAATCAAGATCCTGATTCCTAAAAAAAAAAAAAAAATTAGGGCTAGAGCTAGGGTTAATGTTATGTTTGGGATAGATATATGGCTAAGCCTAGGGTTAAGTTTAGGTTTATCATCTGGGTTCTTGGATACACATTGGAATCACCTAGAGATTTAGGGTAAGGGTTAGGCTAGGGCTACAGCTGAAGTTTGGGTTAGGGCTGGAGCTAGGGTTATGTTTAGGGCTATGGTTAGGGATAGTATTAGGAATAGGTTTTGGTTTATGATTAGGGCTAGAGATATGGTTACAGTTATAGTTAGTGTTAGGGTTAGGGTAAGGGCTAGGGCTATGTTAGTGTTAGAGTTAGTGTTAAGTTTAGGACTAGGGCTAGGGATAAGGTTAGAGTTACTGTTATAGTTAGGTCTAGGGCTTGGGCTAGGGCTAGGTTAAGGGTTATAGCTAGGGTTAGGATTAGGGTTGTACTGGGGCTAGTATTAGCCTTAGGGTTAGGCTAGGGTTAGATTTAGGATTAGGTATATATATAGAGAGAGAGGAAGGGAGAGGAAGAGAGAGATAGAAACATTGATATGAAAGAATCATTGACTGGCTGCCTCCTGCATATCCCCTACTGGGGATAGAGCCTGTAACCCAGGCATGTGCCCTTGATGGGAATCAAATCTGGCATCCTTCAGTCCACAGACCAACATTCTATCCACTGAGCCAAACCAGCTAGGGCAGGGTTAGGTTTAGTGCTATGATTAGGGCTAGGGCTCTGGTTCAGGTTAGGGTTAGAGTTAGGTTTGGGTTAGAGTTTGTGTATGGTGAGGGCTAGGACTAGATTTAGGGTTAAGATTAGGGCTAGGGTTAGGGTTAGGTTTTAGGTTTAGGGATAAGACTATGGTTAGGTTTAAGTTTTGTGTTAAGATTAGGGCTGGGGATGGGGTTAGGGTTAGGAATAGATATGGGATTAGGGCTGGGATTAAGATTAGGGTTAGATTTAGGGCTAGAGCTAGTGTTAGGTTTAGGATTGGGTTAGGGTTTAGGCTAGTACTAGGATTAGGTTTAGGGTTAGTGTTAGGGCTAGGGCTATGGCTAGGTTTATGTTATGTTTTATGGTTAGGTTAGGATTATGTTTAGGGTTATGGCTAGGGTTGTGATGAGGGCTAGGGTTAGGGTTATGGCTATGGTTGGGTTTAGGGCAAGAGCTAGTTTAGGGTTTAGGTTAGTGTTAGGGTTACAGCTAGGGCTATGGTTATATTTAGGTTTAGAGTTATGATTAGGGTTAGGGTTATGGTTAGGGCTAGGGCTAGGGATAGGGCTAAGGGTGGGTTACATTTAGGGCTAAGGTCATGGATAGGGTTAGGTTTAGCTTCTGGGTTGTTGGCTGCACATTGTTATCAACTGAAGATTTAGGTTTAGAGCTTTGCTTACAGTTAGGGTTGAGGCTATAACTAGTTTTAGGTTTAGGGTTAGGTTAGTGTTAAAGATAGGTCTCAGGTTAGAGTCACATTTTAGTATAGGGTTAGTATTGGGTTACAGCTGAGTTTAGGGTTAGGTTTAGTGTTATGCTTATGGCTAGGGTTAGTGTTAAGATTAGGGCTAAAACTAGAGTTAGGGTTAAGTTTAGTCTTATGCTTATGGCTAGGGTTAGAATTATGGTTAGGGTTAGGATTAGTGTTAAGACTAGTGCTAGGGCTAGGTTTAGTGTTAGGGTTTGTGTCTGGGTCATTGGATGAACATTGGAATTACCTGGAGAGTTAGTGTAAGGGGTAGGGTTAGGGGTAGATTTAGGGTAGGTTTAGTGTTAGTTTAATGTTACCGTGAGGGCTAGGTCTAGGGTTAGCATTGCATTTTTTTGATTGGATTGAGTTTTTGGTTTGAACTGGGGTTAGTGTTAGTATTATGGTTAGGTCCAAGGTTAGGGTTAAGGTTAGTGTTAGGGCGAGGGTTAGGGTTAGTGTTATGGTTAAGGCTGGGGTTGGGTTTATGGTTAGGGTTAAGTCTAGATCTAGGATTAGGGTTAGGGTTAGGGCCAGGGTTTGTGTTAAGATTAGGTTTCAAAGTTGGGTTAGATTTATTGTTAGAGTTGGAGTGTTAGTGTTAATATTATGGTTAGGGCTAAGATTACATTTAGGTTTAAGATTAGTGCTAAACTTAGATTTAGGTTTAGGGTCAGAGTTAGGAATAGTATAGGGTTAGGGTTATGTTTAAGGTTTGAGGCTATGGCAAGGGTTAGGGTTTGGTTTAAGGTTAGGTTTATGATTAGGTTTAGGGTTAGGGTTAGTGCCAGGGTTTGGTTAGTTTTAGGTTTAAGTTTAGGGGTAGGGCAAGATTATTGTTATGTTTAGATTTAGGGCTAGAGCTAGGATTATTGGTAGGGGTAGTTTTAGGGCTAGAACTAGTGTTAGGGAAAGCTAGGTTTAGGGTTTTGGTTAGGGTTACTTTTAGGGTTAGTGTTATGATTAGGACTAGGTTTAGTGTTAGGATTAGAGTTAGGTTTAGGGTTAGCGTCTGGGTCCTTGGATGCACAGTGTAATTACCTGGTGATTTAGGGTAAGAGTTAGGGTTAGGGTTAAAGTTAGGGTTAGGGTTAGGGTTAGGTTAAATTTGGTTAGGTTTAAGGCTAGGGTTAGTTTTAATTTGGGGTTCAGGTTAGGGTTAGGGTTAGTGTTAGGATTAGGGTTAGATTAAGTTTAGGGTTAGGGTTAAGGTTAGGTTTAGGTGTTAAGATTACAGTTATGGTTAGGTATAGGGTTAGGGCATACTTTAGGAAAATATGCAGGAAAGTGTTGAAACACATGATTCATGTTTAAAGAACTGTGGAATGTATAGGATCATCTTTAAAATAGTTAGAATTCTTATTGAAAGTGGTTGTAAATATGTAAGAAAATTTTGTAAAACCCTTATAATTCATGCTGAAAGAGTTGGGATATATGTAAGAAATTGTTCAAAGCACTTAGAATTCAAGCTTATAGAGCTGTGCAATCTGTAGGGAATTATTGAAACACTATCAATAAACATTAAAAAGCTGTGAAATGTGTAGGCTAGTGTTTTAAAACTTAGAATTTACATTGAAAGCACTGGGAAATATATGGGAAAATGATTGGAACACTAGGAATTCCCATTTATAGAGCTGGGATATCTGTAGGAAAATGTTGAAATATCTGTAGGTCACATTTAAAGGGCTGTGATGCCCTAACCCATATGGCTCAGTGGATATAGCATTGGTCTGTGGACTGAAGGGTCCCAGGTTCAATTCTGGTCAAGGGCATGTAACTTGGTTGTAGACACATCCTCAGTGAGGGATGTGCAGGAGGCAGCTGATCAATGTTTCTCTCTCATCGATGTTTCTAACTTTCTATCCTTCTCCCTTCCTCTCTGTAAAAAAAAAATCAATAAAATATATTTTAAAAAATAAACAAAGGGCTGTGAAATGTGTAGGATACTGTTAGGTTTAAAGTTAGAATTAGCATTATGAGTTAAGGGTTAGGGTGAGAGTTAGGGTTAAGGGTTATGGGTTAGGCTAGAGTTAGGACTTACTGTTAGGGTTAGCTATTGGTTTTAGGGTTGAGGAAATGTGTACGATAGTGTTTTAAAAAACAAATTCATGTTGGAAGTGCTGGGAAATATGTAGACGTGGTTGAAATGTTTATTATTCACATGTATAAAGCTGGGAAATTTGTAGGAAACTTGAAATACTGAGATTTCACTTTTAAGGAGCTGTGTGATGTATAGGAAAATGTTTAAAACACAGAACTCACATTGATAGAGCTCAAAATGTTTAGGAAGGTGTTAGAAACACTGAAAATTCAAGTTTAAAGGCCTGTGAAACATGTAGGATTAAGGTTAAGTTGGGAGTTAGGATTGGGGTTATGAGTTAAGGTTAGGGTTAGGGGTTAGGGTTTAGGCTAGATAGGGCTTACTGTTAGGGTTAGCATTTACTAGTAGTGTTAGGATTATGAAATGTGTAGGATAGTGTTAGAATTCATGCTAAAAGAACAGGAAAATGTTTAGGAAAGTCTTTAAAACACTTAGAATTCACATTTAAAAAGCTATGAAATACAGAGGATAGTATTTTAAAAACTTAGAATTCACACTGAAAGCCCATGGAAATATCTAGGAAGGAGTTGGAAACACTTATAATTCATGCTGAAAGAGCTGTGATATATGTAAGAAAGTTGTTGAAACACTTAGAATTCACATTTAATGAGCTTGGAAGTGTACAAAAGTGTTTAAAACACTTATAATTCATGTTTATAGACCTTGAAAATATGCAGGAAAGTGTTGAAACACAGAGAATTCATGTTAAAATAGCTGTGAAGTGTGTAGGATATTGCTAGGGTTAGGAGTTAGGTTTAGGGTTAGGGTTAGGGTTAGGAATTAGGATAGGGGTTAAGGATAGGATTAGGAGTTAGTATTAAGGTTAGGGTTAGAGTTAGGAGTTAGGTTCAGGCTATAGATAGGGTTTATTGTTAGTATTAGCACTTAGTGTTAGGATTAGGAAATGTGTAGAATAGTGTTTGAAAGATGTAAAATTCACATTGATAGAGCTGGAAAATGTTTAGGGAAGTGTTTGAAAAAGAGTTAACATTTATAGAATTGGAAATGTGTAGGGAAGTCTTGAAACTCTGAGACCATATTTAAAGAGCTGTAAAATGTGTAGGATATTGTCTAAAACACTTAGAAATCAGGTTGGAAGGGGTGGGATATATCTAAGAAAGTGTTAGAAAACACTTGTAATTCACACTGAAGCTGCTGGGGTATATGTAAGAAAGTTGTTGTAAACTTAGAATTTACGTTTCAAGAGCTACGAAATGAAGCAAAATAAGACAGTCAGAGAAAGATAAATATCACATGATTTCACTCATTTGTGGAATACAATGAACAACATAAACTGATGAACAAAAATAGAACCAGTGAAGGGAAAATATTTTAGAATCTAATAGACGTAATCCTGGTATTTGCAGATTTTAAATATTTCCTACAACTTTTGTGATATCATGCTATGTTAGTTTTGATAATATTATTATACCTAAAATATAGTTTTTAAAATATTAATGTTTATTCCCTATAATATTACTATATTTAAGATACTTTTTCTTGAATAATTGGTGTTTATTGCTTGTAACATTATTATATTTAAGACTAAAGGTCCAGTGCACGAAATTCATGCATGTCCCTCAGCCTAGCCTGTACCCTCTCCAACCTGGGACCCCTTGAGGGATGTCTGACTGCCCGTTTAGGCCCAATCCCAATGGGATCACAATCCAGGACTTCTGGCTTCCAACTGCTCACCTGTCTGCCTTCCTGATCACCCCCAAACCATTCACTTCTCAGCCTGATTGATGCCTAACTGCTCCCCTGCCAGCCTGTTTGCCCCTAATTGCCCTCCCTTGCAGGCCTGGTCCCCTCAACTGCTCTCCCCTACAGGTCTGGATTCCACCTCCCCCCCCCCCCCAACTGCCCTTCGTTGCGGGCCCAGTCACCCCCAACTTCCCTCCTCTGCTGGCCTGGTCACCCCTAATTGCCCTCCCCTGCAGGCTTGATTGTCCCCAACTGCCCTCCCTTGCAGTCTTGGTCCCTCCCAACTGCCCTCCCTTGCAGGCCTGGTTCCTCCCAACTACCCTCCCCTGCTGGCCATCTTGTAGCAGCCATCTTGTGTCCACATGGAGGCAGCCATCTTGTGTGTTGGAGTGATGGTCGATTTGCACATTACTCTTTTATTAGATAGCATTATTTTTCTTGAAATGTTAATGTCTATTGCATGTAACATTTTTATATTTAAAATAATTTTTCTTGGAGAAATTAAATAAATTTCCTCCTAAAAAAAATAAAGAGCTAGAAAATGTGTATAAAAGTGTTTAAAACATTTAGAATTCACATTGAGAGAGCTGGGTAATGTTTAGGAAAGTGTTTGAAACACTTAAAATGCACATTGATAAAGATGGGAAATCTGTTGGGAAGTGTTGAAACACTAAGAATTCACGTTTAAAGAGCTGTGAAATGTGTAAGATAGTGTTAGGGTTAGAATTAGCGTTAGGAGTTAGGGTTAGGGTTAGGATTAGGGATAAGGTTAGGGTTAGGGTTAAGGATAGAAGGTAGAGAGTTAGAGTTAGGAGTTAGGCTAGAGATAAGGATTACTGATAGGGTTAGCTCTCAGTGTTAGGGATAGGGAATACTTGTGATTAGTATTAAAAGTTCTGCGAAATATGTAGGAAAGTGTCTGAAAACATAATTCTCGCTTAAACAGCTGGGATATACCATATTTTCCAGCATATAAGACGACTTTTGAAACGAAAAAAAGTGAACCGAAAATCGGGGGCAAAAGACCAAAATTGCACAAAAATTACCTGCAGATCTTGACGGCAAAGTAAGTCTTTTCTTTAAAGTGGGGGGTAGTCTTATACAGTGAATATAGGCCTAAACCTATGTTTTAACTGTAAAATTAGGGTATAGTCTTATACTCCAGAAAATACAGTATGTAGGAAAGTGGTTGAAACACTTAGAATTCACATTTATAGAGTTGAGAAATCGGTAAGGGAGTGTTGAAACACTAAGAATTCATGTTTAAAGAGCTGTGAAATGTGTAGCTCAGTGTTAGACTCCTGTTCATCTCTGATGTGTTACTGCACTGTACCCTGATTGGCTTAAGGTCCTGGGTTAGCAATCTGGCTGGAATGTCTAATCTGAGGAGGGTGGCACAACAGGAGTGGGAATGCAGACTGGTGAAGCCATTATGGAAAACAATATGGAGTTTCCTAAAAAAATTAAATATAGAACTTGTATTTGACCCAGTGGCCCCACTTCTAGGAATATATCCCAAGAAACCCAAAACACCAATCAGAAAGAATGTATGCACCCCTATGTTCATAGCAGCACAATTTACAATAGCTAAGATCTCAAAACAACCTAAGTCCCCATTAGTAGATGAGTGGATAAATTTATACTATGGAATACTATACAGCAGTTAAAAAGAAGGATTTCTTAGCCTTTGAGACAGTATGAAGGGACCTGGAGAGTATCATGCTGAGTGAAATAAGTCAGTCAGGGAAAGACAATTATCACATGATCTCACTCATATGTAGAATCTAAGTCACAAAATAAACTGAAGAATGAAGTGTGTCCAGAGACATGGAAACATGGAACAGAGTGAGGACTCTCAGAGGGGAGGCAGGGTATGGTGGTTGTGTGGAAGGTAATCAACCAAAGATCTTGAATGCATATATGCATAACCCATCGGCACAGAGAATAGGGTGGTGAAGGTCTGAGAAATCGGTAGGGGAGTGTTGAAACACTAAGAATTTATGTTTAAAGAGCTGTGAAATGTGTAGCTCAGTGTTAGACTGAGCTACACATTAGTGCAAATGTTTAAAGAGCTGTGAAATGTGTAGCTCAGTGTTAGACTGAGCTACAGTAACATCCCTGACATGTTACTGCACTGTACACTGATTGGCTACATCAGGAGGGTGGGGACAGGCTGGTGGAGTATAATGGGGAGGAAAAGTACTTCCAACAGTAAAGAATTATTTTTAAAAAATGGGCAGAAGACCTGAGTAGACATTTCTCCAAAGAGGACATAAAATGGCCAAGAGACACATGAAAAAATGCTCAAAGTCACTAATCACCAGAGAAATGAATATTAAAAACACAAATATTACATGGACTCACTTATTTGTGGAATCTAATGAACAAAATGAATTGACTAACAAAATAAGGCCTGAAGCAGGAGGCATGGAACAATCTGACATACCTTGATGTGGGTTTGGGGGAACAAGAAGTTATATACTTACCAGAGGCCCGGTGCACAGATTCGTGCACACTGAAAGGGAATTAATTAGAAAAAATATTTTAAATATAGTAGAGTCAACCAAACTCACAATAAACAACAGACTGAAACACACACATGCGATTGGCGCCTGTGAGAGTTTTATATGTATCACACATACATGAGCCAACTTAGCCCTTTATAGATATAGAATAAACCTGCTTAATTAGACCTGCTTTCTGATTTAGCTAAACTTTTTCCAGCCCAGTAAAGCACCCCAACTTCTCTTTCAGGAATTTGTCAGCAACACAGCAATACATATCAACATGAAACAGATCATTATTGTAGATCATGCAGGGAGAACAAAGGTAAAATGTTTAACTACAGCAGTGTTTGACTATATTCTGCACAGTGAGAAAACCTGAGGTCATTTTCAAGGTCTACCATTTCTTACTTCTTTGCAGTTGGGCCAAGTTTCTAAGCTTTCTAAATCTCCATTTTCCAGCTAATGTAAAGAAAATAGAATTCCACTGAGTCTCCTATGTACCCACTCCAGGACTTCTGTGAGGATCAAATGAGATGAGGCAACTGAAAATGCTTCACAAACATTTGGTTAAAGAGTGAAATGTTTGCACAAGCCACGTTCCTGGGCTGAAGAAATGTAAGGCAAGCCATGTTCCTGGGCGGAAGAAACTGCAAGGAGGCTAGTTGCTAGGGAGAGGGCATTGCTATGTGGCATCATTACCCAGCACCCACAGCAATCATTTCCAGGCTGGGCTGGGCTGTGGACTGCATTTTGGGCCATGGGGTCTTGGCAGTGTTGGCTGTGATTTGGTGGGGTTTCGTTCTGGGGTGGTGGCGGGGCCTATGTTACACTTGGGGGAAGCAAAGTGTTGGTTTGTCAGAGCCAGGTCTGCCCAGATAGCTCCCCCATCTCCAATCACTCAGCTGGCAGCTGGAGGCAAGGGAAGTTCCAAGGCAGACTCCCCTAGGCTGTGGCTGAGAGCGGATCATTCTGGGAGAGGGGGTGTGTGTGGGGGGGAGGAGACCTGGGGGGGCTGTGGCTGTGAGGGGTGGGGTGAGGGGGTCTACAAGGGGGGGGCTGTGGCTGTGAGGGGTGGGGTGAGGGGGTGTACGGGGGGGGGCTGTGGCTCTGAGGGGTGTGGTGAGGGGGTGTAGGGGGGGCTGTGGCTGTGAGGGGTGGGGTGAGGGGGTGTATGGGGGGGGCTGTGGCTGTGAGGGGTGGGTGGGAGGGAGGCACTGGCTGCGGCTGGGAGGGGATCGCTCTGTGGGGGTATGGGCGCTTCCAAGGCAAAGACCTGAGGCTGCAGGTGTGTGTGTGAGGGATCACTCCAAGGGGAGTGAATTTGTTTTTTTTTTGTTTGTTTGTTTTTGTTTGTTTTTTTAAAATTTTTTAAAATATATTTTATTGATTTTTTACAGAGAGGAAGGGAGAGAGACAGAGAGCCAGAAACGTCGAGAGAGAAACATCGACCGGCTGCCTCCTGCACACCCCCTACCGAGGATGTGCCCGCAACCAATGTACATGCCCTTGACCGGAATCGAACCTGGGACCTTTCAGTCCGCAGACCGACGTTCTACCACTGAACCAAACCGGCTTTGGCTGTTTTTGTTTTTTATAAAGGGTCGGGAGGGCCTCTGGGCAGCATTCCACCAGGCTGCTTATGCCTCTGGCTCTTAGCAGCAGCCCTCCCTGGAACTGGGGGACTCTGGCCAGTCTGAGAGGACTGGACGCCACCATCTTGTGGCTATGGGCACTGCCATTTTGTTGCAGAGTGATGGTTAATTTGCATATTACTCTTTTATTATATAGGATTGTGTAGCCCATGGACATGGGCAATGGGGTGGTGAAGACCTGTGGGGAGGCATAAGGGCTGGGAAGAGGGGGGGGGGAGGGAAGGGAAATTGGAGATATCTGTAATACTGTAAACAATAAAAAATATACTTAAGAAAAAAAAATGACAATCCTATGTGGTTCCTGTAGACTCGGCTGAAATGGATCTCCTTGGCATTTGGGTGTCCTTAAAGGCTGCCTGGCTCACTGGAAAGTGCATCCAAGGCAGGGAATTAGCCAATTAGCAGAAGAGGGAAATAAAGATGATGTCAACAATTAAAATATAAACTGCAATTATTTTGCTCCTACGCAGGAATTTTGTTCTGACTCACAATTGTCAGTCCCAGAAAGTGATCACATTGCCCTCTGGTGGCTGCTACAGAGATTGCAGTCTCACTTTCCAGCTTCTTGGTCTGTCACCTGAGGCTCTAGGTGCTCATGGAGGTTGGGCCTCTGTGATGAAAGGTTTTGGTGCACTGCCTGTACCTCTTAAATTTATTTTGTTTCATCTCTCAAAATTACTGGAAGCTTCATGTTTCAGCTTCCACAATCTAGACGTATTTATGATGACTTAAGTGATCACATTTTTAATTTTGTTATTATCCTATATAAAATACAGATAATATGCAAATTGACCATCACTCCAATACACAAGATGGTCACCCTCATGTGGTCAAAGATGGCCACCCCCTTGTGGACACAAGATGGTTGCCACAAGATGGCCAGTAAGGGAGGACAGTTGTGGGTGATCAGGCCAGCAGGGGAGGGCAGTTGAGAGGGACCAGGTCTGCAAGGGAGGGGAGTTGGGGGTAACTAAGTCAGCATAAGAGGGCAGTTGGGTGTGTTCAGGCCTGCAGGGGAGGGCAGTTGGAGGTGACCAGGTTTGCAGGGGAGGGCAGTTGGGGGTACCAGGCCTGTAGGGGAGGACAGTTGGGAGTGGGGACCAGGCTGGCAAAGGAGGGCAGTTAGGGGTGACTGGTCCCGTAGGGGAAGATACAATAGTTGGGGGGTGGGCAGGATGGCAAGGGAGGGCAGTGGGTGACTGAGTCAAGGCAATGGCAGGCCTCAGATATCAGCTGCCTAGCTTCCCAGGGAAGGCCGAGGTAAACAGGGCTGGCAGAGGCAGGTGCTGCTGGCAGTGGCAGAAGCAAAGGTGTGATGGAGGCATCACCTATACTTGATCACCAGGTTGCCTCCCATCCCTGAGGCTTCTTGGACTGTAAGAGAAGGCAGGCTAGACTGAGGTACCCCCCCTCCCCCCGTTCCAATGCATGAATTTTAATGCATCTGGCCTCTAGTAAGATACATCTTGTGTATTGGTGTGTGTCCTTTGACCCCACACCATTACAGCAGGTGGACAAGGACTCATGAGGGGGTGTGGCCATAGCCTGAGAGGCCTGGGCTTTGAGCTGGGCTTTGAGCCAGCTTACAGCCCTCCTGCCAAGGCCCTGTGCTAGCCCTGGGATGCGCTACAGGCTCACCCCACCTTCCTGTCCTACTCCGGAACCCTCTGAAACCCTCCAGACACAGAAGGGCATCTGAGAGAGTGGGTTATAGGCACCTGATGCCATATGGGCTCCCATGTATCTTGTGGTTCAAGTGGACTTGCCACTCTCTCCCACCATCCCTCAAAGTCAGCACTTTCAGTCATTCCACAGTGGACACAGTGCCAATCCTATTCGATGGACTTCCCCAGGGCACAGCCCCTCTTCGGCCCACTTCCCATGGACACATGCTCAGCTCCTGGGCATCAGCTCCTTCCCCTCCTGCTCCAAACCAGGTCCTGGTGGTGCTGTCCTCTGGGGTTCGGCACTTGGGCTGGGCTGGGCTGGATGCAGGGGGCCGGCGTTCCTCACCCGAGAGCTTGGTCACCTCTCCATCAGGAGGTACCAGCCGTTCTTCTGTTGTCTGGCAGGGAGAGGAGCATGGAGCAGCGTCGCTTGCCAGAGGACTGACTAAAGGATGTGCCTTTGTGGCTGTATCGACAGGCAAGCACTGTTAGCTGGCCAGGACCTATTTTTAAAGCCTGTTTTGTACCCACAGCAGTTCAGGTGGCTATCAATGCACCCATGTTAATCTCAGACAGGGCGAGGGGCTGCATGTGGTTATTAGGGGGAGTACATCACCCACACAAATGGTTATCTTACCGAGTCACTCTGAGTCAGTAACTGAAGTTCAAATCCTTATCTCTAGGGTACACATGCTCAGGGCAGTGGGAATGTATCCTTAATATCACACTTTAAGTTTCAAGAAAGTTAACTCAAACATTTTTAAACCTTTTTAACATTTTAGGTACATTAAAGCATTTTTAAACATTTCTACATATTACTACCACAAATGGTTTTGCTGCTGGGCAGGAGTTTTGCTCTGACTCACAATTGTCTGGAAAGTGGACACACTGCCCTTTGGTGGCCGCTACAGAGATTGCAGCCTCACTTTCCAGCTTCCCAATCTGTCACCTGAGGCTCCAGGTGCCCATGGAGGTTGGGCCTCTGTGATGAAAGGTTTTAGTGAACTGCCTAACTTCTTTAATTTATTTTGCTTCATCTTTCAAAATTAATGGAAACTTCATGTTCCAGTTTCCACAATCTAAGACTTATTTGTGATGACTTAAGTGATCACATTTTTAATTTTTTATTATAAGATACTAGAGGTCTATTGCATGATATTTGTGCAAGAATAGGCTCCTGGCCTCACTCCCAGGCACCTGGAGCTGGCACGTCCTCGCTTCTGTCTGGAGCACCACTCCAATAGCTCCCTCCGCCGCCCCCCCTTGTCCTTATAGTAGGCTTCACTCTGTGCCTGCATATGCAAATTAACCTCAATCTTTGTTGGGTTAATTTGCATAGTCACTCTGATTGGCTGTGGGTGTAGCGGAGTGATGGTCAATTCTCTTTTATTAGGTAAGATAGGAGCCCAGGTGTGTCCTTTGACCTCACACCTTTACACCACCTGGACAAGGACCCCTGAGGGGGTGTGGCCACAGCCTGAGAGGCCTAGGCTCTGAGTTGGTCTGCAGCCCTTCTGCCAAGGCCCTGTTCCAGGCCTAGGAGCCCTGGGGTGTGCTACAAGCTCACCCCACCTTCCTGTCCTACACCGGGACCCTCTGAAACCCTCCAGGCACAGGAGGGCATCTGAGCCAATAGGTTATAGGGATTTGATGCCATATGGGTTCCCATTTATCAGCTGGCTCTTGTGTGCTGGGGTCTTGTCACCCTGATAGTTGACCAACCATACCAGCATATCCAAGAATGGACAGTTCCCTGGGTGTGTGTGCTGGGGTCTTGTCACCCTGATAGTTGACCAACCTATCAGGGTGTGGTTGGGTGTGGTTGGCTGAATAAGGCGTTCTCCCCTCCCCCAAGATGTTCACAACCTAACCCCTGGAGCCTGTGAATCGGTCACCTTATGTGGCAAATGGGACTTTGCAAGTGTGATGAGGTGACTGGCCTGGAGATGGAGAGCCCTCCGGGCCCATTCAGGTGGGCCCAGTGGAACCTCCAGAGCTCCTGTGAGAGGCCATGGGAGCCACTGAACCAGAGAGAGACTAAAGGCCTTCCTGCCCGCTGGCTTCGAAGACAGAGGAAGGGCAGCAGCTGTGGCAGGAAGGCGGCTTCTGGACTCTGGACAAGATGAGCAGGGATTCTCCCAGCTTCCAGGAGCCTCCCTCACACCCTGACTGAGGACCGCTGCCCGCCCCCCCCCCCCCCCAGAACAGGCAGAAAGCAATCCTGCTCTTTGTTGGTTTTTTTGTTAATCCTCACTTGAGGGTGTTAACATAAAAAACATTCAAACTTGTAAAGAATTTTTTGTAAGTTTATTTGAGCCAAACTGTTGACAATTGCTAGGAAGCAGAATCTCAACAGATGGGAATAATGCTCCAGAGAATGGCAGTGTTTCATATATTTGTACACATTACAATCAAAGGCGGAGAGGGAAGTGGTAACATGAATTCCGTTGGTGATAGATTAGGGAGACAGAGAAAGCAAAGTAGGGGGGACCTCTGGGATTGGATAAAAAGTAAAATGATAGACACATAGTTTTTTACTTAGGTGGGGACAGGATAGCTAACAGTCCACAATTAACTCAATAACAGTGACAATGGAGGAATTTATGGTCTCAGTCCTAGAGCCCTGGTGCATTTGGTTGTGGCCTGAGGGGACCGGAACAAGGGAAGTTACAAGTAACCCTAACATTTCACAGGTACATTATCTTAGATGCAAAAAGACAATAGGCTCAGTTAAGGTAAAGATTGACCTTTGTGAGGAAAAATACTGGCCTAGGACATGGCTACCCATTATAAACTGCTTTTAGTTAAAGTTTAATTCCAGACCATCCTTTGTGGTTACTTTAGGTGTCTGAGTTTGCAATACTGCCACGCAGGCCTTCCCTGAGCTTGTTGGGTTTCATCCACCCATCCTCCCTTTGGCCATAAACCTGTTAACGAAAAAAACATTGAAACCTGTAAAGAATTTTTTAATGAGTTTATTTGAGCCAAAACTGTCGACATATGCCGGGAAGCAGAACCTCAACGGATTGAGATAATGCTCTGAAGAATGTCGGGTTACATTTCTCAATTTATACACCGAAATCAAAGGAGGGACATAGGTGGGTTACATGAAATTCATTGGTGATGGAGTAAGGAGGCGGGAGAAAGCAAAGCAGTGGGAAAGTCCTGGGATTGGATAAGAAGTAAAATGATGGAGGTGTACTCAGGTGAGTACAGGAACAATTAACATGATAAAGAAGGAATTTGAGGCATCTGTCCTGGTGCCCACCACATTTGGTTGTGCCCCAGGGGCTCTGGAAAAAGGGAAGTCACAAGTTACCCAGACATCTCACAGATATGTTATCTTAGAGGCAGAAAGGCAAATGGGCTCAGTAAAAAGATCAAAGTTGATCTCTGTCTGGGAGAATATCTGGGACATGACTACCTACTATAACCTGTTAGATATTTAATTTTCAAACCATCTTTTGTGGTTATCTTAGGTCTCTGGGTTTGCAAGACTGCCACACAGGCCTTCCCTGAGCTTGTCAGGTTAGCATGTGGCTTTTTTCTTTCACATTTCCCCCCTTCTGGTCATTAATCAATCCAAAGGATGCATTGATGACCAACCTTTTGGTTGGATAATGGAGTCCCACGGCGCTAGGAACGCTCATTCCTAGGATGTCTCAGTGTCAGCATGTCTTGCTGAACTGGTGGACCACTGGGGATGGGGACAAGACCATAACCTTAGATGGCATTTAAGGTCGAATTATATATTTAAAAAAAGGCAAGTAAATAGGAGGCAGTCAGATCCTATATGTCCTTATTAAAAGTATTCTGGATCATTTCTAATTTTTGAGCCACCATGATCTGAGTCATTTTGCTGTTTATCTTACGTTTTGCCTTTCTGCATCTGATATAACATTTACATATCATGGACAAGAGCAACAATAGTAAACCAGTAACAGTGATTAGGAACAGAAGATGTCTAATACTAGACAAGGAAAAATCTAAAGGGATCAAGCATCCCAGACAACCGAAAATTCTTTGTATGTATTATGATATTTTTTTTTATTAAGCTAATTATATGTTTTCCTCCTTCATCTACTGTCATTTGTACTTTATGATATGTTTGGTCAGATGAATTGAGACTCTCTACTATTTCACTATCTAGAAGTTCTAATTTTTCTTCTGGCCAATTAGTTTCCATAGAAATGACTTCCTAGGGAGGATTAAGTTCAATTTCCCAATATATTGGTTCTTCAGTATCAATATTATCATAGGTTTTATGAGCCTCAGGCAAAGTTATTTTTCCTATAATTTCAGTATTACACCATATTCTAGTATTATTTAAAGTAAACTTGGTGTTATTACAGTAAAAATCACTTACTGTAATAGAAGAGTTTTTTTTAAACCTTCCCAGTAAAAACGCCCCTTTCCCATATACCATATGTTGTTATTTACGGGGGTAGATACAATGGGCCAGGACTGAGTGAATTCAGTATTCCATATGGATTGGGGGCATAATCATTCACCCCTCTGACTTTCACAATCAGACAGTGAGATGGGTTCCCATTGTTTATTATTTTTAAATATGGCCCATCTACTTCCCATTGGAAGTATTCTAGTATTATTGAGGATGGTTACTATGCCAGCCAGTTGAACTACTGGGAATTTAAGCCTAGGATAAACTGGCACCTGGGCTTTTAAGACACAACATCATAGATCGCATTTCCCATTCAAAATTTTCCAAATTCCTAGGAAACCATATGAGTCCCATAAGAGTCTGGCCTGGGCTCCTGTAGCCATTATAGTTGGCCATTGTTTCATAGCCACTTCAGATTCCATTTTGCATTAGCATAGACAATAGGCCCTGTTGAGTTAGGGCATGGGCATGTTCCCATTGTTGGGTTTGTGTATGAGTTTTTAATAGTCTGTCGAATCTGTTCTATCCATGAAACTAAGACTTTATTATTTTACCATGCTGCTTCCCATCCTTTTCCTTCTTCCTGAAACAGCATTCCCTCTATATGACCTATTTGAGATAAAGAATCTTTTTCGTCTGCATCCAAGATGGCTGCGCGCAGGTGAACACCTAGCCGCAGCCGCACACAACAATTTCAATAAAATACAACTAAAATATAAAACGGACATTGCCCAGAACTACAGGAAGGTTGACTGACTGGAAATTCTATAGCGAGAAGCAAGGACAAAACCAGAAGGAGGCGTGGAGGAGCTGGAAAAGCCCAAGGTACGGAGACGCGGCGCGCGGAGAGGACGGAGCCAGAGAGGAGGGGGAGACGGAGTGCCTGGTGGGCGTTCCCTAGCGGAAAGGAGATAAAACTCCGACTGTGCTGGGCCCCTGACTGCTCTGAACCCCCGTTCCCCAGACCCCGGGGACCCAGGCTCAGCCATAGGGAGCCGGGCTGTAAGGCGGACCCGGGGAAGCCGCGGCGAAAGGAGGTCCCGGCGGCGTACACTGCGCGCAGAGAAGGGACGGTCGGCTGTGCCGCGGGATTGCCCTGGCCGGAAGGAGACTGGGGCTCCAGACTGCTCTGAACGCCACCTCCAACCCCACTTCCAAATGAACTGAACCCCAATACCGGGCTCATTGGGGGAAAACCTAGACTGTTTGGCAGCAGGCGAAAATCGAGGCCACCTTTCTCTCAGAGGCGCCGGCAGCGAGCACTGAAGGACCCGCATAGGGCGGGGCTGACGGAAGCCAAAGCTGCAGGCTCCACCCTGAAACCTCGCCCCATCTGTAACTGCGAAATGCGACAACAAAATAAATCACAAACAAAAGAAATGGAGGACAAAAAGCGTCTGGATATAGAGTTCAAATCTACGCTTATAAGGTTTTTCAAGAATTTCCTAGAAAAGATGGATAAGACCTATGAGGATATGAAAAGAGACCATCAAGAAATGATAAGGGAACAACAAGAAATAAAGAATACATTGTCTGAAATAAAACATATTTTACAGAGTCCTAAAAACAAAAGGGAAGATCGCAAGAATCAAGTCAAAGATTTGGAACATAAAGAGCCAGAAGACACTCCTTCACAGAAGCTAGAAGGCAAGAGAATCCAGAAAATTGAAAATAATGTAAGAAACCTCTGGGACAACTTCAAGCGAACCAACATCAGAATTATGGGGGTTCCAGAAGATGAGAGAGAGCAAGATATCGAAAACATACTGAAAGAAATAGTGACAGAAAACTTCCCCCACCTGGCGAAAGAATTAGACTTACAAGTCCAGGAAGCGCACAGAACTCCAAACAAAAGGAATCCAAAGAGGAACACACCAAGACACCTCATAATTAAAATTCCAAGAGCAAAAGACAAAGAGAGAATATTAAAAGAAGCAAGAGCAAAGAAGGTAGTTACATATAAAGGAGCACCTATACGATTGTCAGCTGACTTCTCAACAGAAACCATGCAGGCCAGAAGGGAATGGCAAGAAATATTCAAGGTGATGAATAGTAAGAACCTACAGCCAAAGATAATCTATCCAGCAAAGCTATCACTCAGAATTGAAGGTCAGATAAAGAGCTTCACTAATAAAAAAAAGCTAAAGGAGTTCATCACCACCAAACCAGAATTATATGAATTGCTGAAGGGGGTTCTTTCAGAAGAGAAAGTAAACAAAGATAAAAAGTATGAACAACAAATACGTAACTATCAACAAGTGAATCTAAAAACCAAGGAAATTAAAAAAAAAATCTGATGAACAATAGTAACTGTTGAATATAATAGAATCAGAGGTATGGAAGGGGAGTGAACTGATGATTCTTGGGGAAAAGGGGAGAGGGGGGCGTGGGAAGAGACTGAACATAAACTGTGCACCTATGGATGAGGACAATGGGGGGTGGGGAAAGGACAGAGGGTGGGGTGGGAACCTGGTGGAGGAGAGCAATGGTGGGGAGGGGGGGAAGGAACATTTGTAATAATATGAACAATAAAAACTTATAAAAAAAAAAAAAAAAAAAAAGAATGAAAAGCAAGGCTTTACAACCAAGATTACTCTACCCAGAAAAGCTGTCATTTAGAATTGAAGGACATAAAGAGCTTCCCAGACAAGAAGTTAAAGGAATTCATCACCACCAAACCCTTATTGTGGTGCAATCTTAAAGAGTATTCTTTGAGAAGAAGAAAAAATATATTAAAATATGAACAATAATATGTCAATAAATACATGTCTATTAACAAGTGAATAATTATAATCAAGTGACCATTATAATCGGTCTATTGAACAACCAGTTGACTGGTCACTATTCACTATGACACACACTGACCATCACAGGGTAGACACTCAATGCAGAAGCCACCCCCTGGCGGTCAGTGCACTTCCACAGCCAACCTCCCATGAACAGCCATCCTCCCATGGTCCCGCCCCCCATCCATCTAGCCTGATTGGCCCCAATCGGCCCCAATTGCCAGCCAGGCCAAGGGACCCCACCCATGCACAAATTTGTGCACTGGGCCTCTAGTATAAAATAAATGAAGAAGCAGAACAGAAACAGACTCATAGATACAGAAAATATTTTGACGGTTGCTAGATAAGAGGGACTCAGGGGATAGATTAAAAAAGTGAAGGAATTAAGAAGTACAAATTGGCTCTAACTGGTTTTGCTCAGTGGATAGAGTGTCAGGACTGAAGGGTCTCAGATTCTATTCTGTTTGGAGGAATATGTCGATCAATCATTAATGTTTCTATTTCTCTCCTTCCCTTACCCTTCCTCTCTGAAATCAATAAAAAAAAATATTTAAAAATAAAAAAAAATAAAGCACAAACCACAAAAAAAAAAAAAAAAAAAAAAGAATCTTTTTCTAATGAACGTTAGAAAAGTTCAGCTTGTTCCAGAATACTAAAGCCAGCCCTATTCCTCCAAATATTCTCCTTTTCCTTCTTTTAGGGAGACCAATGTTGTTGGATCCACCAGAAATGTTGTTGCCATTGGGTAGCTATTGCATGGGAGCAATTAGAGTATACTGAGTGGACCCAAAAATGTTGCGTTTCCTATGCCATAGTTAAATGAGTGGAGGTGACTCCCAAATGAGCTAGAGTTTGGGTATTCCATAGGGCTCCTCAAGAGTCCAGGACACAAAGACAGTGGGGTAATTATAAACATATCTACCCACTAAGTGATGTCAATAATTTCTAAAATGGGGACCCATTGATTTCTTTCTTGTTTCACAGACATCCAACCATAAGAGCATGGCTGGTGATTCTGAGGACACCATATGCTATGACAGATAGGACAGGCTGCTACAAACCTTTAGCCATCATATTCAGGTTTTTCTTTTAGCTATTCATCATTTATCTCTATAACAATACAATATTCATCTAGATTAAATCCATATACAATTCTACCAGTGGAATTACCAGGGAAATATTCTTGGAGGTATTTGCTTAAGGTGGGTCCTTTATAATAGAGCCAGAAAACAACAACAACCAAAGTTTATTGATGGTAGAAGACCAATGTGTGGCTAACAAAGCATTAATTTCACTATCATACCTGATAATCAAAACACCATTGTGTACTAGGTGGGAAAGATTAGCAAGTATCCAAATTAAATTTTTCATATCTAATAAGGGAGGAGGTCTGGGGAGGTAGATATTGTTTCCATTAGGAAACTATAAGGATAATAAGAATATGAAAATCATTTTATGTACATTCAATCAATAACAATCAGATGATATAAAAGCAAGCAATATCAGTTTGTGAGCATACAAGCCTTGTTGACGTCATCTTGGGATAGCTGTCTGCCTCTGTGGTTGGCAACTTCTCATCCTCGAAAGTTCTCAGCTGTTTCTTGTCCTTAAAAAAGTCTTTGATCTCCATTGCAGACGGAGATGGGTGTCAGAGATGGGAGTAGACGTCCATTCACAAACAGGTGCCTTTTAAAATGAGAAATGTGAATCCATGAGCTAACTGCTTTAAGTTTAGCTGCACATGGGTTAGTTAGTAATACCTGGTAAGGTCCCTTCCAATGAGGTTGGAGAGCTTTTTTTTTTTATTTGATGTCTTTTCCAATACACCAAATCTCCTGGTTGTAGGCCGTGATCTTTGAAATCTTCGTCTCCCCGGAGTGCACTGTGAAATGAATCTGTTACCAATTTGTTAGTTCCTACAATGCAGAGTGTCTGCTCTTTACTTTTCCCTATATTCAGGAAACAAAAGATTTAAAGGTCAACAATATTTTAAACAGAATCATAAGAATAATTAACCTCAATTCATTTAGTCCCAGTTGTTTTGTTTATCCTGATTATTGGTCAGTAGTTTCTGAATTGTTATTCCTTGAAGTTCTATAAATTTTCAACCAGTTCAAAATATGACCTGCTTAGAAGCCTGCAAGTTAGAATAAATCCGAGTCCGTTTCATGGATTTTTCTAGACATATATACCTACAAATGTATCAGAATAAAGCTGTCCATAAATGACAAAAATTTTAAAGTGGCATGGTAATAGATTTGATAAAAAACTTTGCTTTTTTATAAAATATAACATTCCAAGACAACAATTTATTTGTTAAGTAATAGTCCCTGTAAAATGACATAGAGCACATGTGTCAAACACACGGCCCGTGGGCCAAATCCAGCCCGCCAGGCCTTGCAATGTGGCCCGCACCGCGCTGTCATCACTGCACTCCGCTGTCAGTTTATGACATTGTCAGTTTATGACTGTTCAGTAAACCATTCGGCCCGCGATTTAGGCTGGATTTTAGATTTTAGCCCCTTCTCTGATTGAGTTTGACACCCCTAACATAGAGAATAATATAAAATTTGTATACCTTTAGATTCAATTATAATATCAATAGATAAAGAATAATATGTATAAGATTTTAAAATCAGGCACATGACTTATTGCATTCTTGAGCATTGAAAATAATTAATAAACCCCCAATATGTGAAAATCAAATACCCAGAGTATCACTGGCAGATGCCCCCACAGAGAATCATGACACTTTTGGCTTGCCAGTGTCCCTGCTATACACATGCTATCCTCCCAAAGTCTCCTGTTTAAACTTGACTCTGAGAATCCTTGCAAGTTCCTTTCTGAATCAGAGTGCTTTAACAATGCACATGACCTGTCCCTTGCTCTTGATTGGAGCACAGCCACACAGTCTATCCTGACTGGCTAATTCAAAGGGAGGGGTTGGCCCTGTTCTTTCAATGGGAGCAGCCATGCGGTCCTGGCCATGCGGTCATGGCGGCTGCCAAGTCACAGTCCAAAACGGAAGCTGTCTAAACTGTTCTTTGACAGAAAAGGTGATTTTGTTTATTTTCACAATAAATAAGGAAAGAGCGAACTGAAACTCCTAAAAGATAGACAACCACAATTATACTGCAGACAGACAGACAGACAGAAATCTCACTATTTCTGGAGGCGGAACCCTGAGAGGGAGAGCAAGAAGAGCCCCCAAGAAAAAGAACTCTTGGCAGCTGCTGGGACGTTCTTGCAACCTCTCTCAAGCTTTCAACCACTCCACACACAACTAGGCTTCCCCAGAGTGGGACTTGCCTCTTCTTTCAACAAATTAAACAACAAAGAGACACAAAACATCAATAGTCTTATACAAGCGCACAGAACATACTAAAAGTTTACACCAGAGAATGTCCAGCATTAAAGTTTCCAAAACAGTGTCTTTTATCCCCGGTTCGGGAATTGACCCTCTCTAAATTTTTATTTTACTAATTTCCATCTTATTGGAAGAAACATTTTTCTATGCCTTTCCTTAGAAGCTTCTAGTTTTCAAATCAAGAGGTACTTCCCATATACTCAATTCAGTTTAATTTTAGAGCCGGCATTTTCTAATTTCTGCAAGCAAGATATTAACATAGGTACCACAAAAATTTTTGGCCATTCATTTCTCAGTTAATATTTTCTAGTTAAATCTTCTCATTTCTGTAAGTACTTGCAAGTAAAGGCTTCTTATCAGGAGTATTAAATGAGGGCTGGGGTCTTGGGAGCTTCTTGCCTTGGAAGCTCCCATTTTAATTTAATTTTTATTTTTGGATATCTGTAGTCTGAGCAAACTTTAAATATGTTATGTAGTGGGTCAAATGTGGCCTCAGTTTCTCTCCCGGCTGTCTAAAACCACAGGAAAGGTTTGGGGCCCGGGCAGACCAAGCCTTATGGAGGCCCCAAATAAGCCATTTAGTTAACAGTTGCATTGGAACTTCCAGATGGGGCTTCTGCATTTCTGACATCTCCACAAAATTCGTAGTCACCTAAGAACACCTCAGAATAGGACTTTTCTTTAAAAATTGCCCCTTTATCTTAGAAGCTGAATGAGTTCAGCTCATTTATACGGTGAAGGTTATTTTTGCTTAGACACTCAGCAATTCCAATTGAAAAGCCAAAATAAAACCAGCCACCCATTTCTTTCCTCCAGTTACGCCTTAGCCTGGGTTCTGCCAACTCTTAACCTGGGGTTCTGTCAACCCTGGTTCCACCTCGAGGATTTTAAAACAGCTCAAATAAAGTCAGACCTTATACCAAACGGAGGGAAGGTTCTGAATCCAAGAGATAACTCACCCACATTCACTCAATGGATGGAGAAACGGCGGGCTCAATGGGCCCTTGGCTGGCCTAGCTCTGAGTCCAAGTCCAAAGGATGATCGCTGGTGAGTTTTCTTTGGAGTCCCTTCGTGGTCGCCAATTAATGTTAATGAAAAAAACCATTGAAACCTGTAAAGAATTTTTTTTTTATGAGTTTATTTGAGCCCAAACTGTCAACATATGCCAGGAAGCAGAACCTCAACGGATTGAGATAATGCTCCGAAGAATGGCGGGTTACATTTCTCTATTTATACACTTAAATCAAAGGAGGGACACAGGTGGGTTACATGAAGTTCATTGGTGATGGAGTAAGGAGGCGGGAGAAAGCAAAGCAGTCGGAAAGTCCTGGGATTGGATAAGAAGTAAAATGATGGAGGTGTACTCAGGTGAGTACAGGAACAATTAACATGATAAAGAAGGAATTTGAGGCATCTGTCCTGGTGCCCACCACATTTGGTTGTTCCCCAGGGGCTCCGGAAAAAGGGAAGTTACAAGTTACCCAGACATCTCACAGATATGTTATCTTAGAGGCAGAAAGGCAAACGGGCTCAGTAAAAAGATCAAAGTTGATCTTTGTCTGGGAGAATATCTGGGACATGACTACCCACTATAACCTGTTAGATATTTAATTTTCAAACCATCTTTTGTGGTTATCTTAGGTCTCTGGGTTTGCAAGACTGCCACACAGGCCTTCCCTGAGCTTGTCAGGTTAGCATGTGGCTCTTTTCTTTCACAAATGAATCCAAAGGATGCACTGATGACTAACCTTTTGGTTGGATAATGGAGCCCCATGAGGCTAGGAAGGCTCATTCCCAGGATGTCTCAGTGTCAGCACGTATTGCGGAACAGGGTGGATCACTGTGGGTGGGGCCTGTTCCAGTCCTGGGAGCCCATAACCTTAGATAGCACTTAGGGACAAATTATTATTATTCAAAATAAAAGGCAGGTAACTGGGAGGCAGTCAGATCCTATATGTTCTTGTTTAAAAGTATTTGGATTGCCAATACCGGTTTTGCTCAGTGGATAGAGTGTCGGCCTGCAGACTGAATGGTCCCGGGTTTGATTCCGGTCAAGGGCATGTATCTTGGTTGCGGGCACATCCCCAGTAGGGGGTGTTAAAGAGGCAACTGATTGATGATTCTCTCTAATCAATGTTTCTGACTCTCTATTCCTCTCTCTTCCTCTCTGTGAAAAATCAATAAAATATATATTTAAAAGTATTTGGATCATTTTTAATTTTTGAGCCACCATGACCCAAGTCTTTTTGCTGCTTGTCTTAAGTTTTGTTTTTCTGCATCTAGTATAACATTTAACATTTACACACTGTTATATTGGAATTCAGTGAGCTAGACAGAAGATGCCAAAATCAAAGAGACAAATTAGGAGCCTTTATTTCAAGAGCTGGTGACCGCAAGAGGACTAATGTCTCTCCAAAACCTCGTGGCCCTGAATGAGCTCATGGGTTAGCTTATAAAAGTAAAAGCTAGCCTTAACCAGTTTCGATCAGTGGATAGAGCATCAGCCTGCAGACTCAAGGGTCCCAGGTTTGATTCCAGTAAAGGGCATGTACCTTGGTTGTGGGCACATTCCCCATTAGGGGATGGCAGGAGGCAGCTGATCCAATGATTCTCTCTCATGGATGTTTCTAACTCTCTATCCTTCTCTCTTCCTTTCTGTAAAAAAAGATCAATAAAATGTAAGGTTTGAGGCACAGGAAACTGACCACCAAGACATTTTAAAGTAAAGTTTATTTCCCAGTAATGAGCGGGACTCATTTTGGAGGTATAGAAATCAGAATTGTCTGGGGGTCTTTTTAAGGAGAGGAACAAGAGAGGGTTGGACCCAGGGTGGGACAGGAAGGGGTGGGCTCCAGGACTCTTTGGCACGCGCTGATTGGTGGTTCAATGTCTTGGGGATGTCTCTGGGACAGATGCCAGTAATGTCATAATTCCGCCTACCAGTTGGGAGGAGGAAGAACCTCAGATAAAATATATTTTATTTTATTATTTAATTTTATTATTTTTTTGCATTTATTTATTTATTTTACAAATTTTATTGATTTTTCTCCCCTCCTTCCCTCCCACACATCCCCTCCCTCCCCAGAGTTCCATGTCCATTGGTTGTACTTATATGCATGTGTACAAGACCTTCAGTTGATCTATTATTTCCCCCAGATCCTCCTCCCCTCCCCGCTGAAATTTGACAATCTGCTTGTTGTTTTACTGTTTCTGTATCTATCTTTTGGTTCATCAGTTTATAATGATCTTTATTATCCACAAATGAATGAGGTCATGTGGTGTTTCTCTTTCATTGATTGGCTTATTTCACTCAGCATGATGTTCTCCAATTCCATCCAGGTTGCTGCAAATGATAAGAATTCCTTCTTTTTTTATGGCAGCATAGTATTTCATTGTGTAGATGTACCATAGTTTTTGGATCCAATCATCTGCTGATGGGCACCTAGGCTGTTTCCAAATTCTGGCTATTGTAGATTGTGCTGCTATGAACATAGGGGTGCATAAATCCTTTCTGATTGGTGTTTCTAGTTTCTTGGAATATATTCCTAGGAGTGGGATTACTGGATCAAATGGGAGTTCCATTTTCAGTTTTTTGAGGAAATTCCACACTGTTCTCCACAGTGGTTGCACCAGTCTGCATTCCCACCAGCAGTGCACGAGGGTGCCTTTTTCTCCGCAACCTCGCCAACACTTGTTTGTTGATTTGTTGATGTTGGCCATTCTGACAGGTGTGAGATGGTACCGCATTGTTGTTTTGATTTGCATCTCTCAGATAATTAGTGACTTTGAGCATGTTTTCATGTGCCTTTTGGCCTTCCTTCTGTCTTCTTTTGAAAATATTCTATTTAGGTCCATTGCCCATTTCTTAATTGGATCATCCACCTTCCTTTTATTTAGTTGTATCAGCTGTCTGTAGATGTTGGAGATTAAACCTTTATCAGTGGTGTTATTTGCAAATATGTTCTCCCACACCATGGGCTTTCTTGTTGTTTTGTTGATGGTTTCTTTTGCTGTAAAAAAGCTTTTTATTTTGATGTAGTCCCATTTGTTTATTTTCTCTTTAGCTTCCATTGCCCTAGGGGTAGTATCAGTGAAGAAGTTCTTTTGGCATACGTCTGAGATTTTGCTGCCTGTGGATGCTTCTAGTATTTTTATGGTTTCCCGTCTGATGTTTAAGTCCTGCATCCATTTTGAGTTTATTTTTGTGTATGGTGTAAGTTGGTGATCTAGTTTCATTCTTTTGCATGTGTCTGCCCAATTTTCCCAACACCATTTATTGAAGAAACTGTCTTGACTCCATTGTATATTCGTGCCTCCTTTGTCAAATATTAATTGAGCATAGTGATTTGGGTTGATATCTGGGTTCTCAATTCTATTCCATTGATCTATATGTCTGTTCTTGTGCCAGTACCACGCTGTTTTGAGAACAGTGGCTTTGTAATACAGTTTGAAGTCTGGTATTGAGATCCCTCCTACTTTACCCTTCTTTCTCAGGATTGCTGTGGCTATTCGAGGTCTTTTATTTGGAAAATGAACTTTTGGAGAGTTCTTTCTAGGTCAGTGAAATATGCTGTTGGTATTTTAATGGGGAGTGCATTGAACCTATAGATTGCTTTAGGAAGTATGGACATTTTGAGATGTTGATTCTACCAATCCATGAACATGGTATGTTCTTCCATCTCCTTACATCTTCCTCTATCTCTTTTTTCAGTGTCGTGTAGTTTTCCGTGTATAGGTCCTTTACTTCCTTAGATAAATTTATTCCTAGGTATCTTAATTTTTTTGGTGCGATGGTAAATGGAATTGCTTTTTTAGTCTCTGTTTCTGCAGTTTCACTGTTGGTGTATAGAAATGCCATGGATTTCTTGGCATTCATTTTGTATCCTGCTACATTGCCAAATTCATTTATTAAGTCAATTAGTTTTTTAATGGAGTCTTTTGGTTTTTTTATGTACAATATCATGTCATCTGCAAATAAGGATAACCTTACTTCTTCTTTTCCTATTTGGATGCCTTTTATTTCCTCCTCTTTTCTAATTGCAATGGCTAGTACTTCCAGTACTATGTCAAAGAGGAGTGGCGAGAGTGGGCATCCCTGTCTTGTTCCTGTTCTTAGAGGGAATGGTTTTAGTTTTTGCCCATTGAGTATAATGTTGGCTGTGGGTTTATCATATATGGCTTTTATTATGTTGAGGTATGATCCTTGTACTCCCACCTTGTTGAGAGTTTTTATCAGGAAAGTGTGTTGGATTTTATCAATTGCTTTTTATGCATCAATTGATATGACTATATGATTTTTATCTTTCAACTTGTTTATGTGATGTATCACGTTTATTGATTTGCGGATATTGTACCATCCTTGCATTCCTGGAATAAATCCTACTTGGTCATGGTGTATGATCTTTGTGATGTTCTTCTGGAGTCTATTTGCTAGAATTTTGTTGAGGATTTTGGCATCTATGTTCATGAGGGATATTGGCCTGTAATTCTCTTTCATTGAGTTGTCTTTATCTGGTTTTGGTATCAGGGTGATGCTGGCTTCATAGAAGGAGTTTGGAAGTGTTCCTTCCCCTAGAATTTTTTGTAATAGTCTGAGGAGGATAGGTTTTAGTTCTTCCTTGAATGTTTGGTAAAACTCTCCTGTGAAGCCATCTGGCCCTGGGCTTTTGTTTGATGGAAGATTTTTGATGACTGTTTCAATTTCTTCCCAAGGCACTGGTCTATTGAGATTTTTAGATTCTTCCTGATTGAGTTTTGGAAGTTTGTATTTTTCTAGGAATATGTCCATTTCCTCCAGATTGTTCAGTTTGTTGGAATAGAGTTGTTCGTAGTATTTTGTAACAATCTGTTGTATTTCAGTGGGGTCTGTTGTTATTTCACCTCTTTCATTTCTGATTTTGTTTATTTGGGTCCTCTCTTTGTTTCTTGTTTCGCCTGGCTAGAGGTCCATATATCTTGTTTATTCTTTCAAAGAACCAGCTCTTAGTTTTGTTGATCTTATGTATTGTTTTTTTGGTTTCTATGTCTTTTATCTGTGCTCTGATTTTTGTTATTTCCTTCCTTCTGCTTACACTGGGCTTTTCTTGTTGCTCCTTTTCTAACTCTTTCAGTTGTAGAGTTAGATCATCTGTTACCCTTTTTTCTAGTTTTTTTGCAATAGGCTTGTAAGGATATGAACTTCCCTCTCAAAACTGCTTTTGCTGTGTCCCATAGATTTTGGGTTGTTGTGTTTTCATTGTCATTTGTTTCCAGGATGTTTTTAATTTCTTCCTTGGTTTCTCTGGTAACCCAGTCCTTGTTTAATAGCATGCTGTTTAGTCTCCATATGTTTGATTTCTTTGGATTATTTTTTATTGTAGTTAATTTCCAGTTTTATGCCATTATGGTCTGAGAAGATACTTGATATGATTTCTATCTTCTTGAATTTGAAGAGACTTTGCCTATGTCCCAAAATGTGGTCTATCTTTGAGAATGTCCCATGTGCACTTGAGAAGAATGTATATTCTGTGGCTTTGGGGTGGAATGTTCTGAAGATGTCGATTAATTCCATCTGGTCTAGTGAGTCATTTAGGATTGATATTTCTTTGCTGATTTTTTGTTTATATGATTTGTCGAAGGGTGACAGTGGGGTATTAAAATCTCCTACTATGATTGTATTGCTATTAATCTCTCTCTTAATGTCCTCCAGCAGTTTTTAAATGTATTTTGTTGCTCCTGTATTGGGTGCATATATATTTCCCAGGGTTATTTCTTCTTGTTGGATTGTTCCCTTTAGTATTATGAAGTGGCCTTCATTATCTCTCATTATGTCCTTCACTCTGAGATCTAATTTGTCAGATATAAGTATTGCTACCCCAGCTTTTTTTTCATTTCCATTTGCCTGGGAAACTTTTTTCCATCCCTTCACCCTCAGTCTGTGTGCATCTCTTTTTCTGAGGTGGGTTTCTTGTAGACAACAGATGTATGGGTCTTGTTTTCTTATCCAATCTGTTACCCTATATCTTTTGATTGGAGCATTTAATCCATTTACATTTAAGGTTATTATTGATAGGTACTCATTTGACGCCATTTTTATTCTATACCCGTGTTTCTTCTTCACTTATTATTTCTTTATTTTTACAGTAGACCCTTTAGCATTTCTTGCATTGCTGGTTTGGTGGAGATAAATTCCTTCAGTCTTTTTTTGGCTGTGAAGCTCATGATTTCCCCTTCAATTTTGATTGATATCCTTGCTGGGTACAGTATTCTTGGATTCAGACCCTTCCTTTGCATGACTGTGTATATTTCATCCTATTCCCTTCTGGCCTGATAAATTTCTGTTGAGAAATCAGTTGCTAGTCTGATGGGGGTTCCTTTGTATGTAACTTTCTGTCTCTCTCTGGATGCTTTTAAGATTCTTACTTTGTCGATGTTGTTTGCCAATTTAATTATAATGTGCCTTGGAGTCTGTCTTCTGGGATTCATTTTGCTTGGGACTCTCCGAGCATCTTGGATTTGTGTGGTTTTTTTCTTCTCTATTTCAGGAAAGTTTTCTGTCATTATTTCTTGAAATACTTTTTCCATGTCTACCTCAGTTTCCTTTCCTTCTGGAACCCCTATTATTCGAATATTATTTTGTTTTGTTTTGTCCCAAAGCTCCCGTAGGCTCTCCTCCTGCTTTTTAATCTTTTTTTCTAGAAGTTGCTCTACTTGGCTATTTTTTTCCATCTTATCTTCTAGCTCACTGATGCGGTCCTCTGCTTCATCTACTCTACTCTTGATGCTTTCTATTGAGTTCTTCATGGTAGCGATGTCATTTTTCATTTCTTCTTGGTTCTTCTTCAGTTCCTCATGGCTCTTCTTCAGTTCCTCATGGTTCTTCCTCATTTCTTCTTGGCTATTGTCAAATTTCTCTTCCATTCTTTTTAGCCATCCTATGATCATTACTCTGAATTCTTGCTCTGGTAGGCTGCTTGCCTCTGACTCGTTTACTTCCTTTTCTGGTGATGCCTGCTTTTCTTTCACGTGCGGACTATGTTTTTGTCTCCCCATGGCCTCTCTTTTCAGGATGTCTGGTTATGTGGTGTTCCTTCTCCTTTCCGTGGGTGACTGAAGACCTCCCTTGAATCCACGTGTTTGCGCCGATTCGGGCTTCTCAGCTGCTCGATGGACCTCTCCCCTGTGGGATTTCCAGGCCTCAGAGAAGCTACTCCTTTCCCTCCGAGCCGCAGCCCGCAGCTCGCCGCCGCTCAGATAAAATATATTTTAAAAATAAAAAAGCAAAAACTGCATCCTGGTTAGAACAAAGGGGGAAGCTGTGCTTAGCTAAGCATATTACAGAAGCTAAATTAAGCCATATTAACGATTCAGTGGAATTCAGGGAGCTCATCAGAGGGTTGGTATTTCCTGGATCTTAAAGGCACAATGACACCTGCATTCAGCGGAAAGATTTTAAACAGCTGTTCTCACAGGTAACACAAAATGGAGAATAAGGGAACAAGATGAATATCCTATAAACACCATATCCTGTTATGGCCTATTATTCAATACCAGAAGCAAAAGCAATAATATTAAACCACTAATATTGATGAGGAACAGAAAATGTCTAATATCAGACAAGGAAGGATCTGGGGAACAACTATCTACTATTATCCAGAAGTTCCATTTTTTTTTTTCTTGGCAGTTAATTTCATCCATTCCTATATTTAGACAATACTGATCTAAAACACTTATCTAGATTACACTGAGTGGCCAGATTATTATGATCTCTGAACACATAATAATATGGCCACTCAGTGTATATCCTATATAGTAAAAGGCTAATATGCAAATTGTCCCCTCAACCAGGAGTTCGACTAGCAGACAGGCCAGCCAACCGCCCATGTCCCCTCCCCCTGTCCAGGCTGCCCAAACCCCACCCATGCACAAATTCATATATATATATATATTTCCCCGAAAATAAGACATCCTCCGAAAATAAGACCTACTTACAGGTTTCCTTCTGAGTGAAATATAAGGCATCCCCCCCCCCCCCAAATACGCACCCCCCCCCCCCCAGGCTCTGTCTCAGAATGCTATTGCTAAACATGAGAGATTTGGTCCACTGATTCTGAAAGAAATGGAGTCACAAGAAATTCACCAGGAAATTCAGGAATTGGATTGTTATGATGATGTTCCAGAAGATGATGACATGATTGTCATTGAATAAATGAGTAAATTATTGATACTGTAGGATTCACAGTTTGCCTGGTTTGTGTTGACAACTACCGTACTACCGTACCGTATACAGGTAATACATTTCCTTTATTTTCATTTAACAATAAATGTGTACCGTATTCTTCTTCATGGAAAAATAAGACATCCCCTGAAAATAAGACCTAGCGCATCTTTGGGAGCAAAAATTAATATAAGACACAGTCTTATTTTCGGGGAAACAGGGTATATACACACTAGAGGCTCGATAGTGTGTGTGTGTGTGTGTGTGTGTGTGTGTGTGTGTGTGTACTGTGTGTGTTTGTGTATATAGAGGCCCAATGGACAAAGGAAAAAGATTTGTGCAAGAATGGGCCTTCCTTCCCCTGGCTGCCAGCACCACCTTCGCTCTGGCCAGAGTCACCTTTTTGCTCTGACCTGGATCCGGTTTTCTGCCTTACCACATTGCCCAGTGGCCACTTGGTGCCTGCATATGCATATTAACCCACCATATTTGTTGGGTTAATTTGTATACTCACTCCTGGTTGGCTGGTGGGCGTCACACAGGTACAGTCAATTTGCATCTTACTCTTTTATTAGTGTAGATACATTGAGTGGCCAGATTATTTTGCATTAGAGATCATAATAATCTGGACACTCAGTGTAGATCTGTGGGAGCACATAGCAAGAGCACCTTACAGCTCTGAGTGGCTGTGAGTGTATGTAATCTTCTAAATTCTCCTATGCAACTATGCCAGGGCTGGTTCCCATTTGAACCATGCCCAGTGTATTAACTGTTGGGAACTTAGTCCAAGTTTCTCCTGTATCCTCTGCTCACTAGTAACAGGTGTTGGGTCTGAGCTACTCTGCCTGGGGTTGGACCTCCTAGGATGCCAGATCTTAGACAGAGAAGCCATGAGAGGCTGGGAGTGATAAGGATGAATCTTTGTTGCTGAAGCCAGAGGCCATCAAGCTATCAGACAAGAATTGTCCTCACAGCAAAGTCCATACAGACACCAACTGGTAAATGCATCTATCTTTCCCATAAAGCAGCACCAGTCTCTGCCCCCACAGCTATTATCTTAGCAGCCACATGCTGCCTCCTAGACTCACTGCCTCACATCGTAGTGGTATCTGAGCTCTCCGGCTCGGCAGCTTCTCCTATCTCTCTTGCTCAGCTGCTCTTTCCCTCAGACTTTTTCTCACATGAGGGTGTTAATGTAAGCAAAGGGAGAGGGGACCTCCGGGATTGACCTCAGCCAACTCCAGCCAACTAGCTGGTCAGTAACCTACTTTTATACCATTTAGACCAAGAAGGCTTCATGCCAATAGTTACATCTATCATATTGGCTACTAAACGGAACATGGTATCTTGGCCTGATTAGGATTCCCAGGTTCAGAGGCTGATAAGGGTTCCAAGGCTTAGGGAAGCCTTGACCAGCTGGTGCACTCTAAACAGTCTCCCCACAAAATCCATATACAATTCTACCAGGGGGAATTACTAGGGAGGTGTTTTGGGAGGGATTTGTACAAGATGGGTACTTTATAATAGATTAGCCATATATTTCAAGTGATTTTTCATTTATGATGACTGTAATTATTGTCAGATTTAGTATTTTAACAACAATTTTTAGTTAATCCTGTAACTATTAGTAGAAGAGATTTAAAAATTTTTAAATTTCTCCTTTTTATTAAGCTTAGAATTATATTTTTAAAGAGTATACCCTTACACTTATTTGCATATATAGAGGGGTCATTTGTAGTCCCAGTAATTTTCAGAAGGCTTTATTAGAATTTAATTGTTTATAAAATACTAGAGTCCCAGTGTATGAAATTTGTGCATGGCGATGGAGGGTGTCTCTCAGCCCAGCCTGCACCCTCTCCAACCTGGGACCCCTCTAGGGATGTCCTGCTGCCCGTTTAAATGGACATTCCTCTCACAATCTAGGACCGCTGGCTCCCAACTGCTCACCTGCCTGCCTGCCTAATTGCCCCTAACCGATTCTGCCTGCCAGCCTGATCTCTCTCTAACCACTTCCCTGACAGCCTGATTGATGTCTAACTGCTCCCCTGCCAGCCTGTTTGCCCCCAGCCTCCTTCCTCTGCCAGCCTGGTCACCTCTAACTGCCCTCCCCTGAAGGCTTGATTGCCCCCAACTGCCGTCCCTTGCAGGCCTGTTCCCTCCCAACTGCCCTCTCCTGCTGACCATCTTGTGGTGGCCATCTTGTGTCCACATAGGGACAGGATCTTTGACCACATGGGGGCAGCATTGTGTGTTGGAGTGATGGTCAATCTGCATATTACTCATTTATTAGATAGGATAAAGGCCTGGTGCACGAGTGGGGACCAGCTGGTTTGCCCTGAAGGGTATTCTGGATGAGGGTGGGGGTTCCCTTGGGGCGTGGAGCAGCCTGGGTGATGAGCCTGTGGTGGTTTGCAGGCCAGCCACGCCCCCTTGTGACCCAAGTAGAGGCCCTGATATCTGGAATTTATTTACCTTCTATAATTGAAACTTTGTACCTGGAGTGAAGCCAAGCCTCCTGCTCGCTCTGTGGCCAGCAGCCATTTCTGTTGGAATTTATGTATCATCTATAATTGAAACTTTGTAGCCTGAAGTGGAGGCCTGGGCTTGTCAGGGTGTGTGGAAAACTGCTTCTTTATTGCCCAGAGAAACCCTAGCCTTCCATTCTTTTCAGCTCTGTAGCTGCCACCATTTCTGTTTGGATTTGTTTACCTTCTATAATTGAAACTTTGTAGCCCTGAGTGGAGGCTTAGGCCAACAAGGACAGGTGGAAAGCTTGGCTTTCTCCATTGCCTGGGAAACCCAAGCCACCCTCCTGCTCTCTGTGGCTATAGCCATCTTGGTTGGGTTTATTTACATACTTGCTCTGATAGGTTGGTGAGTGTGGCTGGTGGGCATGGCTTGTAGGTGTAGTTGAGTGATGGTTAATTTGCATATTACTCTTTTATTAGGTAGGATTTTAAACACATTCTCACTTTCTTTTTAAAAATCTCATTATTAATTGAGGTATTACGTATGTGTTCTCATCTCAGCACTAACCCACCCAACCCTCCCTCACTCATGCTCTCAATGCCCTAGTGTTCATGTCCATTGGTTAGGCTTATATTCATGCATACAAGTTCTTTGGTTTTACCCTCACCCTCCCCTATTTTCCCTCTGAGGTTTAGCAGTCTGATCAATGCTTCTGTGTCTCTGGATCTGTCCCTGTTTATCAATTTATGTTGTTCATTATATTCCACAAATGAGTGAGATCATGTGGTATTTATCTTTCTCTGACAGGCTTATTTCACTTAGCATAATGCTTTCCAGTTCCAGCCATGCTGCTACAAATGGTAAGAACTCCTTTTTTATCACAGCATAGTATTCCATTGTGTAGCTGTACCACACTTTTTTAATCCACTCACTTGCTGATGGGCACTTAGGCTGTTTCCAAATCTTAGCTCTGGTAAATTGTAATATTTGTAGTTTTCATTGTTTATTTTTCTTTAGATTCCATTGCTCTAGGAGCAATAAGAAGTTCCTTTTGCATATGTCTGAGATTTCGCTGCCTGTGGATTCCTCTAATATTTTTATGGTTTTCCATCTTATGTGTAAGTCCTTTATCCATTTTGAGTTTATTTTTGTGTATGTTGTAAGTTGGTGGTCTAGTTTTATTTTTTTGCATGTATCTGTCCAATTTTCCCAATGCCATTTATTGAAGAGACTGTCTTGACTGTATTGTATGTTCATACCTCCTTTATCAAATATTAATTGTGCATTGTGCTTTGGGTCGATATCTGGGTTCCCTATTTTGATCTATATGTCTGTTTTTGTGCTAGTACCAGGCTATTTTAAGAACAGTGGCTTTGTAATACAGCTTGATATCTGGTATTGAGATCCCACCTTCTTTGTGCTTCTTTCTTAGGATTGCTGCACCTATTCTGGGTCTTTTTTTTTAATTCCAAATAAATTTTTGGAAAGTTCATTGTAGGTCTGCAAAATATGCTGTTCGTATTTTAATGGGAATTGCATTGAATCTGTAGATTGCTTTGGGTAGTATGGACATTTTGATGATGTTGATTCTACCAATCCATGAACATGGTATGTTCTTCCATCTGTTTATGTCAATCTCTATCTTTTTTTTCAGTGTCCTGTAGTTTTTTGCATATAGATCTTTGACCTCCTTAGTTAAGTTTATTCCTAGGTAGGGTTAGGGTTATGGCTAGGGTTAGGGTTAGGGTTAGGGCTAGGGTTAGGGTTAGGGTTAGGGTTACGGCTAGGGTTAGGGTTAGGGCTAGGGTTATGGTTAGGGCTAGAGTTAGGGTTATGGCTAGGGTTAGCGTTAGGGCTAGGGTTAGGGTTAGGTTTAGTGCTAGGGTTAGGGTTAGGGTTAGGGCTAGGGTTAGGGTTAGGGTTAGGGCTAGGGCTAGGGCTAGGGCTAGGGTTAGGGTTGGGGTTAGGATTAGGGCTAGGGTTACGGTTAGGGCTAGGGTTAGGGTTAGGGTTAGGGTTAAGGTCAGGGTTGGGGTTAGGGCTAGGGTGAGGGTTAGTGTTACAGTTTGGGTTAGGGTTAGGGCTAGGGTTAGGGTTAGGGTTAGGGCTAGGGCTAGGGCTAGGGCTTGGGTTAGGGTTAGGGCTAGGGTTAGGGTAAGGGTTAGGGCTAGGGTTAGGGTTAGGTCTAGGGTTAGGGTTAGGGTTTGGGCTAGGTTTAGGGTTAGGCCTAGGGCTAGGTTTAGGGTTACGGTTAGGTTTAGGGCTAGCGCTAGGGTTAGGGTTATGGTGATGGTTAGGGCTTCCATTAGGTTAGGGTTCGTGATAGGGTTATGGAAAGGTTTAGGGTTAGGGTTAGGGTGAGGGAATATTGTCTTTCAACTCTGTTATAGAGTTTCATGCTACATTTCAGGGATATTTAATTGTTTCCAAAGCTACTTAAATATGTTTATTTCTCTATTTCATGGATTTCTGTCTTGTATGACACACATTTATAGTTATGTGCTCCTCTAAGTACATAATGCAGGTTTTATACATTGTTTAATGATCTCTTTAGTGTAATTAACACTGTTTTGAACCTGAGAAGCTCTGGAACATTGTATCTCAATTATGTTATTGAGTTTAATGCTACATTACAGTGAAGTCAAAAGCTTTCCAAAGCTGCTTAAATGTGCTTATTTCTCTATTTCAAAGATATTCTGCCTTGCGAGTTCTCATCCATTTACTGTTATTTTCCCAGAATTACTGATGTTTTCTCATAGTTTCTAACATTAAGCCTTCTTGTCCAGGTATAAGCATTGGGAACATGGACAAACAACTACCTAAACACTGTTATGAACCTGAAAAGCTCGGGAACATTGTCTCTCAACTATTTTATAGAGTTTAATGATACATTTCAGTGAAGTGTAAGGCTTTCCAAAGCTACTGAATTTGCTTATTTCCCTCTTTCAAGACATTTAAAGTTCTAGGCTCCCTTAAATAAAAAATATAGGATTCCTACACTGTTTAATGTGCTCTCAACTGGAATTAAGGAATTCCTCGATGTTAGATACCATTTCTACACTAAGAACTGACTTTTCGAATCTGTTTCAGCTGTTCTAAAGAAGTTCTCATCTATTTACTGTCATTTTCTCTGAATTATTCAAGTTTTCATGTAGTTTCCTATATTAGCCTTCTTGTCCAAGAATAAGCATAGCCCACGTATGCAAAGAACTTCCTACACACTGTTATGAACAGGAGAAGCTCGGGAACATTGTCTCTCAACTATGTTATAGAGTGTAATACTACATTGCAGTGAAGTTTAAGGCTTTCCAGAGCTGCTTAATGTGTTTATTTCTATATTTCAATGGTATTCTGCCTTGTATGACACACATTTGCCTCTCTTGGCTCTTTTAAGTAAACAGTATGGGATTCATACACTTTTTCATGTGATCTTAACTCTAATTAAGGATTTCCTGGATTGAAGATACCTTTTATAAACTAACAACAGACTTGGACAAGTGTTTTATACATGTTCTATATGAGTTATCATCTATTTACTGTTATTTTCCCAGAATTACTGATGTTTTCTTGTGGTTTCTAACATTGGGCATATTGTCCAGGTATAAGCATTGGGAACATGGACAAACGACTACCTAAACACTGTTATCAACCTGAAAAGCTCGGGAACATTGTCTTTCAACAATTTTATAGAGTTTAATGATATATTTCTGTGAAGTGTAAGGCTTTCCAAAGCTACTGAATTTGCTTATTTCCTCTTTCAAGCCTTGTGTGACAAAGATTTAAAGTTCTAGGCTCCCTTAAGTAAAAAATATAGGATTCTTACACTGTTTAATGTGCTCTCAACTTGAATTAAAGAATTCCTCCATGTTATATACCTTTTATACATTAAAACTGACTTTTAGAATCTGTTTCAGCTGTTCTAAAGGAGTTCTCTTCTATTTACTGTCATTTTCTCCGAATTATTCACGTTTTCATGTTGTTTCCTATATTAGGCCTTCTTGTCCAAGTATAACCATTGCCCACATATAAAAACAACTTCCTACACACTGTTATGAACAGAAGAAGTAGGAGAACATTGTCCCTCAACTATGTTATAGAGTGTAATGATACATTACAGTGAATTGTAAGGCTTTCCAAAGCTGCTCAATTTGCTTATTTCTCTCTTTCAAGCCTTGTGTTACACTCTTGTAAGGTTCTAGGCTACTTTAAGTAAATAAAAGAGGTTTAATACACTGTTTAATGTGCTCTTACCACTAATTAAGGATTTCCTGGATCTTGGATACCTTTTCTACACTAAAAACTGACTTGGAGAATCTGTTTCAGCTGTTCTAAACGAGTTCTCTTCTATTTACTGACATTTTCTCTGAATTATTCATGTTTTCATGTAGTTTCCTATATTAGGCCTTCTTGTCCAATTATAAGCATAGTCGCATATAAAAACAACTTCTTACACACTCTTATGACCAGAAGAAGCTTGGGAACATTGTCTCTCAACAGAGTGTAATACTACATTGCAGTGAAGTGTAAGGATTTCCAAAGCTGCTTAATGTGTTTATTTCTCTATTTCAATGGTATTCTGCCTTGTATGACACACATGTACCGTTCTAGGCTCCTTTAAGTAAACAATATGGGATTCATACAATGTTTCTTGTGATCTTAACTCTAATTAGGATTTCCTGCATTTTAGAAACCTTTTATAAATTAACAACAGATTTGGAGAAGTGTTTTATACATGTTCTATGCGAGTTCTCATCTATTTACTGTTATTTTCCCAGAATTACTGATGTTTTCTCGTAGTTTCTAACATTAGGCCTTCTTGTCCAGGTATAAAAATTGGGAACATGGACAAACAACTACCTAAACACTGTTATGAACCTGAAAAGCTCAGGAACATTGTCTCTCAACTATGTTATACAGTTAAATGATACATTTCAGCGAAGTTTAAGGCTTTCCAAAGCAACTTAATTTGCTTATTTCTGTCTTTCTAGCTTTGCGTGACATATATTTTAAGTTCTAGGCTCCCTGAAGTAAAAAATATAGGATTCATACACTGTTTAATGTGCTCTCAACTCGAATTAAGGAATTCCTGGATTTTAGATACCTTTGCAACACTAAGAACTGACTTGGAGAACCCGTTTCAGCTGTTCTAAATGAGTTCTCATTTATTTACTCTCATTTTCTCTGAATTATACTTGTTTTCCTATACTTTCCTATATTAGGCCTTCTTGTCCAAGTATAAGCATTGCCGACATATACAATATACTTCCTATACACTGTTATGAACAGAACAAGCTCGAGAACATTGTCCCTCAACTATGTTATAGAGTGTAATACTACATTACAGTGAACTGTAACGCTTTTGAAATCTGTTCACTTTGCTCATTTCTAACTTCCAAGACTTGTTTGACACACATTTAGAGTTCTAGGCTAGATTAAGTAAATAAAAGAGGTTTCATACAGTGCTTAATGTGCTCTTAACACTAATTAAGAATTTCCTGGATCTTAGATACCTTTCCTACACTAAAAACTGACTTGGAGAATCAATTTCAGCTGTTCTAAATGAGTAATCATTTATTTACTGACATTTTCTCTGAATTATTCATGTTTTCATGTAGTTTCCTATATTAGGCCTTCTTGTCCAAGTATCAGCACAGCCCACATATAAAAACTACTTCCTACACACTGTTATGACCATAAGAAGCCTGGGAACATTGTCTCTCAAGAACGTTACAGAGTTTAATACTACATTTCAGTGAAGTGTAAGGATTTCCAAAGCTGTTGAATGTGTTTATTTCTCTATTTCAATGGTATTCTGCCTTGTATGACACACATTTACCTTTCTAGGCCCTTTAAGTAAACAATATAGGATTCATACAGTGTTTCCTGTGATCTTAACTCTAATTGAGGATTTCCTGGATCTTAGATACCTTTTATAAACTAACAACAGACTTGGAGAAGTGTTTTATACATGTTCTATGCGAGTTCTCATCTATTTATTGTTATTTTCTCTGAATTATACATGTTTTCATGTAGTTTTCTATATTATGCCTTCTTGTCCAAGTATAAGCATAGCCCACATATAAAAACAACTTCTTACACACTGTTATGACCAGAAGAAGCTTGGGAACATTGTCTCTCAATTATGTTATAGAGTGTAATACTACATTGCAGTGAAGTGTAAGGATTTCCAAAGCTGCTTAATGTGTTTATTTCTCTATTTCAATGGTATTCTGCCTTGTATGACACACATGTACTGTTCTAGGCTCCTTTAAGTAAACAATATAGGATTCATACAATGTTTCATGTGATCTTAACACTAATTTAGGATTTCCTGGATCTTAGAGACCTCTTATAAACTAACAACAGAGTTGGAGAAGTGTTTTATACATGTTCTATGTAAGTTCTCATGTATTTACTGTTATTTTCCCAGAATTAATGTTGTTTTCTCATAGTTTCTACCATTCGGCCTACTTGTCCAGGCATAAGCATTGGGAACATGGACAAACAACTACCTAAACACTATTATGAACCTGAAAAGCTCAGAAACATTGTCTGTCATGTATGGTATACAGTTTATGATACATTTCAGTGAAGTGTAAGGCTATCCAAAACTACGGAATTTGCTTATTTTTCTCCTTCTAGCTTTGTGTGACATACATTTAAAGTTCTAGGCTCCCTTAAGTAAAAAATATAGGATTTATACACTGTTCCATATGTTCTAAACTCGAATTAAGGAATTCCTGGATGTTAGATACCATTTCAACACTAAGAACTGATTGGAGAAGCTGTTTCAGCTGTTCTAAATGAGTTCTCATTTATTTACTGCCATTTTCTCTGAATTATACATGTTTTCATGTAGTTTTCTATATTAGGCCTTTTTGTCCAAGTATAAGCATAGCCCACATATACAAACAACATCCTGCACACTGTTATGACCAGAAGAAGCTTGGTTACATTGTCTCTCAACTATGTTATTGAGTGTAATGCTACATGACAGTGAAATGTAAGGCTTTCCAAAGCTGTTCAATTTGCTCATTTCTCACTTTCAAGCCCTGCTTGACACACATGTAGAGTCCCAGGCTACTTTAAGTAAATGAAAGAGGTTTCATACCCTGTTTAATGTGCCCTAACCATTAATTAAGGATTTCCTGGATCTTAGATACCTTTTCTACACTAAAAACTGACTTGGAGAATCTGTTTCAGCTGTTCTGAACGAGTTCTCATCTATTTACTGACAGTTTCTCTGAATTATTAATGTTTTAATTTAGTTTCCTATATTAGGCCTTCTTGTACAAGTATAAGCATAGCCCACAAATAAAAACAACTTCCTACACACTTTTATGACCAGAAGAAGCTTGGGAACATTGTCTCTCAAATATGTTATAGAGTGTAGTATTACATTGCAGTGAAGTGTAAGGATTTCCAAAGCTGCTTAATGTGTTTATTTCTCTATTTCAATGGTATTCTGCCTTGTATGACACACATTTACTGTTCAAGGCTCCTTTAAGTTAACAATATAGGATTCATACAAAGTTACATGTGACCTTAACTCTAATTTAGGATTTTCTGGATCTTAGATACCGTTTATAAACTAACAACAGAGTTGGAGAAGTGTTTTATACATGTTCTATGCGAGTTCTCATCTATTTACTGTTATTTTCCCAGACTTACTGATGTTTCTTGTAGTTTCTAACATTAGTCCTTATTGTCCATGTATAAGAATTGGGAACATGGACAAACAACTACCTAAACACTGTTATGAACTTGAAAAGCTCGGGAACATTGTCTCTCAACTATGTTATACAGTTTAATGATACATTTCAGTGAAGTTTAAGGCTTTCCAAAGCTACTTAATTTGCTTATTTCTCTCTTTCTAGCTTTGTGTGACATACATTTAAAGTTTTAGGCTCCTTTAAGTAAAAAACATGGGATTCATACACTGTTTAATGTGTTCTCATCTTGAATTAAGGAATTCCTGGATGTTAGATACCATTTCAACACTAAGAACTTAATTGGAGAAGCTGTTTGAGCTGTTCTAAATGAGTTCTCATCTATTTACTGTCATTTTCTCTGAATTATACATGGTTTCATGTAGTTTTCTATATTAGGCCTTCTTGTCAATATAAGCATAGCCCACATATAAAAACAACTTCCTACACACTGTTATGACCAGAAGAACCTGGGAACATTGTCTCTCAACTATGTTATAGTGTGTAATACTACATTGCAGTGAAGTGTAAGGATTTCCAAAGCTGCTTAATGTGTTTATTTTTCTATTTCAATGGTATTCTGCCTTGTATGACACACATTTAATGTTCTAGGCTCCTTTAAGTAAACAATATAGGATTCATACAATGTTTCTTGTGATTTTAACTCTCATTTAGGATTTCCTGTATCTTACATACCTTTTATAAACTAACAACAGACTTGGAGAAGTGTTTTATACATGTTCTATGCGAGTTCTCATCTATTTACTGTTATTTTCCCAGAATTACTTATGTTTTCTCATAGTTTCTAAGATTCGGCCTTCTTGTCCAGGTATAAGCATTGGGAACATGGAAAAACACTACCTATACCCTGTTATGAACCTGGAAAGCTCTGGAACATTGTCTCTCAACTATGTTATACAGTTTAATGATACATTTCAGTGAAGTGTAAGGCTTTCCTAAGCTCCTGAATTTGCTTATTTTTCTCTTTCTAGCTTTGTGTGACATACATTTAAAGTTCTAGGCTCCTTTAAGTAAAAAATATCGGATTCATACACTGCTTAATGTGTTTTCAACTCGAATTAAGGAATTCCTGGATGTTAGATATCATTTCAACACTAAGAACTTACTCGGAGAAGCTGTTTTATCTGTTCTAAATGAGTTCTCATCCATTTACTGTCATTGTCTCTGAATTATACATGTTTTCTTTTTTTTTAATTTTATTTTTTATTTTATTAAATTATTATCTGTGTACATATTTTAACATTGCCCCCCCCATACATACCCTCCCTCTCCAGAGTTTTGGTCCATTGGTTGTACTTATATGCATGTATACAAGTCCTTCGGTTGATCTCTTATCTCCCCCAGATCTCCCTACTCTCCCCGCTGTAATTTTACAGTCTGCTTGTTGCTTTACTGTCTCTATATCTATCTTTTGGTTTGTCAGTTTATAATGTTTTTTAATATCCATAAATGAGTGAGGCCATGTGGTATTTCTCTTTCATTGACAGGCTTATTTCACTCAGCATGATGTTCTCTAGTTCTATCCAGGTTGCTGCAAATGATGAGAATTCCTTATTTTTTATGGCAGCATAGTATTCCATTGTGTAGATGTACCACAGTTTTTTGATCCAATCATCTGCTGACGGGGACCTAGGCTGTTTCCAGATTCTAGCTATTGTAGATTGTGCTGCTATGAACATAGGGGTGCATATATCCTTTCTGATTGGTGTTTCTAGTTTCTTGGGATATATTCCTAGGAGTGGGATTACTGGGTCAAATTGGAGTTCCATTTTCAGTTTTTTGAGGAAACTCCGCACTGTTCTCCACAGTGGTTGCACCAGTCTGCATTCCCACCAGCAGTGCATGAGGGTTCCTTTTTCTCCACAACCTCACCAATACTTGTCGTTTGTTGATTTGTTGATGTTGGCCATTCTGACAGGTGTGAGATGGTACCGCATTGTTGTTTTGATTTGCATCTCTCGGATAATTAGTGACTATGAGCATGTTTTCATGTGCCTTTTGGCCTTCCTTCTGTCTTCTTTTGAAAATATTCTATTTAGGTCCATTGCCCATTTTTTAATTGGATCATTCACCTTCCTTTTATTTAGTTGTATAAGCTGTTTGTAGATGTTGGAGATTAAACCTTTATCAGTGGTAACATTTGCAAATATGTTCTCCCACACAGTGGGCTTTCTTGTTGTTTTGTTGATGGTTTCTTTTGCTGTAAAAAAGCTTTTTGTTTTGATGTATTCCATTTGTTTATTTTCTCTTTAGCTTCCATTGCCCTAGGGGTAGTATCAGTGAAGAAGTTCTTTTGGCATATGTCTGAGATTTTGTTGCCTGTAGATGCTTCCAGTATTTTTAATGGTTTCCTGTCTGATGTTTAAGTCCTGTATCCATTTTGAGTCTATTTTTGTGTATGGTGTAAGTTGGTGATCTAGTTTCATTCTTTTGCATGTATCTGTCCAATTTTCCCAACACCATTTATTAAAGAGACTGTCTTGACTCCATTGGATATTTGTGCCTCCTTTGTCAAATATTAATTGAACATAGTGATTTGGGTTGATATCTGGGTTCTCGATTCGATTCCATTGATCTATATGTCTGTTTTTGTGCCAGTACCAGGCTGTTTTGAGAACAGTGGCTTTGTAATACAGTTTGAAGTCTGGTATTGAGATCCTTCCTACTTTATTCTTCTTTCTCAGGATTGCTGTGGCTATTCGGGGTCTTTTATTTGGAAAATGAACTTTTGGAGAGTTCTTTCTAGGTCAGTGAAATATGCCGTTGGTATTTTAATGGGGAGTGCATAGAACCTATAGATTGCTTTAGGAAGTATGGACATTTTGATGATGTTAATTCTACCAATCCATGAACATGGTATGTTCTTCCATCTCCTTACATCTTCCTCTATCTCTTTTTTCAGTGTCGTGTAGTTTTCCGTGTATAGGTCCTTTACTTCCTTAGTTAAGTTTATTCCTAGGTATCTTAATTTTTTTGGTGCGATGGTAAATGGAATTGCTTTTTTAGTCTCTGTTTCTATAAATTCGCTGTTGGTGTATAGAAATGCCATAGATTTTTTGGTGTTAATTTTGTATCCTGCTACATTGCCAAATTCATTTATTAAGCCAATTAGTTTTTTAATGGAGTCTTTTGGTTTTTTTATATACAATATCATGTCGTCTGCAAATAAGGATAACTTTACTTCTTCTTTTCCAATTTGGATGCCTTTTATTTCCTCCTCTTTTCTAATTGCAATGGCTAGTACTTCCAGTACTATGTCAAAGAGGAGTGGCGAGAGTGGGCATCCCTGTCTTGTTCCTGTTCTTAGAGGGAATGGTTTTAGTTTTTGCCCATTGAGTATGATGTTGGCTGTTGGTTTATCATATATAGCTTTCATTATGTTGAGGTATGATCCTTGTACTCCCACCTTGTTGAGAGTTTTTATCAGGAAAGTGTGTTGGATTTTATCAATTGCTTTTTATGCATCAATTGATATGACTATATGATTTTTATCTTTCAACTTGTTTATGTGATGTATCACGTTTATTGATTTGCGGATATTGTACCATCCTTGCATTCCTGGAATAAATCCTACTTGGTCATGGTGTATGATCTTTGTGATGTTCTTCTGGAGTCTATTTGCTAGAATTTTGTTGAGGATTTTGGCATCTATGTTCATGAGGGATATTGGCCTGTAATTCTCTTTCATTGAGTTGTCTTTATCTGGTTTTGGTATCAGGGTGATGCTGGCTTCATAGAAGGAGTTTGGAAGTGTTCCTTCCCCTAGAATTTTTTGTAATAGTCTGAGGAGGATAGGTTTTAGTTCTTCCTTGAATGTTTGGTAAAACTCTCCTGTGAAGCCATCTGGCCCTGGGCTTTTGTTTGATGGAAGCTTTTTGATGACTGTTTCAATTTCTTCCCCAGTCACTGCTCTATTGAGATTTTTAGATTCTTACTGATTGAGTTTTGGAAGTTTGTATTTTTCTAGGAATATGTCCATTTCCTCCAGGTTGTTCAGTTTGTTGGAATAGAGTTTTTCGTAGTATTTTGTAACTATCATTTGTATTTCGGCGGGGTCTGTTGTTATTTCACCTCTTTCATTTCTGATTTTATTTGAGTCCTCTCTCTTTGTTTCTTGGTTAGTCTGGCTAGAGGTCCATCTATCTTGTTTATTCTTTCAAAGAACCACGTCTTGGTTTTGTTGATCTTATGTATTATTTCTTTGGTCTCTATGGCATTTATCTCCGCTCTGATTTCTGTTATTTCCTTCCTTCTGCTTACACTGGGCTTTTCTTTTTGCTCTTTTTCTAACTCTTTGAGTTGTAGAGTTAGATCATTTGTTACCATTTTTTCCAGTTTTTTGCATTAGGCTTATGGGAATATGAACTTCCCTCTCAAAACTGCCTTTGCTGTGTCCCATAGATTTTGGATAGTTGTGTTTTCATTGTCATTTGTTTCCAGGATGTTTTTAATTTCTTCCTTGATTTCTTTGGTAACCCAGTCCTTGTTTAATAGCATGCTGTTTAGTCTCCATGTGTTTGATTTCTTTGGATTTTTTTCATTGTAGTTAATTTCCAGTTTTATGCCACTATGATCTGAGAAGATGCTTGATATGATTTCTATCTTCTTGAATTTGAAGAGACTTTGCCTATGTCCCAAAATGTGGGCTATCTTTGAGAATGTCCCATGTGCGCTGGAGAAGAATGTATATTCTGTGGCTTTGGGGTGGAATGTTCTGAAGATGTCGATTAATTCCATCTGGTCTAGTGAGTCATTTAGGATTGATATTTCTTTGCTGTTTTTTTGTTTAGATGATTTGTCAAAGGGTGACAGTGGGGTATTAAAGTCTCCTACTATGATTGTATTGCTATTAATCTCTCTCTTAATGTCCTCCAGCAGTTTTTTTATATATTGAGGTGGTCCCGTATTGGGTGCATATATATTGTATTTACCAGGGTTATTTCTTCTTGTTGGATTGCTCCCTTTAGTATTATGAAGTGGCCTTCATTATCTCTTGTTATGTCCTTCACTCTGAGATCTAATTTGTCAGATATAAGTATTGTTACCCCAGCTTTTTTTTTTCATTTCCATTCGCCTGGAAAACCTTTTTCCATCCCTTCACCCTCAGTCTGTGTGCATCTTTTTTTCTGAGGTGGGTTTCTTGTAGACAATAGATGTATGGGTCTTGTTTTCTTATCCAATCCGTTACCCTATGTCTTTTGATTGGAGCATTTAGTCCATTTACATTTAAAGTTATTATTGATAGATACTGATTTGACGCCATTTTTATTCTATACCCCTGTGTTCCTTCTTTCCTTTCAATTTCTTTAATTTTACAGTAGACCCTTTAGCATTTCTTCCATTGATGGTTTGGTGGACATAAATACCCTTAGTCTGTTTTTGTCTGTGAAGCTCCTGATTTCACCTTCACTTTTGATTGATAGCCTTGCTGGGTACAGTATTCTTGGATTCAAACCCTTCCTTTGCATGACTTTGTATATTTCATCCCATTCCCTTCTGGCCTGATAAGTTTCTGTGGAGAAATCAGTTGCTAGTCTGATGGGGGTTCCTTTATATGTAACTTTCTGTCTCTCTCTGGCTGCTTTTAAAATTCTTTTTTTGTCGTTGGTATTTGCCAGCTTAATTATAATGTGCCTAGGCGTGGGTTTTCTGGGGTTCATTTTGCTTGGGACTCTGAGCATCTTGGATTTGTGTGGGTTTTTTCTTCTCTATCTCAGGAAAGTTTTCTGTCATTATTTCTTGAAATATGTGTTCCATGTCTTCCTAAATTCCCTTTCCTTCTGGAACCCCTATTATTCTAATGCTGTTTTGTTTTGTATTGTCCCTAAGTTCCCTTAGACTTTCCTCCTGTTTTTTAATTTTTTTTCCAGAAGCTGTTCTAATTGGGTATTTTTTTCCGTCTTGTCTTCTAGCTCACTGATGCGGTCCTCTGCTTCTTCTAATCTACTCTTGATGCTTTCTATTGAGTTCTTTACAGTAGCAATGTAATTTTTCATTTCTTCTTGGTTCTTCTTCATTTCCTCTTGGTCTTACTCATATTGTCAAATTTGTCTTCCATTCTTTTTAGTCATCTTATGATCATTACTCTGAATTCTTGCTCTGGTAGGTTGCTTGACTCTATCTCATTTACTTCCTTTTCTGGTGAAGCCTGCTTTTCTTTCATTTGCAGACTGTTTTTTGGTCTTCCCATGATCTAGGATGTCTGGTTGTGTAGTTCTCTCTCTCTGTCCTGAGTGCGGGGCCGGAGCGGTAGGACCTGAGAGGCCGCTCCCCAGGCAGGAGGGCTCCGGGGGCCAGGCTGCTGGGATGCTGGGAGGGAAGGAGCTGGGAGGCACGGAGACGCCAATCTCAGGCCGTTGAGTCCTAAACCTCCTCTGCCTCCTTCCTCTCAGGAAAAGTGTGCTGAAGCTGTGAGTCCCTGCAGAACCTGGAGTTCTAAATGTGCACCAGGAGGAGGAAGGCGGAAGTCCCCTGAATTATACATGTTTTCATGTAGTTTCCTGTATTAGGCCTTCTTGTCCAAGTATAAGCATTGCCCACATATACAAACAACTTCCTATACACTGTTATGAACAGAAGAAGCTCGAGAACACTGTCCCTCAACTATGTTGTAGAGTGTAATGCTACATTACAGTGAACTGTCAGGCTTTCCAAAGCTGTTCAATTTGCTCATTTCTCGCTTTCAAGCCTTGTTTGACACACATGTAGAGTTCTAGGCTACTTTAAGTAAATAAAAGAGGTTTCATACCCTGTTTAATGTGCTCTTACCACTAAATAAGGATTTCCTGAATCTTCGATACCTTTTCTACACTAAAAACTGTCTTGGAGAATCTGTTTCAGCTGTTCTAAACGTGTTCTCATCTATTTACTGACATTTTCTATGAATTATTTGTGTTTTCATTTAGATTCCTATATTAGTCCTTCTTGTACAAGTATAAGCATAGCCCACATATAAAAACAACTTCCTACACACTGTTATGACCAGAAGAACCTTGGGAACATTGTCTCTCAACTATGTTATAGAGTGAAATACTACATTGAAGTGAAGTGGAAGGATTTGCAAAGCTGCTTAATGTGTTTATTTCTCTATTTCAGTGGTATTCTGCCTTGTATGACACACATTTACTGTGCTAGGCTCCTGTAAGTAAAAAATATAGGATTCATACAATGTTTCATGTGATTTTAACTCTAATTTAGGATTTCCTGGATCTTAGATACCTTTTATAAACTAACAACAGACTTGGAGAAGTGTTTTATACATGTTCTATGCGAGTTCTCATCTATTTACTGTTATTTTCCCAGAATTACTGATGTTTTCTCATAGTTTCTAACATTCGGCCTTCTTGTCCAGGTATAAGCATTGGAAACATGGAAAAACAACTACCTAAACACTGTTATGAACCTGGAAAGCTCGGGAACATTGTCTCTCAACTATGTTAAACAGTTTAATGATACATTTCAGTGAAGTATAAGGCTATCCTAAGCTACTGAATTTGCTTATTTCTCTCTTTCTAGCTTTGTGTGACATACATTTAAAGTTCTAGGGTCCTTTAAGTAAAAAATATAGGATTCATACACTGTTTATTGTGTTCTCAACTCGAATTAAGGAATTTCTGGATGTTAGATACCATTTCAACACTAAGAACTGACTTGGAGAAGCTGTTTCAGCTGTTCTAAATGAGTTCTCATCTATTTACTGTCATTTTGTCTGAATTATACATGTTTTCATGTAGTTTCCTGTATTAGGCCTCCTTGTCCAAGTATAAGCATTGCCCACATATAAAAACAACTTCCTATACACTGATATGAACAGAAGAAGCTCGACAACATTGTTCCTCAACTACGTTATAGAGTGTAATGCTACATTACAGTGAACTGTCAGGCTTTCCAAAGCTGTTCAATTTGCTCATTTCTCACTTTCAAGCCTTGATTGACACACATGTAGAGTTCTAGGCTACTTTAAGTAAATAAAAGAGGTTTCATACACTGTTTAATGTGCTCTTACCACTAAATAAGGATTTCCTGAATCTACAATACCTTTTCTACACTAAAAACTGTCTTGGAGAATCTGTTTCAGCTGTTCTAAACATGTTCTCATGTATTTACTGACATTTTCTATGAATTATTTACGTTATCATTTAGTTTCCTATATTAGGCCTTCTTTTCCAAGTATAAGCATAGCCCACATATAAAAACAACTTCCTACACACTGTTTTGACCAGAAGAATCTTGGGAACATTGTCTCTCAACCATGTTATAGAGTGCAGTACTACATTGCTGTGAAGTGTAAGGATTTTCAAAGCTGCTTAATGTGTTTATTTCTCTATTTCAATTTTATACTGCCGTGTATGACACACATTTACTGTTCTAGACTCCTTTAAGTTAACAATATAGGATTCATACCATGTTTCATGTGATCTTACCTCTAATTTAGGATTTCCTGCACCTTAGATACCTTTTATAAACTAACAACAGACTTGGAGAAGTGTTTTATACATGTTCTATGCGAGTTCTCATCTATTTACTGTTATTTTCCCAGAATTACTGATGTTTTCTCATGGTTTCTAACATTCGGCCTTCTTGTCCAGGTATAAGCATTGGGAACATGGAAAAACAACTACCTAAACACTGCTTTGAACCTGAAAAGCTTGGGAACATTGTCTCTCAACTATGTTATACAGTCTAATAATACATTTCAGTGAAGTGTAAGGCTTTCCTAAACTACTGAGTTTGCTTATTTCACTCTTTCTAGCTTTGTGTGACATACATTTAAAGTTCTAAGCTCCTTTAAGTAAAAAATATAGGATTCATACACTGTTTAATGTGTTCTCAACTCGAATTAAGGAATTCCTGGATGTTAGATACCATTTCAACACTAAGAACTGACTTGGAGAAGCTGTTTCAGCTGTTCTAACTGAGTTCTCATCAATTTACTGTCATTTTCACTGAATTATACATGTTTTCATGTAGTTTCCTATATTAGGCCTTCTTGGCCAGGTATAAGCATTGCCCACATATACAAACAACTTCCTATACACTGCTATGAACAGAAGAAGCTCCAGAACATTGTCCCTCAACTATGTTGTAGAGTGTAATGCTACAATAGAGTGAACTGTAAGGCTTTCCAAAGCTGTTCAATTTGCTCATTTCTCACTTTCATGCCTTGTTTGACACACATGTAGAGTTCTAGGCTACTATATGTAAATAAAAGAGGTTTCATACACTGTTTAATAGGCTCTTAACACTAGATACGGATTTCTTTGATCTTAGATAAATTTTCTACAATAAAAACTTACTTGGAGAATCTGTTTCAGCTGTTCTAAATGAGTAATAATATATTTTCTAACATTTTCTATGAATTATTCAATTTTCATGTAGTTTCCTATATTAGGCCTTCTGGTCCAAGTATAAGCTTTGCCCACTTTATCAAACATCTTCCTAACACTGTTATGAACAGAAGGATCTCGGGAACATTGTCTCTCAACTATGTTGTAGAGTGTAGTACTACATTGCAGTGAAGTGTAAGGCTTTCCAAAGCTGACGAAGGTGTTTCTTTCTCTGTTTCAATGGTATTCTACCTTGAATGACACACATTTACCACTCTAGGCTCCTTTAAATAAACAATATAGAATTCATACAGTGTTTCATGTGATCTTAACTCGAATTAAGGAATTCCCGGATCTTAGCAACTTTTTCTACACTAAGAACTGACTTGGAGAATCTCTTTCAGCTCTTATAAACGAGTTCTCATTTGTTTACAGTCATTTTCTCTGAATTATTCATGTTTTCATGTAGTTTCCTATATTCTGGATTCTTGTCCAAGTATAAGCTTTGCCCACTTTATCAAACAACTTCCTACACACTGTTATGAACTGAGGCAGCTCGGGAACATTGTCTTTCAACTGTGTTATAGAGTGTAGTACTACATTTCAGTGAAGTGTAAGGCTTTCCAAAGCTGCCGAACGTGTTCCTTTCTCTATTTCAATGGTATTCTGCCTTGTATAACGCACATTTACCACTCTAGTCTCCTTTAAGTAAAGAATATAGGATTCATACAGTGTTTCATGTGATCTTAACTCGAATTAAGGATTTCCCGGATCTTAGCTACCTTTTCTACACTAAGAACTGACTGGAGAATCTCTTTGAGCTGTTCTAAACAAGTTCTCATCTGTTTACAGTCATTTTCTCTGAATTATCCATGTTTTCATGTAGTTTTCTATATTCTGCCTTCTGGTACAAGTATAAGCTTTGCCCACTTTATCAAACATCTTCATACACACTGTTATGAACTGAGGCAGCTCGGGAACATTGTCTTTCAACTGTGTTATAGAGTGTAGTACTACATTTCAGTGAAGTGTAAGGCTTTCCAAAGCTGCTGAACGTGTTTCTTTCTCTATTTCAATGGTATTCTGCCTTATATAACACACATTTATCACTCTTGTCCCCTTTAAGTAAAGAATATAGGATTCATACAGTGTTTCATGTGATCTTAACTCGAATTAAGGATTTCCCGGATCTTAGCTTCCTTTACTACACTAAGAACTGACTGGAGAATCTCTTTGAGCTGTTCTAAACAAGTTCTCATCTGTTTACAGTCATTTTCTTAGAATTATCCATGTTTTCATGTATTTTTCTATATTCTGACTTCTGGGCCAAGTATAAACTTTGCCCACTTTATCAAACAACTTCCTACACACTGTTATGAACTGAGACAGCTCGGGAACATTGTCTCTCAACTGTGTTATATAGTGTAGTACTATATTTCAGTGAAGTGTTAGGCTTTCCAAAGCTACGAACGTGTTTCCTTCTCTATTTCAATGGTATTCTGCCTTGTATAACGCACATTTACCACTCTAGTCTCCTTTCAGTAAAGAATATAGGATTCATACAGTGTTTCATCTGATCTTAACTCGAATTAAGGATTTCCCGGATCTTAGCTATGTTTTTTACACTAAGAACTGACTTGGAGAATCTCTTTCAGCTGTTCTAAACAAGTTCTCATCTGTTTACAGTCATTTTCACTGAATTATTCATGTTTTCATGTAGTTTCCTATATTCTGCATTCTTGTCCAAGTATAAGCTTTGCCCACTTTATCAAACAACTTCCTACACACTGTTATGAACTGAGGCAGCTCGGGAACATTGTCTTTCAACTGTGTTATAGAGTGTAGTACTACATTTCAGTGAAGTGTAAGGCTTTCCAAAGCTGCCGAACGTGTTCCTTTCTCTATTTCAATGGTATTCTGCCTTGTATAACGCACATTTACCACTCTAGTCTCCTTTAAGTAAAGAATATAGGATTCATACAGTGTTTCATGTGATCTTAAGTCGAATTAAGGATTTCCAGGATCTTAGCTACCTTTTCTACACTAAGAACTGACTGGAGAATCTCTTTGAGCTGTTCTAAACAAGTTCTCATCTGTTTACAGTCATTTTCTCTGAATTATCCATGTTTTCATGTAGTTTTCTATATTCTGCCTTCTGGTACAAGTATAAGCTTTGCCCACTTTATCAAACAACTTCCTACACACTGTTATGAACTGAGGCAGCTCGGGAACATTGTCTTTCAACTGTGTTATAGAGTGTAGTACTACATTTCAGTGAAGTGTAAGGCTTTCCAAAGCTGCTGAACGTGTTTCTTTCTCTATTTCAATGGTATTCTGCCTTATATAACACACATTTATCACTCTTGTCCCCTTTAAGTAAAGAATATAGGATTCATACAGTGTTTCATGTGATCTTAAATCGAATTAAGGATTTCCCGGTCGTAGCTACCTTTTCTATACTAAGTACTGACTTGGAGAATCTCTTTCAGCTGTTCTAAACAAGTTCTCATCTGTTTACAGTCATTTTCTCTGAATTATCCATGTTTTCATGTAGTTTCCTATATTCTGCCTTCTGGTCCAAGTATAAGCTTTGCCCACTTTATCAAACAACTTCCTACACACCGTTATGAACTGAGGCAGCTCGGGATCATTGTCTCTCAACTGTGTTATAGAGTGTAGTACTACATTCCAGTGAAGTGTAAGGCTTTCCAAAGCTGCTGAACGTGTTTCTTTCTCTATTTCAATGGTATTCTGCCTTGCATAACACACATTTATCACTCTAGTCTCCTTTAAGTAAAGAATATAGGATTCATACAGTGTTTCATGTGATCTTAACTCGAATTAAGGATTTCCCGGATCTTAGCTACCTTTTCTACACTAAGAATTGACTTGGAGAATCTCTTTGAGCTGTTCTAAACAAGTTCTCATCTGTTTAGTCATTTTCTCTGAATTATCCATGTTTTCATGTAGTTTCCTATATTCTGCCTTCTGGTCCAAGTATAAGCTTTGCCCACTTTATCAAACAACTTCCTACACACTGTTATGAACTGAGGCAGCTTGGGAACATTGTCTCTCAAATGTGTTATAGAGTGTAGTACTACATTTCAGTGAAGTGCAAGGCTTTGCAAAGCTGCCGAACGTGTTTCTTTCTCTATTTCAATGGTATTCTGCCTTGTATAACACACATTTACCACTCTAGTCTCCTTTAAGTAAAGAATATAGGATTCATACAGTGTTTCATGTCATCTTAACTCGAAGTAAGGATTTCCCGGATCTTAGCTACCTATACTACACTAAGAACTGACTGGAGAATTTCCTTGAGCTGTTCTAAACAAGTTCTCATCTGTTTACAGTCATTTTCTCTGAATTATCCATGTTTTCATGTAGTTTCCTATATTCTGCCTTCTGGTCCAAGTATAAGCTTTGCCCACTTTATCCAACAACTTCCTACACACTGTTATGAACTGAGGCAGCTCGGGAACATTGTCTCTCAACTGTGTTATAGAGTGTAGTACTATATTTCAGTGAAGTGTAAGGCTTTCCAAAGCTGCTGAACGTGTTTCTTTCTCTATTTCATGGTATTCTGCCTTATATAACACACATTTATCACTCTTGTCCCCTTTAAGTAAAGAATATAGGATTCATACAGTGTTTCATGTGATCTTAAATCGAATTAAGGATTTCCCGGTCGTAGCTACCTTTTCTATACTAAGTACTGACTTGGAGAATCTCTTTCAGCTGTTCTAAACAAGTTCTCATCTGTTTACAGTCATTTTCTCTGAATTATCCATGTTTTCATGTAGTTTCCTATATTCTGCCTTCTGGTCCAAGTATAAGCTTTGCCCACTTTATCAAACAACTTCCTACACACCGTTATGAACTGAGGCAGCTCGGGAACATTGTCTCTCAACTGTGTTATAGAGTGTAGTACTACATTTCAGTGAAGTGTAAGGCTTTCCAAAGCTGCCGAACCGTGTTTCTTTCTCTATTTCAATGGTATTCTGCCTGGAATAACACACATTTACCACTCTAGTCTCCTTTAAGTAAAGAATATAGGATTCATACAGTGTTTCATGTGATCTTAACTCGAATTAAGGATTTCCCGGATCTTAGCTACGTTTTCTACACTAAGAACTGACTGGAGAATCTCTTTGTGCTGTTGTAAACAAGTTGTCATCTGTTTACAGTCATTTTCTCTGAATTATCCATATTTTCATGTAGTTTCCTATATTCGGTCTTCTGGTCCAAGTTTAAGCTTTGCCCACTTTATCCAACAACTTCCTACACACTGTTATGAACTGAGGCAGCTCGGGAACATACTCTCAACTCTGTTATAGAGTGTAGTACTACATTTCAGTGAAGTGTTAGGCTTTCCAAAGCTGCCGAACGTGTTTCTTTCTCTATTTCAATGGTATTCTGCCTTGTAAAACGCACATTTACCACTCTAATCTCCTTTCAGTAAAGAATATAGGATTCATACAGAGTTTCATGTGATCTTAACTCGAATTAAGGATTTACCGGATCTTAGCTACGTTTTTTACACTAAGAACTGACTTGGAGAATCTCTTTCAGCTGTTCTAAACAAGTTCTCATCTGTTTACAGTCATTTTCACTGAATTATTCATGTTTTCATGTAGTTTCTTATATTCTGCATTCTTGTCCAAGTATAAGCTTTGCCCACTTTATAAAACAACTTCCTACACACTGTTATGAACTGAGGCAGCTCGGGAACATTGTCTTTCAACTGTGTTATAGAGTGTAGTACTACATTTCAGTGAAGTGTAAGGCTTTCCAAAGCTGCCGAACGTGTTCCTTTCTCTATTTCAATGGTATTCTGAATTGTATAACGCACATTTACCACTCTAGTCTCCTTTACGTAAAGAATATAGGATTCATACAGTGTTTCATGTGATCTTAACTCGAATTAAGGATTTCCCGGATCTTAGCTACCTTTTCTACACTAAGAACTCACTGGAGAATCTCTTTGAGCTGTTCTAAACAAGTTCTCATCTGTTTACAGTCATTTTCTCTTAATTGGACCCTTGTGTTCAGGGCAGGGCGTTCCAGGGTGTCCCTGCCCGCGACCCTCTCTCCTGCTTACCTCACCACTTCAGGCTGTTCACCTGGCCCCCGTGATCCCGTGACCGCCTCCAGCTGCTCACCTGGCCCCGCCCCCTCCTTGACTTGACTGGGCTCAGCTGTGGGCCTGGGCCCGCCTCCTGGTTCCGGAAACCACGCCCCTAGTCCATAAGACCAATGAGCCAGCAGCACCAGCCAGTCTGCCCTGCTCCCAAACACAGAGGAATAGCCCCCACCACTGGGACATAAAGGCACAAAGCCCTCTGCTCACAGGGTGTCTCCCAGGTCCCCAAGCGTGGGCAGACCAGCCAGCCCTCCCTTCAGGACACCCAAGGGCCTCCGTGAGCCTCGGGGCCGGCCCTCTAACCCCCCCGCCCCGGCCTCCATCGCTCCCACCAAAGGGCAGCTAGAGCAGAGTGTCCTGGGACGCCCACAGCCCTGCCTATGGGCTTTGACAACCGGGAGAGAGCTGTGTCAAGTCCGAGAAATTATCACTTTCCACTCTGGGGGCACCTCCCCGGCCCCTCCGGAGGTTCTGACTGGTCTGGTGGCCCGGCCCCGGGGGCCTGCTTTCCGCCCCATTCGCCTGGAACGCCCTGCCCTGAGCACAAGGGTCCCTCTTGCTGGCATCCAGTCTGAAGCTCAGGCAGGTGAGGCTTTTGTGGGCACTTGAGACCCTCGGCCAGCTTTCACAGGGCCCCAGGGCCTTAGCCACTGGTGAGGGTTAGGTTGAGGGATAGGCTTAGTTTTAGGGTTAGGGTTAGTCTTTGACCACGGGGATAGAGCTGTGTCAAGTCCGAGAAAATCACTTTGCGCTCCTGGGGCACCTTCACCGGGCCCCAGGGCCTTCCCCACTGGACCACCTCCAGCTTTTGACACCGGCCCCAACCCCCTCTTCCCTTGACGGCTTCCCGCCGGTCAGCTAAGCGGCCGGCTAAGCCGCAGGGCCCCCTCTTTAGGTCCCTGCCGCCGGCAGACCCGCCTGCTGGTCACCCGTGTCCCTGCCCGCGACCCTCTCTCCCGCTTACCTCACCACTTCAGGCTGTTCACCTGGCCCCGCCCCCGTAACCCCGTGACCGCCTCCAGCTGCTCACCTGGCCCGGCCCCCTTCTTGACTTGACCAGGCTCAGCTGTGGGCCTGGGCCCGCCTCCTGGTTCCGGAAACCACGCCCTTAGTCCATTCGACCAATGAGCCAGCAGCGCCAGCCAGTCTGCCCTGCTCCCAAACACAGAGGAATAGCCCCCACCACTGGGATGTAAAGGCACATAGCCCTCTGCTCACAGGGTGCTCCCAGGTTCCCAAGCGTGGGCAGACCAGCCAGCCCTCCCTTCAGGACACCCAGGGGCCTCCGTGAGCCTCGGGGCCGGCCCGCTAACCCCCCCGCCCCGGCCTCCATCGCTCCCACCAAAGGGCAACTCAGAGCAGAGTGTCCTGGGACGCCCACAGCCCTGCCTATGGGCTTTGACAACCGGGAGAGAGCTGTGTCAAGTCCGAGAAATTATCACTTTCCACTCTGGGGGCACCTCCCCGGCCACTCCGGAGGTTCTGACTGGTCTGGTGGCCCGGCCCCGGGGGCCTGCTTTCCGCCCCATTCGCCTGGAACGCCCTGCCCTGAACACAAGGGGCCCTCTTGCTGGCATCCAGTCTGAAGCTCAGGCAGGTGAGGCTTTTGTGGGCACTTGAGACCCTCGACCAGCTTTCACAGGGCCCCAGGGCCTTAGCCACTGGTGAGGGTTAGGTTGAGGGATAGGCTTAGTTTTAGGGTTAGGGTTAGTCTTTGGCAACGGGGATAGAGCTGTGTCAAGTCTGAGGAAATCACTTTGCGCTCCTGGGGCACCTTCACCGGGCCCCAGGGCCTTCCCCACTGGACCACCTACAGCTTTTGACACCGGCCCCAACCCACTCTTCCCTTGACGGCTTCCCGCCGGTCAGCTAAGCGGCCGGCCAAGCCGCCGGCCCCCTCTTTAGGTCCCAGCCTCCGGCAGACACGCCTGCTGGTCACCCGTGTCCCTGCCCGCGACCCTCTCTCCCGCTTACCTCACCACTTCAGGCTGTTCACCTGGCCCCGCCACCATGATCCCGCGACCGCCTCCAGCTGCTCACCTGGCCCCGCCCCCTCCTTGACTTGACTGGGCTCAGCTGTGGGCCTGGGCCCGCCTCCTGGTTCCGGAAACCACGCCCCTGGTCCATTCGACCAATGAGCCAGCAGCGCCAGCCAGTCTGCCCTGCTCCCAAACACAGAGGAATAGCCCCCACCACTGGGATGTAAAGGCACATAGCCCTCTGCTCACAGGGTGTCTCCCAGGTCCCCAAGCGTGGGCAGACCAGCCAGCCCTCCCTTCAGGACACCCAGGGGCCTCCGTGAGCCTCGTGGCCGGCCCTCTAACCCCCCCGCCCCGGCCTCCATCGCTCCCACCAAAGGGCAGCTCAGAGCAGAGTGTCCTGGGACGCCCACAGCCCTGCCTATGGGCTTTGACAATCGAGAGAGAGCTGTGTCAAGTCCGAGAAATTATCACTTTCCACTCTGGGGACACCTCCCCGGCCCCTCCGGAGACTCTGACTGGTCTGGTGGCCCGGCCCCGGGGGCCTGCTTTCCGCCCCATTCGCCTGGAACGCCCTGCCCTGAACACAAGGGTCCCTCTTGCTGGCATCCAGTCTGAAGCTCAGGCAGGTGAGGCTTTTGTGGGCACTTGAGACCCTCGGCCAGCTTTCACAGGGCCCCAGGGCCTTAGCCACTGGTGAGGGTTAGGTTGAGGGATAGGCTTAGTTTTAGGGTTAGGGTTAGTCTTTGACCACGGGGATAGAGCTGTGTCAAGTCCGAGAAAATCACTTTGCGCTCCTGGGGCACCTTCACCGGGCCCCAGGGCCTTCCCCACTGGACCACCTCCAGCTTTTGACACCGGCCCCAACCCACTCTTCCCTTGATGGCTTCCCGCCGGTCAGCTAAGCGGCCGGCCAAGCCGCAGGGCCCCCTCTTTAGGTCCCTGCCGCCGGCAGACCCGCCTGCTGGTCACCCGTGTCCCTGCCCGCGACCCTCTCTCCCGCTTACCTCACCACTTCAGGCTGTTCACCTGGCCCCGCCCCCGTGATCCCGTGACCAGCTCCAGCTGCTCACCTGGCCCGGCCCCCTTCTTGACTTGACCAGGCTCAGCTGTGGGCCTGGGCCCGCCTCCTGGTTCCGGAAACCACGCCCTTAGTCCATTCGACCAATGAGCCAGCAGCGCCAGCCAGTCTGCCCTGCTCCCAAACACAGAGGAATAGCCCCCACCACTGGGATGTAAAGGCACATAGCCCTCTGCTCACAGGGTGCTCCCAGGTCCCCAAGCGTGGGCAGACCAGCCAGCCCTCCCTTCAGGACACCCAGGGGCCTCCGTGAGCCTCGGGGCCGGCCCTCTAACCCCCCCGCCCCGGCCTCCATCGCTCCCACCAAAGGGCAGCTCAGAGCAGAGTGTCCTGGGACGCCCACAGCCCTGCCTATGGGCTTTGACAATCGAGAGAGAGCTGTGTCAAGTCCGAGAAATTATCACTTTCCACTCTGGAGACACCTCCCCGGCCCCTCCGGAGGCTCTGACTGGTCTGGTGGCCCGGCCCGGGGGGCCTGCTTTCCGCCCCATTCGCCTGGAACGCCCTGCCCTGAACACAAGGGTCCCTCTTGCTAGCATCCAGTCTGAAGCTCAGGCAGGTGAGGCTTTTGTGGGCACTTGAGACCCTCGGCCAGCTTTCACAGGGCCCCAGGGCCTTAGCCACTGGTGAGGGTTAGGTTGAGGGATAGGCTTAGACTTAGGGTTAGGGTTAGTCTTTGACCACGGGGATAGAGCTGTGTCAAGTCCGAGAAAATCACTTTGCGCTCCTGGGGCACCTTCACCGGGCCCCAGGGCCTTCCCCACTGGACCACCTCCAGCTTTTGACACCGGCCCCAACCCCCTCTTCCCTTGACGGCTTCCCGCCGGTCAGCTAAGCGGCCGGCTAAGCCGCAGGGCCCCCTCTTTAGGTCCCTGCCGCCGGCAGACCCGCCTGCTGGTCACCCGTGTCCCTGCCCGCGACCCTCTCTCCCGCTTACCTCACCACTTCAGGCTGTTCACCTGGCCCCGCCCCCGTGACCCCGTGACCGCCTCCAGCTGCTCACCTGGCCCGGCCCCCTTCTTGACTTGACCAGGCTCAGCTGTGGGCCTGGGCCCGCCTCCTGGTTCCGGAAACCACGCCCTTAGTCCATTCGACCAATGAGCCAGCAGCGCCAGCCAGTCTGCCCTGCTCCCAAACACAGAGGAATAGCCCCCACCACTGGGATGTAAAGGCACATAGCCCTCTGCTCACAGGGTGCTCCCAGGTTCCCAAGCGTGGGCAGACCAGCCAGCCCTCCCTTCAGGACACCCAGGGGCCTCCGTGAGCCTCGGGGCCGGCCCGCTAACCCCCCCGCCCCGGCCTCCATCGCTCCCACCAAAGGGCAACTCAGAGCAGAGTGTCCTGGGACGCCCACAGCCCTGCCTATGGGCTTTGACAACCGGGAGAGAGCTGTGTCAAGTCCGAGAAATTATCACTTTCCACTCTGGGGGCACCTCCCCGGCCACTCCGGAGGTTCTGACTGGTCTGGTGGCCCGGCCCCGGGGGCCTGCTTTCCGCCCCATTCGCCTGGAACGCCCTGCCCTGAACACAAGGGGCCCTCTTGCTGGCATCCAGTCTGAAGCTCAGGCAGGTGAGGCTTTTGTGGGCTCTTGAGACCCTCGGCCAGCTTTCACAGGGCCCCAGGGCCTTAGCCACTGGTGAGGGTTAGGTTGAGGGATAGGCTTAGTTTTAGGGTTAGGGTTAGTCTTTGACCACGGGGATAGAGCTGTGTCAAGTCCGAGAAAATCACTTTGCGCTCCTGGGGCACCTTCACCGGGCCCCAGGGCCTTCCCCACTGGACCACCTCCAGCTTTTGACACCGGCCCCAACCCACTCTTCCCTTGACGGCTTCCCGCCGGTCAGCTAAGCGGCCGGCCAAGCCTCCGGGCCCCCTCTTTAGGTCCCTGCCGCCGGCAGACCCGCCTGCTGGTCACCCGTGTCCCTGCCCGCGACCCTCTCTCCTGCTTACCTCACCACTTCAGGCTCTTCACCTGGCCCCGCCCCCGTGATCCCGTGACCGCCTCCAGCTGCTCAGTTGGCCCCGCCCCCTTCTTGACTTGACCAGGCTCAGCTGTGGGCCTGGGCCCGCCTCCTGGTTCCGGAAACTACGCCCCTAGTCCATAAGACCAATGAGCCAGCAGCGCCAGCCAGTCTGCCCTGCTCCCAAACACAGAGGAATAGCCCCCACCACTGGGATGTAAAGGCACATAGCCCTCTGCTCACAGGTTGTCTCCCAGGTCCCCAAGCGTGGGCAGACCAGCCAGCCCTCCCTTCAGGACACCCAGGGGCCTCCATGAGCCTCGGGGCCGGCCCTCTAACCCCCCCGCCCCGGCCTCCATCGTTCCCACCAAAGGGCAGCTCAGAGCAGAGTGTCCTGGGACGCCCACAGCCCTGCCTATGGGCTTTGACAAGCGGGAGAGAGCTGTGTCAAGTCCGAGAAATTATCACTTTCCACTCTGGGGGCACCTCCCCGGCCCCTCCGGAGGTTCTGACTGGTCTGGTGGCCCGGCCCCGGGGGCCTGCTTTCCGCCCCATTCGCCTGGAACGCCCTGCCCTGAGCACAAGGGTCCCTCTTGCTGGCATCCAGTCTGAAGCTCAGGCAGGTGAGGCTTTTGTGGGCACTTGAGACCCTCGGCCAACTTTCACAAGGCCCCAGGGCCTTAGCCACTGGTGAGGGTTAGGTTGAGGGATAGGCTTAGTTTTAGGGTTAGGGTTAGTCTTTGACATCAGGGATAGAGCTGTGTCAAGTCTGAGAAAATCACTTTGCGCTCCTGGGGCACCTTCACCGCGCCCCAGGGCCTTCCCCACTGGACCACCTCCAGCTTTTGACACCGGCCCCAACCCCCTCTTCCCTTGACGGCTTCCCGCCAGTCAGCTAAGCGGCCGGCCAAGCCGCAGGGCCCCCTCTTTAGGTCCCTGCCGCCAGCAGACCCGCCTGCTGGTCACCAGTGTCCCTGCCCGCGACCCTCTCTCCCGCTTACCTCACCACTTCAGGCTGTTCACCTGGCCCCGCCCCCGTGATCCCGTGACCGCCTCCAGCTGCTCACCTGGCCCAGCCCCCTTCTTGACTTGACCAGGCTCAGCTGTGGGCCTGGGCCCGCCTCCTGGTTCCGGAAACCACGCCCCTAGTCCATAAGACCAATGAGCCAGCAGCGCCAGCCAGTCTGCCCTGCTCCCAAACACAGAGGAATAGCCCCCACCACTGGGATGTAAAGGCACATAGCCCTCTGCTCACAGGGTGCTCCCAGGTCCCCAAGCGTGGGCAGACCAGCCAGCCCTCCCTTCAGGACACCCAGGGGCCTCCGTGAGCCTCAGGGCCGGCCCTCTAACCCCCCCGCCCCGGCCTCCATCGCTCCCACCAAAGGGCAGCTCAGAGCAGAGTGTCCTGGGACGCCCACAGCCCTGCCTATGGGCTTTGACAATCGAGAGAGAGCTGTGTCAAGTCCGAGAAATTATCACTTTCCACTCTGGAAACACCTCCCCGGCCCCGCCGGAGGCTCTGACTGGTCTGGTGGCCCGGCCCCGGGGGCCTGCTTTCCGCCCCATTCGCCTGGAACGCCCTGCCCTGAACACAAGGGTCCCTCTTGCTGGCATCCAGTCTGAAGCTCAGGCAGGTGAGGCTTTTGTGGGCACTTGAGACCCTCGGCCAGCTTTCACAGGGCCCCAGGGCCTTAGCCACTGGTGAGGGTTAGGTTGAGGGATAGGCATAGTTTTAGGGTTAGGGTTAGTCTTTGACCACGGGGATAGAGCTGTGTCAAGTCCGAGAAAATCACTTTGCGCTCCTGGGGCACCTTCACCGGGCCCCAGGGCCTTCCCCACTGGACCACCTCCAGCTTTTGACACCGGCCCCAACCCACTCTTCCCTTGACGGCTTCCCGCCGGTCAGCTAAGCGGCCGGCCAAGCCGCAGGGCCCCCTCTTTAGGTCCCTGCCGCCGGCAGACCCGCCTGCTGGTCACCCGTGTCCCTGCCCGCCACCCTCTCTCCCGCTTACCTCACCACTTCAGGCTGTTCACCTGGCCCCGCCCCCGTGATCCCGTGACCGCCTCCAGCTGCTCAGCTGGCCCCGCCCCCTTCTAGACTTGACGGGCTCAGCTGTGGGCCTGGGCCCGCCTCCTGGTTCCAGAAACCACGCCCTTAGTCCATTGGACCAATGAGACAGCAGCGCCAGTCAGTCTGCCCTGCTCCCAAACACAGAGGAATAGCCCCCAACACTGGGATGTAAAGGCACATAGCCCTCTGCTCACAGGGTGTCTCCCAGGTCCCCAAGCGTGGGCAGACCAGCCAGCCCTCCCTTCAGGACACCCAGGGGCCTCCGTGAGCCTCGGGGCCGGCCCTCTAACCCCCCCGCCCCGGCCTCCATCGCTCCCACCAAAGGGCAGCTCAGAGCAGAGTGTCCTGGGACGCCCACAGCCCTGCCTATGGGCTTTGACAACCGGGAGAGAGCTGTGTCAAGTCCGAGAACTTATCACTTTCCACTCTGGGGGCACCTCCCCGGACCCTCCGGAGGTTCTGACTGGTCTGGTGGCCCGGCTCCGGGGGCCTGCTTTCCGCCCCATTCGCCTGGAACGCCCTGCCCTGAACACAAGGGTCCCTCTTGCTAGCATCCAGTCTGAAGCTCAGGCAGGTGAGGCTTTTGTGGGCACTTGAGACCCTCGGCCAGCTTTCACAGGGCCCCAGGGCCTTAGCCACTGGTGAGGGTTAGGTTGAGGGATAGGCATAGTTTTAGGGTTAGGGTTAGTCTTTGACCACGGGGATAGAGCTGTGTCAAGTCCGAGAAAATCACTTTGCGCTCCTGGGGCACCTTCACCGGGCCCCAGGGCCTTCCCCACTGGACCACCTCCAGCTTTTGACACCGGCCCCAACCCACTCTTCCCTTGACGGCTTCCCGCCGGTCAGCTAAGCGGCCGGCCAAGCCGCAGGGCCCCCTCTTTAGGTCCCTGCCGCCGGCAGACCCGCCTGCTGGTCACCCGTGTCCCTGCCCGCCACCCTCTCTCCCGCTTACCTCACCACTTCAGGCTGTTCACCTGGCCCCGCCCCCGTGATCCCGTGACCGCCTCCAGCTGCTCAGCTGGCCCCGCCCCCTTCTAGACTTGACGGGCTCAGCTGTGGGCCTGGGCCCGCCTCCTGGTTCCGGAAACCACGCCCCTAGTCCATTCGACCAATGAGCCAGCAGCGCCAGCCAGTCTGCCCTGCTCCCAAACACAGAGGAATAGCCCCCACCACTGGGATGTAAAGGCACATAGCCCTCTGCTCACAGGGTGTCTCCCAGGTCCCCAAGCGTGGGCAGACCAGCCAGCCCTCCCTTCAGGACACCCAGGGGCCTCCGGGAGCCTCGGGGCCGGCCCTCTAACACCCCCGCCCCGGCCTCCATCGCTCCCACCAAAGGGCAGCTCAGAGCAGAGTGTCCTGGGACGCCCATAGCCCTGCCTATGGGCTTTGACAACCGGGAGAGAGCTGTGTCAAGTCCGAGAAATTATCACTTTCCACTCTGGGGGCACCTCCCCGGCCCCTCTGGAGGTTCTGACTGGTCTGGTGGCCCGGCCCCGGGGGCCTGCTTTCCGCCCCATTCGCCTGGAACGCCCTGCCCTGAACACAAGGGTCCCTCTTGCTGGCATCCAGTCTGAAGCTCAGGCAGGTGAGGCTTTTGTGGGCACTTGAGACCCTCGGCCAGCTTTCACAGGGCCTTAGCCACTGGTCAGGGTTAGGTTGAGGGATAGGCTTAGTTTTAGGGTTAGGGTTAGTCTTTGACCACGGGGATAGAGCTGTGTCAAGTCCGAGAAAATCACTTTGCGCTCCTGGGGCACCTTCACCGGGCCCCAGGGCCTTCCCCACTGGACCACCTCCAGCTTTTGACACCGGCCCCAACCCACTCTTCCCTTGACGGCTTCCCGCCGGTCAGCTAAGCGGCCGGCCAAGCCGCAGGGCCCCCTCTTTAGGTCCCTGCCGCCGGCAGACCCGCCTGCTGGTCACCCGTGTCCCTGCCCGCCAACCTCTCTCCCGCTTACCTCACCATTTCAGGCTGTTCACCTGGCCCCGCCCCCGTGATCCCGTGACCGCCTCCAGCTGCTCAGCTGGCCCCGCCCCCTCCTTGACTTGACTGGGCTCAGCTGTGGGCCTGGGCCCGCCTCCTGGTTCCGGAAACCACTCCCTTAGTCCATTCGACCAATGAGCCAGCAGCGCCAGCCAGTCTGCCCTGCTCCCAAACACAGAGGAATAGCCCCCACCACTGGGATGTAAAGGCACATAGCCCTCTGCTCACAGGGTGTCTCCCAGGTCCCGAAGCGTGGGCAGACCAGCCAGCCCTCCCTTCAGGACACCCAGGGGCCTCCGTGAGCCTCGGGGCCGGCCCTCTAACCCCCCCGCCCCGGCCTCCATCGCTCCCACCAAAGGGCAGCTCAGAGCAGAGTGTCCTGGGACGCCCACAGCCCTGCCTATGGGCTTTGACAACCGGGAGAGAGCTGTGTCAAGTCCGAGAAATTATCACTTTCCACTCTGGGGGCACCTCCCCGGCCCCTCCGGAGGTTCTGACTGGTCTGGTGGCCCGGCCCCGGGGGCCTGCTTTCCGCCCCATTCGCCTGGAACGCCCTGCCCTGAGCACAAGGGTCCCTCTTGCTGGCATCCAGTCTGAAGCTCAGGCAGGTGAGGCTTTTGTGGGCTCTTGAGACCCTCGGCCAGCTTTCACAGTGCCCCAGGGCCTTAGCCACTGGTGAGGGTTAGGTTGAGGGATAGGCTTAGTTTTAGGGTTAGGGTTAGTCTTTGACCACGGGGATAGAGCTGTGTCAAGTCTGAGAAAATCACTTTGCGCTCCTGGGGCAACTTCACCGGGCCCCAGGGCCTTCCCCACTGGACCACCTCCAGCTTTTGACACCGGCCCCAACCCACTCTTCCCTTGACGGCTTCCCGCCGGTCAGCTAAGCGGCCGGCCAAGCCGCAGGGCCCCCTCTTTAGGTCCCTGCCGCCGGCAGACCCGCCTGCTGGTCAACTGTGTCCCTGCCCGCGACCCTCTCTCCTGCTTACCTCACCACTTCAAGCTGTTCACCTGGCCCCGCCCCCGTGATCCCGTGACCACCTCCAGCTGCTCACCTGGCCCCGCCCCCTCCTTGACTTGACAGGGCTCAGCTGTGGGCCTGGGCCCGCCTCCTGGTTCCGGAAACCACGCCCCTAGTCCATTCGAACAATGAGCCAGCAGCGCCAGCCAGTCTGCCCTGCTCCCAAACACAGAGGAATAGCCCCCACCACTGGGATGTAAAGGCACATAGCCCTCTGCTCACAGGGTGTCTCCCAGGTCCCCAAGCGTGGGCAGACCAGCCAGCCCTCCCTTCAGGACACCCAGGGGCCTCCGTGAGCCTCGGGGCCGGCCCTCTAACCCCCCCGCCCCGGCCTCCATCGCTCCCACCAAAGGGCAGCTCAGAGCAGAGTGTCCTGGGACGCCCATAGCCCTGCCTATGGGCTTTGACAACCGGGAGAGAGCTGTGTCAAGTCCGAGAAATTATCACTTTCCACTCTGGGGGCACCTCCCCGGCCCCTCTGGAGGTTCTGACTGGTCTGGTGGCCCGGCCCCGGGGGCCTGCTTTCCGCCCCATTCGCCTGGAACGCCCTGCCCTGAACACAAGGGTCCCTCTTGCTGGCATCCAGTCTGAAGCTCAGGCAGGTGAGGCTTTTGTGGGCTCTTGAGACCCTCGGCCAGCTTTCACAGGGCCCCAGGGCCTTAGCCACTGGTGAGGGTTAGGTTGAGGGATAGGCTTAGTTTTAGGGTTAGGGTTAGTCTTTGACCACGGGGATAGAGCTGTGTCAAGTCCGAGAAAATCACTTTGCGCTCCTGGGGCACCTTCACCGGGCCCCAGGGCCTTCCCCACTGGACCACCTCCAGCTTTTGACACCGGCCCCAACCCACTCTTCCCTTGACGGCTTCCCGCCGGTCAGCTAAGCGGCCGGCCAAGCCTCCGGGCCCCCTCTTTAGGTCCCTGCCGCCGGCAGACCCGCCTGCTGGTCACCCGTGTCCCTGCCCGCGACCCTCTCTCCCGCTTACCTCACCATTTCAGGCTGTTCACCTGGCCCCGCCCCCGTGATCCCGCGACCGCCTCCAGCTGCTCAGCTGGCCCCGCCCCCTTCTTGACTTGACTGGGCTCAGCTGTGGGCCTGGGCCCGCCTCCTGGTTCCGGAAACCACGCCCCTAGTCCATTCGACCAATGAGCCAGCAGCGCCAGCCTGTCTGCCCTGCTCCCAAACACAGAGGAATAGCCCCCACCACTGGGATGTAAAGGCACATAGCCCTCTGCTCACAGGGTGTCTCCCAGGTCCCCAAGCGTGGGCAGACCAGCCAGCCCTCCCTTCAGGACACCCAGGGGCCTCCGTGAGCCTCGGGGCCGGCCCTCTAACCCCCCCGCCCCGGCCTCCATCGCTCCCACCAAAGGGCAGCTCAGAGCAGAGTGTCCTGGGACGCCCACAGCCCTGCCTATGGGCTTTGACAACCGGGAGAGAGCTGTGTCAAGTCCGAGAAATTATCACTTTCCACTCTGGGGGCACCTCCCCGGCCCCTCCGGAGGTTCTGACTGGTCTGGTGGCCCGGCCCCGGGGGCCTGCTTTCCGCCCCATTCGCCTGGAACGCCCTGCCCTGAGCACAAGGGTCCCTCTTGCTGGCATCCAGTCTGAAGCTCAGGCAGGTGAGGCTTTTGTGGGCACTTGAGACCCTCGGCCAGCTTTCACAGGGCCTTAGCCACTGGTGAGGGTTAGGTTGAGGGATAGGCTTAGTTTTAGGGTTAGGGTTAGTCTTTGACCACGGGGATAGAGCTGTGTCAAGTCTGAGAAAATCACTTTGCGCTCCTGGGGCACCTTCACCGGGCCCCAGGGCCTTCCCCACTGGACCACCTCCAGCTTTTGACACCGGCCCCAACCCACTCTTCCCTTGACGGCTTCCCGCCGGTCAGCTAAGCGGCCGGCCAAGCCGCAGGGCCCCCTCTTTAGGTCCCTGCCGCCGGCAGACCCGCCTGCTGGTCACCCGTGTCCCTGCCCGCGACCCTCTCTCCTGCTTACCTCACCACTTCAAGCTGTTCACCTGGCCCCGCCCCCGTGATCCCGTGACCGCCTCCAGCTGCTCACCTGGCCCCGCCCCCTCATTGACTTGACAGGGCTCAGCTGTGGGCCTGGGCCCGCCTCCTGGTTCCGGAAACCACGCCCCTAGTCCATTCGACCAATGAGCCAGCAGCGCCAGCCAGTCTGCCCTGTTCCCAAACACAGAGGAATAGCCCCCACCACTGGGATGTAAAGGCACATAGCCCTCTGCTCACAGGGTGTCTCCCAGGTCCCCAAGCGTGGGCAGACCAGCCAGCCCTCACTTCAGGACACCCAGGGGCCTCCGTGAGCCTCGGGGCCGGCCCTCTAACCCCCCCGCCCCGGCCTCCATCGCTCCCACCAAAGGGCAGCTCAGAGCAGAGTGTCCTGGGACGCCCACAGCCCTGCCTATGGGCTTTGACAACCGGGAGAGAGCTGTGTCAAGTCCGAGAAATTATCACTTTCCACTCTGGGGGCACCTCCCCGGCCCCTCCGGAGGTTCTGACTGGTCTGGTGGCCCGGCCCCGGGGGCCTGCTTTCCGCCCCATTCGCCTGGAACGCCCTGCCCTGAGCACAAGGGTCCCTCTTGCTGGCATCCAGTCTGAAGCTCAGGCAGGTGAGGCTTTTGTGGGCTCTTGAGACCCTCGGCCAGCTTTCACAGGGCCCCAGGGCCTTAGCCACTGGTGAGGGTTAGGTTGAGGGATAGGCTTAGTTTTAGGGTTAGGGTTAGTCTTTGACCACGGGGATAGAGCTGTGTCAAGTCCGAGAAAATCACTTTGCGCTCCTGGGGCACCTTCACCGGGCCCCAGGGCCTTCCCCACTGGACCACCTCCAGCTTTTGACACCGGCCCCAACCCACTCTTCCCTTGACGGCTTCCCGCCGGTCAGCTAAGCGGCCGGCCAAGCCTCCGGGCCCCCTCTTTAGGTCCCTGCCGCCGGCAGACCCGCCTGCTGGTCACCCGTGTCCCTGCCCGCGACCCTCTCTCCCGCTTACCTCACCATTTCAGGCTGTTCACCTGGCCCCGCCCCCGTGATCCCGTGACCGCCTCCAGCTGCTCAGCTGGCCCCGCCCCCTTCTAGACTTGACTGGGCTCAGCTGTGGGCCTGGGCCCGCCTCCTGGTTCCGGAAACCACGCCCTTAGTACATTCGACCAATGAGCCAGCAGCGCCAGCCAGTCTGCCCTGCTGTCAAACACAGAGGAATAGCCCCCACCACTGGGATGTAAAGGCACATAGCCCTCAGCTCACAGGGTGTCTCCCAGGTCCCCAAGCGTGGGCAGACCAGCCAGCCCTCCCTTCAGGACACCCAGGGGCCTCCGTGAGCCTCGGGGCCGGCCCTCTAACACCCCCGCCCCGGCCTCCATCGCTCCCACCAAAGGGCAGCTCAGAGCAGAGTGTCCTGGGACGCCCATAGCCCTGCCTATGGGCTTTGACAACCGGGAGAGAGCTGTGTCAAGTCCGAGAAATTATCACTTTCCACTCTGGGGGCACCTCCCCGGCCCCTCTGGAGGTTCTGACTGGTCTGGTGGCCCGGCCCCGGGGGCCTGCTTTCCGCCCCATTCGCCTGGAACGCCCTGCCCTGAACACAAGGGTCCCTCTTGCTGGCATCCAGTCTGAAGCTCAGGCAGGTGAGGCTTTTGTGGGCTCTTGAGACCCTCGGCCAGCTTTCACAGGGCCCCAGGGCCTTAGCCACTGGTGAGGGTTAGGTTGAGGGATGGGCTTAGCTTTAGGGTTAGGGTTAGTCTTTGACAACGGGGATAGAGCTGTGTCAAGTCTGAGAAAATCACTTTGCGCTCCTGGGGCACCTTCACCGGGCCCCAGGGCCTTCCCCACTGGACCACCTCCAGCTTTTGACACCGGCCCCAACCCAGTCTTCCCTTGACGGCTTCCCGCCGGTCAGCTAAGCGGCCGGCCAAGCCTCCGGGCCCCCTCTTTTGGTCCCTGTCGCCGGCAGACCCGCCTGCTGGTCACCCGTGTCCCTTCCCGCGACCCTCTCTCCCGCTTACCTCACCACTTCAGGCTGTTCACCTGGCCCCGCCCCCGTGATCCCGTGACCGCCTCCAGCTGCTCACCTGGGCCCGCCCCCTCCTTGACTTGACCAGGCTCAGCTGTGGGCCTGGGCCCGCCTCCTGGTTCCGGAAACAACGCCCCTAGTCCATTCGACCAATGAGCCAGCAGCGCCAGCCAGTCTGCCCTGCTCCCAAACACAGAGGAATAGCCCCCACCACTGGGATGTAAAGGCACATAGCCCTCTGCTCACAGGGTGTCTCCCAGGTCCCCAAGCGTGGGCAGACCAGCCAGCCCTCCCTTCAGGACACCCAGGGGCCTCCGTGAGCCTCGGGGCCGGCCCTCTAACCCCCCCGCCCCGGCCTCCATCGCTCCCACCAAAGGGCAGCTCAGAGCAGAGTGTCCTGGGACGCCCACAGCCCTGCCTATGGGCTTTGACAACCGGGAGAGAGCTGTGTCAAGTCCGAGAAATTATCACTTTCCACTCTGGGGACACCTCCCCGGCCCCTCCGGAGACTCTGACTGGTCTGGTGGCCCGGCCCCGGGGGCCTGCTTTCCGCCCCATTCGCCTGGAACGCCCTGCCCTGAACACAAGAGTCCCTCTTGCTGGCATCCAGTCTGAAGCTCAGGCAGGTGAGGCTTTTGTGGGCACTTGAGACCCTCGGCCAGCTTTCACAGGGCCCCAGGGCCTTAGCCACTGGTGAGGGTTAGGTTGAGGGATAGGCTTAGTTTTAGGGTTAGGGTTAGTCTTTGACCACGGGGATAGAGCTGTGTCAAGTCCGAGAAAATCACTTTGCGCTCCTGGGGCACCTTCACCGGGCCCCAGGGCCTTCCCCACTGGACCACCTCCAGCTTTTGACACCGGCCCCAACCCACTCTTCCCTTGACGGCTTCCCGCCGGTCAGCTAAGCGGCCGGCCAAGCCTCCGGGCCCCCTCTTTAGGTCCCTGCCGCCGGCAGACCCGCCTGCTGGTCACCCGTGTCCCTGCCCGCGACCCTCTCTCCTGCTTACCTCACCACTTCAGGCTCTTCACCTGGCCCCGCCCCCGTGATCCCGTGACCGCCTCCAGCTGCTCAGCTGGCCCCGCCCCCTTCTTGACTTGACCGGGCTCAGCTGTGGGCCTGGGCCCGCCTCCTGGTTCCGGAAACCACGCCCTTAGTCCATTCGACCAATGAGCCAGCAGCGCCAGCCAGTCTGCCCTGCTCCCAAACACAGAGGAATAGCCCCCACCACTGGGATGTAAAGGCCCATAGCCCTCTGCTCACAGGGTGTCTCCCAGGTCCCCAAGCGTGGGCAGACCAGCCAGCCCTCCCTTCAGGACACCCAGGGGCCTCCGTGAGCCTCGGGGCCGGCCCTCTAACCCCCCCGCCCCGGCCTCCATCGCTCCCACCAAAGGGCAGCTCAGAGCAGAGTGTCCTGGGACGCCCACAGCCCTGCCTATGGGCTTTGACAACCGGGAGAGAGCTGTGTCAAGTCCGAGAAATTATCACTTTCCACTCTGGGGGCACCTCCCCGGCCCCTCCGGAGGTTCTGACTGGTCTGGTGGCCCGGCTCCGGGGGCCTGCTTTCCGCCCCATTCGCCTGGAACGCCCTGCCCTGAACACAAGGGTCCCTGTTGCTAGCATCCAGTCTGAAGCTCAGGCAGGTGAGGCTTTTGTGGGCACTTGAGACCCTCGGCCAGCTTTCACAGGGCCCCAGGGCCTTAGCCACTGGTGAGGGTTAGGTTGAGGGATAGGCATAGTTTTAGGGTTAGGGTTAGTCTTTGACCACGGGGATAGAGCTGTGTCAAGTCCGAGAAAATCACTTTGCGCTCCTGGGGCACCTTCACCGGGCCCCAGGGCCTTCCCCACTGGACCACCTCCAGCTTTTGACACCGGCCCCAACCCACTCTTCCCTTGACGGCTTCCCGCCGGTCAGCTAAGCGGCCGGCCAAGCCTCCGGGCCCCCTCTTTAGGTCCCTGCCGCCGGCAGACCCGCCTGCTGGTCACCCGTGTCCCTGCCCGCGACCCTCTCTCCTGCTTACCTCACCACTTCAGGCTCTTCACCTGGCCCCGCCCCCGTGATCCCGTGACCGCCTCCAGCTGCTCACCTGGCCCCGCCCCCTCCTTGACTTGACAGGGCTCAGCTGTGGGCCTGGGCCCGCCTCCTGGTTCCAGAAACCACGCCCTTAGTCCATTGGACCAATGAGCCAGCAGCGCCAGCCAGTCTGCCCTGCTCCCAAACACAGAGGAATAGCCCCCACCACTGGGATGTAAAGGCACATAGCCCTCTGCTCACAGGGTGTCTACCAGGTCCCCAAGCGTGGGCAGACCAGCCAGCCCTCCCTTCAGGACACCCAGGGGCCTCCGTGAGCCTCGGGGCCGGCCCTCTAACCCCCCCGCCCTGGCCTCCATCGCTCCCACCAAAGGGCAGCTCAGAGCAGAGTGTCCTGGGACGCCCACAGCCCTGCCTATGGGCTTTGACAACCGGGAGAGAGCTGTGTCAAGTCCGAGAAATTATCACTTTCCACTCTGGGGGCACCTCCCCGGCCCCTCCGGAGGTTCTGACTGGTCTGGTGGCCCGGCCCCGGGGGCCTGCTTTCCGCCCCATTCGCCTGGAACGCCCTGCCCTGAGCACAAGGGTCCCTCTTGCTGGCATCCAGTCTGAAGCTCAGGCAGGTGAGGCTTTTGTGGGCACTTGAGACCCTGGGCCAGCTTTCACAGGGCCCCAGGGCCTTAGCCACTGGTGAGGGTTAGGTTGAGGGATAGGCTTAGTTTTAGGGTTAGGGTTAGTCTTTGACCACGGGGATAGAGCTGTGTCAAGTCCGAGAAAATCACTTTGCGCTCCTGGGGCACCTTCACCGGGCCCCAGGGCCTTCCCCACTGGACCACCTCCAGCTTTTGACACCGGCCCCAACCCACTCTTCCCTTGACGGCTTCCCGCCGGTCAGCTAAGCGGCCGGCCAAGCCGCAGGGCCCCCTCTTTAGGTCCCTGCCGCCGGCAGACCCGCCTGCTGGTCACCCGTGTCCCTGCCCGCGACCCTCTCTCCCGCTTACCTCACCATTTCAGGCTGTTCACCTGGCCCCGCCCCCGTGATCCCGTGACCGCCTCCAGCTGCTCAGCTGGCCCCGCCCCCTTCTTGACTTGACCGGGCTCAGCTGTGGGCCTGGGCCCGCCTCCTGGTTCCGGAAACCACGCCCTTAGTCCATTCGACCAATGAGCCAGCAGCGCCAGCCAGTCTGCCCTGCTCCCAAACACAGAGGAATAGCCCCCACCACTGGGATGTAAAGGCCCATAGCCCTCTGCTCACAGGGTGTCTCCCAGGTCCCCAAGCGTGGGCAGACCAGCCAGCCCTCCCTTCAGGACACCCAGGGGCCTCCGTGAGCCTCGGGGCCGGCCCTCTAACCCCCCCGCCCCGGCCTCCATCGCTCCCACCAAAGGGCAGCTCAGAGCAGAGTGTCCTGGGACGCCCACAGCCCTGCCTATGGGCTTTGACAACCGGGAGAGAGCTGTGTCAAGTCCGAGAAATTATCACTTTCCACTCTGGGGGCACCTCCCCGGCCCCTCCGGAGGTTCTGACTGGTCTGGTGGCCCGGCTCCGGGGGCCTGCTTTCCGCCCCATTCGCCTGGAACGCCCTGCCCTGAACACAAGGGTCCCTGTTGCTAGCATCCAGTCTGAAGCTCAGGCAGGTGAGGCTTTTGTGGGCACTTGAGACCCTCGGCCAGCTTTCACAGGGCCCCAGGGCCTTAGCCACTGGTGAGGGTTAGGTTGAGGGATAGGCATAGTTTTAGGGTTAGGGTTAGTCTTTGACCACGGGGATAGAGCTGTGTCAAGTCCGAGAAAATCACTTTGCGCTCCTGGGGCACCTTCACCGGGCCCCAGGGCCTTCCCCACTGGACCACCTCCAGCTTTTGACACCGGCCCCAACCCACTCTTCCCTTGACGGCTTCCTGCCGGTCAGCTAAGCGGCCGGCCAAGCCGCAGGGCCCCCTCTTTAGGTCCCTGCCGCTGGCAGACCCGCCTGCTGGTCACCCGTGTCCCTGCCCGCCACCCTCTCTCCTGCTTACCTCACCACTTCAGGCTCTTCACCTGGCCCCGCCCCCGTGATCCCGTGACCGCCTCCAGCTGCTCACCTGGCCCCGCCCCCTCCTTGACTTGACAGGGCTCAGCTGTGGGCCTGGGCCCGCCTCCTGGTTCCAGAAACCACGCCCTTAGTCCATTGGACCAATGAGCCAGCAGCGCCAGCCAGTCTGCCCTGCTCCCAAACACAGAGGAATAGCCCCCACCACTGGGATGTAAAGGCACATAGCCCTCTGCTCACAGGGTGTCTCCCAGGTCCCCAAGCGTGGGCAGACCAGCCAGCCCTCCCTTCAGGACACCCAGGGGCCTCCGTGAGCCTCGGGGCCGGCCCTCTAACCCCCCCGCCCCGGCCTCCATCGCTCCCACCAAAGGGCAGCTCAGAGCAGAGTGTCCTGGGACGCCCACAGCCCTGCCTATGGGCTTTGACAACCGGGAGAGAGCTGTGTCAAGTCCGAGAAATTATCACTTTCCACTCTGGGGGCACCTCCCCGGACCCTCCGGAGGTTCTGACTGGTCTGGTGGCCCGGCTCCGGGGGCCTGCTTTCCGCCCCATTCGCTTGGAACGCCCTGCCCTGAACACAAGGGTCCCTCTTGCTAGCATCCAGTCTGAAGCTCAGGCAGGTGAGGCTTTTGTGGGCACTTGAGACCCTCGGCAAGCTTTCACAGGGCCCCAGGGCCTTAGCCACTGGTGAGGGTTAGGTTGAGGGATAGGCATAGTTTTAGGGTTAGGGTTAGTCTTTGACCACGGGGATAGAGCTGTGTCAAGTCCGAGAAAATCACTTTGCGCTCCTGGGGCACCTTCACCGGGCCCCAGGGCCTTCCCCACTGGACCACCTCCAGCTTTTGACACCGGCCCCAACCCACTCTTCCCTTGACGGCTTCCCGCCGGTCAGCTAAGCGGCCGGCCAAGCCGAAGGGCCAACTCTTTAGGTCCCTGCCGCCGGCAGACCCGCCTGCTGGTGACCCGTGTCCCTGCCCGCCACCCTCTCTCCCGCTTACCTCACCACTTCAGGCTGTTCACCTGGCCCTGCCCCCGTGATCCCGTGACCGCCTCCAGCTGCTCAGCTGGCCCCGCCCCCTTCTAGACTTGACGGGCTCAGCTGTGGGCCTGGGCCCGCCTCCTGGTTCCGGAAACCACGCCCTTAGTCCATTCGACCAATGAGCCAGCAGCGCCAGCCAGTCTGCCCTGCTCCCAAACACAGAGGAATAGCCCCCACCACTGGGATGTAAAGGCCCATAGCCCTCTGCTCACAGGGTGTCTCCCAGGTCCCCAAGCGTGGGCAGACCAGCCAGCCCTCCCTTCAGGACACCCAGGGTCCTCCGTGAGCCTCGGGGCCGGCCCTCTAACCCCCCCGCCCCGGCCTCCATCGCTCCCACCAAAGGGCAGCTCAGAGCAGAGTGTCCTGGGACGCCCACAGCCCTGCCTATGGGCTTTGACAACCGGGAGAGAGCTGTGTCAAGTCCGAGAAATTATCACTTTCCACTCTGGGGGCACCTCCCCGGCCCCTCCGGAGGTTCTGACTGGTCTGGTGGCCCGGCTCCGGGGGCCTGCTTTCCGCCCCATTCGCCTGGAACGCCCTGCCCTGAACACAAGGGTCCCTGTTGCTAGCATCCAGTCTGAAGCTCAGGCAGGTGAGGCTTTTGTGGGCACTTGAGACCCTCGGCCAGCTTTCACAGGGCCCCAGGGCCTTAGCCACTGGTGAGGGTTAGGTTGAGGGATAGGCATAGTTTTAGGGTTAGGGTTAGTCTTTGACCACGGGGATAGAGCTGTGTCAAGTCCGAGAAAATCACTTTGCGCTCCTGGGGCACCTTCACCGGGCCCCAGGGCCTTCCCCACTGGACCACCTCCAGCTTTTGACACCGGCCCCAACCCACTCTTCCCTTGACGGCTTCCTGCCGGTCAGCTAAGCGGCCGGCCAAGCCGCAGGGCCCCCTCTTTAGGTCCCTGCCGCCGGCAGACCCGCCTGCTGGTCACCCGTGTCCCTGCCCGCCACCCTCTCTCCTGCTTACCTCACCACTTCAGGCTCTTCACCTGGCCCCGCCCCCGTGATCCCGTGACCGCCTCCAGCTGCTCACCTGGCCCCGCCCCCTCCTTGACTTGACAGGGCTCAGCTGTGGGCCTGGGCCCGCCTCCTGGTTCCAGAAACCACGCCCTTAGTCCATTGGACCAATGAGCCAGCAGCGCCAGCCAGTCTGCCCTGCTCCCAAACACAGAGGAATAGCCCCCACCACTGGGATGTAAAGGCACATAGCCCTCTGCTCACAGGGTGTCTCCCAGGTCCCCAAGCGTGGGCAGACCAGCCAGCCCTCCCTTCAGGACACCCAGGGGCCTCCGTGAGCCTCGGGGCCGGCCCTCTAACCCCCCCGCCCCGGCCTCCATCGCTCCCACCAAAGGGCAGCTCAGAGCAGAGTGTCCTGGGACGCCCACAGCCCTGCCTATGGGCTTTGACAACCGGGAGAGAGCTGTGTCAAGTCCGAGAAATTATCACTTTCCACTCTGGGGGCACCTCCCCGGACCCTCCGGAGGTTCTGACTGGTCTGGTGGCCCGGCTCCGGGGGCCTGCTTTCCGCCCCATTCGCTTGGAACGCCCTGCCCTGAACACAAGGGTCCCTCTTGCTAGCATCCAGTCTGAAGCTCAGGCAGGTGAGGCTTTTGTGGGCACTTGAGACCCTCGGCAAGCTTTCACAGGGCCCCAGGGCCTTAGCCACTGGTGAGGGTTAGGTTGAGGGATAGGCATAGTTTTAGGGTTAGGGTTAGTCTTTGACCACGGGGATAGAGCTGTGTCAAGTCCGAGAAAATCACTTTGCGCTCCTGGGGCACCTTCACCGGGCCCCAGGGCCTTCCCCACTGGACCACCTCCAGCTTTTGACACCGGCCCCAACCCACTCTTCCCTTGACGGCTTCCCGCCGGTCAGCTAAGCGGCCGGCCAAGCCGAAGGGCCAACTCTTTAGGTCCCTGCCGCCGGCAGACCCGCCTGCTGGTCACCCGTGTCCCTGCCCGCCACCCTCTCTCCCGCTTACCTCACCACTTCAGGCTGTTCACCTGGCCCTGCCCCCGTGATCCCGTGACCGCCTCCAGCTGCTCAGCTGGCCCCGCCCCCTTCTAGACTTGACGGGCTCAGCTGTGGGCCTGGGCCCGCCTCCTGGTTCCGGAAACCACGCCCTTAGTACATTCGACCAATGAGCCAGCAGCGCCAGCCAGTCTGCCCTGCTCCCAAACACAGAGGAATAGCCCCCACCACTGGGATGTAAAGGCACATAGCCCTCTGCTCACAGGGTGTCTCCCAGGTCCCCAAGCGTGGGCAGACCAGCCAGCCCTCCCTTCAGGACACCCAGGGGCCTCCGTGAGCCTCGGGGCCGGCCCTCTAACCCCCCCGCCCCGGCCTCCATCGCTCCCACCAAAGGGCAGCTCAGAGCAGAGTGTCCTGGGACGCCCACAGCCCTGCCTATGGGCTTTGACAACCGGGAGAGAGCTGTGTCAAGTCCGAGAAATTATCACTTTCCACTCTGGGGGCACCTCCCCGGCCCCTCCGGAGGTTCTGACTGGTCTGGTGGCCCGGCCCCGGGGGCCTGCTTTCCGCCCCATTCGCCTGGAACGCCCTGCCCTGAGCACAAGGTTCCCTCTTGCTGGAATCCAGTCTGAAGCTCAGGCAGGTGAGGCTTTTGTGGGCACTTGAGACCCTCGGCCAGCTTTCACAGGGCCCCAGTTCCTTAGCCACTGGTGAGGGTTAGGTTGAGGGATAGGCTTAGCTTGAGGGTTAGGGTTAGTCTTTGACAACGGGGATAGAGCTGTGTCAAGTCTGAGAAAATCACTTTGCGCTCCTGGGGCACCTTCACCGGGCCCCAGGGCCTTCCCCACTGGACCACCTCCAGCTTTTGACACCGGCCCCAACCCACTCTTCCCTTGACGGCTTCCCACCGGTCAGCTAAGCGGCCGGCCAAGCCGCCGGCCCCCTCTTTAGGTCCCTGTCTCCTGCAGACACGCCTGCTGGTCACCCGTGTCACTGCCCGCGACCCTCTCTCCTGCTTACCTCACCACTTCAGGCTGTTCACCTGGCCCCCGTGATCCCGTGACCGCCTCCAGCTGCTCACCTGGCCCCGCCCCCTCCTTGACTTGACTGGGCTCAGCTGTGGGCCTGGGCCCGCCTCCTGGTTCCGGAAACCACGCCCCTAGTCCATAAGACCAATGAGCCAGCAGCGCCAGCCAGTCTGCCCTGCTCCCAAACACAGAGGAATAGCCCCCACCACTGGGATGTAAAGGCACAAAGCCCTCTGCTCACAGGGTGTCTCCCAGGTCCCCAAGCGTGGGCAGACCAGCCAGCCCTCCCTTCAGGACACCCAATGGCCTCCGTGAGCCTCGGGGCCGGCCCTCTAACCCCCCCGCCCCGGCCTCCATCGCTCCCACCAAAGGGCAGCTCAGAGCAGAGTGTCCTGGGACGCCCACAGCCCTGCCTATGGGCTTTGACAACCGGGAGAGAGCTGTGTCAAGTCCGAGAAATTATCACTTTCCACTCTGGGGGCACCTCCCCGGCCCCTCCGGAGGTTCTGACTGGTCTGGTGGCCCGGCCCCGGGGGCCTGCTTTCCGCCCCATTCGCCTGGAATGCCCTGCCCTGAGCACAAGGGTCCCTCTTGCTGGAATCCAGTCTGAAGCTCAGGCAGGTGAGGCTTTTGTGGGCACTTGAGACCCTCGGCCAGCTTTCACAGGGCCCCAGTTCCTTAGCCACTGGTGAGGGTTAGGTTGAGGGATAGGCTTAGCTTTAGGGTTAGGGTTAGTCTTTGACAACGGGGATAGAGCTGTGTCAAGTCTGAGAAAATCACTTTGCGCTCCTGGGGCACCTTCACCGGGCCCCAGGGCCTTCCCCACTGGACCACCTCCAGCTTTTGACACCGGCCCCAACCCACTCTTCCCTTGACGGCTTCCCGCCGGTCAGCTAAGCGGCCGGCCAAGCCGCCGGCCCCCTCTTTAGGTCCCTGTCTCCTGCAGACACGCCTGCTGGTCACCCGTGTCCCTGCCCGCGACCCTCTCTCCTGCTTACCTCACCACTTCAGGCTGTTCACCTGGCCCCGCCCCCGTGATCCCGTGACCGCCTCCAGCTGCTCACCTGGGCCCGCCCCCTCCTTGACTTGACCGGGCTCAGCTGTGGGCCTGGGCCCGCCTCCTGGTTCCGGAAACAACGCCCCTAGTCCATTCGACCAATGAGCCAGCATCGCCAGCCAGTCTGCCCTGCTCCCAAACACAGAGGAATAGCCCCCACCACTGGGATGTAAAGGCACATAGCCCTCTGCTCACAGGGTGTCTCCCAGGTCCCCAAGCGTGGGCAGACCAGCCAGCCCTCCCTTCAGGACACCCAGGGGCCTCCGTGAGCCTCGGGGCCGGCCCGCTAACCCCCCCGCCCCGGCCTCCATCGCTCCCACCAAAGGGCAGCTCAGAGCAGAGTGTCCTGGGACGCCCACAGCCCTGCCTATGGGCTTTGACAACCGGGAGAGAGCTGTGTCAAGTCCGAGAAATTATCACTTTCCACTCTGGGGGCACCTCCTCGGCCACTCCGGAGGTTCTGACTGGTCTGGTGGCCCGGCCCCGGGGGCCTGCTTTCCGCCCCATTCGCCTGGAACGCCCTGCCCTGAACACAAGGGGCCCTCTTGCTGGCATCCAGTCTGAAGCTCAGGCAGGTGAGGCTTTTGTGGGCACTTGAGACCCTCGGCCAGCTTTCACAGGGCCCCAGGGCCTTAGCCACTGGTGAGGGTTAGGTTGAGGGATAGGCTTAGTTTTAGGGTTAGGGTTAGTCTTTGGCAACGGGGATAGAGCTGTGTCAAGTCTGAGGAAATCACTTTGCGCTCCTGGGGCACCTTCACCGGGCCCCAGGGCCTTCCCCACTGGACCACCTACAGCTTTTGACACCGGCCCCAACCCACTCTTCCCTTGACCGCTTCCCGCCGGTCAGCTAAGCGGCCGGCCAAGCCGCCGGCCCCCTCTTTAGGTCCCAGCCTCCGGCAGACCCGCCTGCTGGTCACCCGTGTCCCTGCCCGCGACCCTCTCTCCTGCTTACCTCACCACTTCAGGCTGTTCACCTGGCCCCGCCCCCGTGATCCCGCGACCGCCTCCAGCTGCTCACCTGGCCCCGCCCCCTCCTTGACTTGACTGGGCTCAGCTGTGGGCCTGGGCCCGCCTCCTGGTTCCGGAAACCACGCCCCTGGTCCATTCGACCAATGAGCCAGCAGCGCCAGCCAGTCTGCCCTGCTCCCAAACACAGAGGAATAGCCCCCACCACTGGGATGTAAAGGCACATAGCCCTCTGCTCACAGGGTGTCTCCCAGGTCCCCAAGCTTGGGCAGACCAGCCAGCCCTCCCTTTAGGACACCCAGGGGCCTCCGTGAGCCTCGGGGCCGGCCCTCTAACCCCCCCGCCCCGGCCTCCATCGCTCCCACCAAAGGGCAGCTCAGAGCAGAGTGTCCTGGGACGCCCACAGCCCTGCCTATGGGCTTTGACAAGCGGGAGAGAGCTGTGTCAAGTCCGAGAAATTATCACTTTCCACTCTGGGGGCACCTCCCCGGCCCCTCCGGAGGTTCTGACTGGTCTGGTGGCCCGGCCCCGGGGGCCTGCTTTCCGCCCCATTCGCCTGGAACGCCCTGCCCTGAACACAAGGGTCCCTCTTGCTGGCATCCAGTCTGAAGCTCAGGCAGGTGAGGCTTTTGTGGGCACTTGAGACCCACGGCCAGCTTTCACAGGGCCCCAGGGCCTTAGCCACTGGTGAGGGTTAGGTTGAGGGATAGGCTTAGTTTTAGGGTTAGGGTTAGTCTTTGACAACGGGGATAGAGCTGTGTCAAGTCTGAGAAAATCACTTTGCGCTCCTGGGGCACCTTCACCGGGCCCCAGGGCCTTCCCCACTGGACCACCTCCAGCTTTTGACACCGGCCCCAACCCACTCTTCCCTTGACGGCTTCCCACCGGTCAGCTAAGCGGCCGGCCAAGCCGCCGGCCCCCTCTTTAGGTCCCTGCCTCCTGCAGACACGCCTGCTGGTCACCCGTGTCCCTGCCCGCGACCCTCTCTCCTGCTTACCTCACCACTTCAGGCTGTTCACCTGGCCCCGCCCCCGTGATCCCGTGACCGCCTCCAGCTGCTCACCTGGGCCCGCCCCCTCCTTGACTTGACCAGGCTCAGCTGTGGGCCTGGGCCCGCCTCCTGGTTCCGGAAACAACGCCCCTAGTCCATTCGACCAATGAGCCAGCAGCGCCAGCCAGTCTGCCCTGCTCCCAAACACAGAGGAATAGCCCCCACCACTGGGATGTAAAGGCACATAGCCCTCTGCTCACAGGGTGTCTCCCAGGTCCCCAAGCGTGGGCAGACCAGCCAGCCCTCCCTTCAGGACACCCAGGGGCCTCCGTGAGCCTCGGGGCCGGCCCTCTAACCCCCCCGCCCCGGCCTCGATTGCTCCCACCAAAGGGCAGCTCAGAGCAGAGTGTCCTGGGACGCCCACAGCCCTGCCTATGGGCTTTGACAATCGAGAGAGAGCTGTGTCAAGTCCGAGAAATTATCACTTTCCACTCTGGGGACACCTCCCCGGCCCCTCCGGAGACTCTGACTGGTCTGGTGGCCCGGCCCCGGGGGCCTGCTTTCCGCCCCATTCGCCTGGAACGCCCTGCCCTGAACACAAGGGTCCCTCTTGCTGGCATCCAGTCTGAAGCTCAGGCAGGTGAGGCATTTGTGGGCACTTGAGACCCTCGGCCAGCTTTCACAGGGCCTTAGCCACTGGTGAGGGTTAGGTTGAGGGATAGGCTTAGTTTTAGGGTTAGGGTTAGTCTTTGACCACGGGGATAGAGCTGTGTCAAGTCCGAGAAAATCACTTTGCGCTCCTGGGGCACCTTCACCGGGCCCCAGGGCCTTCCCCACTGGACCACCTCCAGCTTTTGACACCGGCCCCAACCCACTCTTCCCTTGACGGCTTCCCGCCGGTCAGCTAAGCGGCCGGCCAAGCCGCAGGGCCCCCTCTTTAGGTCCCTGCCTCCGGCAGACCCGCCTGCTGGTCACCCGTGTCCCTGCCCGCCACCCTCTCTCCCGCTTACCTCACCATTTCAGGCTGTTCACCTGGCCCCGCCCCCGTGATCCCGTGACCGCCTCCAGCTGCTCAGCTGGCCCCGCCCCCTTCTTGACTTGACCGGGCTCAGCTGTGGGCCTGGGCCCGCCTCCTGGTTCCGGAAACCACGCCCCTAGTCCATTCGACCAATGAGCCAGCAGCGCCAGCCTGTCTGCCCTGCTCCCAAACACAGAGGAATAGCCCCCACCACTGGGATGTAAAGGCACATAGCCCTCTGCTCACAGGGTGTCTCCCAGGTCCCCAAGCGTGGGCAGACCAGCCAGCCCTCCCTTCAGGACACCCAGGGGCCTCCGTGAGCCTCGGGGCCGGCCCTCTAACCCCCCCGCCCCGGCCTCCATCGCTCCCACCAAAGGGCAGCTCAGAGCAGAGTGTCCTGGGACGCCCACAGCCCTGCCTATGGGCTTTGACAACCGGGAGAGAGCTGTGTCAAGTCCGAGAAATTATCACTTTCCACTCTGGGGGCACCTCCCCGGCCCCTCCGGAGGTTCTGACTGGTCTGGTGGCCCGGCCCCGGGGGCCTGCTTTCCGCCCCATTCGCCTGGAACGCCCTGCCCTGAGCACAAGGGTCCCTCTTGCTGGCATCCAGTCTGAAGCTCAGGCAGGTGAGGCTTTTGTGGGCTCTTGAGACCCTCGGCCAGCTTTCACAGGGCCCCAGGGCCTTAGCCACTGGTGAGGGTTAGGTTGAGGGATGGGCTTAGCTTTAGGGTTAGGGTTAGTCTTTGACAACGGGGATAGAGCTGTGTCAAGTCCGAGAAAATCACTTTGCGCTCCTGGGGCACCTTCACCGGGCCCCAGGGCCTTCCCCACTGGACCACCTCCAGCTTTTGACACCGGCCCCAACCCACTCTTCCCTTGACGGCTTCCCGCCGGTCAGCTAAGCGGCCGGCCAAGCCTCCGGGCCCCCTCTTTAGGTCCCTGCCGCCGGCAGACCCGCCTGCTGGTCACCCGTGTCCCTGCCCGCGACCCTCTCTCCTGCTTACCTCACCACTTCAGGCTCTTCACCTGGCCCCGCCCCCGTGATCCCGTGACCGCCTCCAGCTGCTCACCTGGCCCCGCCCCCTCCTTGACTTGACAGGGCTCAGCTGTGGGCCTGGGCCCGCCTCCTGGTTCCAGAAACCACGCCCTTAGTCCATTGGACCAATGAGCCAGCAGCGCCAGCCAGTCTGCCCTGCTCCCAAACACAGAGGAATAGCCCCCACCACTGGGATGTAAAGGCACATAGCCCTCAGCTCACAGGGTGTCTCCCAGGTCCCCAAGCGTGGGCAGACCAGCCAGCCCTCCGTTCAGGACACCCAGGGGCCTCCGTGAGCCTCGGGGCCGGCCCTCTAACCCCCCCGCCCCGGCCTCCATCGCTCCCACCAAAGGGCAGCTCAGAACAGAGTGTCCTGGGACGCCCACAGCCCTGCCTATGGGCTTTGACAACCGGGAGAGAGCTGTGTCAAGTCCGAGAAATTATCACTTTCCACTCTGGGGGCACCTCCCCGGCCCCTCCGGAGGTTCTGACTGGTCTGGTGGCCCGGCCCCGGGGGCCTGCTTTCCGCCCCATTCGCCTGGAACGCCCTGCCCTGAGCACAAGGGTCCCTCTTGCTGGCATCCAGTCTGAAGCTCAGGCAGGTGAGGCTTTTGTGGGCACTTGAGACCCTGGGCCAGCTTTCACAGGGCCCCAGGGCCTTAGCCACTGGTGAGGGTTAGGTTGAGGGATAGGCTTAGTTTTAGGGTTAGGGTTAGTCTTTGACCACGGGGATAGAGCTGTGTCAAGTCCGAGAAAATCACTTTGCGCTCCTGGGGCACCTTCACCGGGCCCCAGGGCCTTCCCCACTGGACCACCTCCAGCTTTTGACACCGGCCCCAACCCACTCTTCCCTTGACGGCTTCCCGCCGGTCAGCTAAGCGGCCGGCCAAGCCGCAGGGCCCCCTCTTTAGGTCCCTGCCGCCGGCAGACCCGCCTGCTGGTCACCCGTGTCCCTGCCCGCGACCCTCTCTCCCGCTTACCTCACCATTTCAGGCTGTTCACCTGGCCCCGCCCCCGTGATCCCGTGACCGCCTCCAGCTGCTCAGCTGGCCCCGCCCCCTTCTTGACTTGACCGGGCTCAGCTGTGGGCCTGGGCCCGCCTCCTGGTTCCGGAAACCACGCCCTTAGTCCATTCGACCAATGAGCCAGCAGCGCCAGCCAGTCTGCCCTGCTCCCAAACACAGAGGAATAGCCCCCACCACTGGGATGTAAAGGCCCATAGCCCTCTGCTCACAGGGTGTCTCCCAGGTCCCCAAGCGTGGGCAGACCAGCCAGCCCTCCCTTCAGGACACCCAGGGGCCTCCGTGAGCCTCGGGGCCGGCCCGCTAACCCCCCCGCCCCGGCCTCCATCGCTCCCACCAAAGGGCAGCTCAGAGCAGAGTGTCCTGGGACGCCCACAGCCCTGCCTATGGGCTTTGACAACCGGGAGAGAGCTGTGTCAAGTCCGAGAAATTATCACTTTCCACTCTGGGGGCACCTCCTCGGCCACTCCGGAGGTTCTGACTGGTCTGGTGGCCCGGCCCCGGGGGCCTGCTTTCCGCCCCATTCGCCTGGAACGCCCTGCCCTGAACACAAGGGGCCCTCTTGCTGGCATCCAGTCTGAAGCTCAGGCAGGTGAGGCTTTTGTGGGCACTTGAGACCCTCGGCCAGCTTTCACAGGGCCCCAGGGCCTTAGCCACTGGTGAGGGTTAGGTTGAGGGATAGGCTTAGTTTTAGGGTTAGGGTTAGTCTTTGGCAACGGGGATAGAGCTGTGTCAAGTCTGAGGAAATCACTTTGCGCTCCTGGGGCACCTTCACCGGGCCCCAGGGCCTTCCCCACTGGACCACCTACAGCTTTTGACACCGGCCCCAACCCACTCTTCCCTTGACCGCTTCCCGCCGGTCAGCTAAGCGGCCGGCCAAGCCGCCGGCCCCCTCTTTAGGTCCCAGCCTCCGGCAGACCCGCCTGCTGGTCACCCGTGTCCCTGCCCGCGACCCTCTCTCCTGCTTACCTCACCACTTCAGGCTGTTCACCTGGCCCCGCCCCCGTGATCCCGCGACCGCCTCCAGCTGCTCACCTGGCCCCGCCCCCTCCTTGACTTGACTGGGCTCAGCTGTGGGCCTGGGCCCGCCTCCTGGTTCCGGAAACCACGCCCCTGGTCCATTCGACCAATGAGCCAGCAGCGCCAGCCAGTCTGCCCTGCTCCCAAACACAGAGGAATAGCCCCCACCACTGGGATGTAAAGGCACATAGCCCTCTGCTCACAGGGTGTCTCCCAGGTCCCCAAGCTTGGGCAGACCAGCCAGCCCTCCCTTTAGGACACCCAGGGGCCTCCGTGAGCCTCGGGGCCGGCCCTCTAACCCCCCCGCCCCGGCCTCCATCGCTCCCACCAAAGGGCAGCTCAGAGCAGAGTGTCCTGGGACGCCCACAGCCCTGCCTATGGGCTTTGACAAGCGGGAGAGAGCTGTGTCAAGTCCGAGAAATTATCACTTTCCACTCTGGGGGCACCTCCCCGGCCCCTCCGGAGGTTCTGACTGGTCTGGTGGCCCGGCCCCGGGGGCCTGCTTTCCGCCCCATTCGCCTGGAACGCCCTGCCCTGAACACAAGGGTCCCTCTTGCTGGCATCCAGTCTGAAGCTCAGGCAGGTGAGGCTTTTGTGGGCACTTGAGACCCACGGCCAGCTTTCACAGGGCCCCAGGGCCTTAGCCACTGGTGAGGGTTAGGTTGAGGGATAGGCTTAGTTTTAGGGTTAGGGTTAGTCTTTGACAACGGGGATAGAGCTGTGTCAAGTCTGAGAAAATCACTTTGCGCTCCTGGGGCACCTTCACCGGGCCCCAGGGCCTTCCCCACTGGACCACCTCCAGCTTTTGACACCGGCCCCAACCCACTCTTCCCTTGACGGCTTCCCACCGGTCAGCTAAGCGGCCGGCCAAGCCGCCGGCCCCCTCTTTAGGTCCCTGCCTCCTGCAGACACGCCTGCTGGTCACCCGTGTCCCTGCCCGCGACCCTCTCTCCTGCTTACCTCACCACTTCAGGCTGTTCACCTGGCCCCGCCCCCGTGATCCCGTGACCGCCTCCAGCTGCTCACCTGGGCCCGCCCCCTCCTTGACTTGACCAGGCTCAGCTGTGGGCCTGGGCCCGCCTCCTGGTTCCGGAAACAACGCCCCTAGTCCATTCGACCAATGAGCCAGCAGCGCCAGCCAGTCTGCCCTGCTCCCAAACACAGAGGAATAGCCCCCACCACTGGGATGTAAAGGCACATAGCCCTCTGCTCACAGGGTGTCTCCCAGGTCCCCAAGCGTGGGCAGACCAGCCAGCCCTCCCTTCAGGACACCCAGGGGCCTCCGTGAGCCTCGGGGCCGGCCCTCTAACCCCCCCGCCCCGGCCTCGATTGCTCCCACCAAAGGGCAGCTCAGAGCAGAGTGTCCTGGGACGCCCACAGCCCTGCCTATGGGCTTTGACAATCGAGAGAGAGCTGTGTCAAGTCCGAGAAATTATCACTTTCCACTCTGGGGACACCTCCCCGGCCCCTCCGGAGACTCTGACTGGTCTGGTGGCCCGGCCCCGGGGGCCTGCTTTCCGCCCCATTCGCCTGGAACGCCCTGCCCTGAACACAAGGGTCCCTCTTGCTGGCATCCAGTCTGAAGCTCAGGCAGGTGAGGCATTTGTGGGCACTTGAGACCCTCGGCCAGCTTTCACAGGGCCTTAGCCACTGGTGAGGGTTAGGTTGAGGGATAGGCTTAGTTTTAGGGTTAGGGTTAGTCTTTGACCACGGGGATAGAGCTGTGTCAAGTCCGAGAAAATCACTTTGCGCTCCTGGGGCACCTTCACCGGGCCCCAGGGCCTTCCCCACTGGACCACCTCCAGCTTTTGACACCGGCCCCAACCCACTCTTCCCTTGACGGCTTCCCGCCGGTCAGCTAAGCGGCCGGCCAAGCCGCAGGGCCCCCTCTTTAGGTCCCTGCCTCCGGCAGACCCGCCTGCTGGTCACCCGTGTCCCTGCCCGCCACCCTCTCTCCCGCTTACCTCACCATTTCAGGCTGTTCACCTGGCCCCGCCCCCGTGATCCCGTGACCGCCTCCAGCTGCTCAGCTGGCCCCGCCCCCTTCTTGACTTGACCGGGCTCAGCTGTGGGCCTGGGCCCGCCTCCTGGTTCCGGAAACCACGCCCCTAGTCCATTCGACCAATGAGCCAGCAGCGCCAGCCTGTCTGCCCTGCTCCCAAACACAGAGGAATAGCCCCCACCACTGGGATGTAAAGGCACATAGCCCTCTGCTCACAGGGTGTCTCCCAGGTCCCCAAGCGTGGGCAGACCAGCCAGCCCTCCCTTCAGGACACCCAGGGGCCTCCGTGAGCCTCGGGGCCGGCCCTCTAACCCCCCCGCCCCGGCCTCCATCGCTCCCACCAAAGGGCAGCTCAGAGCAGAGTGTCCTGGGACGCCCACAGCCCTGCCTATGGGCTTTGACAACCGGGAGAGAGCTGTGTCAAGTCCGAGAAATTATCACTTTCCACTCTGGGGGCACCTCCCCGGCCCCTCCGGAGGTTCTGACTGGTCTGGTGGCCCGGCCCCGGGGGCCTGCTTTCCGCCCCATTCGCCTGGAACGCCCTGCCCTGAGCACAAGGGTCCCTCTTGCTGGCATCCAGTCTGAAGCTCAGGCAGGTGAGGCTTTTGTGGGCTCTTGAGACCCTCGGCCAGCTTTCACAGGGCCCCAGGGCCTTAGCCACTGGTGAGGGTTAGGTTGAGGGATGGGCTTAGCTTTAGGGTTAGGGTTAGTCTTTGACAACGGGGATAGAGCTGTGTCAAGTCCGAGAAAATCACTTTGCGCTCCTGGGGCACCTTCACCGGGCCCCAGGGCCTTCCCCACTGGACCACCTCCAGCTTTTGACACCGGCCCCAACCCACTCTTCCCTTGACGGCTTCCCGCCGGTCAGCTAAGCGGCCGGCCAAGCCTCCGGGCCCCCTCTTTAGGTCCCTGCCGCCGGCAGACCCGCCTGCTGGTCACCCGTGTCCCTGCCCGCGACCCTCTCTCCTGCTTACCTCACCACTTCAGGCTCTTCACCTGGCCCCGCCCCCGTGATCCCGTGACCGCCTCCAGCTGCTCACCTGGCCCCGCCCCCTCCTTGACTTGACAGGGCTCAGCTGTGGGCCTGGGCCCGCCTCCTGGTTCCAGAAACCACGCCCTTAGTCCATTGGACCAATGAGCCAGCAGCGCCAGCCAGTCTGCCCTGCTCCCAAACACAGAGGAATAGCCCCCACCACTGGGATGTAAAGGCACATAGCCCTCAGCTCACAGGGTGTCTCCCAGGTCCCCAAGCGTGGGCAGACCAGCCAGCCCTCCGTTCAGGACACCCAGGGGCCTCCGTGAGCCTCGGGGCCGGCCCTCTAACCCCCCCGCCCCGGCCTCCATCGCTCCCACCAAAGGGCAGCTCAGAACAGAGTGTCCTGGGACGCCCACAGCCCTGCCTATGGGCTTTGACAACCGGGAGAGAGCTGTGTCAAGTCCGAGAAATTATCACTTTCCACTCTGGGGGCACCTCCCCGGCCCCTCCGGAGGTTCTGACTGGTCTGGTGGCCCGGCCCCGGGGGCCTGCTTTCCGCCCCATTCGCCTGGAACGCCCTGCCCTGAGCACAAGGGTCCCTCTTGCTGGCATCCAGTCTGAAGCTCAGGCAGGTGAGGCTTTTGTGGGCACTTGAGACCCTGGGCCAGCTTTCACAGGGCCCCAGGGCCTTAGCCACTGGTGAGGGTTAGGTTGAGGGATAGGCTTAGTTTTAGGGTTAGGGTTAGTCTTTGACCACGGGGATAGAGCTGTGTCAAGTCCGAGAAAATCACTTTGCGCTCCTGGGGCACCTTCACCGGGCCCCAGGGCCTTCCCCACTGGACCACCTCCAGCTTTTGACACCGGCCCCAACCCACTCTTCCCTTGACGGCTTCCCGCCGGTCAGCTAAGCGGCCGGCCAAGCCGCAGGGCCCCCTCTTTAGGTCCCTGCCGCCGGCAGACCCGCCTGCTGGTCACCCGTGTCCCTGCCCGCGACCCTCTCTCCCGCTTACCTCACCATTTCAGGCTGTTCACCTGGCCCCGCCCCCGTGATCCCGTGACCGCCTCCAGCTGCTCAGCTGGCCCCGCCCCCTTCTTGACTTGACCGGGCTCAGCTGTGGGCCTGGGCCCGCCTCCTGGTTCCGGAAACCACGCCCTTAGTCCATTCGACCAATGAGCCAGCAGCGCCAGCCAGTCTGCCCTGCTCCCAAACACAGAGGAATAGCCCCCACCACTGGGATGTAAAGGCCCATAGCCCTCTGCTCACAGGGTGTCTCCCAGGTCCCCAAGCGTGGGCAGACCAGCCAGCCCTCCCTTCAGGACACCCAGGGGCCTCCGTGAGCCTCGGGGCCGGCCCTCTAACCCCCCCGCCCCGGCCTCCATCGCTCCCACCAAAGGGCAGCTCAGAGCAGAGTGTCCTGGGACGCCCACAGCCCTGCCTATGGGCTTTGACAACCGGGAGAGAGCTGTGTCAAGTCCGAGAAATTATCACTTTCCACTCTGGGGGCACCTCCCCGGCCCCTCCGGAGGTTCTGACTGGTCTGGTGGCCCGGCTCCGGGGGCCTGCTTTCCGCCCCATTCGCCTGGAACGCCCTGCCCTGAACACAAGGGTCCCTGTTGCTAGCATCCAGTCTGAAGCTCAGGCAGGTGAGGCTTTTGTGGGCACTTGAGACCCTCGGCCAGCTTTCACAGGGCCCCAGGGCCTTAGCCACTGGTGAGGGTTAGGTTGAGGGATAGGCATAGTTTTAGGGTTAGGGTTAGTCTTTGACCACGGGGATAGAGCTGTGTCAAGTCCGAGAAAATCACTTTGCGCTCCTGGGGCACCTTCACCGGGCCCCAGGGCCTTCCCCACTGGACCACCTCCAGCTTTTGACACCGGCCCCAACCCACTCTTCCCTTGACGGCTTCCTGCCGGTCAGCTAAGCGGCCGGCCAAGCCGCAGGGCCCCCTCTTTAGGTCCCTGCCGCCGGCAGACCCGCCTGCTGGTCACCCGTGTCCCTGCCCGCCACCCTCTCTCCTGCTTACCTCACCACTTCAGGCTCTTCACCTGGCCCCGCCCCCGTGATCCCGTGACCGCCTCCAGCTGCTCACCTGGCCCCGCCCCCTCCTTGACTTGACAGGGCTCAGCTGTGGGCCTGGGCCCGCCTCCTGGTTCCAGAAACCACGCCCTTAGTCCATTGGACCAATGAGCCAGCAGCGCCAGCCAGTCTGCCCTGCTCCCAAACACAGAGGAATAGCCCCCACCACTGGGATGTAAAGGCACATAGCCCTCTGCTCACAGGGTGCCTCCCAGGTCCCCAAGCGTGGGCAGACCAGCCAGCCCTCCCTTCAGGACACCCAGGGGCCTCCGTGAGCCTCGGGGCCGGCCCTCTAACCCCCCCGCCCCGGCCTCCATCGCTCCCACCAAAGGGCAGCTCAGAGCAGAGTGTCCTGGGACGCCCACAGCCCTGCCTATGGGCTTTGACAACCGGGAGAGAGCTGTGTCAAGTCCGAGAAATTATCACTTTCCACTCTGGGGGCACCTCCCCGGACCCTCCGGAGGTTCTGACTGGTCTGGTGGCCCGGCTCCGGGGGCCTGCTTTCCGCCCCATTCCCTTGGAACGCCCTGCCCTGAACACAAGGGTCCCTCTTGCTAGCATCCAGTCTGAAGCTCAGGCAGGTGAGGCTTTTGTGGGCACTTGAGACCCTCGGCAAGCTTTCACAGGGCCCCAGGGCCTTAGCCACTGGTGAGGGTTAGGTTGAGGGATAGGCATAGTTTTAGGGTTAGGGTTAGTCTTTGACCACGGGGATAGAGCTGTGTCAAGTCCGAGAAAATCACTTTGCGCTCCTGGGGCACCTTCACCGGGCCCCAGGGCCTTCCCCACTGGACCACCTCCAGCTTTTGACACCGGCCCCAACCCACTCTTCCCTTGACGGCTTCCCGCCGGTCAGCTAAGCGGCCGGCCAAGCCGAAGGGCCAACTCTTTAGGTCCCTGCCGCCGGCAGACCCGCCTGCTGGTCACCCGTGTCCCTGCCCGCCACCCTCTCTCCTGCTTACCTCACCACTTCAGGCTGTTCACCTGGCCCTGCCCCCGTGATCCCGTGACCGCCTCCAGCTGCTCAGCTGGCCCCGCCCCCTTCTAGACTTGACGGGCTCAGCTGTGGGCCTGGGCCCGCCTCCTGGTTCCGGAAACCACGCCCTTAGTACATTCGACCAATGAGCCAGCAGCGCCAGCCAGTCTGCCCTGCTCCCAAACACAGAGGAATAGCCCCCACCACTGGGATGTAAAGGCACATAGCCCTCTGCTCACAGGGTGTCTCCCAGGTCCCCAAGCGTGGGCAGACCAGCCAGCCCTCCCTTCAGGACACCCAGGGGCCTCCGTGAGCCTCGGGGCCGGCCCTCTAACCCCCCCGCCCCGGCCTCCATCGCTCCCACCAAAGGGCAGCTCAGAGCAGAGTGTCCTGGGACGCCCACAGCCCTGCCTATGGGCTTTGACAACCGGGAGAGAGCTGTGTCAAGTCCGAGAAATTATCACTTTCCACTCTGGGGGCACCTCCCCGGCCCCTCCGGAGGTTCTGACTGGTCTGGTGGCCCGGCCCCGGGGGCCTGCTTTCCGCCCCATTCGCCTGGAACGCCCTGCCCTGAGCACAAGGTTCCCTCTTGCTGGAATCCAGTATGAAGCTCAGGCAGGTGAGGCTTTTGTGGGCACTTGAGACCCTCGGCCAGCTTTCACAGGGCCCCAGTTCCTTAGCCACTGGTGAGGGTTAGGTTGAGGGATAGGCTTAGCTTGAGGGTTAGGGTTAGTCTTTGACAACGGGGATAGAGCTGTGTCAAGTCTGAGAAAATCACTTTGCGCTCCTGGGGCACCTTCACCGGGCCCCAGGGCCTTCCCCACTGGACCACCTCCAGCTTTTGACACCGGCCCCAACCCACTCTTCCCTTGACGGCTTCCCACCGGTCAGCTAAGCGGCCGGCCAAGCCGCCGGCCCCCTCTTTAGGTCCCTGTCTCCTGCAGACACGCCTGCTGGTCACCCGTGTCACTGCCCGCGACCCTCTCTCCTGCTTACCTCACCACTTCAGGCTGTTCACCTGGCCCCCGTGATCCCGTGACCGCCTCCAGCTGCTCACCTGGCCCCGCCCCCTCCTTGACTTGACTGGGCTCAGCTGTGGGCCTGGGCCCGCCTCCTGGTTCCGGAAACCACGCCCCTAGTCCATAAGACCAATGAGCCAGCAGCGCCAGCCAGTCTGCCCTGCTCCCAAACACAGAGGAATAGCCCCCACCACTGGGATGTAAAGGCACAAAGCCCTCTGCTCACAGGGTGTCTCCCAGGTCCCCAAGCGTGGGCAGACCAGCCAGCCCTCCCTTCAGGACACCCAAGGGCCTCCGTGAGCCTCGGGGCCGGCCCTCTAACCCCCCCGCCCCGGCCTCCATCGCTCCCACCAAAGGGCAGCTCAGAGCAGAGTGTCCTGGGACGCCCACAGCCCTGCCTATGGGCTTTGACAACCGGGAGAGAGCTGTGTCAAGTCCGAGAAATTATCACTTTCCACTCTGGGGGCACCTCCCCGGCCCCTCCGGAGGTTCTGACTGGTCTGGTGGCCCGGCCCCGGGGGCCTGCTTTCCGCCCCATTCGCCTGGAATGCCCTGCCCTGAGCACAAGGGTCCCTCTTGCTGGAATCCAGTCTGAAGCTCAGGCAGGTGAGGCTTTTGTGGGCACTTGAGACCCTCGGCCAGCTTTCACAGGGCCCCAGTTCCTTAGCCACTGGTGAGGGTTAGGTTGAGGGATAGGCTTAGCTTTAGGGTTAGGGTTAGTCTTTGACAACGGGGATAGAGCTGTGTCAAGTCTGAGAAAATCACTTTGCGCTCCTGGGGCACCTTCACCGGGCCCCAGGGCCTTCCCCACTGGACCACCTCCAGCTTTTGACACCGGCCCCAACCCACTCTTCCCTTGACGGCTTCCCACCGGTCAGCTAAGCGGCCGGCCAAGCCGCCGGCCCCCTCTTTAGGTCCCTGTCTCCTGCAGACACGCCTGCTGGTCACCCGTGTCCCTGCCCGCGACCCTCTCTCCTGCTTACCTCACCACTTCAGGCTGTTCACCTGGCCCCGCCCCCGTGATCCCGTGACCGCCTCCAGCTGCTCACCTGGGCCCGCCCCCTCCTTGACTTGACCGGGCTCAGCTGTGGGCCTGGGCCCGCCTCCTGGTTCCGGAAACAACGCCCCTAGTCCATTCGACCAATGAGCCAGCATCGCCAGCCAGTCTGCCCTGCTCCCAAACACAGAGGAATAGCCCCCACCACTGGGATGTAAAGGCACATAGCCCTCTGCTCACAGGGTGTCTCCCAGGTCCCCAAGCGTGGGCAGACCAGCCAGCCCTCCCTTCAGGACACCCAGGGGCCTCCGTGAGCCTCGGGGCCGGCCCGCTAACCCCCCCGCCCCGGCCTCCATCGCTCCCACCAAAGGGCAGCTCAGAGCAGAGTGTCCTGGGACGCCCACAGCCCTGCCTATGGGCTTTGACAACCGGGAGAGAGCTGTGTCAAGTCCGAGAAATTATCACTTTCCACTCTGGGGGCACCTCCTCGGCCACTCCGGAGGTTCTGACTGGTCTGGTGGCCCGGCCCCGGGGGCCTGCTTTCCGCCCCATTCGCCTGGAACGCCCTGCCCTGAACACAAGGGGCCCTCTTGCTGGCATCCAGTCTGAAGCTCAGGCAGGTGAGGCTTTTGTGGGCACTTGAGACCCTCGGCCAGCTTTCACAGGGCCCCAGGGCCTTAGCCACTGGTGAGGGTTAGGTTGAGGGATAGGCTTAGTTTTAGGGTTAGGGTTAGTCTTTGGCAACGGGGATAGAGCTGTGTCAAGTCTGAGGAAATCACTTTGCGCTCCTGGGGCACCTTCACCGGGCCCCAGGGCCTTCCCCACTGGACCACCTACAGCTTTTGACACCGGCCCCAACCCACTCTTCCCTTGACGGCTTCCCGCCGGTCAGCTAAGCGGCCGGCCAAGCCGCCGGCCCCCTCTTTAGGTCCCAGCCTCCGGCAGACCCGCCTGCTGGTCACCCGTGTCCCTGCCCGCGACCCTCTCTCCTGCTTACCTCACCACTTCAGGCTGTTCACCTGGCCCCGCCCCCGTGATCCCGCGACCGCCTCCAGCTGCTCACCTGGCCCCGCCCCCTCCTTGACTTGACTGGGCTCAGCTGTGGGCCTGGGCCCGCCTCCTGGTTCCGGAAACCACGCCCCTGGTCCATTCGACCAATGAGCCAGCAGCGCCAGCCAGTCTGCCCTGCTCCCAAACACAGAGGAATAGCCCCCACCACTGGGATGTAAAGGCACATAGCCCTCTGCTCACAGGGTGTCTCCCAGGTCCCCAAGCTTGGGCAGACCAGCCAGCCCTCCCTTTAGGACACCCAGGGGCCTCCGTGAGCCTCGGGGCCGGCCCTCTAACCCCCCCGCCCCGGCCTCCATCGCTCCCACCAAAGGGCAGCTCAGAGCAGAGTGTCCTGGGACGCCCACAGCCCTGCCTATGGGCTTTGACAAGCGGGAGAGAGCTGTGTCAAGTCCGAGAAATTATCACTTTCCACTCTGGGGGCACCTCCCCGGCCCCTCCGGAGGTTCTGACTGGTCTGGTGGCCCGGCCCCGGGGGCCTGCTTTCCGCCCCATTCGCCTGGAACGCCCTGCCCTGAACACAAGGGTCCCTCTTGCTGGCATCCAGTCTGAAGCTCAGGCAGGTGAGGCTTTTGTGGGCACTTGAGACCCACGGCCAGCTTTCACAGGGCCCCAGGGCCTTAGCCACTGGTGAGGGTTAGGTTGAGGGATAGGCTTAGTTTTAGGGTTAGGGTTAGTCTTTGACAACGGGGATAGAGCTGTGTCAAGTCTGAGAAAATCACTTTGCGCTCCTGGGGCACCTTCACCGGGCCCCAGGGCCTTCCCCACTGGACCACCTCCAGCTTTTGACACCGGCCCCAACCCACTCTTCCCTTGACGGCTTCCCACCGGTCAGCTAAGCGGCCGGCCAAGCCGCCGGCCCCCTCTTTAGGTCCCTGCCTCCTGCAGACACGCCTGCTGGTCACCCGTGTCCCTGCCCGCGACCCTCTCTCCTGCTTACCTCACCACTTCAGGCTGTTCACCTGGCCCCGCCCCCGTGATCCCGTGACCGCCTCCAGCTGCTCACCTGGGCCCGCCCCCTCCTTGACTTGACCGGGCTCAGCTGTGGGCCTGGGCCCGCCTCCTGGTTCCGGAAACAACGCCCCTAGTCCATTCGACCAATGAGCCAGCAGCGCCAGCCAGTCTGCCCTGCTCCCAAACACAGAGGAATAGCCCCCACCACTGGGATGTAAAGGCACATAGCCCTCTGCTCACAGGGTGTCTCCCAGGTCCCCAAGCGTGGGCAGACCAGCCAGCCCTCCCTTCAGGACACCCAGGGGCCTCCGTGAGCCTCGGGGCCGGCCCTCTAACCCCCCCGCCCCGGCCTCGATTGCTCCCACCAAAGGGCAGCTCAGAGCAGAGTGTCCTGGGACGCCCATAGCCCTGCCTATGGGCTTTGACAACCGGGAGAGAGCTGTGTCAAGTCCGAGAAATTATCACTTTCCACTCTGGGGGCACCTCCCCGGCCCCTCTGGAGGTTCTGACTGGTCTGGTGGCCCGGCCCCGGGGGCCTGCTTTCCGCCCCATTCGCCTGGAACGCCCTGCCCTGAACACAAGGGTCCCTCTTGCTGGCATCCAGTCTGAAGCTCAGGCAGGTGAGGCTTTTGTGGGCACTTGAGACCCTCGGCCAGCTTTCACAGGGCCCCAGGGCCTTAGCCACTGGTGAGGGTTAGGTTGAGGGATAGGCTTAGCTTTAGGGTTAGGGTTAGTCTTTGACAACGGGGATAGAGCTGTGTCAAGTCCGAGAAAATCACTTTGCGCTCCTGGGGCACCTTCACCGGGCCCCAGGGCCTTCCCCACTGGACCACCTCCAGCTTTTGACACCGGCCCCAACCCACTCTTCCCTTGACGGCCTCCCGCCGGTCAGCTAAGCGGCCGGCCAAGCCGCAGGGCCCCCTCTTTAGGTCCCTGCCGCCGGCAGACCCGCCTGCTGGTCACCCGTGTCCCTGCCCGCGACCCTCTCTCCCGCTTACCTCACCACTTCAGGCTGTTCACCTGTCCAAGCCCCCGTGATCCCGCGACCGCCTCCAGCTGCTCAGCTGGCCCCGCCCCCTTCTTGACTTGACTGGGCTCAGCTGTGGGCCTGGGCCCGCCTCCTGGTTCCGGAAACCACGCCCCTAGTCCATTCGACCAATGAGCCAGCAGCGCCAGCCTGTCTGCCCTGCTCCCAAACACAGAGGAATAGCCCCCACCACTGGGATGTAAAGGCACATAGCCCTCTGCTCACAGGGTGTCTCCCAGGTCCCCAAGCGTGGGCAGACCAGCCAGCCCTCCCTTTAGGACACCCAGGGGCCTCCGTGAGCCTCGGGGCCGGCCCTCTAACCCCCCCGCCCCGGCCTCCATCGCTCCCACCAAAGGGCAGCTCAGAGCAGAGTGTCCTGGGACGCCCACAGCCCTGCCTATGGGCTTTGACAACCGGGAGAGAGCTGTGTCAAGTCCGAGAAATTATCACTTTCCACTCTGGGGGCACCTCCCCGGCCCCTCCGGAGGTTCTGACTGGTCTGGTGGCCCGGCCCCGGGGGCCTGCTTTCCGCCCCATTCGCCTGGAACGCCCTGCCCTGAGCACAAGGGTCCCTCTTGCTGGCATCCAGTCTGAAGCTCAGGCAGGTGAGGCTTTTGTGGGCTCTTGAGACCCTCGGCCAGCTTTCACAGGGCCCCAGGGCCTTAGCCACTGGTGAGGGTTAGGTTGAGGGATAGGCTTAGTTTTAGGGTTAGGGTTAGTCTTTGACCACGGGGATAGAGCTGTGTCAAGTCCGAGAAAATCACTTTGCGCTCCTGGGGCACCTTCACCGGGCCCCAGGGCCTTCCCCACTGGACCACCTCCAGCTTTTGACACCGGCCCCAACCCACTCTTCCCTTGACGGCTTCCCGCCGGTCAGCTAAGCGGCCGGCCAAGCCTCCGGGCCCCCTCTTTAGGTCCCTGCCGCCGGCAGACCCGCCTGCTGGTCACCCGTGTCCCTGCCCGCGACCCTCTCTCCCGCTTACCTCACCATTTCAGGCTGTTCACCTGGCCCCGCCCCCGTGATCCCGTGACCGCCTCCAGCTGCTCAGCTGGCCCCGCCCCCTTCTAGACTTGACCGGCTCAGCTGTGGGCCTGGGCCCGCCTCCTGGTTCCGGAAACCACGCCCTTAGTACATTCGACCAATGAGCCAGCAGCGCCAGCCAGTCTGCCCTGCTCTCAAACACAGAGGAATAGCCCCCACCACTGGGATGTAAAGGCACATAGCCCTCAGCTCACAGGGTGTCTCCCAGGTCCCCAAGCGTGGGCAGACCAGCCAGCCCTCCCTTCAGGACACCCAGGGGCCTCCGTGAGCCTCGGGGCCGGCCCTCTAACACCCCCGCCCCGGCCTCCATCGCTCCCACCAAAGGGCAGCTCAGAGCAGAGTGTCCTGGGACGCCCATAGCCCTGCCTATGGGCTTTGACAACCGGGAGAGAGCTGTGTCAAGTCCGAGAAATTATCACTTTCCACTCTGGGGGCACCTCCCCGGCCCCTCTGGAGGTTCTGACTGGTCTGGTGGCCCGGCCCCGGGGGCCTGCTTTCCGCCCCATTCGCCTGGAACGCCCTGCCCTGAACACAAGGGTCCCTCTTGCTGGCATCCAGTCTGAAGCTCAGGCAGGTGAGGCGTTTGTGGGCACTTGAGACCCTCGGCCAGCTTTCACAGGGCCTTAGCCACTGGTGAGGGTTAGGTTGAGGGATAGGCTTAGTTTTAGGGTTAGGGTTAGTCTTTGACCACGGGGATAGAGCTGTGTCAAGTCCGAGAAAATCACTTTGCGCTCCTGGGGCACCTTCACCGGGCCCCAGGGCCTTCCCCACTGGACCACCTCCAGCTTTTGACACCGGCCCCAACCCACTCTTCCCTTGACGGCTTCCCGCCGGTCAGCTAAGCGGCCGGCCAAGCCGCAGGGCCCCCTCTTTAGGTCCCTGCCTCCGGCAGACCCGCCTGCTGGTCACCCGTGTCCCTGCCCGCGACCATCTCTCCCGCTTACCTCACCACTTCAGGCTGTTCACCTGGCTCTGCCCCCGTGATCCCGTGACCGCCTCCAGCTGCTCAGCTGGCCCCGCCCCCTTCTAGACTTGACCAGCTCAGCTGTGGGCCTGGGCCCGCCTCCTGGTTCCGGAAACCACGCCCTTAGTACATTCGACCAATGAGCCAGCAGCGCCAGTCAGTCTGCCCTGCTCTCAAACACAGAGGAATAGCCCCCACCACTGGGATGTAAAGGCACATAGCCCTCAGCTCACAGGGTGTCTCCCAGGTCCCCAAGCGTGGGCAGACCAGCCAGCCCTCCGTTCAGGACACCCAGGGGCCTCCGTGAGCCTCGGGGCCGGCCCTCTAACCCCCCCGCCCCGGCCTCCATCGCTCCCACCAAAGGGCAGCTCAGAACAGAGTGTCCTGGGACGCCCACAGCCCTGCCTATGGGCTTTGACAACCGGGAGAGAGCTGTGTGAAGTCCGAGAAATTATCACTTTCCACTCTGGGGGCACCTCCCCGGCCCCTCCGGAGGTTCTGACTGGTCTGGTGGCCCGGCCCCGGGGGCCTGCTTTCCGCCCCATTCGCCTGGAACGCCCTGCCCTGAGCACAAGGGTCCCTCCTGCTGGCATCCAGTCTGAAGCTCAGGCAGGTGAGGCTTTTGTGGGCTCTTGAGACCCTCGGCCAGCTTTCACAGGGCCCCAGGGCCTTAGCCACTGGTGAGGGTTAGGTTGAGGGATAGGCTTAGTTTTAGGGTTAGGGTTAGTCTTTGACCACGGGGATAGAGCTGTGTCAAGTCCGAGAAAATCACTTTGCGCTCCTGGGGCACCTTCACCGGGCCCCAGGGCCTTCCCCACTGGACCACCTCCAGCTTTTGACACCGGCCCCAACCCACTCTTCCCTTGACGGCCTCCCGCCGGTCAGCTAAGCGGCCGGCCAAGCCGCAGGGCCCCCTCTTTAGGTCCCTGCCGCCGGCAGACCCGCCTGCTGGTCACCCGTGTCCCTGCCCGCGACCCTCTCTCCCGCTTACCTCACCACTTCAGGCTGTTCACCTGTCCCCGCCCCCGTGATCCCGCGACCGCCTCCAGCTGCTCAGCTGGCCCCGCCCCCTTCTTGACTTGACTGGGCTCAGCTGTGGGCCTGGGCCCGCCTCCTGGTTCCGGAAACCACGCCCCTAGTCCATTCGACCAATGAGCCAGCAGTGCCAGCCTGTCTGCCCTGCTCCCAAACACAGAGGAATAGCCCCCACCACTGGGATGTAAAGGCACATAGCCCTCTGCTCACAGGGTGTCTCCCAGGTCCCCAAGCGTGGGCAGACCAGCCAGCCCTCCCTTCAGGACACCCAGGGGCCTCCGTGAGCCTCGGGGCCGGCCCTCTAACCCCCCCGCCCCGGCCTCCATCGCTCCCACCAAAGGGCAGCTCAGAGCAGAGTGTCCTGGGACGCCCACAGCCCTGCCTATGGGCTTTGACAACCGGGAGAGAGCTGTGTCAAGTCCGAGAAATTATCACTTTCCACTCTGGGGGCACCTCCCCGGCCCCTCCGGAGGTTCTGACTGGTCTGGTGGCCCGGCCCCGGGGGCCTGCTTTCCGCCCCATTCGCCTGGAACGCCCTGCCCTGAGCACAAGGGTCCCTCTTGCTGGCATCCAGTCTGAAGCTCAGGCAGGTGAGGCTTTTGTGGGCTCTTGAGACCCTCGGCCAGCTTTCACAGGGCCCCAGGGCCTTAGCCACTGGTGAGGGTTAGGTTGAGGGATAGGCTTAGTTTTAGGGTTAGGGTTAGTCTTTGACCACGGGGATAGAGCTGTGTCAAGTCTGAGAAAATCACTTTGCGCTCCTGGGGCACCTTCACCGGGCCCCAGGGCCTTCCCCACTGGACCACCTCCAGCTTTTGACACCGGCCCCAACCCACTCTTCCCTTGACGGCTTCCCGCCGGTCAGCTAAGCGGCCGGCCAAGCCGCAGGGCCCCCTCTTTAGGTCCCTGCCGCCGGCAGACCCGCCTGCTGGTCACCCGTGTCCCTGCCCGCGACCCTCTCTCCTGCTTACCTCACCACTTCAAGCTGTTCACCTGGCCCCGCCCCCGTGATCCCGTGACCGCCTCCAGCTGCTCACCTGGCCCCGCCCCCTCCTTGACTTGACAGGGCTCAGCTGTGGGCCTGGGCCCGCCTCCTGGTTCCGGAAACCACGCCCCTAGTCCATTCGACCAATGAGCCAGCAGCGCCAGCCTGTCTGCCCTGCTCCCAAACACAGAGGAATAGCCCCCACCACTGGGATGTAAAGGCACATAGCCCTCTGCTCACAGGGTGTCTCCCAGGTCCCCAAGCGTGGGCAGACCAGCCAGCCCTCCCTTCAGGACACCCAGGGGCCTCCGTGAGCCTCGGGGCCGGCCCTCTAACCCCCCCGCCCCGGCCTCCATCGCTCCCACCAAAGGGCAGCTCAGAGCAGAGTGTCCTGGGACGCCCACAGCCCTGCCTATGGGCTTTGACAACCGGGAGAGAGCTGTGTCAAGTCCGAGAAATTATCACTTTCCACTCTGGGGGCACCTCCCCGGCCCCTCCGGAGGTTCTGACTGGTCTGGTGGCCCGGCCCCGGGGGCCTGCTTTCCGCCCCATTCGCCTGGAACGCCCTGCCCTGAGCACAAGGGTCCCTCTTGCTGGCATCCAGTCTGAAGCTCAGGCAGGTGAGGCTTTTGTGGGCTCTTGAGACCCTCGGCCAGCTTTCACAGGGCCCCAGGGCCTTAGCCACTGGTGAGGGTTAGGTTGAGGGATAGGCTTAGTTTTAGGGTTAGGGTTAGTCTTTGACCACGGGGATAGAGCTGTGTCAAGTCTGAGAAAATCACTTTGCGCTCCTGGGGCACCTTCACCGGGCCCCAGGGCCTTCCCCACTGGACCACCTCCAGCTTTTGACACCGGCCCCAACCCCCTCTTCCCTTGACGGCTTCCCGCCGGTCAGCTAAGCGGCCGGCCAAGCCGCAGGGCCCCCTCTTTAGGTCCCTGCCGCCAGCAGACCCGCCTGCTGGTCACCCGTGTCCCTGCCCGCGACCCTCTCTCCCGCTTACCTCACCACTTCAGGCTGTTCACCTGGCCCCGCCCCCGTGATCCCGTGACCGCCTCCAGCTGCTCACCTGGCCCGGCCCCCTTCTTGACTTGACCAGGGTCAGCTGTGGGCCTGGGCCCGCCTCCTGGTTCCGGAAACCACGCCCCTAGTCCATTCGACCAATGAGCCAGCAGCGCCAGCCAGTCTGCCCTGCTCCCAAACACAGAGGAATAGCCCCCACCACTGGGATGTAAAGGCACATAGCCCTCTGCTCACAGGGTGTCTCCCAGGTCCCCAAGCGTGGGCAGACCAGCCAGCCCTCCCTTCAGGACACCCAGGGGCCTCCGGGAGCCTCGGGGCCGGCCCTCTAACACCCCCGCCCCGGCCTCCATCGCTCCCACCAAAGGGCAGCTCAGAGCAGAGTGTCCTGGGACGCCCATAGCCCTGCCTATGGGCTTTGACAACCGGGAGAGAGCTGTGTCAAGTCCGAGAAATTATCACTTTCCACTCTGGGGGCACCTCCCCGGCCCCTCTGGAGGTTCTGACTGGTCTGGTGGCCCGGCCCCGGGGGCCTGCTTTCCGCCCCATTCGCCTGGAACGCCCTGCCCTGAACACAAGGGTCCCTCTTGCTGGCATCCAGTCTGAAGCTCAGGCAGGTGAGGCTTTTGTGGGCACTTGAGACCCTCGGCCAGCTTTCACAGGGCCTTAGCCACTGGTGAGGGTTAGGTTGAGGGATAGGCTTAGTTTTAGGGTTAGGGTTAGTCTTTGACCACGGGGATAGAGCTGTGTCAAGTCCGAGAAAATCACTTTGCCCTCCTGGGGCACCTTCACCGGGCCCCAGGGCCTTCCCCACTGGACCACCTCCAGCTTTTGACACCGGCCCCAACCCACTCTTCCCTTGACGGCTTCCCGCCGGTAAGCTAAGCGGCCGGCCAAGCCGCAGGGCCCCCTCTTTAGGTCCCTGCCTCCGGCAGACCCGCCTGCTGGTCACCCGTGTCCCTGCCCGCGACCCTCTCTCCCGCTTACCTCACCACTTCAGGCTGTTCACCTGGCTCTGCCCCCGTGATCCCGTGACCGCCTCCAGCTGCTCAGCTGGCCCCGCCCCCTTCTAGACTTGACCAGCTCAGCTGTGGGCCTGGGCCCGCCTCCTGGTTCCGGAAACCACGCCCTTAGTACATTCGACCAATGAGCCAGCAGCGCCAGTCAGTCTGCCCTGCTCCCAAACACAGAGGAATAGCCCCCACCACTGGGATGTAAAGGCACATAGCCCTCAGCTCACAGGGTGTCTCCCAGGTCCCCAAGCGTGGGCAGACCAGCCAGCCCTCCGTTCAGGACACCCAGGGGCCTCCGTGAGCCTCGGGGCCGGCCCTCTAACCCCCCCGCCCCGGCCTCCATCGCTCCCACCAAAGGGCAGCTCAGAACAGAGTGTCCTGGGACGCCCACAGCCCTGCCTATGGGCTTTGACAACCGGGAGAGAGCTGTGTCAAGTCCGAGAAATTATCACTTTCCACTCTGGGGGCACCTCCCCGGCCCCTCCGGAGGTTCTGACTGGTCTGGTGGCCCGGCCCCGGGGGCCTGCTTTCCGCCCCATTCGCCTGGAACGCCCTGCCCTGAGCACAAGGGTCCCTCTTGCTGGCATCCAGTCTGAAGCTCAGGCAGGTGAGGCTTTTGTGGGCTCTTGAGACCCTCGGCCAGCTTTCACAGGGCCCCAGGGCCTTAGCCACTGGTGAGGGTTAGGTTGAGGGATAGGCTTAGTTTTAGGGTTAGGGTTAGTCTTTGACCACGGGGATAGAGCTGTGTCAAGTCTGAGAAAATCACTTTGCGCTCCTGGGGCACCTTCACCGGGCCCCAGGGCCTTCCCCACTGGACCACCTCCAGCTTTTGACACCGGCCCCAACCCACTCTTCCCTTGACGGCTTCCCGCCGGTCAGCTAAGCGGCCGGCCAAGCCGCAGGGCCCCCTCTTTAGGTCCCTGCCGCCGGCAGACCCGCCTGCTGGTCACCCGTGTCCCTGCCCGCGACCCTCTCTCCTGCTTACCTCACCACTTCAAGCTGTTCACCTGGCCCCGCCCCCGTGATTCCGTGACCGCCTCCAGCTGCTCACCTGGCCCCGCCCCCTCCTTGACTTGACAGGGCTCAGCTGTGGGCCTGGGCCCGCCTCCTGGTTCCGGAAACCACGCCCCTAGTCCATTCGACCAATGAGCCAGCAGCGCCAGCCAGTCTGCCCTGCTCCCAAACACAGAGGAATAGCCCCCACCACTGGGATGTAAAGGCACATAGCCCTCTGCTCACAGGGTGTCTCCCAGGTCCCCAAGCGTGGGCAGACCAGCCAGCCCTCCCTTCAGGACACCCAGGGGCCTCCGTGAGCCTCGGGGCCGGCCCTCTAACACCCCCGCCCCGGCCTCCATCGCTCCCACCAAAGGGCAGCTCAGAGCAGAGTGTCCTGGGACGCCCATAGCCCTGCCTATGGGCTTTGACAACCGGGAGAGAGCTGTGTCAAGTCCGAGAAATTATCACTTTCCACTCTGGGGGCACCTCCCCGGCCCCTCTGGAGGTTCTGACTGGTCTGGTGGCCCGGCCCCGGGGGCCTGCTTTCCGCCCCATTCGCCTGGAACGCCCTGCCCTGAACACAAGGGTCCCTCTTGCTGGCATCCAGTCTGAAGCTCAGGCAGGTGAGGCTTTTGTGGGCACTTGAGACCCTCGGCCAGCTTTCACAGGGCCCCAGGGCCTTAGCCACTGGTGAGGGTTAGGTTGAGGGATAGGCTTAGCTTTAGGGTTAGGGTTAGTCTTTGACAACGGGGATAGAGCTGTGTCAAGTCCGAGAAAATCACTTTGCGCTCCTGGGGCACCTTCACCGGGCCCCAGGGCCTTCCCCACTGGACCACCTCCAGCTTTTGACACCGGCCCCAACCCACTCTTCCCTTGACGGCCTCCCGCCGGTCAGCTAAGCGGCCGGCCAAGCCGCAGGGCCCCCTCTTTAGGTCCCTGCCGACGGCAGACCCGCCTGCTGGTCACCCGTGTCCCTGCCCGCGACCCTCTCTCCTGCTTACCTCACCACTTCAGGCTGTTCACCTGTCCCCGCCCCCGTGATCCCGCGACCGCCTCCAGCTGCTCAGCTGGCCCCGCCCCCTTCTTGACTTGACTGGGCTCAGCTGTGGGCCTGGGCCCGCCTCCTGGTTCCGGAAACCACGCCCCTAGTCCATTCGACCAATGAACCAGCAGCGCCAGCCTGTCTGCCCTGCTCCCAAACACAGAGGAATAGCCCCCACCACTGGGATGTAAAGGCACATAGCCCTCTGCTCACAGGGTGTCTCCCAGGTCCCCAAGCGTGGGCAGACCAGCCAGCCCTCCCTTCAGGACACCCAGGGGCCTCCGTGAGCCTCGGGGCCGGCCCTCTAACCCCCCCGCCCCGGCCTCCATCGCTCCCACCAAAGGGCAGCTCAGAGCAGAGTGTCCTGGGACGCCCACAGCCCTGCCTATGGGCTTTGACAACCGGGAGAGAGCTGTGTCAAGTCCGAGAAATTATCACTTTCCACTCTGGGGGCACCTCCCCGGCCCCTCCGGAGGTTCTGACTGGTCTGGTGGCCCGGCCCCGGGGGCCTGCTTTCCGCCCCATTCGCCTGGAACGCCCTGCCCTGAGCACAAGGGTCCCTCTTGCTGGCATCCAGTCTGAAGCTCAGGCAGGTGAGGCTTTTGTGGGCTCTTGAGACCCTCGGCCAGCTTTCAAAGGGCCCCAGGGCCTTAGCCACTGGTGAGGGTTAGGTTGAGGGATAGGCTTAGTTTTAGGGTTAGGGTTAGTCTTTGACCACGGGGATAGAGCTGTGTCAAGTCTGAGAAAATCACTTTGCGCTCCTGGGGCACCTTCACCGGGCCCCAGGGCCTTCCCCACTGGACCACCTCCAGCTTTTGACACCGGCCCCAACCCCCTCTTCCCTTGACGGCTTCCCGCCGGTCAGCTAAGCGGCCGGCCAAGCCGCAGGGCCCCCTCTTTAGGTCCCTGCCGCCAGCAGACCCGCCTGCTGGTCACCCGTGTCCCTGCCCGCGACCCTCTCTCCCGCTTACCTCACCACTTCAGGCTCTTCACCTGGCCCCGCCCCCGTGATCCCGTGACCGCCTCCAGCTGCTCACCTGGCCCGGCCCCCTTCTTGACTTGACCAGGCTCAGCTGTGGGCCTGGGCCCGCCTCCTGGTTCCGGAAACCACGCCCCTAGTCCATTCGACCAATGAGCCAGCAGCGCCAGCCAGTCTGCCCTGCTCCCAAACACAGAGGAATAGCCCCCACCACTGGGATGTAAAGGCACATAGCCCTCTGCTCACAGGGTGTCTCCCAGGTCCCCAAGCGTGGGCAGACCAGCCTGCCCTCCCTTCAGGACACCCAGGGGCCTCCGGGAGCCTCGGGGCCGGCCCTCTAACACCCCCGCCCCGGCCTCCATCGCTCCCACCAAAGAGCAGCTCAGAGCAGAGTGTCCTGGGACGCCCATAGCCCTGCCTATGGGCTTTGACAACCGGGAGAGAGCTGTGTCAAGTCCGAGAAATTATCACTTTCCACTCTGGGGGCACCTCCCAGGCCCCTCTGGAGGTTCTGACTGGTCTGGTGGCCTGGCCCCGGGGGCCTGCTTTCCGCCCCATTCGCCTGGAACGCCCTGCCCTGAACACAAGGGTCCCTCTTGCTGGCATCCAGTCTGAAGCTCAGGCAGGTGAGGCTTTTGTGGGCACTTGAGACCCTCGGCCAGCTTTCACAGGGCCTTAGCCACTGGTGAGGGTTAGGTTGAGGGATAGGCTTAGTTTTAGGGTTAGGGTTAGTCTTTGACCACGGGGATAGAGCTGTGTCAAGTCCGAGAAAATCACTTTGCGCTCCTGGGGCACCTTCACCGGGCCCCAGGGCCTTCCCCACTGGACCACCTCCAGCTTTTGACACCGGCCCCAACCCACTCTTCCCTTGACGGCTTCCCGCCGGTCAGCTAAGCGGCCGGCCAAGCCGCAGGGCCCCCTCTTTAGGTCCCTGCCGCCGGCAGACCCGCCTGCTGGTCACCCGTGTCCCTGCCCGCGACCCTCTCTCCCGCTTACCTCACCACTTCAGGCTGTTCACCTGTCCCCGCCCCCGTGATCCCGCGACCGCCTCCAGCTGCTCAGCTGGCCCCGCCCCCTTCTTGACTTGACTGGGCTCAGCTGTGGGCCTGGGCCCGCCTCCTGGTTCCGGAAACCACGCCCCTAGTCCATTCGATCAATGAGCCAGCAGCGCCAGCCAGTCTGCCCTGCTCCCAAACACAGAGGAATAGCCCCCACCACTGGGATGTAAAGGCACATAGCCCTCTGCTCACAGGGTGTCTCCCAGGTCCCCAAGCGTGGGCAGACCAGCCAGCCCTCCCTTCAGGACACCCAGGGGCCTCCGTGAGCCTCGGGGCCGGCCCTCTAACCCCTCCCCGGCCTCCATCGCTCCCACCAAAGGGCAGCTCAGAGCAGAGTGTCCTGGGACGCCCACAGCCCTGCCTATGGGCTTTGACAACCGGGAGAGAGCTGTGTCAAGTCCGAGAAATTTTCACTTTCCACTCTGGGGGCACCTCCCCGGCCCCTCCCGAGGTTCTGACTGGTCTGGTGGCCCGGCTCCGGGGGCCTGCTTTCCGCCCCATTCGCCTGGAACGCCCTGCCCTGAACACAAGGGTCCCTCTTGCTAGCATCCAGTCTGAAGCTCAGGCAGGTGAGGCTTTTGTGGGCACTTGAGAGCCTCGGCCAGCTTTCACAGGGCCCCAGGGCCTTAGCCACTGGTGAGGGTTAGGTTGAGGGATAGGCTTAGTTTTAGGGTTAGGGTTAGTCTTTGACCACGGGGATAGAGCTGTGTCAAGTCCGAGAAAATCACTTTGCGCTCCTGGGGCACCTTCACCGGGCCCCAGGGCCTTCCCCACTGGACCACCTCCAGCTTTTGACACCGGCCCCAACCCACTCTTCCCTTGACGGCCTCCCGCCGGTCAGCTAAGCGGCCGGCCAAGCCGCAGGGCCCCCTCTTTAGGTCCCTGCCGCCGGCAGACCCGCCTGCTGGTCACCCGTGTCCCTGCCCGCGACCCTCTCTCCCGCTTACCTCACCATTTCAGGCTGTTCACCTGGCCCCGCCCCCGTGATCCCGTGACCGCCTCCAGCTGCTCAGCTGGCCCCGCCCCCTTCTTGACTTGACCGGGCTCAGCTGTGGGCCTGGGCCCGCCTCCTGGTTCCGGAAACCACGCCCCTAGTCCATTCGACCAATGAGCCAGCAGCGCCAGCCAGTCTGCCCTGCTCCCAAACACAGAGGAATAGCCCCCACCACTGGGATGTAAAGGCCCATAGCCCTCTGCTCACAGGGTGTCTCCCAGGTCCCCAAGCGTGGGCAGACCAGCCAGCCCTCCCTTCAGGACACCCAGGGGCCTCCGTGAGCCTCGGGGCCGGCCCTCTAACCCCCCCGCCCCGGCCTCCATCGCTCCCACCAAAGGGCAGCTCAGAGCAGAGTGTCCTGGGACGCCCACAGCCCTGCCTATGGGCTTTGACAACCGGGAGAGAGCTGTGTCAAGTCCGAGAAATTATCACTTTCCACTCTGGGGGCACCTCCCCGGCCCCTCCGGAGGTTCTGACTGGTCTGGTGGCCCGGCTCCGGGGGCCTGCTTTCCGCCCCATTCGCCTGGAACGCCCTGCCCTGAACACAAGGGTCCCTGTTGCTAGCATCCAGTCTGAAGCTCAGGCAGGTGAGGCTTTTGTGGGCACTTGAGACCCTCGGCCAGCTTTCACAGGGCCCCAGGGCCTTAGCCACTGGTGAGGGTTAGGTTGAGGGATAGGCATAGTTTTAGGGTTAGGGTTAGTCTTTGACCACGGGGATAGAGCTGTGTCAAGTCCGAGAAAATCACTTTGCGCTCCTGGGGCACCTTCACCGGGCCCCAGGGCCTTCCCCACTGGACCACCTCCAGCTTTTGACACCGGCCCCAACCCACTCTTCCCTTGACGGCTTCCTGCCGGTCAGCTAAGCGGCCGGCCAAGCCGCAGGGCCCCCTCTTTAGGTCCCTGCCGCCGGCAGACCCGCCTGCTGGTCACCCGTGTCCCTGCCCGCCACCCTCTCTCCTGCTTACCTCACCACTTCAGGCTCTTCACCTGGCCCCGCCCCCGTGATCCCGTGACCGCCTCCAGCTGCTCACCTGGCCCCGCCCCCTCCTTGACTTGACAGGGCTCAGCTGTGGGCCTGGGCCCGCCTCCTGGTTCCAGAAACCACGCCCTTAGTCCATTGGACCAATGAGCCAGCAGCGCCAGCCAGTCTGCCCTGCTCCCAAACACAGAGGAATAGCCCCCACCACTGGGATGTAAAGGCACATAGCCCTCTGCTCACAGGGTGTCTCCCAGGTCCCCAAGCGTGGGCAGACCAGCCAGCCCTCCCTTCAGGACACCCAGGGGCCTCCGTGAGCCTCGGGGCCGGCCCTCTAACCCCCCCGCCCCGGCCTCCATCGCTCCCACCAAAGGGCAGCTCAGAGCAGAGTGTCCTGGGACGCCCACAGCCCTGCCTATGGGCTTTGACAACCGGGAGAGAGCTGTTTCAAGTCCGAGAAATTATCACTTTCCACTCTGGGGGCACCTCCCCGGCCCCTCCGGAGGTTCTGACTGGTCTGGTGGCCCGGCCCCGGGGGCCTGCTTTCCGCCCCATTCGCCTGGAACGCCCTGCCCTGAGCACAAGGTTCCCTCTTGCTGGAATCCAGTCTGAAGCTCAGGCAGGTGAGGCTTTTGTGGGCACTTGAGACCCTCGGCCAGCTTTCACAGGGCCCCAGTTCCTTAGCCACTGGTGAGGGTTAGGTTGAGGGATAGGCTTAGCTTGAGGGTTAGGGTTAGTCTTTGACAACGGGGATAGAGCTGTGTCAAGTCTGAGAAAATCACTTTGCGCTCCTGGGGCACCTTCACCGGGCCCCAGGGCCTTCCCCACTGGACCACCTCCAGCTTTTGACACCGGCCCCAACCCACTCTTCCCTTGACGGCTTCCCACCGGTCAGCTAAGCGGCCGGCCAAGCCGCCGGCCCCCTCTTTAGGTCCCTGTCTCCTGCAGACACGCCTGCTGGTCACCCGTGTCACTGCCCGCGACCCTCTCTCCTGCTTACCTCACCACTTCAGGCTGTTCACCTGGCCCCCGTGATCCCGTGACCGCCTCCAGCTGCTCACCTGGCCCCGCCCCCTCCTTGACTTGACTGGGCTCAGCTGTGGGCCTGGGCCCGCCTCCTGGTTCCGGAAACCACGCCCCTAGTCCATAAGACCAATGAGCCAGCAGCGCCAGCCAGTCTGCCCTGCTCCCAAACACAGAGGAATAGCCCCCACCACTGGGATGTAAAGGCACAAAGCCCTCTGCTCACAGGGTGTCTCCCAGGTCCCCAAGCGTGGGCAGACCAGCCAGCCCTCCCTTCAGGACACCCAAGGGCCTCCGTGAGCCTCGGGGCCGGCCCTCTAACCCCCCCGCCCCGGCCTCCATCGCTCCCACCAAAGGGCAGCTCAGAGCAGAGTGTCCTGGGACGCCCACAGCCCTGCCTATGGGCTTTGACAACCGGGAGAGAGCTGTGTCAAGTCCGAGAAATTATCACTTTCCACTCTGGGGGCACCTCCCCGGCCCCTCCGGAGGTTCTGACTGGTCTGGTGGCCCGGCCCCGGGGGCCTGCTTTCCGCCCCATTCACCTGGAATGCCCTGCCCTGAGCACAAGGGTCCCTCTTGCTGGAATCCCGTCTGAAGCTCAGGCAGGTGAGGCTTTTGTGGGCACTTGAGACCCTCGGCCAGCTTTCACAGGGCCCCAGTTCCTTAGCCACTGGTGAGGGTTAGGTTGAGGGATAGGCTTAGCTTTAGGGTTAGGGTTAGTCTTTGACAACGGGGATAGAGCTGTGTCAAGTCTGAGAAAATCACTTTGCGCTCCTGGGGCACCTTCACCGGGCCCCAGGGCCTTCCCCACTGGACCACCTCCAGCTTTTGACACCGGCCCCAACCCACTCTTCCCTTGACGGCTTCCCACCGGTCAGCTAAGCGGCCGGCCAAGCCGCCGGCCCCCTCTTTAGGTCCCTGTCTCCTGCAGACACGCCTGCTGGTCACCCGTGTCCCTGCCCGCGACCCTCTCTCCTGCTTACCTCACCACTTCAGGCTGTTCACCTGGCCCCGCCCCCGTGATCCCGTGACCGCCTCCAGCTGCTCACCTGGGCCCGCCCCCTCCTTGACTTGACCAGGCTCAGCTGTGGGCCTGGGCCCGCCTCCTGGTTCCGGAAACAACGCCCCTAGTCCATTCGACCAATGAGCCAGCATCGCCAGCCAGTCTGCCCTGCTCCCAAACACAGAGGAATAGCCCCCACCACTGGGATGTAAAGGCACATAGCCCTCTGCTCACAGGGTGTCTCCCAGGTCCCCAAGCGTGGGCAGACCAGCCAGCCCTCCCTTCAGGACACCCAGGGGCCTCCGTGAGCCTCGGGGCCGGCCCGCTAACCCCCCCGCCCCGGCCTCCATCGCTCCCACCAAAGGGCAGCTCAGAGCAGAGTGTCCTGGGACGCCCACAGCCCTGCCTATGGGCTTTGACAACCGGGAGAGAGCTGTGTCAAGTCCGAGAAATTATCACTTTCCACTCTGGGGGCACCTCCCCGGCCACTCCGGAGGTTCTGACTGGTCTGGTGGCCCGGCCCCGGGGGCCTGCTTTCCGCCCCATTCGCCTGGAACGCCCTGCCCTGAACACAAGGGGCCCTCTTGCTGGCATCCAGTCTGAAGCTCAGGCAGGTGAGGCTTTTGTGGGCACTTGAGACCCTCGGCCAGCTTTCACAGGGCCCCAGGGCCTTAGCCACTGGTGAGGGTTAGGTTGAGGGATAGGCTTAGTTTTAGGGTTAGGGTTAGTCTTTGGCAACGGGGATAGAGCTGTGTCAAGTCTGAGGAAATCACTTTGCGCTCCTGGGGCACCTTCACCGGGCCCCAGGGCCTTCCCCACTGGACCACCTACAGCTTTTGACACCGGCCCCAACCCACTCTTCCCTTGACGGCTTCCCGCCGGTCAGCTAAGCGGCCGGCCAAGCCGCCGGCCCCCTCTTTAGGTCCCAGCCTCCGGCAGACCCGCCTGCTGGTCACCCGTGTCCCTGCCCGCGACCCTCTCTCCTGCTTACCTCACCACTTCAGGCTGTTCACCTGGCCCCGCCCCCGTGATCCCGCGACCGCCTCCAGCTGCTCACCTGGCCCCGCCCCCTCCTTGACTTGACTGGGCTCAGCTGTGGGCCTGGGCCCGCCTCCTGGTTCCGGAAACTACGCCCCTGGTCCATTCGACCAATGAGCCAGCAGCGCCAGCCAGTCTGCCCTGCTCCCAAACACAGAGGAATAGCCCCCACCACTGGGATGTAAAGGCACATAGCCCTCTGCTCACAGGGTGTCTCCCAGGTCCCCAAGCTTGGGCAGACCAGCCAGCCCTCCCTTTAGGACACCCAGGGGCCTCCGTGAGCCTCGGGGCCGGCCCTCTAACCCCCCCGCCCCGGCCTCCATCGCTCCCACCAAAGGGCAGCTCAGAGCAGAGTGTCCTGGGACGCCCACAGCCCTGCCTATGGGCTTTGACAAGCGGGAGAGAGCTGTGTCAAGTCCGAGAAATTATCACTTTCCACTCTGGGGGCACCTCCCCGGCCCCTCCGGAGGTTCTGACTGGTCTGGTGGCCCGGCCCCGGGGGCCTGCTTTCCGCCCCATTCGCCTGGAACGCCCTGCCCTGAACACAAGGGTCCCTCTTGCTGGCATCCAGTCTGAAGCTCAGGCAGGTGAGGCTTTTGTGGGCACTTGAGACCCACGGCCAGCTTTCACAGGGCCCCAGGGCCTTAGCCACTGGTGAGGGTTAGGTTGAGGGATAGGCTTAGTTTTAGGGTTAGGGTTAGTCTTTGACAACGGGGATAGAGCTGTGTCAAGTCTGAGAAAATCACTTTGCGCTCCTGGGGCACCTTCACCGGGCCCCAGGGCCTTCCCCACTGGACCACCTCCAGCTTTTGACACCGGCCCCAACCCACTCTTCCCTTGACGGCTTCCCACCGGTCAGCTAAGCGGCCGGCCAAGCCGCCGGCCCCCTCTTTAGGTCCCTGCCTCCTGCAGACACGCCTGCTGGTCACCCGTGTCCCTGCCCGCGACCCTTTCTCCTGCTTACCTCACCACTTCAGGCTGTTCACCTGGCCCCGCCCCCGTGATCCCGTGACCGCCTCCAGCTGCTCACCTGGGCCGGCCCCCTCCTTGACTTGACCGGGCTCAGCTGTGGGCCTGGGCCCGCCTCCTGGTTCCGGAAACAACGCCCCTAGTCCATTCGACCAATGAGCCAGCAGCGCCAGCCAGTCTGCCCTGCTCCCAAACACAGAGGAATAGCCCCCACCACTGGGATGTAAAGGCACATAGCCCTCTGCTCACAGGGTGTCTCCCAGGTCCCCAAGCGTGGGCAGACCAGCCAGCCCTCCCTTCAGGACACCCAGGGGCCTCCGTGAGCCTCGGGGCCGGCCCTCTAACACCCCCGCCCCGGCCTCCATCGCTCCCACCAAAGGGCAGCTCAGAGCAGAGTGTCCTGGGACGCCCATAGCCCTGCCTATGGGCTTTGACAACCGGGAGAGAGCTGTGTCAAGTCCGAGAAATTATCACTTTCCACTCTGGGGGCACCTCCCCGGCCCCTCTGGAGGTTCTGACTGGTCTGGTGGCCCGGCCCCGGGGGCCTGCTTTCCGCCCCATTCGCCTGGAACGCCCTGCCCTGAACACAAGGGTCCCTCTTGCTGGCATCCAGTCTGAAGCTCAGGCAGGTGAGGCTTTTGTGGGCACTTGAGACCCTCGGCCAGCTTTCACAGGGCCCCAGGGCCTTAGCCACTGGTGAGGGTTAGGTTGAGGGATAGGCTTAGCTTTAGGGTTAGGGTTAGTCTTTGACAACGGGGATAGAGCTGTGTCAAGTCCGAGAAAATCACTTTGCGCTCCTGGGGCACCTTCACCGGGCCCCAGGGCCTTCCCCACTGGACCACCTCCAGCTTTTGACACCGGCCCCAACCCACTCTTCCCTTGACGGCCTCCCGCCGGTCAGCTAAGCGGCCGGCCAAGCCGCAGGGCCCCCTCTTTAGGTCCCTGCCGACGGCAGACCCGCCTGCTGGTCACCCGTGTCCCTGCCCGCGACCCTCTCTCCTGCTTACCTCACCACTTCAGGCTGTTCACCTGTCCCCGCCCCCGTGATCCCGCGACCGCCTCCAGCTGCTCAGCTGGCCCCGCCCCCTTCTTGACTTGACTGGGCTCAGCTGTGGGCCTGGGCCCGCCTCCTGGTTCCGGAAACCACGCCCCTAGTCCATTCGACCAATGAACCAGCAGCGCCAGCCTGTCTGCCCTGCTCCCAAACACAGAGGAATAGCCCCCACCACTGGGATGTAAAGGCACATAGCCCTCTGCTCACAGGGTGTCTCCCAGGTCCCCAAGCGTGGGCAGACCAGCCAGCCCTCCCTTCAGGACACCCAGGGGCCTCCGTGAGCCTCGGGGCCGGCCCTCTAACCCCCCCGCCCCGGCCTCCATCGCTCCCACCAAAGGGCAGCTCAGAGCAGAGTGTCCTGGGACGCCCACAGCCCTGCCTATGGGCTTTGACAACCGGGAGAGAGCTGTGTCAAGTCCGAGAAATTATCACTTTCCACTCTGGGGGCACCTCCCCGGCCCCTCCGGAGGTTCTGACTGGTCTGGTGGCCCGGCCCCGGGGGCCTGCTTTCCGCCCCATTCGCCTGGAACGCCCTGCCCTGAGCACAAGGGTCCCTCTTGCTGGCATCCAGTCTGAAGCTCAGGCAGGTGAGGCTTTTGTGGGCTCTTGAGACCCTCGGCCAGCTTTCAAAGGGCCCCAGGGCCTTAGCCACTGGTGAGGGTTAGGTTGAGGGATAGGCTTAGTTTTAGGGTTAGGGTTAGTCTTTGACCACGGGGATAGAGCTGTGTCAAGTCTGAGAAAATCACTTTGCGCTCCTGGGGCACCTTCACCGGGCCCCAGGGCCTTCCCCACTGGACCACCTCCAGCTTTTGACACCGGCCCCAACCCCCTCTTCCCTTGACGGCTTCCCGCCGGTCAGCTAAGCGGCCGGCCAAGCCGCAGGGCCCCCTCTTTAGGTCCCTGCCGCCAGCAGACCCGCCTGCTGGTCACCCGTGTCCCTGCCCGCGACCCTCTCTCCCGCTTACCTCACCACTTCAGGCTCTTCACCTGGCCCCGCCCCCGTGATCCCGTGACCGCCTCCAGCTGCTCACCTGGCCCGGCCCCCTTCTTGACTTGACCAGGCTCAGCTGTGGGCCTGGGCCCGCCTCCTGGTTCCGGAAACCACGCCCCTAGTCCATTCGACCAATGAGCCAGCAGCGCCAGCCAGTCTGCCCTGCTCCCAAACACAGAGGAATAGCCCCCACCACTGGGATGTAAAGGCACATAGCCCTCTGCTCACAGGGTGTCTCCCAGGTCCCCAAGCGTGGGCAGACCAGCCAGCCCTCCCTTCAGGACACCCAGGGGCCTCCGGGAGCCTCGGGGCCGGCCCTCTAACACCCCCGCCCCGGCCTCCATCGCTCCCACCAAAGAGCAGCTCAGAGCAGAGTGTCCTGGGACGCCCATAGCCCTGCCTATGGGCTTTGACAACCGGGAGAGAGCTGTGTCAAGTCCGAGAAATTATCACTTTCCACTCTGGGGGCACCTCCCCGGCCCCTCTGGAGGTTCTGACTGGTCTGGTGGCCTGGCCCCGGGGGCCTGCTTTCCGCCCCATTCGCCTGGAACGCCCTGCCCTGAACACAAGGGTCCCTCTTGCTGGCATCCAGTCTGAAGCTCAGGCAGGTGAGGCTTTTGTGGGCACTTGAGACCCTCGGCCAGCTTTCACAGGGCCTTAGCCACTGGTGAGGGTTAGGTTGAGGGATAGGCTTAGTTTTAGGGTTAGGGTTAGTCTTTGACCACGGGGATAGAGCTGTGTCAAGTCCGAGAAAATCACTTTGCGCTCCTGGGGCACCTTCACCGGGCCCCAGGGCCTTCCCCACTGGACCACCTCCAGCTTTTGACACCGGCCCCAACCCACTCTTCCCTTGACGGCTTCCCGCCGGTCAGCTAAGCGGCCGGCCAAGCCGCAGGGCCCCCTCTTTAGGTCCCTGCCGCCGGCAGACCCGCCTGCTGGTCACCCGTGTCCCTGCCCGCGACCCTCTCTCCCGCTTACCTCACCACTTCAGGCTGTTCACCTGTCCCCGCCCCCGTGATCCCGCGACCGCCTCCAGCTGCTCAGCTGGCCCCGCCCCCTTCTTGACTTGACTGGGCTCAGCTGTGGGCCTGGGCCCGCCTCCTGGTTCCGGAAACCACGCCCCTAGTCCATTCGATCAATGAGCCAGCAGCGCCAGCCAGTCTGCCCTGCTCCCAAACACAGAGGAATAGCCCCCACCACTGGGATGTAAAGGCACATAGCCCTCTGCTCACAGGGTGTCTCCCAGGTCCCCAAGCGTGGGCAGACCAGCCAGCCCTCCCTTCAGGACACCCAGGGGCCTCCGTGAGCCTCGGGGCCGGCCCTCTAACCCCTCCCCGGCCTCCATCGCTCCCACCAAAGGGCAGCTCAGAGCAGAGTGTCCTGGGACGCCCACAGCCCTGCCTATGGGCTTTGACAACCGGGAGAGAGCTGTGTCAAGTCCGAGAAATTTTCACTTTCCACTCTGGGGGCACCTCCCCGGCCCCTCCCGAGGTTCTGACTGGTCTGGTGGCCCGGCTCCGGGGGCCTGCTTTCCGCCCCATTCGCCTGGAACGCCCTGCCCTGAACACAAGGGTCCCTCTTGCTAGCATCCAGTCTGAAGCTCAGGCAGGTGAGGCTTTTGTGGGCACTTGAGAGCCTCGGCCAGCTTTCACAGGGCCCCAGGGCCTTAGCCACTGGTGAGGGTTAGGTTGAGGGATAGGCTTAGTTTTAGGGTTAGGGTTAGTCTTTGACCACGGGGATAGAGCTGTGTCAAGTCCGAGAAAATCACTTTGCGCTCCTGGGGCACCTTCACCGGGCCCCAGGGCCTTCCCCACTGGACCACCTCCAGCTTTTGACACCGGCCCCAACCCACTCTTCCCTTGACGGCTTCCTGCCGGTCAGCTAAGCGGCCGGCCAAGCCGCAGGGCCCCCTCTTTAGGTCCCTGCCGCCGGCAGACCCGCCTGCTGGTCACCCGTGTCCCTGCCCGCCACCCTCTCTCCTGCTTACCTCACCACTTCAGGCTCTTCACCTGGCCCCGCCCCCGTGATCCCGTGACCGCCTCCAGCTGCTCACCTGGCCCCGCCCCCTCCTTGACTTGACAGGGCTCAGCTGTGGGCCTGGGCCCGCCTCCTGGTTCCAGAAACCACGCCCTTAGTCCATTGGACCAATGAGCCAGCAGCGCCAGCCAGTCTGCCCTGCTCCCAAACACAGAGGAATAGCCCCCACCACTGGGATGTAAAGGCACATAGCCCTCTGCTCACAGGGTGTCTCCCAGGTCCCCAAGCGTGGGCAGACCAGCCAGCCCTCCCTTCAGGACACCCAGGGGCCTCCGTGAGCCTCGGGGCCGGCCCTCTAACCCCCCCGCCCCGGCCTCCATCGCTCCCACCAAAGGGCAGCTCAGAGCAGAGTGTCCTGGGACGCCCACAGCCCTGCCTATGGGCTTTGACAACCGGGAGAGAGCTGTTTCAAGTCCGAGAAATTATCACTTTCCACTCTGGGGGCACCTCCCCGGCCCCTCCGGAGGTTCTGACTGGTCTGGTGGCCCGGCCCCGGGGGCCTGCTTTCCGCCCCATTCGCCTGGAACGCCCTGCCCTGAGCACAAGGTTCCCTCTTGCTGGAATCCAGTCTGAAGCTCAGGCAGGTGAGGCTTTTGTGGGCACTTGAGACCCTCGGCCAGCTTTCACAGGGCCCCAGTTCCTTAGCCACTGGTGAGGGTTAGGTTGAGGGATAGGCTTAGCTTGAGGGTTAGGGTTAGTCTTTGACAACGGGGATAGAGCTGTGTCAAGTCTGAGAAAATCACTTTGCGCTCCTGGGGCACCTTCACCGGGCCCCAGGGCCTTCCCCACTGGACCACCTCCAGCTTTTGACACCGGCCCCAACCCACTCTTCCCTTGACGGCTTCCCACCGGTCAGCTAAGCGGCCGGCCAAGCCGCCGGCCCCCTCTTTAGGTCCCTGTCTCCTGCAGACACGCCTGCTGGTCACCCGTGTCACTGCCCGCGACCCTCTCTCCTGCTTACCTCACCACTTCAGGCTGTTCACCTGGTCCCCGTGATCCCGTGACCGCCTCCAGCTGCTCACCTGGCCCCGCCCCCTCCTTGACTTGACTGGGCTCAGCTGTGGGCCTGGGCCCGCCTCCTGGTTCCGGAAACCACGCCCCTAGTCCATAAGACCAATGAGCCAGCAGCGCCAGCCAGTCTGCCCTGCTCCCAAACACAGAGGAATAGCCCCCACCACTGGGATGTAAAGGCACAAAGCCCTCTGCTCACAGGGTGTCTCCCAGGTCCCCAAGCGTGGGCAGACCAGCCAGCCCTCCCTTCAGGACACCCAAGGGCCTCCGTGAGCCTCGGGGCCGGCCCTCTAACCCCCCCGCCCCGGCCTCCATCGCTCCCACCAAAGGGCAGCTCAGAGCAGAGTGTCCTGGGACGCCCACAGCCCTGCCTATGGGCTTTGACAACCGGGAGAGAGCTGTGTCAAGTCCGAGAAATTATCACTTTCCACTCTGGGGGCACCTCCCCGGCCCCTCCGGAGGTTCTGACTGGTCTGGTGGCCCGGCCCCGGGGGCCTGCTTTCCGCCCCATTCGCCTGGAATGCCCTGCCCTGAGCACAAGGGTCCCTCTTGCTGGAATCCCGTCTGAAGCTCAGGCAGGTGAGGCTTTTGTGGGCACTTGAGACCCTCGGCCAGCTTTCACAGGGCCCCAGTTCCTTAGCCACTGGTGAGGGTTAGGTTGAGGGATAGGCTTAGCTTTAGGGTTAGGGTTAGTCTTTGACAACGGGGATAGAGCTGTGTCAAGTCTGAGAAAATCACTTTGCGCTCCTGGGGCACCTTCACCGGGCCCCAGGGCCTTCCCCACTGGACCACCTCCAGCTTTTGACACCGGCCCCAACCCACTCTTCCCTTGACGGCTTCCCACCGGTCAGCTAAGCGGCCGGCCAAGCCGCCGGCCCCCTCTTTAGGTCCCTGTCTCCTGCAGACACGCCTGCTGGTCACCCGTGTCCCTGCCCGCGACCCTCTCTCCTGCTTACCTCACCACTTCAGGCTGTTCACCTGGCCCCGCCCCCGTGATCCCGTGACCGCCTCCAGCTGCTCACCTGGGCCCGCCCCCTCCTTGACTTGACCGGGCTCAGCTGTGGGCCTGGGCCCGCCTCCTGGTTCCGGAAACAACGCCCCTAGTCCATTCGACCAATGAGCCAGCATCGCCAGCCAGTCTGCCCTGCTCCCAAACACAGAGGAATAGCCCCCACCACTGGGATGTAAAGGCACATAGCCCTCTGCTCACAGGGTGTCTCCCAGGTCCCCAAGCGTGGGCAGACCAGCCAGCCCTCCCTTCAGGACACCCAGGGGCCTCCGTGAGCCTCGGGGCCGGCCCGCTAACCCCCCCGCCCCGGCCTCCATCGCTCCCACCAAAGGGCAGCTCAGAGCAGAGTGTCCTGGGACGCCCACAGCCCTGCCTATGGGCTTTGACAACCGGGAGAGAGCTGTGTCAAGTCCGAGAAATTATCACTTTCCACTCTGGGGGCACCTCCCCGGCCACTCCGGAGGTTCTGACTGGTCTGGTGGCCCGGCCCCGGGGGCCTGCTTTCCGCCCCATTCGCCTGGAACGCCCTGCCCTGAACACAAGGGGCCCTCTTGCTGGCATCCAGTCTGAAGCTCAGGCAGGTGAGGCTTTTGTGGGCACTTGAGACCCTCGGCCAGCTTTCACAGGGCCCCAGGGCCTTAGCCACTGGTGAGGGTTAGGTTGAGGGATAGGCTTAGTTTTAGGGTTAGGGTTAGTCTTTGGCAACGGGGATAGAGCTGTGTCAAGTCTGAGGAAATCACTTTGCGCTCCTGGGGCACCTTCACCGGGCCCCAGGGCCTTCCCCACTGGACCACCTCCAGCTTTTGACACCGGCCCCAACCCACTCTTCCCTTGACGGCTTCCCGCCGGTCAGCTAAGCGGCCGGCCAAGCCGCCGGCCCCCTCTTTAGGTCCCAGCCTCCGGCAGACCCGCCTGCTGGTCACCCGTGTCCCTGCCCGCGACCCTCTCTCCTGCTTACCTCACCACTTCAGGCTGTTCACCTGGCCCCGCCCCCGTGATCCCGCGACCGCCTCCAGCTGCTCACCTGGCCCCGCCCCCTCCTTGACTTGACTGGGCTCAGCTGTGGGCCTGGGCCCGCCTCCTGGTTCCGGAAACTACGCCCCTGGTCCATTCGACCAATGAGCCAGCAGCGCCAGCCAGTCTGCCCTGCTCCCAAACACAGAGGAATAGCCCCCACCACTGGGATGTAAAGGCACATAGCCCTCTGCTCACAGGGTGTCTCCCAGGTCCCCAAGCTTGGGCAGACCAGCCAGCCCTCCCTTTAGGACACCCAGGGGCCTCCGTGAGCCTCGGGGCCGGCCCTCTAACCCCCCCGCCCCGGCCTCCATCGCTCCCACCAAAGGGCAGCTCAGAGCAGAGTGTCCTGGGACGCCCACAGCCCTGCCTATGGGCTTTGACAAGCGGGAGAGAGCTGTGTCAAGTCCGAGAAATTATCACTTTCCACTCTGGGGGCACCTCCCCGGCCCCTCCGGAGGTTCTGACTGGTCTGGTGGCCCGGCCCCGGGGGCCTGCTTTCCGCCCCATTCGCCTGGAACGCCCTGCCCTGAACACAAGGGTCCCTGTTGCTAGCATCCAGTCTGAAGCTCAGGCAGGTGAGGCTTTTGTGGGCACTTGAGACCCTCGGCCAGCTTTCACAGGGCCCCAGGGCCTTAGCCACTGGTGAGGGTTAGGTTGAGGGATAGGCATAGTTTTAGGGTTAGGGTTAGTCTTTGACCACGGGGATAGAGCTGTGTCAAGTCCGAGAAAATCACTTTGCGCTCCTGGGGCACCTTCACCGGGCCCCAGGGCCTTCCCCACTGGACCACCTCCAGCTTTTGACACCGGCCCCAACCCACTCTTCCCTTGACGGCTTCCTGCCGGTCAGCTAAGCGGCCGGCCAAGCCGCAGGGCCCCCTCTTTAGGTCCCTGCCGCCGGCAGACCCGCCTGCTGGTCACCCGTGTCCCTGCCCGCCACCCTCTCTCCTGCTTACCTCACCACTTCAGGCTCTTCACCTGGCCCCGCCCCCGTGATCCCGTGACCGCCTCCAGCTGCTCACCTGGCCCCGCCCCCTCCTTGACTTGACAGGGCTCAGCTGTGGGCCTGGGCCCGCCTCCTGGTTCCAGAAACCACGCCCTTAGTCCATTGGACCAATGAGCCAGCAGCGCCAGCCAGTCTGCCCTGCTCCCAAACACAGAGGAATAGCCCCCACCACTGGGATGTAAAGGCACATAGCCCTCTGCTCACAGGGTGTCTCCCAGGTCCCCAAGCGTGGGCAGACCAGCCAGCCCTCCCTTCAGGACACCCAGGGGCCTCCGTGAGCCTCGGGGCCGGCCCTCTAACCCCCCCGCCCCGGCCTCCATCGCTCCCACCAAAGGGCAGCTCAGAGCAGAGTGTCCTGGGACGCCCACAGCCCTGCCTATGGGCTTTGACAACCGGGAGAGAGCTGTTTCAAGTCCGAGAAATTATCACTTTCCACTCTGGGGGCACCTCCCCGGCCCCTCCGGAGGTTCTGACTGGTCTGGTGGCCCGGCCCCGGGGGCCTGCTTTCCGCCCCATTCGCCTGGAACGCCCTGCCCTGAGCACAAGGTTCCCTCTTGCTGGAATCCAGTCTGAAGCTCAGGCAGGTGAGGCTTTTGTGGGCACTTGAGACCCTCGGCCAGCTTTCACAGGGCCCCAGTTCCTTAGCCACTGGTGAGGGTTAGGTTGAGGGATAGGCTTAGCTTGAGGGTTAGGGTTAGTCTTTGACAACGGGGATAGAGCTGTGTCAAGTCTGAGAAAATCACTTTGCGCTCCTGGGGCACCTTCACCGGGCCCCAGGGCCTTCCCCACTGGACCACCTCCAGCTTTTGACACCGGCCCCAACCCACTCTTCCCTTGACGGCTTCCCACCGGTCAGCTAAGCGGCCGGCCAAGCCGCCGGCCCCCTCTTTAGGTCCCTGTCTCCTGCAGACACGCCTGCTGGTCACCCGTGTCACTGCCCGCGACCCTCTCTCCTGCTTACCTCACCACTTCAGGCTGTTCACCTGGCCCCCGTGATCCCGTGACCGCCTCCAGCTGCTCACCTGGCCCCGCCCCCTCCTTGACTTGACTGGGCTCAGCTGTGGGCCTGGGCCCGCCTCCTGGTTCCGGAAACCACGCCCCTAGTCCATAAGACCAATGAGCCAGCAGCGCCAGCCAGTCTGCCCTGCTCCCAAACACAGAGGAATAGCCCCCACCACTGGGATGTAAAGGCACAAAGCCCTCTGCTCACAGGGTGTCTCCCAGGTCCCCAAGCGTGGGCAGACCAGCCAGCCCTCCCTTCAGGACACCCAAGGGCCTCCGTGAGCCTCGGGGCCGGCCCTCTAACCCCCCCGCCCCGGCCTCCATCGCTCCCACCAAAGGGCAGCTCAGAGCAGAGTGTCCTGGGACGCCCACAGCCCTGCCTATGGGCTTTGACAACCGGGAGAGAGCTGTGTCAAGTCCGAGAAATTATCACTTTCCACTCTGGGGGCACCTCCCCGGCCCCTCCGGAGGTTCTGACTGGTCTGGTGGCCCGGCCCCGGGGGCCTGCTTTCCGCCCCATTCGCCTGGAATGCCCTGCCCTGAGCACAAGGGTCCCTCTTGCTGGAATCCCGTCTGAAGCTCAGGCAGGTGAGGCTTTTGTGGGCACTTGAGACCCTCGGCCAGCTTTCACAGGGCCCCAGTTCCTTAGCCACTGGTGAGGGTTAGGTTGAGGGATAGGCTTAGCTTTAGGGTTAGGGTTAGTCTTTGACAACGGGGATAGAGCTGTGTCAAGTCTGAGAAAATCACTTTGCGCTCCTGGGGCACCTTCACCGGGCCCCAGGGCCTTCCCCACTGGACCACCTCCAGCTTTTGACACCGGCCCCAACCCACTCTTCCCTTGACGGCTTCCCACCGGTCAGCTAAGCGGCCGGCCAAGCCGCCGGCCCCCTCTTTAGGTCCCTGTCTCCTGCAGACACGCCTGCTGGTCACCCGTGTCCCTGCCCGCGACCCTCTCTCCTGCTTACCTCACCACTTCAGGCTGTTCACCTGGCCCCGCCCCCGTGATCCCGTGACCGCCTCCAGCTGCTCACCTGGGCCCGCCCCCTCCTTGACTTGACCGGGCTCAGCTGTGGGCCTGGGCCCGCCTCCTGGTTCCGGAAACAACGCCCCTAGTCCATTCGACCAATGAGCCAGCATCGCCAGCCAGTCTGCCCTGCTCCCAAACACAGAGGAATAGCCCCCACCACTGGGATGTAAAGGCACATAGCCCTCTGCTCACAGGGTGTCTCCCAGGTCCCCAAGCGTGGGCAGACCAGCCAGCCCTCCCTTCAGGACACCCAGGGGCCTCCGTGAGCCTCGGGGCCGGCCCGCTAACCCCCCCGCCCCGGCCTCCATCGCTCCCACCAAAGGGCAGCTCAGAGCAGAGTGTCCTGGGACGCCCACAGCCCTGCCTATGGGCTTTGACAACCGGGAGAGAGCTGTGTCAAGTCCGAGAAATTATCACTTTCCACTCTGGGGGCACCTCCCCGGCCACTCCGGAGGTTCTGACTGGTCTGGTGGCCCGGCCCCGGGGGCCTGCTTTCCGCCCCATTCGCCTGGAACGCCCTGCCCTGAACACAAGGGGCCCTCTTGCTGGCATCCAGTCTGAAGCTCAGGCAGGTGAGGCTTTTGTGGGCACTTGAGACCCTCGGCCAGCTTTCACAGGGCCCCAGGGCCTTAGCCACTGGTGAGGGTTAGGTTGAGGGATAGGCTTAGTTTTAGGGTTAGGGTTAGTCTTTGGCAACGGGGATAGAGCTGTGTCAAGTCTGAGGAAATCACTTTGCGCTCCTGGGGCACCTTCACCGGGCCCCAGGGCCTTCCCCACTGGACCACCTACAGCTTTTGACACCGGCCCCAACCCACTCTTCCCTTGACGGCTTCCCGCCGGTCAGCTAAGCGGCCGGCCAAGCCGCCGGCCCCCTCTTTAGGTCCCAGCCTCCGGCAGACCCGCCTGCTGGTCACCCGTGTCCCTGCCCGCGACCCTCTCTCCTGCTTACCTCACCACTTCAGGCTGTTCACCTGGCCCCGCCCCCGTGATCCCGCGACCGCCTCCAGCTGCTCACCTGGCCCCGCCCCCTCCTTGACTTGACTGGGCTCAGCTGTGGGCCTGGGCCCGCCTCCTGGTTCCGGAAACTACGCCCCTGGTCCATTCGACCAATGAGCCAGCAGCGCCAGCCAGTCTGCCCTGCTCCCAAACACAGAGGAATAGCCCCCACCACTGGGATGTAAAGGCACATAGCCCTCTGCTCACAGGGTGTCTCCCAGGTCCCCAAGCTTGGGCAGACCAGCCAGCCCTCCCTTTAGGACACCCAGGGGCCTCCGTGAGCCTCGGGGCCGGCCCTCTAACCCCCCCGCCCCGGCCTCCATCGCTCCCACCAAAGGGCAGCTCAGAGCAGAGTGTCCTGGGACGCCCACAGCCCTGCCTATGGGCTTTGACAAGCGGGAGAGAGCTGTGTCAAGTCCGAGAAATTATCACTTTCCACTCTGGGGGCACCTCCCCGGCCCCTCCGGAGGTTCTGACTGGTCTGGTGGCCCGGCCCCGGGGGCCTGCTTTCCGCCCCATTCGCCTGGAACGCCCTGCCCTGAACACAAGGGTCCCTCTTGCTGGCATCCAGTCTGAAGCTCAGGCAGGTGAGGCTTTTGTGGGCACTTGAGACCCACGGCCAGCTTTCACAGGGCCCCAGGGCCTTAGCCACTGGTGAGGGTTAGGTTGAGGGATAGGCTTAGTTTTAGGGTTAGGGTTAGTCTTTGACAACGGGGATAGAGCTGTGTCAAGTCTGAGAAAATCACTTTGCGCTCCTAGGGCACCTTCACCGGGCCCCAGGGCCTTCCCCACTGGACCACCTCCAGCTTTTGACACCGGCCCCAACCCACTCTTCCCTTGACGGCTTCCCACCGGTCAGCTAAGCGGCCGGCCAAGCCGCCGGCCCCCTCTTTAGGTCCCTGCCTCCTGCAGACACGCCTGCTGGTCACCCGTGTCCCTGCCCGCGACCCTCTCTCCTGCTTACCTCACCACTTCAGGCTGTTCACCTGGCCCCGCCCCCGTGATCCCGTGACCGCCTCCAGCTGCTCACCTGGGCCCGCCCCCTCCTTGACTTGACCGGGCTCAGCTGTGGGCCTGGGCCCGCCTCCTGGTTCCGGAAACAACGCCCCTAGTCCATTCGACCAATGAGCCAGCAGCGCCAGCCAGTCTGCCCTGCTCCCAAACACAGAGGAATAGCCCCCACCACTGGGATGTAAAGGCACATAGCCCTCTGCTCACAGGGTGTCTCCCAGGTCCCCAAGCGTGGGCAGACCAGCCAGCCCTCCCTTCAGGACACCCAGGGGCCTCCGTGAGCCTCGGGGCCGGCCCTCTAACCCCCCCGCCCCGGCCTCGATTGCTCCCACCAAAGGGCAGCTCAGAGCAGAGTGTCCTGGGACGCCCACAGCCCTGCCTATGGGCTTTGACAATCGAGAGAGAGCTGTGTCAAGTCCGAGAAATTATCACTTTCCACTCTGGGGACACCTCCCCGGCCCCTCCGGAGACTCTGACTGGTCTGGTGGCCCGGCCCCGGGGGCCTGCTTTCCGCCCCATTCGCCTGGAACGCCCTGCCCTGAACACAAGGGTCCCTCTTGCTGGCATCCAGTCTGAAGCTCAGGCAGGTGAGGCATTTGTGGGCACTTGAGACCCTCGGCCAGCTTTCACAGGGCCTTAGCCACTGGTGAGGGTTAGGTTGAGGGATAGGCTTAGTTTTAGGGTTAGGGTTAGTCTTTGACCACGGGGATAGAGCTGTGTCAAGTCCGAGAAAATCACTTTGCGCTCCTGGGGCACCTTCACCGGGCCCCAGGGCCTTCCCCACTGGACCACCTCCAGCTTTTGACACCGGCCCCAACCCACTCTTCCCTTGACGGCTTCCCGCCGGTCAGCTAAGCGGCCGGCCAAGCCGCAGGGCCCCCTCTTTAGGTCCCTGCCGCCGGCAGACCCGCCTGCTGGTCACCCGTGTCCCTGCCCGCCACCCTCTCTCCCGCTTACCTCACCATTTCAGGCTGTTCACCTGGCCCCGCCGCCGTGATCCCGTGACCGCCTCCAGCTGCTCAGCTGGCCCCGCCCCCTTCTTGACTTGACCGGGCTCAGCTGTGGGCCTGGGCCCGCCTCCTGGTTCCGGAAACCACTCCCTTAGTCCATTCGACCAATGAGCCAGCAGCGCCAGCCAGTCTGCCCTGCTCCCAAACACAGAGGAATAGCCCCCACCACTGGGATGTAAAGGCACATAGCCCTCTGCTCACAGGGTGTCTCCCAGGTACCCAAGCGTGGGCAGACCAGCCAGCCCTCCCTTCAGGACACCCAGGGGCCTCCGTGAGCCTCGGGGCCGGCCCTCTAACCCCCCCGCCCCGGCCTCCATCGCTCCCACCAAAGGGAAGCTCAGAGCAGAGTGTCCTGGGACGCCCACAGCCCTGCCTATGGGCTTTGACAACCGGGAGAGAGCTGTGTCAAGTCCGAGAAATTATCACTTTCCACTCTGGGGGCACCTCCCCGGCCCCTCCGGAGGTTCTGACTGGTCTGGTGGCCCGGCCCCGGGGGCCTGCTTTCCGCCCCATTCGCCTGGAACGCCCTGCCCTGAGCACAAGGGTCCCTCTTGCTGGCATCCAGTCTGAAGCTCAGGCAGGTGAGGCTTTTGTGGGCTCTTGAGACCCTCGGCCAGCTTTCACAGGGCCCCAGGGCCTTAGCCACTGGTGAGGGTTAGGTTGAGGGATAGGCTTAGCTTTAGGGTTAGGGTTAGTCTTTGACAACGGGGATAGAGCTGTGTCAAGTCCGAGAAAATCACTTTGCGCTCCTGGGGCACCTTCACCGGGCCCCAGGGCCTTCCCCACTGGACCACCTCCAGCTTTTGACAGCGGCCCCAACCCACTCTTCCCTTGACGGCCTCCCTCCGGTCAGCTAAGCGGCCGGCCAAGCCTCCGGGCCCCCTCTTTAGGTCCCTGCCGCCGGCAGACCCGCCTGCTGGTCACCCGTGTCCCTGCCCGCGACCCTCTCTCCCGCTTACCTCACCACTTCAGGCTGTTCACCTGTCCCAGCCCCAGTGATCCCGCGACCGCCTCCAGCTGCTCAGCTGGCCCCGCCCCCTTCTTGACTTGACAGGGCTCAGCTGTGGGCCTGGGCCCGCCTCCTGGTTCCGGAAACCACGCCCCTAGTCCATTCGACCAATGAGCCAGCAGCGCCAGCCTGTCTGCCCTGCTCCCAAACACAGAGGAATAGCCCCCACCACTGGGATGTAAAGGCACATAGCCCTCTGCTCACAGGGTGTCTCCCAGGTCCCCAAGCGTGGGCAGACCAGCCAGCCCTCCCTTCAGGACACCCAGGGGCCTCCGTGAGCCTCGGGGCCGGCCCTCTAACCCCCCCGCCCCGGCCTCCATCGCTCCCACCAAAGGGCAGCTCAGAGCAGAGTGTCCTGGGACGCCCACAGCCCTGCCTATGGGCTTTGACAACCGGGAGAGAGCTGTGTCAAGTCCGAGAAATTATCACTTTCCACTCTGGGGGCACCTCCCCGGCCCCTCCGGAGGTTCTGACTGGTCTGGTGGCCCGGCCCCGGGGGCCTGCTTTCCGCCCCATTCGCCTGGAACGCCCTGCCCTGAGCACAAGGGTCCCTCTTGCTGGCATCCAGTCTGAAGCTCAGGCAGGTGAGGCTTTTGTGGGCTCTTGAGACCCTCGGCCAGCTTTCACAGGGCCCCAGGGCCTTAGCCACTGGTGAGGGTTAGGTTGAGGGATAGGCTTAGTTTTAGGGTTAGGGTTAGTCTTTGACCACGGGGATAGAGCTGTGTCAAGTCTGAGAAAATCACTTTGCGCTCCTGGGGCACCTTCACCGGGCCCCAGGGCCTTCCCCACTGGACCACCTCCAGCTTTTGACACCGGCCCCAACCCCCTCTTCCCTTGACGGCTTCCCGCCGGTCAGCTAAGCGGCCGGCCAAGCCGCAGGGCCCCCTCTTTAGGTCCCTGCCGCCAGCAGACCCGCCTGCTGGTCACCCGTGTCCCTGCCCGCGACCCTCTCTCCCGCTTACCTCACCACTTCAGGCTGTTCACCTGGCCCCGCCCCCGTGATCCCGTGACCGCCTCCAGCTGCTCACCTGGCCCGGCCCCCTTCTTGACTTGACCAGGCTCAGCTGTGGGCCTGGGCCCGCCTCCTGGTTCCGGAAACCACGCCCTTAGTCCATTCTACCAATGAGCCAGCAGCGCCAGCCAGTCTGCCCTGCTCCCAAACACAGAGGAATAGCCCCCACCACTGGGATGTAAAGGCACATAGCCCTCTGCTCACAGGGTGTCTCCCAGGTCCCCAAGCGTGGGCAGACCAGCCAGCCCTCCCTTCAGGACACCCAGGGGCCTCCGGGAGCCTCGGGGCCGGCCCTCTAACACCCCCGCCCCGGCCTCCATCGCTCCCACCAAAGGGCAGCTCAGAGCAGAGTGTCCTGGGACGCCCATAGCCCTGCCTATGGGCTTTGACAACCGGGAGAGAGCTGTGTCAAGTCCGAGAAATTATCACTTTCCACTCTGGGGGCACCTCCCCGGCCCCTCTGGAGGTTCTGACTGGTCTGGTGGCCCGGCCCCGGGGGCCTGCTTTCCGCCCCATTCGCCTGGAACGCCCTGCCCTGAACACAAGGGTCCCTCTTGCTGGCATCCAGTCTGAAGCTCAGGCAGGTGAGGCTTTTGTGGGCACTTGAGACCCTCGGCCAGCTTTCACAGGGCCTTAGCCACTGGTGAGGGTTAGGTTGAGGGATAGGCTTAGTTTTAGGGTTAGGGTTAGTCTTTGACCACGGGGATAGAGCTGTGTCAAGTCCGAGAAAATCACTTTGCGCTCCTGGGGCACCTTCACCGGGCCCCAGGGCCTTCCCCACTGGACCACCTCCAGCTTTTGACACCGGCCCCAACCCACTCTTCCCTTGACGGCTTCCCGCCGGTCAGCTAAGCGGCCGGCCAAGCCGCAGGGCCCCCTCTTTAGGTCCCTGCCTCCGGCAGACCCGCCTGCTGGTCACCCGTGTCCCTGCCCGCGACCATCTCTCCCGCTTACCTCACCACTTCAGGCTGTTCACCTGGCTCTGCCCCCGTGATCCCGTGACCGCCTCCAGCTGCTCAGCTGGCCCCGCCCCCTTCTAGACTTGACCAGCTCAGCTGTGGGCCTGGGCCCGCCTCCTGGTTCCGGAAACCACGCCCTTAGTACATTCGACCAATGAGCCAGCAGCGCCAGTCAGTCTGCCCTGCTCTCAAACACAGAGGAATAGCCCCCACCACTGGGATGTAAAGGCACATAGCCCTCAGCTCACAGGGTGTCTCCCAGGTCCCCAAGCGTGGGCAGACCAGCCAGCCCTCCCTTCAGGACACCCAGGGGCCTCCGTGAGCCTCGGGGCCGGCCCTCTAACCCCCCGGCCCCGGCCTCCATCGCTCCCACCAAAGGGCAGCTCAGAACAGAGTGTCCTGGGACGCCCACAGCCCTGCCTATGGGCTTTGACAACCGGGCGAGAGCTGTGTCAAGTCCGAGAAATTATCACTTTCCACTCTGGGGGCACCTCCCCGGCCCCTCCGGAGGTTCTGACTGGTCTGGTGGCCCGGCCCCGGGGGCCTGCTTTCCGCCCCATTCGCCTGGAACGCCCTGCCCTGAGCACAAGGGTCCCTCTTGCTGGCATCCAGTCTGAAGCTCAGGCAGGTGAGGCTTTTGTGGGCTCTTGAGACCCTCGGCCAGCTTTCACAGGGCCCCAGGGCCTTAGCCACTGGTGAGGGTTAGGTTGAGGGATAGGCTTAGTTTTAGGGTTAGGGTTAGTCTTTGACCACGGGGATAGAGCTGTGTCAAGTCTGAGAAAATCACTTTGCGCTCCTGGGGCACCTTCACCGGGCCCCAGGGCCTTCCCCACTGGACCACCTCCAGCTTTTGACACCGGCCCCAACCCACTCTTCCCTTGACGGCTTCCCGCCGGTCAGCTAAGCGGCCGGCCAAGCCGCAGGGCCCCCTCTTTAGGTCCCTGCCGCCGGCAGACCCGCCTGCTGGTCACCCGTGTCCCTGCCCGCGACCCTCTCTCCTGCTTACCTCACCACTTCAAGCTGTTCACCTGGCCCCGCCCCCGTGATCCCGTGACCGCCTCCAGCTGCTCACCTGGCCCCGCCCCCTCCTTGACTTGACAGGGCTCAGCTGTGGGCCTGGGCCCGCCTCCTGGTTCCGGAAACCACGCCCCTAGTCCATTCGACCAATGAGCCAGCAGCGCCAGCCAGTCTGCCCTGCTCCCAAACACAGAGGAATAGCCCCCACCACTGGGATGTAAAGGCACATAGCCCTCTGCTCACAGGGTGTCTCCCAGGTCCCCAAGCGTGGGCAGACCAGCCAGCCCTCCCTTCAGGACACCCAGGGGCCTCCGTGAGCCTCGGGGCCGGCCCTCTAACACCCCCGCCCCGGCCTCCATCGCTCCCACCAAAGGGCAGCTCAGAGCAGAGTGTCCTGGGACGCCCATAGCCCTGCCTATGGGCTTTGACAACCGGGAGAGAGCTGTGTCAAGTCCGAGAAATTATCACTTTCCACTCTGGGGGCACCTCCCCGGCCCCTCTGGAGGTTCTGACTGGTCTGGTGGCCCGGCCCCGGGGGCCTGCTTTCCGCCCCATTCTCCTGGAACGCCCTGCCCTGAACACAAGGGTCCCTCTTGCTGGCATCCAGTCTGAAGCTCAGGCAGGTGAGGCTTTTGTGGGCACTTGAGACCCTCGGCCAGCTTTCACAGGGCCCCAGGGCCTTAGCCACTGGTGAGGGTTAGGTTGAGGGATAGGCTTAGCTTTAGGGTTAGGGTTAGTCTTTGACAACGGGGATAGAGCTGTGTCAAGTCCGAGAAAATCACTTTGCGCTCCTGGGGCACCTTCACCGGGCCCCAGGGCCTTCCCCACTGGACCACCTCCAGCTTTTGACACCGGCCCCAACCCACTCTTCCCTTGACGGCCTCCCGCCGGTCAGCTAAGCGGCCGGCCAAGCCGCAGGGCCCCCTCTTTAGGTCCCTGCCGCCGGCAGACCCGCCTGCTGGTCACCCGTGTCCCTGCCCGCGACCCTCTCTCCCGCTTACCTCACCACTTCAGGCTGTTCACCTGTCCCCGCCCCCGTGATCCCGCGACCGCCTCCAGCTGCTCAGCTGGCCCCGCCCCCTTCTTGACTTGACTGGGCTCAGCTGTGGGCCTGGGCCCGCCTCCTGGTTCCGGAAACCACGCCCCTAATCCATTCGACCAATGAGCCAGCAGCGCCAGCCTGTCTGCCCTGCTCCCAAACACAGAGGAATAGCCCCCACCACTGGGATGTAAAGGCACATAGCCCTCTGCTCACAGGGTGTCTCCCAGGTCCCCAAGCGTGGGCAGACCAGCCAGCCCTCCCTTCAGGACACCCAGGGGCCTCCGTGAGCCTCGGGGCCGGCCCTCTAACCCCCCCGCCCCGGCCTCCATCGCTCCCACCAAAGGGCAGCTCAGAGCAGAGTGTCCTGGGACGCCCACAGCCCTGCCTATGGGCTTTGACAACCGGGAGAGAGCTGTGTCAAGTCCGAGAAATTATCACTTTCCACTCTGGGGGCACCTCCCCGGCCCCTCCGGAGGTTCTGACTGGTCTGGTGGCCCGGCCCCGGGGGCCTGCTTTCCGCCCCATTCGCCTGGAACGCCCTGCCCTGAGCACAAGGGTCCCTCTTGCTGGCATCCAGTCTGAAGCTCAGGCAGGTGAGGCTTTTGTGGGCTCTTGAGACCCTCGGCCAGCTTTCACAGGGCCCCAGGGCCTTAGCCACTGGTGAGGGTTAGGTTGAGGGATAGGCTTAGTTTTAGGGTTAGGGTTAGTCTTTGACCACGGGGATAGAGCTGTGTCAAGTCTGAGAAAATCACTTTGCGCTCCTGGGGCACCTTCACCGGGCCCCAGGGCCTTCCCCACTGGACCACCTCCAGCTTTTGACACCGGCCCCAACCCCCTCTTCCCTTGACGGCTTCCCGCCGGTCAGCTAAGCGGCCGGCCAAGCCGCAGGGCCCCCTCTTTAGGTCCCTGCCGCCAGCAGACCCGCCTGCTGGTCACCCGTGTCCCTGCCCGCGACCCTCTCTCCCGCTTACCTCACCACTTCAGGCTGTTCACCTGGCCCCGCCCCCGTGATCCCGTGACCGCCTCCAGCTGCTCACCTGGCCCGGCCCCCTTCTTGACTTGACCAGGCTCAGCTGTGGGCCTGGGCCCGCCTCCTGGTTCCGGAAACCACGCCCTTAGTCCATTCTACCAATGAGCCAGCAGCGCCAGCCAGTCTGCCCTGCTCCCAAACACAGAGGAATAGCCCCCACCACTGGGATGTAAAGGCACATAGCCCTCTGCTCACAGGGTGTCTCCCAGGTCCCCAAGCGTGGGCAGACCAGCCAGCCCTCCCTTCAGGACACCCAGGGGCCTCCGGGAGCCTCGGGGCCGGCCCTCTAACACCCCCGCCCCGGCCTCCATCGCTCCCACCAAAGAGCAGCTCAGAGCAGAGTGTCCTGGGACGCCCATAGCCCTGCCTATGGGCTTTGACAACCGGGAGAGAGCTGTGTCAAGTCCGAGAAATTATCACTTTCCACTCTGGGGGCACCTCCCCGGCCCCTCTGGAGGTTCTGACTGGTCTGGTGGCCTGGCCCCGGGGGCCTGCTTTCCGCCCCATTCGCCTGGAACGCCCTGCCCTGAACACAAGGGTCCCTCTTGCTGGCATCCAGTCTGAAGCTCAGGCAGGTGAGGCTTTTGTGGGCACTTGAGACCCTCGGCCAGCTTTCACAGGGCCTTAGCCACTGGTGAGGGTTAGGTTGAGGGATAGGCTTAGTTTTAGGGTTAGGGTTAGTCTTTGACCACGGGGATAGAGCTGTGTCAAGTCCGAGAAAATCACTTTGCGCTCCTGGGGCACCTTCACCGGGCCCCAGGGCCTTCCCCACTGGACCACCTCCAGCTTTTGACACCGGCCCCAACCCACTCTTCCCTTGACGGCTTCCCGCCGGTCAGCTAAGCGGCCGGCCAAGCCGCAGGGCCCCCTCTTTAGGTCCCTGCCGCCGGCAGACCCGCCTGCTGGTCACCCGTGTCCCTGCCCGCGACCCTCTCTCCCGCTTACCTCACCACTTCAGGCTGTTCACCTGGCCCCGCCCCCGTGATCCCGTGACCGCCTCCAGCTGCTCACCTGGCCCGGCCCCCTTCTTGACTTGACCAGGCTCAGCTGTGGGCCTGGGCCCGCCTCCTGGTTCCGGAAACCACGCCCTTAGTCCATTCTACCAATGAGCCAGCAGCGCCAGCCAGTCTGCCCTGCTCCCAAACACAGAGGAATAGCCCCCACCACTGGGATGTAAAGGCACATAGCCCTCTGCTCACAGGGTGTCTCCCAGGTCCCCAAGCGTGGGCAGACCAGCCAGCCCTCCCTTCAGGACACCCAGGGGCCTCCGGGAGCCTCGGGGCCGGCCCTCTAACACCCCCGCCCCGGCCTCCATCGCTCCCACCAAAGGGCAGCTCAGAGCAGAGTGTCCTGGGACGCCCATAGCCCTGCCTATGGGCTTTGACAACCGGGAGAGAGCTGTGTCAAGTCCGAGAAATTATCACTTTCCACTCTGGGGGCACCTCCCCGGCCCCTCTGGAGGTTCTGACTGGTCTGGTGGCCCGGCCCCGGGGGCCTGCTTTCCGCCCCATTCGCCTGGAACGCCCTGCCCTGAACACAAGGGTCCCTCTTGCTGGCATCCAGTCTGAAGCTCAGGCAGGTGAGGCTTTTGTGGGCACTTGAGACCCTCGGCCAGCTTTCACAGGGCCTTAGCCACTGGTGAGGGTTAGGTTGAGGGATAGGCTTAGTTTTAGGGTTAGGGTTAGTCTTTGACCACGGGGATAGAGCTGTGTCAAGTCCGAGAAAATCACTTTGCGCTCCTGGGGCACCTTCACCGGGCCCCAGGGCCTTCCCCACTGGACCACCTCCAGCTTTTGACACCGGCCCCAACCCACTCTTCCCTTGACGGCTTCCCGCCGGTCAGCTAAGCGGCCGGCCAAGCCGCAGGGCCCCCTCTTTAGGTCCCTGCCTCCGGCAGACCCGCCTGCTGGTCACCCGTGTCCCTGCCCGCGACCATCTCTCCCGCTTACCTCACCACTTCAGGCTGTTCACCTGGCTCTGCCCCCGTGATCCCGTGACCGCCTCCAGCTGCTCAGCTGGCCCCGCCCCCTTCTAGACTTGACCAGCTCAGCTGTGGGCCTGGGCCCGCCTCCTGGTTCCGGAAACCACGCCCTTAGTACATTCGACCAATGAGCCAGCAGCGCCAGTCAGTCTGCCCTGCTCTCAAACACAGAGGAATAGCCCCCACCACTGGGATGTAAAGGCACATAGCCCTCAGCTCACAGGGTGTCTCCCAGGTCCCCAAGCGTGGGCAGACCAGCCAGCCCTCCCTTCAGGACACCCAGGGGCCTCCGTGAGCCTCGGGGCCGGCCCTCTAACCCCCCGGCCCCGGCCTCCATCGCTCCCACCAAAGGGCAGCTCAGAACAGAGTGTCCTGGGACGCCCACAGCCCTGCCTATGGGCTTTGACAACCGGGAGAGAGCTGTGTCAAGTCCGAGAAATTATCACTTTCCACTCTGGGGGCACCTCCCCGGCCCCTCCGGAGGTTCTGACTGGTCTGGTGGCCCGGCCCCGGGGGCCTGCTTTCCGCCCCATTCGCCTGGAACGCCCTGCCCTGAGCACAAGGGTCCCTCTTGCTGGCATCCAGTCTGAAGCTCAGGCAGGTGAGGCTTTTGTGGGCTCTTGAGACCCTCGGCCAGCTTTCACAGGGCCCCAGGGCCTTAGCCACTGGTGAGGGTTAGGTTGAGGGATAGGCTTAGTTTTAGGGTTAGGGTTAGTCTTTGACCACGGGGATAGAGCTGTGTCAAGTCCGAGAAAATCACTTTGCGCTCCTGGGGCACCTTCACCGGGCCCCAGGGCCTTCCCCACTGGACCACCTCCAGCTTTTGACACCGGCCCCAACCCACTCTTCCCTTGACGGCCTCCCGCCGGTCAGCTAAGCGGCCGGCCAAGCCGCAGGGCCCCCTCTTTAGGTCCCTGCCGCCGGCAGACCCGCCTGCTGGTCACCCGTGTCCCTGCCCGCGACCCTCTCTCCCGCTTACCTCACCACTTCAGGCTGTTCACCTGTCCCCGCCCCCGTGATCCCGCGACCGCCTCCAGCTGCTCAGCTGGCCCCGCCCCCTTCTTGACTTGACTGGGCTCAGCTGTGGGCCTGGGCCCGCCTCCTGGTTCCGGAAACCACGCCCCTAGTCCATTCAAACAATGAGCCAGCAGTGCCAGCCTGTCTGCCCTGCTCCCAAACACAGAGGAATAGCCCCCACCACTGGGATGTAAAGGCACATAGCCCTCTGCTCACAGGGTGTCTCCCAGGTCCCCAAGCGTGGGCAGACCAGCCAGCCCTCCCTTCAGGACACCCAGGGGCCTCCGTGAGCCTCGGGGCCGGCCCTCTAACCCCCCCGCCCCGGCCTCCATCGCTCCCACCAAAGGGCAGCTCAGAGCAGAGTGTCCTGGGACGCCCACAGCCCTGCCTATGGGCTTTGACAACCGGGAGAGAGCTGTGTCAAGTCCGAGAAATTATCACTTTCCACTCTGGGGGCACCTCCCCGGCCCCTCCGGAGGTTCTGACTGGTCTGGTGGCCCGGCCCCGGGGGCCTGCTTTCCGCCCCATTCGCCTGGAACGCCCTGCCCTGAGCACAAGGGTCCCTCTTGCTGGCATCCAGTCTGAAGCTCAGGCAGGTGAGGCTTTTGTGGGCTCTTGAGACCCTCGGCCAGCTTTCACAGGGCCCCAGGGCCTTAGCCACTGGTGAGGGTTAGGTTGAGGGATAGGCTTAGTTTTAGGGTTAGGGTTAGTCTTTGACCACGGGGATAGAGCTGTGTCAAGTCTGAGAAAATCACTTTGCGCTCCTGGGGCACCTTCACCGGGCCCCAGGGCCTTCCCCACTGGACCACCTCCAGCTTTTGACACCGGCCCCAACCCACTCTTCCCTTGACGGCTTCCCGCCGGTCAGCTAAGCGGCCGGCCAAGCCGCAGGGCCCCCTCTTTAGGTCCCTGCCGCCGGCAGACCCGCCTGCTGGTCACCCGTGTCCCTGCCCGCGACCCTCTCTCCTGCTTACCTCACCACTTCAAGCTGTTCACCTGGCCCCGCCCCCGTGATCCCGTGACCGCCTCCAGCTGCTCACCTGGCCCCGCCCCCTCCTTGACTTGACAGGGCTCAGCTGTGGGCCTGGGCCCGCCTCCTGGTTCCGGAAACCACGCCCCTAGTCCATTCGACCAATGAGCCAGCAGCGCCAGCCAGTCTGCCCTGCTCCCAAACACAGAGGAATAGCCCCCACCACTGGGATGTAAAGGCACATAGCCCTCTGCTCACAGGGTGTCTCCCAGGTCCCCAAGCGTGGGCAGACCAGCCAGCCCTCCCTTCAGGACACCCAGGGGCCTCCGTGAGCCTCGGGGCCGGCCCTCTAACACCCCCGCCCCGGCCTCCATCGCTCCCACCAAAGGGCAGCTCAGAGCAGAGTGTCCTGGGACGCCCATAGCCCTGCCTATGGGCTTTGACAACCGGGAGAGAGCTGTGTCAAGTCCGAGAAATTATCACTTTCCACTCTGGGGGCACCTCCCCGGCCCCTCTGGAGGTTCTGACTGGTCTGGTGGCCCGGCCCCGGGGGCCTGCTTTCCGCCCCATTCTCCTGGAACGCCCTGCCCTGAACACAAGGGTCCCTCTTGCTGGCATCCAGTCTGAAGCTCAGGCAGGTGAGGCTTTTGTGGGCACTTGAGACCCTCGGCCAGCTTTCACAGGGCCCCAGGGCCTTAGCCACTGGTGAGGGTTAGGTTGAGGGATAGGCTTAGCTTTAGGGTTAGGGTTAGTCTTTGACAACGGGGATAGAGCTGTGTCAAGTCCGAGAAAATCACTTTGCGCTCCTGGGGCACCTTCACCGGGCCCCAGGGCCTTCCCCACTGGACCACCTCCAGCTTTTGACACCGGCCCCAACCCACTCTTCCCTTGACGGCCTCCCGCCGGTCAGCTAAGCGGCCGGCCAAGCCGCAGGGCCCCCTCTTTAGGTCCCTGCCGCCGGCAGACCCGCCTGCTGGTCACCCGTGTCCCTGCCCGCGACCCTCTCTCCCGCTTACCTCACCACTTCAGGCTGTTCACCTGTCCCCGCCCCCGTGATCCCGCGACCGCCTCCAGCTGCTCAGCTGGCCCCGCCCCCTTCTTGACTTGACTGGGCTCAGCTGTGGGCCTGGGCCCGCCTCCTGGTTCCGGAAACCACGCCCCTAATCCATTCGACCAATGAGCCAGCAGCGCCAGCCTGTCTGCCCTGCTCCCAAACACAGAGGAATAGCCCCCACCACTGGGATGTAAAGGCACATAGCCCTCTGCTCACAGGGTGTCTCCCAGGTCCCCAAGCGTGGGCAGACCAGCCAGCCCTCCCTTCAGGACACCCAGGGGCCTCCGTGAGCCTCGGGGCCGGCCCTCTAACCCCCCCGCCCCGGCCTCCATCGCTCCCACCAAAGGGCAGCTCAGAGCAGAGTGTCCTGGGACGCCCACAGCCCTGCCTATGGGCTTTGACAACCGGGAGAGAGCTGTGTCAAGTCCGAGAAATTATCACTTTCCACTCTGGGGGCACCTCCCCGGCCCCTCCGGAGGTTCTGACTGGTCTGGTGGCCCGGCCCCGGGGGCCTGCTTTCCGCCCCATTCGCCTGGAACGCCCTGCCCTGAGCACAAGGGTCCCTCTTGCTGGCATCCAGTCTGAAGCTCAGGCAGGTGAGGCTTTTGTGGGCTCTTGAGACCCTCGGCCAGCTTTCACAGGGCCCCAGGGCCTTAGCCACTGGTGAGGGTTAGGTTGAGGGATAGGCTTAGTTTTAGGGTTAGGGTTAGTCTTTGACCACGGGGATAGAGCTGTGTCAAGTCTGAGAAAATCACTTTGCGCTCCTGGGGCACCTTCACCGGGCCCCAGGGCCTTCCCCACTGGACCACCTCCAGCTTTTGACACCGGCCCCAACCCCCTCTTCCCTTGACGGCTTCCCGCCGGTCAGCTAAGCGGCCGGCCAAGCCGCAGGGCCCCCTCTTTAGGTCCCTGCCGCCAGCAGACCCGCCTGCTGGTCACCCGTGTCCCTGCCCGCGACCCTCTCTCCCGCTTACCTCACCACTTCAGGCTGTTCACCTGGACCCGCCCCCGTGATCCCGTGACCGCCTCCAGCTGCTCACCTGGCCCGGCCCCCTTCTTGACTTGACCAGGCTCAGCTGTGGGCCTGGGCCCGCCTCCTGGTTCCGGAAACCACGCCCTTAGTCCATTCTACCAATGAGCCAGCAGCGCCAGCCAGTCTGCCCTGCTCCCAAACACAGAGGAATAGCCCCCACCACTGGGATGTAAAGGCACATAGCCCTCTGCTCACAGGGTGTCTCCCAGGTCCCCAAGCGTGGGCAGACCAGCCAGCCCTCCCTTCAGGACACCCAGGGGCCTCCGGGAGCCTCGGGGCCGGCCCTCTAACACCCCCGCCCCGGCCTCCATCGCTCCCACCAAAGAGCAGCTCAGAGCAGAGTGTCCTGGGACGCCCATAGCCCTGCCTATGGGCTTTGACAACCGGGAGAGAGCTGTGTCAAGTCCGAGAAATTATCACTTTCCACTCTGGGGGCACCTCCCCGGCCCCTCTGGAGGTTCTGACTGGTCTGGTGGCCTGGCCCCGGGGGCCTGCTTTCCGCCCCATTCGCCTGGAACGCCCTGCCCTGAACACAAGGGTCCCTCTTGCTGGCATCCAGTCTGAAGCTCAGGCAGGTGAGGCTTTTGTGGGCACTTGAGACCCTCGGCCAGCTTTCACAGGGCCTTAGCCACTGGTGAGGGTTAGGTTGAGGGATAGGCTTAGTTTTAGGGTTAGGGTTAGTCTTTGACCACGGGGATAGAGCTGTGTCAAGTCCGAGAAAATCACTTTGCGCTCCTGGGGCACCTTCACCGGGCCCCAGGGCCTTCCCCACTGGACCACCTCCAGCTTTTGACACCGGCCCCAACCCACTCTTCCCTTGACGGCTTCCCGCCGGTCAGCTAAGCGGCCGGCCAAGCCGCAGGGCCCCCTCTTTAGGTCCCTGCCGCCGGCAGACCCGCCTGCTGGTCACCCGTGTCCCTGCCCGCGACCCTCTCTCCCGCTTACCTCACCACTTCAGGCTGTTCACCTGGCCCCGCCCCCGTGATCCCGTGACCGCCTCCAGCTGCTCACCTGGCCCGGCCCCCTTCTTGACTTGACCAGGCTCAGCTGTGGGCCTGGGCCCGCCTCCTGGTTCCGGAAACCACGCCCTTAGTCCATTCTACCAATGAGCCAGCAGCGCCAGCCAGTCTGCCCTGCTCCCAAACACAGAGGAATAGCCCCCACCACTGGGATGTAAAGGCACATAGCCCTCTGCTCACAGGGTGTCTCCCAGGTCCCCAAGCGTGGGCAGACCAGCCAGCCCTCCCTTCAGGACACCCAGGGGCCTCCGGGAGCCTCGGGGCCGGCCCTCTAACACCCCCGCCCCGGCCTCCATCGCTCCCACCAAAGAGCAGCTCAGAGCAGAGTGTCCTGGGACGCCCATAGCCCTGCCTATGGGCTTTGACAACCGGGAGAGAGCTGTGTCAAGTCCGAGAAATTATCACTTTCCACTCTGGGGGCACCTCCCCGGCCCCTCTGGAGGTTCTGACTGGTCTGGTGGCCTGGCCCCGGGGGCCTGCTTTCCGCCCCATTCGCCTGGAACGCCCTGCCCTGAACACAAGGGTCCCTCTTGCTGGCATCCAGTCTGAAGCTCAGGCAGGTGAGGCTTTTGTGGGCACTTGAGACCCTCGGCCAGCTTTCACAGGGCCTTAGCCACTGGTGAGGGTTAGGTTGAGGGATAGGCTTAGTTTTAGGGTTAGGGTTAGTCTTTGACCACGGGGATAGAGCTGTGTCAAGTCCGAGAAAATCACTTTGCGCTCCTGGGGCACCTTCACCGGGCCCCAGGGCCTTCCCCACTGGACCACCTCCAGCTTTTGACACCGGCCCCAACCCACTCTTCCCTTGACGGCTTCCCGCCGGTCAGCTAAGCGGCCGGCCAAGCCGCAGGGCCCCCTCTTTAGGTCCCTGCCGCCGGCAGACCCGCCTGCTGGTCACCCGTGTCCCTGCCCGCGACCCTCTCTCCCGCTTACCTCACCACTTCAGGCTGTTCACCTGTCCCCGCCCCCGTGATCCCGCGACCGCCTCCAGCTGCTCAGCTGGCCCCGCCCCCTTCTTGACTTGACTGGGCTCAGCTGTGGGCCTGGGCCCGCCTCCTGGTTCCGGAAACCACGCCCCTAGTCCATTCGACCAATGAGCCAGCAGCGCCAGCCAGTCTGCCCTGCTCCCAAACACAGAGGAATAGCCCCCACCACTGGGATGTAAAGGCACATAGCCCTCTGCTCACAGGGTGTCTCCCAGGTCCCCAAGCGTGGGCAGACCAGCCAGCCCTCCCTTCAGGACACCCAGGGGCCTCCGGGAGCCTCGGGGCCGGCCCTCTAACACCCCCGCCCCGGCCTCCATCGCTCCCACCAAAGGGCAGCTCAGAGCAGAGTGTCCTGGGACGCCCATAGCCCTGCCTATGGGCTTTGACAACCGGGAGAGAGCTGTGTCAAGTCCGAGAAATTATCACTTTCCACTCTGGGGGCACCTCCCCGGCCCCTCTGGAGGTTCTGACTGGTCTGGTGGCCCGGCCCCGGGGGCCTGCTTTCCGCCCCATTCGCCTGGAACGCCCTGCCCTGAACACAAGGGTCCCTCTTGCTGGCATCCAGTCTGAAGCTCAGGCAGGTGAGGCTTTTGTGGGCACTTGAGACCCTCGGCCAGCTTTCACAGGGCCTTAGCCACTGGTGAGGGTTAGGTTGAGGGATAGGCTTAGTTTTAGGGTTAGGGTTAGTCTTTGACCACGGGGATAGAGCTGTGTCAAGTCCGAGAAAATCACTTTGCGCTCCTGGGGCACCTTCACCGGGCCCCAGGGCCTTCCCCACTGGACCACCTCCAGCTTTTGACACCGGCCCCAACCCACTCTTCCCTTGACGGCTTCCCGCCGGTAAGCTAAGCGGCCGGCCAAGCCGCAGGGCCCCCTCTTTAGGTCCCTGCCTCCGGCAGACCCGCCTGCTGGTCACCCGTGTCCCTGCCCGCGACCCTCTCTCCCGCTTACCTCACCACTTCAGGCTGTTCACCTGGCTCTGCCCCCGTGATCCCGTGACCGCCTCCAGCTGCTCAGCTGGCCCCGCCCCCTTCTAGACTTGACCAGCTCAGCTGTGGGCCTGGGCCCGCCTCCTGGTTCCGGAAACCACGCCCTTAGTACATTCGACCAATGAGCCAGCAGCGCCAGTCAGTCTGCCCTGCTCTCAAACACAGAGGAATAGCCCCCACCACTGGGATGTAAAGGCACATAGCCCTCAGCTCACAGGGTGTCTCCCAGGTCCCCAAGCGTGGGCAGACCAGCCAGCCCTCCGTTCAGGACACCCAGGGGCCTCCGTGAGCCTCGGGGCCGGCCCTCTAACCCCCCCGCCCCGGCCTCCATCGCTCCCACCAAAGGGCAGCTCAGAACAGAGTGTCCTGGGACGCCCACAGCCCTGCCTATGGGCTTTGACAACCGGGAGAGAGCTGTGTCAAGTCCGAGAAATTATCACTTTCCACTCTGGGGGCACCTCCCCGGCCCCTCCGGAGGTTCTGACTGGTCTGGTGGCCCGGCCCCGGGGGCCTGCTTTCCGCCCCATTCGCCTGGAACGCCCTGCCCTGAGCACAAGGGTCCCTCTTGCTGGCATCCAGTCTGAAGCTCAGGCAGGTGAGGCTTTTGTGGGCTCTTGAGACCCTCGGCCAGCTTTCACAGGGCCCCAGGGCCTTAGCCACTGGTGAGGGTTAGGTTGAGGGATAGGCTTAGTTTTAGGGTTAGGGTTAGTCTTTGACCACGGGGATAGAGCTGTGTCAAGTCTGAGAAAATCACTTTGCGCTCCTGGGGCACCTTCACCGGGCCCCAGGGCCTTCCCCACTGGACCACCTCCAGCTTTTGACACCGGCCCCAACCCACTCTTCCCTTGACGGCTTCCCGCCGGTCAGCTAAGCGGCCGGCCAAGCCGCAGGGCCCCCTCTTTAGGTCCCTGCCGCCGGCAGACCCGCCTGCTGGTCACCCGTGTCCCTGCCCGCGACCCTCTCTCCTGCTTACCTCACCACTTCAAGCTGTTCACCTGGCCCCGCCCCCGTGATTCCGTGACCGCCTCCAGCTGCTCACCTGGCCCCGCCCCCTCCTTGACTTGACAGGGCTCAGCTGTGGGCCTGGGCCCGCCTCCTGGTTCCGGAAACCACGCCCCTAGTCCATTCGACCAATGAGCCAGCAGCGCCAGCCAGTCTGCCCTGCTCCCAAACACAGAGGAATAGCCCCCACCACTGGGATGTAAAGGCACATAGCCCTCTGCTCACAGGGTGTCTCCCAGGTCCCCAAGCGTGGGCAGACCAGCCAGCCCTCCCTTCAGGACACCCAGGGGCCTCCGTGAGCCTCGGGGCCGGCCCTCTAACACCCCCGCCCCGGCCTCCATCGCTCCCACCAAAGGGCAGCTCAGAGCAGAGTGTCCTGGGACGCCCATAGCCCTGCCTATGGGCTTTGACAACCGGGAGAGAGCTGTGTCAAGTCCGAGAAATTATCACTTTCCACTCTGGGGGCACCTCCCCGGCCCCTCCGGAGGTTCTGACTGGTCTGGTGGCCCGGCCCCGGGGGCCTGCTTTCCGCCCCATTCGCCTGGAACGCCCTGCCCTGAGCACAAGGGTCCCTCTTGCTGGCATCCAGTCTGAAGCTCAGGCAGGTGAGGCTTTTGTGGGCTCTTGAGACCCTCGGCCAGCTTTCAAAGGGCCCCAGGGCCTTAGCCACTGGTGAGGGTTAGGTTGAGGGATAGGCTTAGTTTTAGGGTTAGGGTTAGTCTTTGACCACGGGGATAGAGCTGTGTCAAGTCTGAGAAAATCACTTTGCGCTCCTGGGGCACCTTCACCGGGCCCCAGGGCCTTCCCCACTGGACCACCTCCAGCTTTTGACACCGGCCCCAACCCCCTCTTCCCTTGACGGCTTCCCGCCGGTCAGCTAAGCGGCCGGCCAAGCCGCAGGGCCCCCTCTTTAGGTCCCTGCCGCCAGCAGACCCGCCTGCTGGTCACCCGTGTCCCTGCCCGCGACCCTCTCTCCCGCTTACCTCACCACTTCAGGCTGTTCACCTGGCCCCGCCCCCGTGATCCCGTGACCGCCTCCAGCTGCTCACCTGGCCCGGCCCCCTTCTTGACTTGACCAGGCTCAGCTGTGGGCCTGGGCCCGCCTCCTGGTTCCGGAAACCACGCCCTTAGTCCATTCTACCAATGAGCCAGCAGCGCCAGCCAGTCTGCCCTGCTCCCAAACACAGAGGAATAGCCCCCACCACTGGGATGTAAAGGCACATAGCCCTCTGCTCACAGGGTGTCTCCCAGGTCCCCAAGCGTGGGCAGACCAGCCAGCCCTCCCTTCAGGACACCCAGGGGCCTCCGGGAGCCTCGGGGCCGGCCCTCTAACACCCCCGCCCCGGCCTCCATCGCTCCCACCAAAGAGCAGCTCAGAGCAGAGTGTCCTGGGACGCCCATAGCCCTGCCTATGGGCTTTGACAACCGGGAGAGAGCTGTGTCAAGTCCGAGAAATTATCACTTTCCACTCTGGGGGCACCTCCCCGGCCCCTCTGGAGGTTCTGACTGGTCTGGTGGCCTGGCCCCGGGGGCCTGCTTTCCGCCCCATTCGCCTGGAACGCCCTGCCCTGAACAAAAGGGTCCCTCTTGCTGGCATCCAGTCTGAAGCTCAGGCAGGTGAGGCTTTTGTGGGCACTTGAGACCCTCGGCCAGCTTTCACAGGGCCTTAGCCACTGGTGAGGGTTAGGTTGAGGGATAGGCTTAGTTTTAGGGTTAGGGTTAGTCTTTGACCACGGGGATAGAGCTGTGTCAAGTCCGAGAAAATCACTTTGCGCTCCTGGGGCACCTTCACCGGGCCCCAGGGCCTTCCCCACTGGACCACCTCCAGCTTTTGACACCGGCCCCAACCCACTCTTCCCTTGACGGCTTCCCGCCGGTCAGCTAAGCGGCCGGCCAAGCCGCAGGGCCCCCTCTTTAGGTCCCTGCCGCCGGCAGACCCGCCTGCTGGTCACCCGTGTCCCTGCCCGCGACCCTCTCTCCCGCTTACCTCACCACTTCAGGCTGTTCACCTGTCCCCGCCCCCGTGATCCCGCGACCGCCTCCAGCTGCTCAGCTGGCCCCGCCCCCTTCTTGACTTGACTGGGCTCAGCTGTGGGCCTGGGCCCGCCTCCTGGTTCCGGAAACCACGCCCCTAGTCCATTCGATCAATGAGCCAGCAGCGCCAGCCAGTCTGCCCTGCTCCCAAACACAGAGGAATAGCCCCCACCACTGGGATGTAAAGGCACATAGCCCTCTGCTCACAGGGTGTCTCCCAGGTCCCCAAGCGTGGGCAGACCAGCCAGCCCTCCCTTCAGGACACCCAGGGGCCTCCGTGAGCCTCGGGGCCGGCCCTCTAACCCCCTCCCCGGCCTCCATCGCTCCCACCAAAGGGCAGCTCAGAGCAGAGTGTCCTGGGACGCCCACAGCCCTGCCTATGGGCTTTGACAACCGGGAGAGAGCTGTGTCAAGTCCGAGAAATTTTCACTTTCCACTCTGGGGGCACCTCCCCGGCCCCTCCGGAGGTTCTGACTGGTCTGGTGGCCCGGCTCCGGGGGCCTGCTTTCCGCCCCATTCGCCTGGAACGCCCTGCCCTGAACACAAGGGTCCCTCTTGCTAGCATCCAGTCTGAAGCTCAGGCAGGTGAGGCTTTTGTGGGCACTTGAGAGCCTCGGCCAGCTTTCACAGGGCCCCAGGGCCTTAGCCACTGGTGAGGGTTAGGTTGAGGGATAGGCTTAGTTTTAGGGTTAGGGTTAGTCTTTGACCACGGGGATAGAGCTGTGTCAAGTCCGAGAAAATCACTTTGCGCTCCTGGGGCACCTTCACCGGGCCCCAGGGCCTTCCCCACTGGACCACCTCCAGCTTTTGACACCGGCCCCAACCCACTCTTCCCTTGACGGCCTCCCGCCGGTCAGCTAAGCGGCCGGCCAAGCCGCAGGGCCCCCTCTTTAGGTCCCTGCCGCCGGCAGACCCGCCTGCTGGTCACCCGTGTCCCTGCCCGCGACCCTCTCTCCTGCTTACCTCACCACTTCAAGCTGTTCACCTGGCCCCGCCCCCGTGATCCCGTGACCGCCTCCAGCTGCTCACCTGGCCCCGCCCCCTCCTTGACTTGACAGGGCTCAGCTGTGGGCCTGGGCCCGCCTCCTGGTTCCGGAAACCACGCCCTTAGTACATTCGACCAATGAGCCAGCAGCGCCAGTCAGTCTGCCCTGCTCTCAAACACAGAGGAATAGCCCCCACCACTGGGATGTAAAGGCACATAGCCCTCAGCTCACAGGGTGTCTCCCAGGTCCCCAAGCGTGGGCAGACCAGCCAGCCCTCCCTTCAGGACACCCAGGGGCCTCCGTGAGCCTCGGGGCCGGCCCTCTAACCCCCCCGCCCCGGCCTCCATCGCTCCCACCAAAGGGCAGCTCAGAACAGAGTGTCCTGGGACGCCCACAGCCCTGCCTATGGGCTTTGACAACCGGGAGAGAGCTGTGTCAAGTCCGAGAAATTATCACTTTCCACTCTGGGGGCACCTCCCCGGCCCCTCCGGAGGTTCTGACTGCTCTGCTGGCCCGGCCCCGGGGGCCTGCTTTCCACCCCATTCGCCTGGAACGCCCTGCCCTGAGCACAAGGGTCCCTCTTGCTGGCATCCAGTCTGAAGCTCAGGCAGGTGAGGCTTTTGTGGGCTCTTGAGACCCTCGGCCAGCTTTCACAGGGCCCCAGGGCCTTAGCCACTGGTGAGGGTTAGGTTGAGGGATAGGCTTAGTTTTAGGGTTAGGGTTAGTCTTTGACCACGGGGATAGAGCTGTGTCAAGTCTGAGAAAATCACTTTGCGCTCCTGGGGCACCTTCACCGGGCCCCAGGGCCTTCCCCACTGGACCACCTCCAGCTTTTGACACCGGCCCCAACCCACTCTTCCCTTGACGGCTTCCCGCCGGTCAGCTAAGCGGCCGGCCAAGCCGCAGGGCCCCCTCTTTAGGTCCCTGCCGCCGGCAGACCCGCCTGCTGGTCACCCGTGTCCCTGCCCGCGACCCTCTCTCCTGCTTACCTCACCACTTCAAGCTGTTCACCTGGCCCCGCCCCCGTGATCCCGTGACCGCCTCCAGCTGCTCAGCTGGCCCCGCCCCCTCCTTGACTTGACTGGGCTCAGCTGTGGGCCTGGGCCCGCCTCCTGGTTCCGGAAACCACGCCCCTAGTCCATTCGACCAATGAGCCAGCAGCGCCAGCCTGTCTGCCCTGCTCCCAAACACAGAGGAATAGCCCCCACCACTGGGATGTAAAGGCACATAGCCCTCTGCTCACAGGGTGTCTCCCAGGTCCCCAAGCGTGGGCAGACCAGCCAGCCCTCCCTTCAGGACACCCAGGGGCCTCCGTGAGCCTCGGGGCCGGCCCTCTAACCCCCCCGCCCCGGCCTCCATCGCTCCCACCAAGGGCAGCTCAGAGCAGAGTGTCCTGGGACGCCCACAGCCCTGCCTATGGGCTTTGACAACCGGGAGAGAGCTGTGTCAAGTCCGAGAAATTATCACTTTCCACTCTGGGGGCACGTCCCCGGCCCCTGCGGAGGTACTGACTGGTCTGGTGGCCCGGCCCCGGGGGCCTGCTTTCCGCCCCATTCGCCTGGAACGCCCTGCCCTGAGCACAAGGGTCCCTCTTGCTGGCATCCAGTCTGAAGCTCAGGCAGGTGAGGCTTTTGTGGGCACTTGAGACCCTCGGACAGCTTTCACAGGGCCCCAGGGCCTTAGCCACTGGTGAGGGTTAGGTTGAGGGATAGGCTTAGTTTTAGGGTTAGGGTTAGTCTTTGACCACGGGGATAGAGCTGTGTCAAGTCCGAGAAAATCACTTTGCGCTCCTGGGGCACCTTCACCGGGCCCCAGGGCCTGCCCCACTGGACCACCTCCAGCTTTCGACACGGGCCCCAAACCACTCTTCCCTTGACGGCTTCCCGCCGGTCAGCTAAGCGGCCGGCCAAGCCGCAGGGCCCGCTCTTTAGGTCCCTGCCGCCGGCAGACCCGCCTGCTGGTCACCCGTGTCCCTGCCCGCGACCCTCTCTCCTGCTTACCTCACCACTTCAGGCTGTTCACCTGGCCCCGCCCCCGTGATCCCGTGACCGCCTCCAGCTGCTCAGCTGGCCCCGCCCCCTCCTTGACTTGACAGGGCTCAGCTGTGGGCCTGGGCCCGCCTCCTGGTTCCGGAAACCACGCCCCTAGTCCATTCGACCAATGAGCCAGCAGCGCCAGCCAGTCTGCCCTGCTCCCAAACACAGAGGAATAGCCCCCACCACTGGGATGTAAAGGCACATAGCCCTCTGCTCACAGGGTGTCTCCCAGGTCCCCAAGCGTGGGCAGACCAGCCAGCCCTCCCTTCAGGACACCCAGGGGCCTCCGTGAGCCTCGGGGCCGGCCCTCTAACCCCCCGCCCCGGCCTCCATCGCTCCCACCAAAGGGCAGCTCAGAGCAGAGTGTCCTGGGACGCCCACAGCCCTGCCTATGGGCTTTGACAACCGGGAGAGAGCTGTGTCAAGTCCGAGAAATTATCACTTTCCACTCTGGGGGCACGTCCCCGGCCCCTCCGGAGGTTCTGACTGGTCTGGTGGCCCGGCCCCGGGGGCCTGCTTTCCGCCCCATTCGCCTGGAACGCCCTGCCCTGAACACAAGGGTCCCTCTTGCTGGCATCCAGTCTGAAGCTCAGGCAGGTGAGGCTTTTGTGGGCACTTGAGACCCTCGGCCAGCTTTCACAGGGCCCCAGGGCCTTAGCCACTGGTGAGGGTTAGGTTGAGGGATAGGCTTAGTTTTAGGGTTAGGGTTAGTCTTTGACCACGGGGATAGAGCTGTGTCAAGTCCGAGAAAATCACTTTGCGCTCCTGGGGCACCTTCACCGGGCCCCAGGGCCTGCCCCACTGGACCACCTCCAGCTTTCGACACGGGCCCCAAACCACTCTTCCCTTGACGGCTTCCCGCCGGTCAGCTAAGCGGCCGGCCAAGCCGCAGGGCCCGCTCTTTAGGTCCCTGCCGCCGGCAGACCCGCCTGCTGGTCACCCGTGTCCCTGCCCGCGACCCTCTCTCCTGCTTACCTCACCACTTCAGGCTGTTCACCTGGCCCCGCCCCCGTGATCCCGCGACCATCTTCAGCTGCTCAGCTGGCCCCGCCCCCTTCTTGACTTGACTGGGCTCAGCTGTGGGCCTGGGCCCGCCTCCTGGTTCCGGAAACCACGCCCCTAGTCCATTCGACCAATGAGCCAGCAGCGCCAGCCTGTCTGCCCTGCTCCCAAACACAGAGGAATAGCCCCCACCACTGGGATGTAAAGGCACATAGCCCTCTGCTCACAGGGTGTCTCCCAGGTCCCCAAGCGTGGGCAGACCAGCCAGCCCTCCCTTCAGGACACCCAGGGGCCTCCGTGAGCCTCGGGGCCGGCCCTCTAACCCCCCCGCCCCGGCCTCCATCGCTCCCACCAAGGGCCGCTCAGAGCAGAGTGTCCTGGGACGCCCACAGCCCTGCCTATGGGCTTTGACAACCGGGAGAGAGCTGTGTCAAGTCCGAGAAATTATCACTTTCCACTCTGGGGGCACCTGCCCGGCCCCTCTGGAGGTTCTGACTGGTCTGGTGGCCCGGCCCCGGGGGCCTGCTTTCCGCCCCATTCGCCTGGAACGCCCTGCCCTGAACACAAGGGTCCCTCTTGCTGGCATCCAGTCTGAAGCTCAGGCAGGTGAGGCTTTTGTGGGCACTTGAGACCCTCGGCCAGCTTTCACAGGGCCCCAGGGCCTTAGCCACTGGTGAGGGTTATGTTGAGGGATAGGATTAGCTTTAGGGTTAGTGTTAGTCTTTGACAACGGGGATAGAGCTGTGTCAAGTCCGAGAAAATCACTTTGCGCTCCTGGGGCACCTTCACCGGGCCCCAGGGCCTTCCCCACTGGACCACCTCCAGCTTTTGACACCGGCCCAACCCACTCTTCCCTTGACGGCTTCCCGCCGGTCAGCTAAGCGGCCGGCCAAGCCGCAGGGCCCCCTCTTTAGGTCCCTGCCGCCGGCAGACCCGCCTGCTGGTCACCCGTGTCCCTGCCCGCGACCCTCTCTCCCGCTTACCTCACCACTTCAGGCTGTTCACCTGGCCCCGCCCCCGTGATCCCGCGACCGCCTCCAGCTGCTCAGCTGGCCCCGCCCCCTTCTTGACTTGACTGGGCTCAGCTGTGGGCCTGGGCCCGCCTCCTGGTTCCGGAAACCACGCCCCTAGTCCATTCGACCAATGAGCCAGCAGCGCCAGCCAGTCTGCCCTGCTCCCAAACACAGAGGAATAGCCCCCACCACTGGGATGTAAAGGCACATAGCCCTCTGCTCACAGGGTGTCTCCCAGGTCCCCAAGCGTGGGCAGACCAGCCAGCCCTCCCTTCAGGACACCCAGGGGCCTCCGTGAGCCCCGGGGCCGGCCCTCTAACCCCCCCGCCCCGGCCTCCATCGCTCCCACCAAAGGGCAGCTCAGAGCAGAGTGTCCTGGGACGCCCACAGCCCTGCCTATGGGCTTTGACAACCGGGAGAGAGCTGTGTCAAGTCCGAGAAATTATCACTTTCCACTCTGGGGGCACCTCCCCGGCCCCTCCGGATGTTCTGACTGGTCTGGTGGCCCGGCTCCGGGGGCCTGCTTTCCGCCCCATTCGCCTGGAACGCCCTGCCCTGAACACAAGGGTCCCTCTTGCTAGCATCCAGTCTGAAGCTCAGGCAGGTGAGGCTTTTGTGGGCACTTGAGACCCTCGGCCAGCTTTCACAGGGCCCCAGGGCCTTAGCCACTGTTGAGGGTTAGGTTGAGGGATAGGCTTAGTTTTAGGGTTAGGGTTAGTCTTTGACCACGGGGATAGAGCTGTGTCAAGTCCGAGAAAATCACTTTGCGCTCCTGGGGCACCTTCACCGGGCCCCAGGGCCTTCCCCACTGGACCACCTCCAGCTTTTGACACCGGCCCCAACCCACTCTTCCCTTGACGGCTTCCCGCCGGTCAGCTAAGCGGCCGGCCAAGCCGCAGGGCCCGCTCTTTAGGTCCCTGCCGCCGGCAGACCCGCCTGCTGGTCACCCGTGTCCCTGCCCGCGACCCTCTCTCCTGCTTACCTCACCACTTCAGGCTGTTCACCTGGCCCCGCCCCCGTGATCCCGTGACGGCCTCCAGCTGCTCAGCTGGCCCCGCCCCCTCCTTGACTTGACAGGGCTCAGCTGTGGGCCTGGGCCCGCCTCCTGGTTCCGGAAACCACGCCCCTAGTCCATTCGACCAATGAGCCAGCAGCGCCAGCCAGTCTGCCCTGCTCCCAAACACAGAGGAATAGCCCCCACCACTGGGATGTAAAGGCACATAGCCCTCTGCTCACAGGGTGTCTCCCAGGTCCCCAAGCGTGGGCAGACCAGCCAGCCCTCCCTTCAGGACACCCAGGGGCCTCCGTGAGCCTCGGGGCCGGCCCTCTAACCCCCCCGCCCCGGCCTCCATCGCTCCCACCAAAGGGCAGCTCAGAGCAGAGGTCCTTGGACGCCCACAGCCCTGCCTATGGGCTTTGACAACCGGGAGAGAGCTGTGTCAAGTCCGAGAAATTATCACTTTCCACTCTGGGGGCACCTCCCCGGCCACTCCGGAGGTTCTGACTGGTCTGGTGGCCCGGCCCCGGGGGCCTGCTTTCCGCCCCATTCGCCTGGAACGCCCTGCCCTGAGCACAAGGGTCCCTCTTGCTGGCATCCAGTCTGAAGCTCAGGCAGGTGAGGCTTTTGTGGGCACTTGAGACCCTCGGCCAGCTTTCACAGGGCCCCAGGGCCTTAGCCACTGGTGAGGGTTAGGTTGAGGGATAGGCTTAGTTTTAGGGTTAGGGTTAGTCTTTGACCACGGGGATAGAGCTGTGTCAAGTCCGAGAAAATCACTTTGCGCTCCTGGGGCACCTTCACCGGGCCCCAGGGCCTTCCCCACTGGACCACCTCCAGCTTTTGACATCGGCCCCAACCCACTCTTCCCTTGACGGCTTCCCGCCGGTCAGCTAAGCGGCCGGCCAAGCCTCCGGGCCCCCTCTTTAGGTCCCTGCCGCCGGCAGACCCGCCTGCTGGTCACCTGTGTCCCTGCCCGCGACCCTCTCTCCTGCTTACCTCACCACTTCAGGCTGTTCACCTGGCCCCGCCCCCGTGATCCCGTGACCGCCTCCAGCTGCTCACCTGGCCCCGCCCCCTCCTTGACTTGACAGGGCTCAGCTGTGGGCCTGGGCCCGCCTCCTGGTTCCGGAAACCACGCCCCTAGTCCATTCGACCAATGAGCCAGCAGCGCCAGCCAGTCTGTCCTGCTCCCAAACACAGAGGAATAGCCCCCACCACTGGGATGTAAAGGCACATAGCCCTCTGCTCACAGGGTGTCTCCCAGGTCCCCAAGCGTGGGCAGACCAGCCAGCCCTCCCTTCAGGACACCCAGGGGCCTCCGTGAGCCTCGGGGCCGGCCCTCTAACACCCCCGCCCCGGCCTCCATCGCTCCCACCAAAGGGCAGCTCAGAGCAGAGGTCCTGGGACGCCCACAGCCCTGCCTATGGGCTTTGACAACCGGGAGAGAGCTGTGTCAAGTCCGAGAAATTATCACTTTCCACTCTGGGGGCACCTCCCCGGCCCCTCCGGAGGTTCTGACTGGTCTGGTGGCCCGGCCCCGGGGGCCTGCTTTCCGCCCCATTCGCCTGGAACGCCCTGCCCTGAGCACAAGGGTCCCTCTTGCTGGCATCCAGTCTGAAGCTCAGGCAGGTGAGGCTTTTGTGGGCACTTGAGACCCTCGGCCAGCTTTCACAGGGCCCCAGGGCCTTAGCCACTGGTGAGGGTTAGGTTGAGGGATAGGCTTAGCTTTAGGGTTAGGGTTAGTCTTTGACAACGGGGATAGAGCTGTGTCAAGTCCGAGAAAATCACTTTGCGCTCCTGGGGCACCTTCACCGGGCCCCAGGGCCTTCCCCACTGGACCACCTCCAGCTTTTGACACCGGCCCCAACCCACTCTTCCCTTGACGGCTTCCCACCGGTCAGCTAAGCGGCCGGCCAAGCCGCAGGGCCGCCTCTTTAGGTCCCTGCGGCCCGCAGACCCGCCTGCTGGTCACCCGTGTCCCTGCCCGCGACCCTCTCTCCCGCTTACCTCACCACTTCAGGCTGTTCACCTGTCCCCGCCCCCGTGATCCCGCAACCGTCTCCAGCTGCTCAGCTGGCCCCGCCCCCTTCTTGACTTGACTGGGCTCAGCTGTGGGTCCGGGCCCGCCTCCTGGTTCCGGAAACCACGCCCCTAGTCCATTCGACCAATGAGCCAGCAGCGCCAGCCAGTCTGCCCTGCTCCCAAACACAGAGGAATAGCCCCCACCACTGGGATGTAAAGGCACATAGCCCTCTGCTCACAGGGTGTCTCCCAGGTCCCCAAGCGTGGGCAGACCAGCCAGCCCTCCCTTCAGGACACCCAGGGGCCTCCGTGAGCCTCGGGGCCGGCCCTCTAACACCCCGCCCCGGCGTCCATCGCTCCCACCAAAGGGCAGCTCAGAGCAGAGTGTCCTGGGACGCCCACAGCCCTGCCTATGGGCTTTGACAACCGGGAGAGAGCTGTGTCAAGTCCGAGAAATTATCACTTTCCACTCTGGGGGCACCTCCCCGGCCCCTCCGGATGTTCTGACTGGTCTGGTGGCCCGGCCCCGGGGGCCTGCTTTCCGCCCCATTCGCCTGGAACGCCCTGCCCTGAGCACAAGGGTCCCTCTTGCTGGCATCCAGTCTGAAGCTCAGGCAGGTGAGGCTTTTGTGGGCACTTGAGACCCTCGGCCAGCTTTCACAGGGCCCCAGGGCCTTAGCCACTGGTGAGGGTTAGGTTGAGGGATAGGCTTAGCTTTAGGGTTAGGGTTAGTCTTTGACAACGGGGATAGAGCTGTGTCAAGTCCGAGAAAATCACTTTGCGCTCCTGGGGCAGCTTCACCGGGCCCCAGGGCCTTCCCCACTGGACCACCTCCAGCTTTTGACACCGGCCCAACCCACTCTTCCCTTGACGGCTTCCCGCCGGTCAGCTAAGCGGCCGGCCAAGCCGCAGGGCCCCCTCTTTAGGTCCCTGCCGCCGGCAGACCCGCCTGCTGGTCACCCGTGTCCCTGCCCGCGACCCTCTCTCCCGCTTACCTCACCACTTCAGGCTGTTCACCTGGCCCCGCCCCCGTGATCCCGCGACCGCCTCCAGCTGCTCAGCTGGCCCCGCCCCCTTCTTGACTTGACTGGGCTCAGCTGTGGGCCTGGGCCCGCCTCCTGGTTCCGGAAACCACGCCCCTAGTCCATTCGACCAATGAGCCAGCAGCGCCAGCCAGTCTGCCCTGCTCCCAAACACAGAGGAATAGCCCCCACCACTGGGATGTAAAGGCACATAGCCCTCTGCTCACAGGGTGTCTCCCAGGTCCCCAAGCGTGGGCAGACCAGCCAGCCCTCCCTTCAGGACACCCAGGGGCCTCCGTGAGCCTCGGGGCCGGCCCTCTAACACCCCCGCCCCGGCCTCCATCGCTCCCACCAAAGGGCAGCTCAGAGCAGATGTCCTGGGACGCCCACAGCCCTGCCTATGGGCTTTGACAACCGGGAGAGAGCTGTGTCACGTCCGAGAAATTATCACTTTCCACTCTGGGGGCACCTCCCCGGCCCCTCCGGATGTTCTGACTGGTCTGGTGGCCCGGCTCCGGGGGCCTGCTTTCCGCCCCATTCGCCTGGAACGCCCTGCCCTGAACACAAGGGTCCCTCTTGCTAGCATCCAGTCTGAAGCTCAGGCAGGTGAGGCTTTTGTGGGCACTTGAGACCCTCGGCCAGCTTTCACAGGGCCCCAGGGCCTTAGCCACTGTTGAGGGTTAGGTTGAGGGATAGGCTTAGTTTTAGGGTTAGGGTTATTCTTTGACCACGGGGATAGAGCTGTGTCAAGTCCGAGAAAATCACTTTGCGCTCCTGGGGCACCTTCACCGGGCCCCAGGGCCTTCCCCACTGGACCACCTCCAGCTTTTGACACCGGCCCCAACCCACTCTTCCCTTGACGGCTTCCCGCCGGTCAGCTAAGCGGCCGGCCAAGCAGCAGGGCCCGCTCTTTAGGTCCCTGCCGCCGGCAGACCCGCCTGCTGGTCACCCGTGTCCCTGCCCGCGACCCTCTCTCCTGCTTACCTCACCACTTCAGGCTGTTCACCTGGCCCCGCCCCCGTGATCCCGTGACGGCCTCCAGCTGCTCAGCTGGTCCCGCCCCCTCCTTGACTTGACAGGGCTCAGCTGTGGGCCTGGGCCCGCCTCCTGGTTAGGGAAACCACGCCCCTAGTCCATTCGACCAATGAGCCAGCAGCGCCAGCCAGTCTGCCCTGCTCCCAAACACAGAGGAATAGCCCCCACCACTGGGATGTAAAGGCACATAGCCCTCTGCTCACAGGGTGTCTCCCAGGTCCCCAAGCGTGGGCAGACCAGCCAGCCCTCCCTTCAGGACACCCAGGGGCCTCCGTGAGCCTCGGGGCCGGCCCTCTAACACCCCCGCCCCGGCCTCCATCGCTCCCACCAAAGGGCAGCTCAGAGCAGAGGTCCTGGGACGCCCACAGCCCTGCCTATGGGCTTTGACAACCGGGAGAGAGCTGTGTCAAGTCCGAGAAATTATCACTTTCCACTCTGGGGGCACCTCCCCGGCCCCTCCGGAGGTTCTGACTGGTCTGGTGGCCCGGCCCCGGGGGCCTGCTTTCCGCCCCATTCGCCTGGAACGCCCTGCCCTGAGCAGAAGGGTCCCTCTTGCTGGCATCCAGTCTGAAGCTCAGGCAGGTGAGGCTTTTGTGGGCACTTGAGACCCTCGGCCAGCTTTCACAGGGCCCCAGGGCCTTAGCCACTGGTGAGGGTTAGGTTGAGGGATAGGCTTAGCTTTAGGGTTAGGGTTAGTCTTTGACAACGGGGATAGAGCTGTGTCAAGTCCGAGACAATCACTTTGCGCTCCTGGGGCACCTTCACCGGGCCCCAGGGCCTTCCCCACTGGACCACCTCCAGCTTTTGACACCGGCCCCAACCCACTCTTCCCTTGACGGCTTCCCGCCGGTCAGCTAAGCGGCCGGCCAAGCCGCAGGGCCCCCTCTTTAGGTCCCTGCGGCCGGCAGACCCGCCTGCTGGTCACCCGTGTCCCTGCCCGCGACCCTCTCTCCCGCTTACCTCACCACTTCAGGCTCTTCACCTGGCCCCGCCCCCGTGATCCCGCGAACGCCTCCAGCTGCTCAGCTGGCAACGCCCCCTTCTTGACTTGACTGGGCTCAGCTGTGGGCCTGGGCCCGCCTCCTGGTTCCGGAAACCACGCCCCTAGTCCATTCGACCAATGAGCCAGCAGCGCCAGCCAGTCTGCCCTGCTCCCAAACACAGAGGAATAGCCCCCACCACTGGGATGTAAAGGCACATAGCCCTCTGCTCACAGGGTGTCTCCCAGGTCCCCAAGCGTGGGCAGACCAGCCAGCCCTCCCTTCAGGACACCCAGGGGCCTCCGTGAGCCTCGGGGCCGGCCCTCTAACCCCCCGCCCCGGCCTCCATCGCTCGCACCAAAGGGCAGCTCAGAGCAGAGTGTCCTGGGACGCCCACAGCCCTGCCTATGGGCTTTGACAACCGGGAGAGAGCTGTGTCACGTCCGAGAAATTATCACTTTCCACTCTGGGGGCACCTCCCCGGCCCCTCCGGATGTTCTGACTGGTCTGGTGGCCCGGCTCCGGGGGCCTGCTTTCCGCCCCATTCGCCTGGAACGCCCTGCCCTGAACACAAGGGTCCCTCTTGCTAGCATCCAGTCTGAAGCTCAGGCAGGTGAGGCTTTTGTGGGCACTTGAGACCCTCGGCCAGCTTTCACAGGGCCCCAGGGCCTTAGCCACTGGTGAGGGTTAGGTTGAGGGATAGGCTTAGTTTTAGGGTTAGGGTTAGTCTTTGACCACGGGGATAGAGCTGTGTCAAGTCCGAGAAAATCACTTTGCGCTCCTGGGGCACCTTCACCGGGCCCCAGGGCCTTCCCCACTGGACCACCTCCAGCTTTTGACACCGGCCCCAACCCACTCTTCCCTTGACGGCTTCCCGCCGGTCAGCTAAGCGGCCGGCCAAGCCGCAGGGCCCGCTCTTTAGGTCCCTGCCGCCGGCAGACCCGCCTGCTGGTCACCCGTGTCCCTGCCCGCGACCCTCTCTCCTGCTTACCTCACCACTTCAGGCTGTTCACCTGGCCCCGCCCCCGTGATCCCGTGACGGCCTCCAGCTGCTCAGCTGGCCCCGCCCCCTCCTTGACTTGACAGGGCTCAGCTGTGGGCCTGGGCCCGCCTCCTGGTTAGGGAAACCACGCCCCTAGTCCATTCGACCAATGAGCCAGCAGCGCCAGCCAGTCTGCCCTGCTCCCAAACACAGAGGAATAGCCCCCACCACTGGGATGTAAAGGCACATAGCCCTCTGCTCACAGGGTGTCTCCCAGGTCCCCAAGCGTGGGCAGACCAGCCAGCCCTCCCTTCAGGACACCCAGGGGCCTCCGTGAGCCTCGGGGCCGGCCCTCTAACACCCCCGCCCCGGCCTCCATCGCTCCCACCAAAGGGCAGCTCAGAGCAGAGGTCCTGGGACGCCCACAGCCCTGCCTATGGGCTTTGACAACCGGGAGAGAGCTGTGTCAAGTCCGAGAAATTATCACTTTCCACTCTGGGGGCACCTCCCCGGCCCCTCCGGAGGTTCTGACTGGTCTGGTGGCCCGGCCCCGGGGGCCTGCTTTCCGCCCCATTCGCCTGGAACGCCCTGCCCTGAGCACAAGGGTCCCTCTTGCTGGCATCCAGTCTGAAGCTCAGGCAGGTGAGGCTTTTGTGGGCACTTGAGACCCTCGGCCAGCTTTCACAGGGCCCCAGGGCCTTAGCCACTGGTGAGGGTTAGGTTGAGGGATAGGCTTAGCTTTACGGTTAGGGTTAGTCTTTGACAACGGGGATAGAGCTGTGTCAAGTCCGAGAAAATCACTTTGCGCTCCTGGGGCACCTTCACCGGGCCCCAGGGCCTTCCCCACTGGACCACCTCCAGCTTTTGACACCGGCCCCAACCCACTCTTCCCTTGACGGCTTCCCGCCGGTCAGCTAAGCGGCCGGCCAAGCCTCCGGGCCCCCTCTTTAGGTCCCTGCCGCCGGCAGACCCGCCTGCTGGTCACCCGTGTCCCTGCCCGCGACCCTCTCTCCTGCTTACCTCACCACTTCAGGCTGTTCACCTGGCCCCGCCCCCGTGATCCCGTGACCGCCTCCAGCTGCTCACCTGGCCCCGCCCCCTCCTTGACTTGACAGGGCTCAGCTGTGGGCCTGGGCCCGCCTCCTGGTTCCGGAAACCACGCCCCTAGTCCATTCGACCAATGAGCCAGCAGCGCCAGCCAGTCTGCCCTGCTCCCAAACACAGAGGAATAGCCCCCACCACTGGGATGTAAAGGCACATAGCCCTCTGCTCACAGGGTGTCTCCCAGGTCCCCAAGCGTGGGCAGACCAGCCAGCCCTCCCTTCAGGACACCCAGGGGCCTCCGTGAGCCTCGGGGCCGGCCCTCTAACCCCCCGCCCTGGCCTCCATCGCTCCCACCAAAGGGCAGCTCAGAGCAGAGTGTCCTGGGACGCCCACAGCCCTGCCTATGGGCTTTGACAACCGGGAGAGAGCTGTGTCAAGTCCGAGAAATTATCACTTTCCACTCTGGGGGCACCTCCCCGGCCCCTCCGGAGGTTCTGACTGGTCTGGTGGCCCGGCCCCGGGGGCCTGCTTTCCGCCCCATTCGCCTGGAACGCCCTGCCCTGAGCACAAGGGTCCCTCTTGCTGGCATCCAGTCTGAAGCTCAGGCAGGTGAGGCTGTTGTGGGCACTTGAGACCCTCGGCCAGCTTTCACAGGGCCCCAGGGCCTTAGCCACTGGTGAGGGTTAGGTTGAGGGATAGGCTTAGCTTTACGGTTAGGGTTAGTCTTTGACAACGGGGATAGAGCTGTGTCAAGTCCGAGAAAATCACTTTGCGCTCCTGGGGCACCTTCACCGGGCCCCAGGGCCTTCCCCACTGGACCACCTCCAGCTTTTGACACCGGCCCCAACCCACTCTTCCCTTGACGGCTTCCCGCCGGTCAGCTAAGCGGCCGGCCAAGCCGCAGGGCCCGCTCTTTAGGTCCCTGCCGCCGGCAGACCCGCCTGCTGGTCACCCGTGTCCCTGCCCGCGACCCTCTCTCCTGCTTACCTCACCACTTCAGGCTGTTCACCTGGCCCCGCCCCCGTGATCCCGTGACGGCCTCCAGCTGCTCAGCTGGCCCCGCCCCCTCCTTGACTTGACAGGGCTCAGCTGTGGGCCTGGGCCCGCCTCCTGGTTAGGGAAACCACGCCCCTAGTCCATTCGACCAATGAGCCAGCAGCGCCAGCCAGTCTGCCCTGCTCCCAAACACAGAGGAATAGCCCCCACCACTGGGATGTAAAGGCACATAGCCCTCTGCTCACAGGGTGTCTCCCAGGTCCCCAAGCGTGGGCAGACCAGCCAGCCCTCCCTTCAGGACACCCAGGGGCCTCCGTGAGCCTCGGGGCCGGCCCTCTAACACCCCCGCCCCGGCCTCCATCGCTCCCACCAAAGGGCAGCTCAGAGCAGAGGTCCTGGGACGCCCACAGCCCTGCCTATGGGCTTTGACAACCGGGAGAGAGCTGTGTCAAGTCCGAGAAATTATCACTTTCCACTCTGGGGGCACCTCCCCGGCCCCTCCGGAGGTTCTGACTGGTCTGGTGGCCCGGCCCCGGGGGCCTGCTTTCCGCCCCATTCGCCTGGAACGCCCTGCCCTGAGCACAAGGGTCCCTCTTGCTGGCATCCAGTCTGAAGCTCAGGCAGGTGAGGCTTTTGTGGGCACTTGAGACCCTCGGCCAGCTTTCACAGGGCCCCAGGGCCTTAGCCACTGGTGAGGGTTAGGTTGAGGGATAGGCTTAGCTTTACGGTTAGGGTTAGTCTTTGACAACGGGGATAGAGCTGTGTCAAGTCTGAGAAAATCACTTTGCGCTCCTGGGGCACCTTCACCGGGCCCCAGGGCCTTCCCCACTGGACCACCTCCAGCTTTTGACACCGGCCCCAACCCACTCTTCCCTTGACGGCTTCCCGCCGGTCAGCTAAGCGGCCGGCCAAGCCTCCGGGCCCCCTCTTTAGGTCCCTGCCGCCGGCAGACCCGCCTGCTGGTCACCCGTGTCCCTGCCCGCGACCCTCTCTCCTGCTTACCTCACCACTTCAGGCTGTTCACCTGGCCCCGCCCCCGTGATCCCGTGACCGCCTCCAGCTGCTCACCTGGCCCCGCCCCCTCCTTGACTTGACAGGGCTCAGCTGTGGGCCTGGGCCCGCCTCCCGGTTCCGGAAACCACGCCCCTAGTCCATTCGACCAATGAGCCAGCAGCGCCAGCCAGTCTGCCCTGCTCCCAAACACAGAGGAATAGCCCCCACCACTGGGATGTAAAGGCACATAGCCCTCTGCTCACAGGGTGTCTCCCAGGTCCCCAAGCGTGGGCAGACCAGCCAGCCCTCCCTTCAGGACACCCAGGGGCCTCCGTGAGCCTCGGGGCCGGCCCTCTAACCCCCCCGCCCCGGCCTCCATCGCTCCCACCAAAGGGCAGCTCAGAGCAGAGGTCCTTGGACGCCCACAGCCCTGCCTATGGGCTTTGACAACCGGGAGAGAGCTGTGTCAAGTCCGAGAAATTATCACTTTCCACTCTGGGGGCACCTCCCCGGCCACTCCGGAGGTTCTGACTGGTCTGGTGGCCCGGCCCCGGGGGACTGCTTTCCGCCCCATTCGCCTGGAACGCCCTGCCCTGAGCACAAGGGTCCCTCTTGCTGGCATCCAGTCTGAAGCTCAGGCAGGTGAGGCTTTTGTGGGCACTTGAGACCCTCGGCCAGCTTTCACAGGGCCCCAGGGCCTTAGCCACTGGTGAGGGTTAGGTTGAGGGATAGGCTTAGTTTTAGGGTTAGGGTTAGTCTTTGACCACGGGGATAGAGCTGTGTCAAGTCCGAGAAAATCACTTTGCCCTCCTGGGGCACCTTCACCGGGCCCCAGGGCCTTCCCCACTGGACCACCTCCAGCTTTTGACATCGGCCCCAACCCACTCTTCCCTTGACGGCTTCCCGCCGGTCAGCTAAGCGGCCGGCCAAGCCTCCGGGCCCCCTCTTTAGGTCCCTGCCGCCGGCAGACCCGCCTGCTGGTCACCCGTGTCCCTGCCCGCGACCCTCTCTCCTGCTTACCTCACCACTTCAGGCTGTTCACCTGGCCCCGCCCCCGTGATCCCGTGACCGCCTCCAGCTGCTCAGCTGGCCCCGCCCCCTCCTTGACTTGACAGGGCTCAGCTGTGGGCCTGGGCCCGCCTCCTGGTTCCGGAAACCACGCCCCTAGTCCATTCGACCAATGAGCCAGCAGCGCCAGCCAGTCTGCCCTGCTCCCAAACACAGAGGAATAGCCCCCACCACTGGGATGTAAAGGCACATAGCCCTCTGCTCACAGGGTGTCTCCCAGGTCCCCAAGCGTGGGCAGACCAGCCAGCCCTCCCTTCAGGACACCCAGGGGCCTCCGTGAGTCTCGGGGCCGGCCCTCTAACCCCCTCCCCGGCCTCCATCGCTCCCACCAAAGGGCAGCTCAGAGCAGAGTGTCCTGGGACGCCCACAGCCCTGCCTATGGGCTTTGACAACCGGGAGAGAGCTGTGTCAAGTCCGAGAAATTATCACTTTCCACTCTGGGGGCACCTCCCCGGCCCCTCCGGAGGTTCTGACTGGTCTGGTGGCCCGGCCCCGGGGGCCTGCTTTCCGCCCCATTCGCCTGGAACGCCCTGCCCTGAGCACAAGGGTCCCTCTTGCTGGCATCCAGTCTGAAGCTCAGGCAGGTGAGGCTTTTGTGGGCACTTGAGACCCTCGGCCAGCTTTCACAGGGCCCCAGGGCCTTAGCCACTGGTGAGGTTTAGGTTGAGGGATAGGCTTAGTTTTAGGGTTAGGGTTAGTCTTTGACCACGGGGATAGAGCTGTGTCAAGTCCGAGAAAATCACTTTGCGCTCCTGGGGCACCTTCACCGGGCCCCAGGGCCTTCCCCACTGGACCACCTCCAGCTTTTGACACCGGCCCCAACCCACTCTTCCCTTGACGGCTTCCCGCCGGTCAGCTAAGCGGCCGGCCAAGCCTCCGGGCCCCCTCTTTAGGTCCCTGCCGCCGGCAGACCCGCCTGCTGGTCACCCGTGTCCCTGCCCGCGACCCTCTCTCCTGCTTACCTCACCACTTCAGGCTGTTCACCTGGCCCCGCCCCCGTGATCCCGTGACCGCCTCCAGCTGCTCACCTGGCCCCGCCCCCTCCTTGACTTGACAGGGCTCAGCTGTGGGCCTGGGCCCGCCTCCTGGTTCCGGAAACCACGCCCCTAGTCCATTCGACCAATGAGCCAGCAGCGCCAGCCAGTCTGCCCTGCTCCCAAACACAGAGGAATAGCCCCCACCACTGGGATGTAAAGGCACATAGCCCTCTGCTCACAGGGTGTCTCCCAGGTCCCCAAGCGTGGGCAGACCAGCCAGCCCTCCCTTCAGGACACCCAGGGGCCTCCGTGAGCCTCGGGGCCGGCCCTCTAACCCCCCCGCCCCGGCCTCCATCGCTCGCACCAAAGGGCAGCTCAGAGCAGAGTGTCCTGGGACGCCCACAGCCCTGCCTATGGGCTTTGACAACCGGGAGAGAGCTGTGTCACGTCCGAGAAATTATCACTTTCCACTCTGGGGGCACCTCCCCGGCCCCTCCGGATGTTCTGACTGGTCTGGTGGCCCGGCTCCGGGGGCCTGCTTTCCGCCCCATTCGCCTGGAACGCCCTGCCCTGAACACAAGGGTCCCTCTTGCTAGCATCCAGTCTGAAGCTCAGGCAGGTGAGGCTTTTGTGGGCACTTGAGACCCTCGGCCAGCTTTCACAGGGCCCCAGGGCCTTAGCCACTGGTGAGGGTTAGGTTGAGGGATAGGCTTAGTTTTAGGGTTAGGGTTAGTCTTTGACCACGGGGATAGAGCTGTGTCAAGTCCGAGAAAATCACTTTGCGCTCCTGGGGCACCTTCACCGGGCCCCAGGGCCTTCCCCACTGGACCACCTCCAGCTTTTGACACCGGCCCCAACCCACTCTTCCCTTGACGGCTTCCCGCCGGTCAGCTAAGCGGCCGGCCAAGCCTCCGGGCCCCCTCTTTAGGTCCCTGCCGCCGGCAGACCCGCCTGCTGGTCACCCGTGTCCCTGCCCGCGACCCTCTCTCCCGCTTACCTCACCACTTCAGGCTGTTCACCTGGCCCCGCCCCCGTGATCCCGTGACGGCCTCCAGCTGCTCAGCTGGCCCCGCCCCCTCCTTGACTTGACTGGGCTCAGCTGTGGGCCTGGGCCCGCCTCCTGGTTCCGGAAACCACGCCCCTAGTCCATTCGACCAATGAGCCAGCAGCGCCAGCCAGTCTGCCCTGCTCCCAAACACAGAGGAATAGCCCCCACCACTGGGATGTAAAGGCACATAGCCCTCTGCTCACAGGGTGTCTCCCAGGTCCCCAAGCGTGGGCAGACCAGCCAGCCCTCCCTTCAGGACACCCAGGGGCCTCCGTGAGCCTCGGGGCCGGCCCTCTAACACCCCCGCCCCGGCCTCCATCGCTCCCACCAAAGGGCAGCTCAGAGCAGAGGTCCTGGGACGCCCACAGCCCTGCCTATGGGCTTTGACAACCGGGAGAGAGCTGTGTCAAGTCCGAGAAATTATCACTTTCCACTCTGGGGGCACCTCCCCGGCCCCTCCGGAGGTTCTGACTGGTCTGGTGGCCCGGCCCCGGGGGCCTGCTTTCCGCCCCATTCGCCTGGAACGCCCTGCCCTGAGCACAAGGGTCCCTCTTGCTGGCATCCAGTCTGAAGCTCAGGCAGGTGAGGCTTTTGTGGGCACTTGAGACCCTCGGCCAGCTTTCACAGGGCCCCAGGGCCTTAGCCACTGGTGAGGGTTAGGTTGAGGGATAGGCTTAGCTTTAGGGTTAGGGTTAGTCTTTGACAACGGGGATAGAGCTGTGTCAAGTCCGAGAAAATCACTTTGCGCTCCTGGGGCACCTTCACCGGGCCCCAGGGCCTTCCCCACTGGACCACCTCCAGCTTTTGACACCGGCCCCAACCCACTCTTCCCTTGACGGCTTCCCGCCGGTCAGCTAAGCGGCCGGCCAAGCCGCAGGGCCGCCTCTTTAGGTCCCTGCGGCCGGCAGACCCGCCTGCTGGTCACCCGTGTCCCTGCCCGCGACCCTCTCTCCCGCTTACCTCACCACTTCAGGCTGTTCACCTGTCCCCGCCCCCGTGATCCCGCAACCGCCTCCAGCTGCTCAGCTGGCCCCGCCCCCTTCTTGACTTGACTGGGCTCAGCTGTGGGCCTGGGCCCGCCTCCTGGTTCCGGAAACCACAACCCTAGTCCATTCGACCAATGAGCCAGCAGCGCCAGCCAGTCTGCCCTGCTCCCAAACACAGAGGAATAGCCCCCACCACTGGGATGTAAAGGCACATAGCCCTCTGCTCACAGGGTGTCTCCCAGGTCCCCAAGCGTGGGCAGACCAGCCAGCCCTCCCTTCAGGACACCCAGGGGCCTCCGTGAGCCTCGGGGCCGGCCCTCTAACACCCCCGCCCCGGCCTCCATCGCTCCCACCAAAGGGCAGCTCAGAGCAGAGTGTCCTGGGACGCCCACAGCCCTGCCTATGGGCTTTGACAACCGGGAGAGAGCTGTGTCAAGTCCGAGAAATTATCACTTTCCACTCTGGGGGCACCTCCCCGGCCCCTCCAGAGGTTCTGACTGGTCTGGTGGCCCGGCTCCGGGGGCCTGCTTTCCGCCCCATTCGCCTGGAACGCCCTGCCCTGAACACAAGGGTCCCTCTTGCTAGCATCCAGTCTGAAGCTCAGGCAGGTGAGGCTTTTGTGGGCACTTGAGACCCTCGGCCAGCTTTCACAGGGCCCCAGGGCCTTAGCCACTGGTGAGGGTTAGGTTGAGGGATAGGCTTAGTTTTAGGGTTAGGGTTAGTCTTTGACCACGGGGATAGAGCTGTGTCAAGTCCGAGAAAATCACTTTGCGCTCCTGGGGCACCTTCACCGGGCCCCAGGGCCTTCCCCACTGGACCACCTCCAGCTTTTGACACCGGCCCCAACCCACTCTTCCCTTGACGGCTTCCCGCCGGTCAGCTAAGCGGCCGGCCAAGCCTCCGGGCCCCCTCTTTAGGTCCCTGCCGCCGGCAGACCCGCCTGCTGGTCACCCGTGTCCCTGCCCGCGACCCTCTCTCCCGCTTACCTCACCACTTCAGGCTGTTCACCTGGCCCCGCCCCCGTGATCCCGTGACCGCCTCCAGCTGCTCACCTGGCCCCGCCCCCTCCTTGACTTGACAGGGCTCAGCTGTGGGCCTGGGCCCGCCTCCTGGTTCCGGAAACCACGCCCCTAGTCCATTCGACCAATGAGCCAGCAGCGCCAGCCAGTCTGCCCTGCTCCCAAACACAGAGGAATAGCCCCCACCACTGGGATGTAAAGGCACATAGCCCTCTGCTCACAGGGTGTCTCCCAGGTCCCCAAGCGTGGGCAGACCAGCCAGCCCTCCCTTCAGGACACCCAGGGGCCTCCGTGAGCCTCGGGGCCGGCCCTCTAACCCCCCGCCCTGGCCTCCATCGCTCCCACCAAAGGGCAGCTCAGAGCAGAGTGTCCTGGGACGCCCACAGCCCTGCCTATGGGCTTTGACAACCGGGAGAGAGCTGTGTCAAGTCCGAGAAATTATCACTTTCCACTCTGGGGGCACCTCCCCGGCCCCTCCGGAGGTTCTGACTGGTCTGGTGGCCCGGACCCGGGGGCCTGCTTTCCGCCCCATTCGCCTGGAACGCCCTGCCCTGAGCACAAGGGTCCCTCTTGCTGGCATCCAGTCTGAAGCTCAGGCAGGTGAGGCTTTTGTGGGCACTTGAGACCCTCGGCCAGCTTTCACAGGGCCCCAGGGCCTTAGCCACTGGTGAGGGTTAGGTTGAGGGATAGGCTTAGCTTTAGGGTTAGGGTTAGTCTTTGACAACGGGGATAGAGCTGTGTCAAGTCCGAGAAAATCACTTTGCGCTCCTGGGGCACCTTCACCGGGCCCCAGGGCCTTCCCCACTGGACCACCTCCAGCTTTTGACACCGGCCCCAACCCACTCTTCCCTTGACGGCTTCCCGCCGGTCAGCTAAGCGGCCGGCCAAGCCGCAGGGCCCCCTCTTTAGGTCCCTGCCGCCGGCAGACCCGCCTGCTGGTCACCCGTGTCCCTGCCCGCGACCCTCTCTCCTGCTTACCTCACCACTTCAGGCTGTTCACCTGGCCCCGCCCCCGTGATCCCGTGACCGCCTCCAGCTGCTCACCTGGCCCCGCCCCCTCCTTGACTTGACAGGGCTCAGCTGTGGGCCTGGGCCCGCCTCCCGGTTCCGGAAACCACGCCCCTAGTCCATTCGACCAATGAGCCAGCAGCGCCAGCCAGTCTGCCCTGCTCCCAAACACAGAGGAATAGCCCCCACCACTGGGATGTAAAGGCACATAGCCCTCTGCTCACAGGGTGTCTCCCAGGTCCCCAAGCGTGGGCAGACCAGCCAGCCCTCCCTTCAGGACACCCAGAGGCCTCCGTGAGTCTCGGGGCCGGCCCTCTAACCCCCCCGCCCCGGCCTCCATCGCTCCCACCAAAGGGCAGCTCAGAGCAGAGGTCCTTGGACGCCCACAGCCCTGCCTATGGGCTTTGACAACCGGGAGAGAGCTGTGTCAAGTCCGAGAAATTATCACTTTCCACTCTGGGGGCACCTCCCCGGCCACTCCGGAGGTTCTGACTGGTCTGGTGGCCCGGCCCCGGGGGACTGCTTTCCGCCCCATTCGCCTGGAACGCCCTGCCCTGAGCACAAGGGTCCCTCTTGCTGGCATCCAGTCTGAAGCTCAGGCAGGTGAGGCTTTTGTGGGCACTTGAGACCCTCGGCCAGCTTTCACAGGGCCCCAGGGCCTTAGCCACTGGTGAGGGTTAGGTTGAGGGATAGGCTTAGTTTTAGGGTTAGGGTTAGTCTTTGACCACGGGGATAGAGCTGTGTCAAGTCCGAGAAAATCACTTTGCCCTCCTGGGGCACCTTCACCGGGCCCCAGGGCCTTCCCCACTGGACCACCTCCAGCTTTTGACATCGGCCCCAACCCACTCTTCCCTTGACGGCTTCCCGCCGGTCAGCTAAGCGGCCGGCCAAGCCTCCGGGCCCCCTCTTTAGGTCCCTGCCGCCGGCAGACCCGCCTGCTGGTCACCCGTGTCCCTGCCCGCGACCCTCTCTCCTGCTTACCTCACCACTTCAGGCTGTTCACCTGGCCCCGCCCCCGTGATCCCGTGACCGCCTCCAACTGCTCACCTGGCCCCGCCCCCTCCTTGACTTGACAGGGCTCAGCTGTGGGCCTGGGCCCGCCTCCTGGTTCCGGAAACCACGCCCCTAGTCCATTCGACCAATGAGCCAGCAGCGCCAGCCAGTCTGCCCTGCTCCCAAACACAGAGGAATAGCCCCCACCACTGGGATGTAAAGGCACATAGCCCTCTGCTCACAGGGTGTCTCCCAGGTCCCCAAGCGTGGGCAGACCAGCCAGCCCTCCCTTCAGGACACCCAGGGGCCTCCGTGAGCCTCGGGGCCGGCCCTCTAACCCCCCCGCCCCGGCCTCCATCGCTCCCACCAAGGGCAGCTCAGAGCAGAGTGTCCTGGGACGCCCACAGCCCTGCCTATGGGCTTTGACAACCGGGAGAGAGCTGTGTTAAGTCCGAGAAATTATCACTTTCCACTCTGGGGGCACCTCCCCGGCCCCTCCGGAGGTTCTGACTGGTCTGGTGGCCCGGCTCCGGGGGCCTGCTTTCCGCCCCATTCGCCTGGAACGCCCTGCCCTGAACACAAGGGTCCCTCTTGCTAGCATCCAGTCTGAAGCTCAGGCAGGTGAGGCTTTTGTGGGCACTTGAGACCCTCGGCCAGCTTTCACAGGGCCCCAGGGCCTTAGCCACTGTTGAGGGTTAGGTTGAGGGATAGGCTTAGTTTTAGGGTTAGGGTTAGTCTTTGACCACGGGGATAGAGCTGTGTCAAGTCCGAGAAAATCACTTTGCGCTCCTGGGGCACCTTCACCGGGCCCCAGGGCCTTCCCCACTGGACCACCTCCAGCTTTTGACACCGGCCCCAACCCACTCTTCCCTTGACGGCTTCCCGCCGGTCAGCTAAGCGGCCGGCCAAGCCGCAGGGCCCCCTCTTTAGGTCCCTGCCGCCGGCAGACCCGCCTGCTGGTCACCCGTGTCCCTGCCCGCGACCCTCTCTCCCGCTTACCTCACCACTTCAGGCTGTTCACCTGGCCCCGCCCCCGTGATCCCGCGACCGCCTCCAGCTGCTCAGCTGGCCCCGCCCCCTTCTTGACTTGACTGGGCTCAGCTGTGGGCCTGGGCCCGCCTCCTGGTTCCGGAAACCACGCCCCTAGTCCATTCGATCAATGAGCCAGCAGCGCCAGCCAGTCTGCCCTGCTCCCAAACACAGAGGAATAGCCCCCACCACTGGGATGTAAAGGCACATAGCCCTCTGCTCACAGGGTGTCTCCCAGGTCCCCAAGCGTGGGCAGACCAGCCAGCCCTCCCTTCAGGACACCCAGGGGCCTCCGTGAGTCTCGGGGCCGGCCCTCTAACCCCCTCCCCGGCCTCCATCGCTCCCACCAAAGGGCAGCTCAGAGCAGAGTGTCCTGGGACGCCCACAGCCCTGCCTATGGGCTTTGACAACCGGGAGAGAGCTGTGTCAAGTCCGAGAAATTATCACTTTCCACTCTGGGGGCACGTCCCCGGCCCCTCCGGAGGTTCTGACTGGTCTGGTGGCCCGGCCCCGGGGGCCTGCTTTCCGCCCCATTCGCCTGGAACGCCCTGCCCTGAGCACAAGGGTCCCTCTTGCTGGCATCCAGACTGAAGCTCAGGCAGGTGAGGCTTTTGTGGGCACTTGAGACCCTCGGCCAGCTTTCACAGGGCCCCAGGGCCTTAGCCACTGGTGAGGGTTAGGTTGAGGGATAGGCTTAGTTTTAGGGTTAGGGTTAGTCTTTGACCACGGGGATAGAGCTGTGTCAAGTCCGAGAAAATCACTTTGCGCTCCTGGGGCACCTTCACCGGGCCCCAGGGCCTGCCCCACTGGACCACCTCCAGCTTTCGACACGGGCCCCAAACCAGTCTTCCGTTGACGGCTTCCCGCCGGTCAGCTAAGCGGCCGGCCAAGCCGCAGGGCCCGCTCTTTAGGTCCCTGCCGCCGGCAGACCCGCCTGCTGGTCACCCGTGTCCCTGCCCGCGACCCTCTCTCCTGCTTACCTCACCACTTCAGGCTGTTCACCTGGCCCCGCCCCCGTGATCCCGTGACGGCCTCCAGCTGCTCAGCTGGCCCCGCCCCCTCCTTGACTTGACAGGGCTCAGCTGTGGGCCTGGGCCCGCCTCCTGGTTCCGGAAACCACGCCCCTAGTCCATTCGACCAATGAGCCAGCAGCGCCAGCCTGTCTGCCCTGCTCCCAAACACAGAGGAATAGCCCCCACCACTGGGATGTAAAGGCACATAGCCCTCTGCTCACAGGGTGTCTCCCAGGTCCCCAAGCGTGGGCAGACCAGCCAGCCCTCCCTTCAGGACACCCAGGGGCCTCCGTGAGCCTCGGGGCCGGCCCTCTAACCCCCCCGCCCCGGCCTCCATCGCTCCCACCAAGGGCAGCTCAGAGCAGAGTGTCCTGGGACGCCCACAGCCCTGCCTATGGGCTTTGACAACCGGGAGAGAGCTGTGTCAAGTCCGAGAAATTATCACTTTCCACTCTGGGGGCACCTCCCCGGCCCCTCCGGAGGTTCTGACTGGTCTGGTGGCCCGGCTCCGGGGGCCTGCTTTCCGCCCCATTCGCCTGGAACGCCCTGCCCTGAACACAAGGGTCCCTCTTGCTAGCATCCAGTCTGAAGCTCAGGGAGGTGAGGCTTTTGTGGGCACTTGAGACCCTCGGCCAGCTTTCACAGGGCCACAGGGCCTTAGCCACTGTTGAGGGTTAGGTTGAGGGATAGGCTTAGTTTTAGGGTTAGGGTTAGTCTTTGACCACGGGGATAGAGCTGTGTCAAGTCCGAGAAAATCACTTTGCGCTCCTGGGGCACCTTCACCGGGCCCCAGGGCCTTCCCCACTGGACCACCTCCAGCTTTTGACACCGGCCCCAACCCACTCTTCCCTTGACGGCTTCCCGCCGGTCAGCTAAGCGGCCGGCGAAGCCGCAGGGCCCCCTCTTTAGGTCCCTGCCGCCGGCAGACCCGCCTGCTGGTCACCCGTGTCCCTGCCCGCGACCCTCTCTCCCGCTTACCTCACCACTTCAGGCTGTTCACCTGTCCCCGCCCCCGTGATCCCGCGACCGCCTCCAGCTGCTCAGCTGGCCCCGCCCCCTTCTTGACTTGACTGGGCTCAGCTGTGGGCCTGGGCCCGCCTCCTGGTTCCGGAAACCACGCCCCTAGTCCATTCGATCAATGAGCCAGCAGCGCCAGCCAGTCTGCCCTGCTCCCAAACACAGAGGAATAGCCCCCACCACTGGGATGTAAAGGCACATAGCCCTCTGCTCACAGGGTGTCTCCCAGGTCCCCAAGCGTGGGCAGACCAGCCAGCCCTCCCTTCAGGACACCCAGGGGCCTCCGTGAGTCTCGGGGCCGGCCCTCTAACCCCCTCCCCGGCCTCCATCGCTCCCACCAAAGGGCAGCTCAGAGCAGAGTGTCCTGGGACGCCCACAGCCCTGCCTATGGGCTTTGACAACCGGGAGAGAGCTGTGTCAAGTCCGAGAAATTATCACTTTCCACTCTGGGGGCACGTCCCCGGCCCCTCCGGAGGTTCTGACTGGTCTGGTGGCCCGGCCCCGGGGGCCTGCTTTCCGCCCCATTCGCCTGGAACGCCCTGCCCTGAGCACAAGGGTCCCTCTTGCTGGCATCCAGTCTGAAGCTCAGGCAGGTGAGGCTTTTGTGGGCACTTGAGACCCTCGGCCAGCTTTCACAGGGCCCCAGGGCCTTAGCCACTGGTGAGGGTTAGGTTGAGGGATAGGCTTAGTTTTAGGGTTAGGGTTAGTCTTTGACCACGGGGATAGAGCTGTGTCAAGTCCGAGAAAATCACTTTGCGCTCCTGGGGCACCTTCACCGGGCCCCAGGGCCTGCCCCACTGGACCACCTCCAGCTTTCGACACGGGCCCCAAACCACTCTTCCGTTGACGGCTTCCCGCCGGTCAGCTAAGCGGCCGGCCAAGCCGCAGGGCCCGCTCTTTAGGTCCCTGCCGCCGGCAGACCCGCCTGCTGGTCACCCGTGTCCCTGCCCGCGACCCTCTCTCCTGCTTACCTCACCACTTCAGGCTGTTCACCTGGCCCCGCCCCCGTGATCCCGTGACCGCCTCCAGCTGCTCACCTGGCCTCGCCCCCTCCTTGACTTGACAGGGCTCAGCTGTGGGCCTGGGCCCGCCTCCTGGTTCCGGAAACCACGCCCCTAGTCCATTCGACCAATGAGCCAGCAGCGCCAGCCAGTCTGCCCTGCTCCCAAACACAGAGGAATAGCCCCCACCACTGGGATGTAAAGGCACATAGCCCTCTGCTCACAGGGTGTCTCCCAGGTCCCCAAGCGTGGGCAGACCAGCCAGCCCTCCCTTCAGGACACCCAGGGGCCTCCGTGAGCCTCGGGGCCGGCCCTCTAACACCCCCGCCCCGGCCTCCATCGCTCCCACCAAAGGGCAGCTCAGAACAGAGTGTCCTGGGACGCCCACAGCCCTGCCTATGGGCTTTGACAACCGGGAGAGAGCTGTGTCAAGTCCGAGAAATTATCACTTTCCACTCTGGGGGCACCTCCCCGGCCCCTCCGGAGGTTCTGACTGGTCTGGTGGCCCGGCCCCGGGGGCCTGCTTTCCGCCCCATTCGCCTGGAACGCCCTGCCCTGAGCACAAGGGTCCCTCTTGCTGGCATCCAGTCTGAAGCTCAGGCAGGTGAGGCTTTTGTGGGCACTTGAGACCCTCGGCCAGCTTTCACAGGGCCCCAGGGCCTTAGCCACTGGTGAGGGTTAGGTTGAGGGATAGGATTAGCTTTAGGGTTAGTGTTAGTCTTTGACAACGGGGATAGAGCTGTGTCAAGTCCGAGAAAATCACTTTGCGCTCCTGGGGCACCTTCACCGGGCCCCAGGGCCTTCCCCACTGGACCACCTCCAGCTTTTGACACCGGCCCAACCCACTCTTCCCTTGACGGCTTCCCGCCGGTCAGCTAAGCGGCCGGCCAAGCCGCAGGGCCCCCTCTTTAGGTCCCTGCCGCCGGCAGACCCGCCTGCTGGTCACCCGTGTCCCTGCCCGCGACCCTCTCTCCCGCTTACCTCACCACTTCAGGCTGTTCACCTGGCCCCGCCCCCGTGATCCCGCGACCGCCTCCAGCTGCTCAGCTGGCCCCGCCCCCTTCTTGACTTGACTGGGCTCAGCTGTGGGCCTGGGCCCGCCTCTTGGTTCCGGAAACCACGCCCCTAGTCCATTCGACCAATGAGCCAGCAGCGCCAGCCAGTCTGCCCTGCTCCCAAACACAGAGGAATAGCCCCCACCACTGGGATGTAAAGGCACATAGCCCTCTGCTCACAGGGTGTCTCCCAGGTCCCCAAGCGTGGGCAGACCAGCCAGCCCTCCCTTCAGGACACCCAGGGGCCTCCGTGAGCCCCGGGGCCGGCCCTCTAACCCCCCCGCCCCGGCCTCCATCGCTCCCACCAAAGGGCAGCTCAGAGCAGAGTGTCCTGGGACGCCCACAGCCCTGCCTATGGGCTTTGACAACCGGGAGAGAGCTGTGTCAAGTCCGAGAAATTATCACTTTCCACTCTGGGGGAACCTCCCCGGCCCCTCCGGAGGTTCTTACTGGTCTGGTGGCCCGGCTCCGGGGGCCTGCTTTCCGCCCCATTCGCCTGGAACGCCCTTCCCTGAACACAAGGGTCCCTCTTGCTAGCATCCAGTCTGAAGCTCAGGCAGGTGAGGCTTTTGTGGGCACTTGAGACCCTCGGCCAGCTTTCACAGGGCCCCAGGGCCTTAGCCACTGTTGAGGGTTAGGTTGAGGGATAGGCTTAGTTTTAGGGTTAGGGTTAGTCTTTGACCACGGGGATAGAGCTGTGTCAAGTCCGAGAAAATCACTTTGCGCTCCTGGGGCACCTTCACCGGGCCCCAGGGCCTGCCCCACTGGACCACCTCCAGCTTTCGACACGGGCCCCAAACCACTCTTCCGTTGACGGCTTCCCGCCGGTCAGCTAAGCGGCCGGCCAAGCCGCAGGGCCCGCTCTTTAGGTCCCTGCCGCCGGCAGACCCGCCTGCTGGTCACCCGTGTCCCTGCCCGCGACCCTCTCTCCCGCTTACCTCACCACTTCAGGCTGTTCACCTGGCCCCGCCCCCGTGATCCCGTGACGGCCTCCAGCTGCTCAGCTGGCCCCGCCCCCTCCTTGACTTGACAGGGCTCAGCTGTGGGCCTGGGCCCGCCTCCTGGTTTCGGAAACCACGCCCCTAGTCCATTCGACCAATGAGCCAGCAGCGCCAGCCTGTCTGCCCTGCTCCCAAACACAGAGGAATAGCCCCCACCACTGGGATGTAAAGGCACATAGCCCTCTGCTCACAGGGTGTCTCCCAGGTCCCCAAGCGTGGGCAGACCAGCCAGCCCTCCCTTCAGGACACCCAGGGGCCTCCGTGAGCCTCGGGGCCGGCCCTCTAACCCCCCCGCCCCGGCCTCCATCGCTCCCACCAAGGGCAGCTCAGAGCAGAGTGTCCTGGGACGCCCACAGCCCTGCCTATGGGCTTTGACAACCGGGAGAGAGCTGTGTCAAGTCCGAGAAATTATCACTTTCCACTCTGGGGGCACCTCCCCGGCCCCTCCGGAGGTTCTGACTGGTCTGGTGGCCCGGCTCCGGGGGCCTGCTTTCCGCCCCATTCGCCTGGAACGCCCTGCCCTGAACACAAGGGTCCCTCTTGCTAGCATCCAGTCTGAAGCTCAGGGAGGTGAGGCTTTTGTGGGCACTTGAGACCCTCGGCCAGCTTTCACAGGGCCACAGGGCCTTAGCCACTGTTGAGGGTTAGGTTGAGGGATAGGCTTAGTTTTAGGGTTAGGGTTAGTCTTTGACCACGGGGATAGAGCTGTGTCAAGTCCGAGAAAATCACTTTGCGCTCCTGGGGCACCTTCACCGGGCCCCAGGGCCTTCCCCACTGGACCACCTCCAGCTTTTGACACCGGCCCCAACCCACTCTTCCCTTGACGGCTTCCCGCCGGTCAGCTAAGCGGCCGGCCAAGCCGCAGGGCCGCCTCTTTAGGTCCCTGCGGCCGGCAGACCCGCCTGCTGGTCACCCGTGTCCCTGCCCGCGACCCTCTCTCCCGCTTACCTCACCACTTCAGGCTGTTCACCTGGCCCCGCCCCCGTGATCCCGCGACCGCCTCCAGCTGCTCAGCTGGCCCCGCCCCCTTCTTGACTTGACTGGGCTCAGCTGTGGGCCTGGGCCCGCCTCCTGGTTCCGGAAACCACGCCCCTAGTCCATTCGACCAATGAGCCAGCAGCGCCAGCCAGTCTGCCCTGCTCCCAAACACAGAGGAATAGCCCCCACCACTGGGATGTAAAGGCACATAGCCCTCTGCTCACAGGGTGTCTCCCAGGTCCCCAAGCGTGGGCAGACCAGCCAGCCCTCCCTTCAGGACACCCAGGGGCCTCCGTGAGCCTCGGGGCCGGCCCTCTAACCCCCCCGCCCCGGCCTCCATCGCTCCCACCAAAGGGCAGCTCAGAGCAGAGTGTCCTGGGACGCCCACAGCCCTGCCTATGGGCTTTGACAACCGGGAGAGAGCTGTGTCAAGTCCGAGAAATTATCACTTTCCACTCTGGGGACACCTCCCCGGCCCCTCCCGAGGTTCTGACTGGTCTGGTGGCCCGGCTCCGGGGGCCTGCTTTCCGCCCCATTCGCCTGGAACGCCCTGCCCTGAACACAAGGGTCCCTCTTGCTAGCATCCAGTCTGAAGCTCAGGCAGGTGAGGCTTTTGTGGGCACTTGAGAGCCTCGGCCAGCTTTCACAGGGCCCCAGGGCCTTAGCCACTGGTGAGGGTTAGGTTGAGGGATAGGCTTAGTTTTAGGGTTAGGGTTAGTCTTTGACCACGGGGATAGAGCTGTGTCAAGTCCGAGAAAATCACTTTGCGCTCCTGGGGCACCTTCACCGGGCCCCAGGGCCTTCCCCACTGGACCACCTCCAGCTTTTGACACCGGCCCCAACCCACTCTTCCCTTGACGGCTTCCTGCCGGTCAGCTAAGCGGCCGGCCAAGCCGCAGGGCCCCCTCTTTAGGTCCCTGCCGCCGGCAGACCCGCCTGCTGGTCACCCGTGTCCCTGCCCGCCACCCTCTCTCCTGCTTACCTCACCACTTCAGGCTCTTCACCTGGCCCCGCCCCCGTGATCCCGTGACCGCCTCCAGCTGCTCACCTGGCCCCGCCCCCTCCTTGACTTGACAGGGCTCAGCTGTGGGCCTGGGCCCGCCTCCTGGTTCCAGAAACCACGCCCTTAGTCCATTGGACCAATGAGCCAGCAGCGCCAGCCAGTCTGCCCTGCTCCCAAACACAGAGGAATAGCCCCCACCACTGGGATGTAAAGGCACATAGCCCTCTGCTCACAGGGTGTCTCCCAGGTCCCCAAGCGTGGGCAGACCAGCCAGCCCTCCCTTCAGGACACCCAGGGGCCTCCGTGAGCCTCGGGGCCGGCCCTCTAACCCCCCCGCCCCGGCCTCCATCGCTCCCACCAAAGGGCAGCTCAGAGCAGAGTGTCCTGGGACGCCCACAGCCCTGCCTATGGGCTTTGACAACCGGGAGAGAGCTGTTTCAAGTCCGAGAAATTATCACTTTCCACTCTGGGGGCACCTCCCCGGCCCCTCCGGAGGTTCTGACTGGTCTGGTGGCCCGGCCCCGGGGGCCTGCTTTCCGCCCCATTCGCCTGGAACGCCCTGCCCTGAGCACAAGGTTCCCTCTTGCTGGAATCCAGTCTGAAGCTCAGGCAGGTGAGGCTTTTGTGGGCACTTGAGACCCTCGGCCAGCTTTCACAGGGCCCCAGTTCCTTAGCCACTGGTGAGGGTTAGGTTGAGGGATAGGCTTAGCTTGAGGGTTAGGGTTAGTCTTTGACAACGGGGATAGAGCTGTGTCAAGTCTGAGAAAATCACTTTGCGCTCCTGGGGCACCTTCACCGGGCCCCAGGGCCTTCCCCACTGGACCACCTCCAGCTTTTGACACCGGCCCCAACCCACTCTTCCCTTGACGGCTTCCCACCGGTCAGCTAAGCGGCCGGCCAAGCCGCCGGCCCCCTCTTTAGGTCCCTGTCTCCTGCAGACACGCCTGCTGGTCACCCGTGTCACTGCCCGCGACCCTCTCTCCTGCTTACCTCACCACTTCAGGCTGTTCACCTGGTCCCCGTGATCCCGTGACCGCCTCCAGCTGCTCACCTGGCCCCGCCCCCTCCTTGACTTGACTGGGCTCAGCTGTGGGCCTGGGCCCGCCTCCTGGTTCCGGAAACCACGCCCCTAGTCCATAAGACCAATGAGCCAGCAGCGCCAGCCAGTCTGCCCTGCTCCCAAACACAGAGGAATAGCCCCCACCACTGGGATGTAAAGGCACAAAGCCCTCTGCTCACAGGGTGTCTCCCAGGTCCCCAAGCGTGGGCAGACCAGCCAGCCCTCCCTTCAGGACACCCAAGGGCCTCCGTGAGCCTCGGGGCCGGCCCTCTAACCCCCCCGCCCCGGCCTCCATCGCTCCCACCAAAGGGCAGCTCAGAGCAGAGTGTCCTGGGACGCCCACAGCCCTGCCTATGGGCTTTGACAACCGGGAGAGAGCTGTGTCAAGTCCGAGAAATTATCACTTTCCACTCTGGGGGCACCTCCCCGGCCCCTCCGGAGGTTCTGACTGGTCTGGTGGCCCGGCCCCGGGGGCCTGCTTTCCGCCCCATTCGCCTGGAATGCCCTGCCCTGAGCACAAGGGTCCCTCTTGCTGGAATCCCGTCTGAAGCTCAGGCAGGTGAGGCTTTTGTGGGCACTTGAGACCCTCGGCCAGCTTTCACAGGGCCCCAGTTCCTTAGCCACTGGTGAGGGTTAGGTTGAGGGATAGGCTTAGCTTTAGGGTTAGGGTTAGTCTTTGACAACGGGGATAGAGCTGTGTCAAGTCTGAGAAAATCACTTTGCGCTCCTGGGGCACCTTCACCGGGCCCCAGGGCCTTCCCCACTGGACCACCTCCAGCTTTTGACACCGGCCCCAACCCACTCTTCCCTTGACGGCTTCCCACCGGTCAGCTAAGCGGCCGGCCAAGCCGCCGGCCCCCTCTTTAGGTCCCTGTCTCCTGCAGACACGCCTGCTGGTCACCCGTGTCCCTGCCCGCGACCCTCTCTCCTGCTTACCTCACCACTTCAGGCTGTTCACCTGGCCCCGCCCCCGTGATCCCGTGACCGCCTCCAGCTGCTCACCTGGGCCCGCCCCCTCCTTGACTTGACCGGGCTCAGCTGTGGGCCTGGGCCCGCCTCCTGGTTCCGGAAACAACGCCCCTAGTCCATTCGACCAATGAGCCAGCATCGCCAGCCAGTCTGCCCTGCTCCCAAACACAGAGGAATAGCCCCCACCACTGGGATGTAAAGGCACATAGCCCTCTGCTCACAGGGTGTCTCCCAGGTCCCCAAGCGTGGGCAGACCAGCCAGCCCTCCCTTCAGGACACCCAGGGGCCTCCGTGAGCCTCGGGGCCGGCCCGCTAACCCCCCCGCCCCGGCCTCCATCGCTCCCACCAAAGGGCAGCTCAGAGCAGAGTGTCCTGGGACGCCCACAGCCCTGCCTATGGGCTTTGACAACCGGGAGAGAGCTGTGTCAAGTCCGAGAAATTATCACTTTCCACTCTGGGGGCACCTCCCCGGCCACTCCGGAGGTTCTGACTGGTCTGGTGGCCCGGCCCCGGGGGCCTGCTTTCCGCCCCATTCGCCTGGAACGCCCTGCCCTGAACACAAGGGGCCCTCTTGCTGGCATCCAGTCTGAAGCTCAGGCAGGTGAGGCTTTTGTGGGCACTTGAGACCCTCGGCCAGCTTTCACAGGGCCCCAGGGCCTTAGCCACTGGTGAGGGTTAGGTTGAGGGATAGGCTTAGTTTTAGGGTTAGGGTTAGTCTTTGGCAACGGGGATAGAGCTGTGTCAAGTCTGAGGAAATCACTTTGCGCTCCTGGGGCACCTTCACCGGGCCCCAGGGCCTTCCCCACTGGACCACCTCCAGCTTTTGACACCGGCCCCAACCCACTCTTCCCTTGACGGCTTCCCGCCGGTCAGCTAAGCGGCCGGCCAAGCCGCCGGCCCCCTCTTTAGGTCCCAGCCTCCGGCAGACCCGCCTGCTGGTCACCCGTGTCCCTGCCCGCGACCCTCTCTCCTGCTTACCTCACCACTTCAGGCTGTTCACCTGGCCCCGCCCCCGTGATCCCGCGACCGCCTCCAGCTGCTCACCTGGCCCCGCCCCCTCCTTGACTTGACTGGGCTCAGCTGTGGGCCTGGGCCCGCCTCCTGGTTCCGGAAACTACGCCCCTGGTCCATTCGACCAATGAGCCAGCAGCGCCAGCCAGTCTGCCCTGCTCCCAAACACAGAGGAATAGCCCCCACCACTGGGATGTAAAGGCACATAGCCCTCTGCTCACAGGGTGTCTCCCAGGTCCCCAAGCTTGGGCAGACCAGCCAGCCCTCCCTTTAGGACACCCAGGGGCCTCCGTGAGCCTCGGGGCCGGCCCTCTAACCCCCCCGCCCCGGCCTCCATCGCTCCCACCAAAGGGCAGCTCAGAGCAGAGTGTCCTGGGACGCCCACAGCCCTGCCTATGGGCTTTGACAAGCGGGAGAGAGCTGTGTCAAGTCCGAGAAATTATCACTTTCCACTCTGGGGGCACCTCCCCGGCCCCTCCGGAGGTTCTGACTGGTCTGGTGGCCCGGCCCCGGGGGCCTGCTTTCCGCCCCATTCGCCTGGAACGCCCTGCCCTGAACACAAGGGTCCCTGTTGCTAGCATCCAGTCTGAAGCTCAGGCAGGTGAGGCTTTTGTGGGCACTTGAGACCCTCGGCCAGCTTTCACAGGGCCCCAGGGCCTTAGCCACTGGTGAGGGTTAGGTTGAGGGATAGGCATAGTTTTAGGGTTAGGGTTAGTCTTTGACCACGGGGATAGAGCTGTGTCAAGTCCGAGAAAATCACTTTGCGCTCCTGGGGCACCTTCACCGGGCCCCAGGGCCTTCCCCACTGGACCACCTCCAGCTTTTGACACCGGCCCCAACCCACTCTTCCCTTGACGGCTTCCTGCCGGTCAGCTAAGCGGCCGGCCAAGCCGCAGGGCCCCCTCTTTAGGTCCCTGCCGCCGGCAGACCCGCCTGCTGGTCACCCGTGTCCCTGCCCGCCACCCTCTCTCCTGCTTACCTCACCACTTCAGGCTCTTCACCTGGCCCCGCCCCCGTGATCCCGTGACCGCCTCCAGCTGCTCACCTGGCCCCGCCCCCTCCTTGACTTGACAGGGCTCAGCTGTGGGCCTGGGCCCGCCTCCTGGTTCCAGAAACCACGCCCTTAGTCCATTGGACCAATGAGCCAGCAGCGCCAGCCAGTCTGCCCTGCTCCCAAACACAGAGGAATAGCCCCCACCACTGGGATGTAAAGGCACATAGCCCTCTGCTCACAGGGTGTCTCCCAGGTCCCCAAGCGTGGGCAGACCAGCCAGCCCTCCCTTCAGGACACCCAGGGGCCTCCGTGAGCCTCGGGGCCGGCCCTCTAACCCCCCCGCCCCGGCCTCCATCGCTCCCACCAAAGGGCAGCTCAGAGCAGAGTGTCCTGGGACGCCCACAGCCCTGCCTATGGGCTTTGACAACCGGGAGAGAGCTGTTTCAAGTCCGAGAAATTATCACTTTCCACTCTGGGGGCACCTCCCCGGCCCCTCCGGAGGTTCTGACTGGTCTGGTGGCCCGGCCCCGGGGGCCTGCTTTCCGCCCCATTCGCCTGGAACGCCCTGCCCTGAGCACAAGGTTCCCTCTTGCTGGAATCCAGTCTGAAGCTCAGGCAGGTGAGGCTTTTGTGGGCACTTGAGACCCTCGGCCAGCTTTCACAGGGCCCCAGTTCCTTAGCCACTGGTGAGGGTTAGGTTGAGGGATAGGCTTAGCTTGAGGGTTAGGGTTAGTCTTTGACAACGGGGATAGAGCTGTGTCAAGTCTGAGAAAATCACTTTGCGCTCCTGGGGCACCTTCACCGGGCCCCAGGGCCTTCCCCACTGGACCACCTCCAGCTTTTGACACCGGCCCCAACCCACTCTTCCCTTGACGGCTTCCCACCGGTCAGCTAAGCGGCCGGCCAAGCCGCCGGCCCCCTCTTTAGGTCCCTGTCTCCTGCAGACACGCCTGCTGGTCACCCGTGTCACTGCCCGCGACCCTCTCTCCTGCTTACCTCACCACTTCAGGCTGTTCACCTGGCCCCCGTGATCCCGTGACCGCCTCCAGCTGCTCACCTGGCCCCGCCCCCTCCTTGACTTGACTGGGCTCAGCTGTGGGCCTGGGCCCGCCTCCTGGTTCCGGAAACCACGCCCCTAGTCCATAAGACCAATGAGCCAGCAGCGCCAGCCAGTCTGCCCTGCTCCCAAACACAGAGGAATAGCCCCCACCACTGGGATGTAAAGGCACAAAGCCCTCTGCTCACAGGGTGTCTCCCAGGTCCCCAAGCGTGGGCAGACCAGCCAGCCCTCCCTTCAGGACACCCAAGGGCCTCCGTGAGCCTCGGGGCCGGCCCTCTAACCCCCCCGCCCCGGCCTCCATCGCTCCCACCAAAGGGCAGCTCAGAGCAGAGTGTCCTGGGACGCCCACAGCCCTGCCTATGGGCTTTGACAACCGGGAGAGAGCTGTGTCAAGTCCGAGAAATTATCACTTTCCACTCTGGGGGCACCTCCCCGGCCCCTCCGGAGGTTCTGACTGGTCTGGTGGCCCGGCCCCGGGGGCCTGCTTTCCGCCCCATTCGCCTGGAATGCCCTGCCCTGAGCACAAGGGTCCCTCTTGCTGGAATCCCGTCTGAAGCTCAGGCAGGTGAGGCTTTTGTGGGCACTTGAGACCCTCGGCCAGCTTTCACAGGGCCCCAGTTCCTTAGCCACTGGTGAGGGTTAGGTTGAGGGATAGGCTTAGCTTTAGGGTTAGGGTTAGTCTTTGACAACGGGGATAGAGCTGTGTCAAGTCTGAGAAAATCACTTTGCGCTCCTGGGGCACCTTCACCGGGCCCCAGGGCCTTCCCCACTGGACCACCTCCAGCTTTTGACACCGGCCCCAACCCACTCTTCCCTTGACGGCTTCCCACCGGTCAGCTAAGCGGCCGGCCAAGCCGCCGGCCCCCTCTTTAGGTCCCTGTCTCCTGCAGACACGCCTGCTGGTCACCCGTGTCCCTGCCCGCGACCCTCTCTCCTGCTTACCTCACCACTTCAGGCTGTTCACCTGGCCCCGCCCCCGTGATCCCGTGACCGCCTCCAGCTGCTCACCTGGGCCCGCCCCCTCCTTGACTTGACCGGGCTCAGCTGTGGGCCTGGGCCCGCCTCCTGGTTCCGGAAACAACGCCCCTAGTCCATTCGACCAATGAGCCAGCATCGCCAGCCAGTCTGCCCTGCTCCCAAACACAGAGGAATAGCCCCCACCACTGGGATGTAAAGGCACATAGCCCTCTGCTCACAGGGTGTCTCCCAGGTCCCCAAGCGTGGGCAGACCAGCCAGCCCTCCCTTCAGGACACCCAGGGGCCTCCGTGAGCCTCGGGGCCGGCCCGCTAACCCCCCCGCCCCGGCCTCCATCGCTCCCACCAAAGGGCAGCTCAGAGCAGAGTGTCCTGGGACGCCCACAGCCCTGCCTATGGGCTTTGACAACCGGGAGAGAGCTGTGTCAAGTCCGAGAAATTATCACTTTCCACTCTGGGGGCACCTCCCCGGCCACTCCGGAGGTTCTGACTGGTCTGGTGGCCCGGCCCCGGGGGCCTGCTTTCCGCCCCATTCGCCTGGAACGCCCTGCCCTGAACACAAGGGGCCCTCTTGCTGGCATCCAGTCTGAAGCTCAGGCAGGTGAGGCTTTTGTGGGCACTTGAGACCCTCGGCCAGCTTTCACAGGGCCCCAGGGCCTTAGCCACTGGTGAGGGTTAGGTTGAGGGATAGGCTTAGTTTTAGGGTTAGGGTTAGTCTTTGGCAACGGGGATAGAGCTGTGTCAAGTCTGAGGAAATCACTTTGCGCTCCTGGGGCACCTTCACCGGGCCCCAGGGCCTTCCCCACTGGACCACCTACAGCTTTTGACACCGGCCCCAACCCACTCTTCCCTTGACGGCTTCCCGCCGGTCAGCTAAGCGGCCGGCCAAGCCGCCGGCCCCCTCTTTAGGTCCCAGCCTCCGGCAGACCCGCCTGCTGGTCACCCGTGTCCCTGCCCGCGACCCTCTCTCCTGCTTACCTCACCACTTCAGGCTGTTCACCTGGCCCCGCCCCCGTGATCCCGCGACCGCCTCCAGCTGCTCACCTGGCCCCGCCCCCTCCTTGACTTGACTGGGCTCAGCTGTGGGCCTGGGCCCGCCTCCTGGTTCCGGAAACTACGCCCCTGGTCCATTCGACCAATGAGCCAGCAGCGCCAGCCAGTCTGCCCTGCTCCCAAACACAGAGGAATAGCCCCCACCACTGGGATGTAAAGGCACATAGCCCTCTGCTCACAGGGTGTCTCCCAGGTCCCCAAGCTTGGGCAGACCAGCCAGCCCTCCCTTTAGGACACCCAGGGGCCTCCGTGAGCCTCGGGGCCGGCCCTCTAACCCCCCCGCCCCGGCCTCCATCGCTCCCACCAAAGGGCAGCTCAGAGCAGAGTGTCCTGGGACGCCCACAGCCCTGCCTATGGGCTTTGACAAGCGGGAGAGAGCTGTGTCAAGTCCGAGAAATTATCACTTTCCACTCTGGGGGCACCTCCCCGGCCCCTCCGGAGGTTCTGACTGGTCTGGTGGCCCGGCCCCGGGGGCCTGCTTTCCGCCCCATTCGCCTGGAACGCCCTGCCCTGAACACAAGGGTCCCTCTTGCTGGCATCCAGTCTGAAGCTCAGGCAGGTGAGGCTTTTGTGGGCACTTGAGACCCACGGCCAGCTTTCACAGGGCCCCAGGGCCTTAGCCACTGGTGAGGGTTAGGTTGAGGGATAGGCTTAGTTTTAGGGTTAGGGTTAGTCTTTGACAACGGGGATAGAGCTGTGTCAAGTCTGAGAAAATCACTTTGCGCTCCTAGGGCACCTTCACCGGGCCCCAGGGCCTTCCCCACTGGACCACCTCCAGCTTTTGACACCGGCCCCAACCCACTCTTCCCTTGACGGCTTCCCACCGGTCAGCTAAGCGGCCGGCCAAGCCGCCGGCCCCCTCTTTAGGTCCCTGCCTCCTGCAGACACGCCTGCTGGTCACCCGTGTCCCTGCCCGCGACCCTCTCTCCTGCTTACCTCACCACTTCAGGCTGTTCACCTGGCCCCGCCCCCGTGATCCCGTGACCGCCTCCAGCTGCTCACCTGGGCCCGCCCCCTCCTTGACTTGACCGGGCTCAGCTGTGGGCCTGGGCCCGCCTCCTGGTTCCGGAAACAACGCCCCTAGTCCATTCGACCAATGAGCCAGCAGCGCCAGCCAGTCTGCCCTGCTCCCAAACACAGAGGAATAGCCCCCACCACTGGGATGTAAAGGCACATAGCCCTCTGCTCACAGGGTGTCTCCCAGGTCCCCAAGCGTGGGCAGACCAGCCAGCCCTCCCTTCAGGACACCCAGGGGCCTCCGTGAGCCTCGGGGCCGGCCCTCTAACCCCCCCGCCCCGGCCTCGATTGCTCCCACCAAAGGGCAGCTCAGAGCAGAGTGTCCTGGGACGCCCACAGCCCTGCCTATGGGCTTTGACAATCGAGAGAGAGCTGTGTCAAGTCCGAGAAATTATCACTTTCCACTCTGGGGACACCTCCCCGGCCCCTCCGGAGACTCTGACTGGTCTGGTGGCCCGGCCCCGGGGGCCTGCTTTCCGCCCCATTCGCCTGGAACGCCCTGCCCTGAACACAAGGGTCCCTCTTGCTGGCATCCAGTCTGAAGCTCAGGCAGGTGAGGCATTTGTGGGCACTTGAGACCCTCGGCCAGCTTTCACAGGGCCTTAGCCACTGGTGAGGGTTAGGTTGAGGGATAGGCTTAGTTTTAGGGTTAGGGTTAGTCTTTGACCACGGGGATAGAGCTGTGTCAAGTCCGAGAAAATCACTTTGCGCTCCTGGGGCACCTTCACCGGGCCCCAGGGCCTTCCCCACTGGACCACCTCCAGCTTTTGACACCGGCCCCAACCCACTCTTCCCTTGACGGCTTCCCGCCGGTCAGCTAAGCGGCCGGCCAAGCCGCAGGGCCCCCTCTTTAGGTCCCTGCCGCCGGCAGACCCGCCTGCTGGTCACCCGTGTCCCTGCCCGCCACCCTCTCTCCCGCTTACCTCACCATTTCAGGCTGTTCACCTGGCCCCGCCGCCGTGATCCCGTGACCGCCTCCAGCTGCTCAGCTGGCCCCGCCCCCTTCTTGACTTGACCGGGCTCAGCTGTGGGCCTGGGCCCGCCTCCTGGTTCCGGAAACCACTCCCTTAGTCCATTCGACCAATGAGCCAGCAGCGCCAGCCAGTCTGCCCTGCTCCCAAACACAGAGGAATAGCCCCCACCACTGGGATGTAAAGGCACATAGCCCTCTGCTCACAGGGTGTCTCCCAGGTACCCAAGCGTGGGCAGACCAGCCAGCCCTCCCTTCAGGACACCCAGGGGCCTCCGTGAGCCTCGGGGCCGGCCCTCTAACCCCCCCGCCCCGGCCTCCATCGCTCCCACCAAAGGGAAGCTCAGAGCAGAGTGTCCTGGGACGCCCACAGCCCTGCCTATGGGCTTTGACAACCGGGAGAGAGCTGTGTCAAGTCCGAGAAATTATCACTTTCCACTCTGGGGGCACCTCCCCGGCCCCTCCGGAGGTTCTGACTGGTCTGGTGGCCCGGCCCCGGGGGCCTGCTTTCCGCCCCATTCGCCTGGAACGCCCTGCCCTGAGCACAAGGGTCCCTCTTGCTGGCATCCAGTCTGAAGCTCAGGCAGGTGAGGCTTTTGTGGGCTCTTGAGACCCTCGGCCAGCTTTCACAGGGCCCCAGGGCCTTAGCCACTGGTGAGGGTTAGGTTGAGGGATAGGCTTAGCTTTAGGGTTAGGGTTAGTCTTTGACAACGGGGATAGAGCTGTGTCAAGTCCGAGAAAATCACTTTGCGCTCCTGGGGCACCTTCACCGGGCCCCAGGGCCTTCCCCACTGGACCACCTCCAGCTTTTGACAGCGGCCCCAACCCACTCTTCCCTTGACGGCCTCCCTCCGGTCAGCTAAGCGGCCGGCCAAGCCTCCGGGCCCCCTCTTTAGGTCCCTGCCGCCGGCAGACCCGCCTGCTGGTCACCCGTGTCCCTGCCCGCGACCCTCTCTCCCGCTTACCTCACCACTTCAGGCTGTTCACCTGTCCCAGCCCCAGTGATCCCGCGACCGCCTCCAGCTGCTCAGCTGGCCCCGCCCCCTTCTTGACTTGACAGGGCTCAGCTGTGGGCCTGGGCCCGCCTCCTGGTTCCGGAAACCACGCCCCTAGTCCATTCGACCAATGAGCCAGCAGCGCCAGCCTGTCTGCCCTGCTCCCAAACACAGAGGAATAGCCCCCACCACTGGGATGTAAAGGCACATAGCCCTCTGCTCACAGGGTGTCTCCCAGGTCCCCAAGCGTGGGCAGACCAGCCAGCCCTCCCTTCAGGACACCCAGGGGCCTCCGTGAGCCTCGGGGCCGGCCCTCTAACCCCCCCGCCCCGGCCTCCATCGCTCCCACCAAAGGGCAGCTCAGAGCAGAGTGTCCTGGGACGCCCACAGCCCTGCCTATGGGCTTTGACAACCGGGAGAGAGCTGTGTCAAGTCCGAGAAATTATCACTTTCCACTCTGGGGGCACCTCCCCGGCCCCTCCGGAGGTTCTGACTGGTCTGGTGGCCCGGCCCCGGGGGCCTGCTTTCCGCCCCATTCGCCTGGAACGCCCTGCCCTGAGCACAAGGGTCCCTCTTGCTGGCATCCAGTCTGAAGCTCAGGCAGGTGAGGCTTTTGTGGGCTCTTGAGACCCTCGGCCAGCTTTCACAGGGCCCCAGGGCCTTAGCCACTGGTGAGGGTTAGGTTGAGGGATAGGCTTAGTTTTAGGGTTAGGGTTAGTCTTTGACCACGGGGATAGAGCTGTGTCAAGTCTGAGAAAATCACTTTGCGCTCCTGGGGCACCTTCACCGGGCCCCAGGGCCTTCCCCACTGGACCACCTCCAGCTTTTGACACCGGCCCCAACCCCCTCTTCCCTTGACGGCTTCCCGCCGGTCAGCTAAGCGGCCGGCCAAGCCGCAGGGCCCCCTCTTTAGGTCCCTGCCGCCAGCAGACCCGCCTGCTGGTCACCCGTGTCCCTGCCCGCGACCCTCTCTCCCGCTTACCTCACCACTTCAGGCTGTTCACCTGGCCCCGCCCCCGTGATCCCGTGACCGCCTCCAGCTGCTCACCTGGCCCGGCCCCCTTCTTGACTTGACCAGGCTCAGCTGTGGGCCTGGGCCCGCCTCCTGGTTCCGGAAACCACGCCCTTAGTCCATTCTACCAATGAGCCAGCAGCGCCAGCCAGTCTGCCCTGCTCCCAAACACAGAGGAATAGCCCCCACCACTGGGATGTAAAGGCACATAGCCCTCTGCTCACAGGGTGTCTCCCAGGTCCCCAAGCGTGGGCAGACCAGCCAGCCCTCCCTTCAGGACACCCAGGGGCCTCCGGGAGCCTCGGGGCCGGCCCTCTAACACCCCCGCCCCGGCCTCCATCGCTCCCACCAAAGGGCAGCTCAGAGCAGAGTGTCCTGGGACGCCCATAGCCCTGCCTATGGGCTTTGACAACCGGGAGAGAGCTGTGTCAAGTCCGAGAAATTATCACTTTCCACTCTGGGGGCACCTCCCCGGCCCCTCTGGAGGTTCTGACTGGTCTGGTGGCCCGGCCCCGGGGGCCTGCTTTCCGCCCCATTCGCCTGGAACGCCCTGCCCTGAACACAAGGGTCCCTCTTGCTGGCATCCAGTCTGAAGCTCAGGCAGGTGAGGCTTTTGTGGGCACTTGAGACCCTCGGCCAGCTTTCACAGGGCCTTAGCCACTGGTGAGGGTTAGGTTGAGGGATAGGCTTAGTTTTAGGGTTAGGGTTAGTCTTTGACCACGGGGATAGAGCTGTGTCAAGTCCGAGAAAATCACTTTGCGCTCCTGGGGCACCTTCACCGGGCCCCAGGGCCTTCCCCACTGGACCACCTCCAGCTTTTGACACCGGCCCCAACCCACTCTTCCCTTGACGGCTTCCCGCCGGTCAGCTAAGCGGCCGGCCAAGCCGCAGGGCCCCCTCTTTAGGTCCCTGCCTCCGGCAGACCCGCCTGCTGGTCACCCGTGTCCCTGCCCGCGACCATCTCTCCCGCTTACCTCACCACTTCAGGCTGTTCACCTGGCTCTGCCCCCGTGATCCCGTGACCGCCTCCAGCTGCTCAGCTGGCCCCGCCCCCTTCTAGACTTGACCAGCTCAGCTGTGGGCCTGGGCCCGCCTCCTGGTTCCGGAAACCACGCCCTTAGTACATTCGACCAATGAGCCAGCAGCGCCAGTCAGTCTGCCCTGCTCTCAAACACAGAGGAATAGCCCCCACCACTGGGATGTAAAGGCACATAGCCCTCAGCTCACAGGGTGTCTCCCAGGTCCCCAAGCGTGGGCAGACCAGCCAGCCCTCCCTTCAGGACACCCAGGGGCCTCCGTGAGCCTCGGGGCCGGCCCTCTAACCCCCCGGCCCCGGCCTCCATCGCTCCCACCAAAGGGCAGCTCAGAACAGAGTGTCCTGGGACGCCCACAGCCCTGCCTATGGGCTTTGACAACCGGGCGAGAGCTGTGTCAAGTCCGAGAAATTATCACTTTCCACTCTGGGGGCACCTCCCCGGCCCCTCCGGAGGTTCTGACTGGTCTGGTGGCCCGGCCCCGGGGGCCTGCTTTCCGCCCCATTCGCCTGGAACGCCCTGCCCTGAGCACAAGGGTCCCTCTTGCTGGCATCCAGTCTGAAGCTCAGGCAGGTGAGGCTTTTGTGGGCTCTTGAGACCCTCGGCCAGCTTTCACAGGGCCCCAGGGCCTTAGCCACTGGTGAGGGTTAGGTTGAGGGATAGGCTTAGTTTTAGGGTTAGGGTTAGTCTTTGACCACGGGGATAGAGCTGTGTCAAGTCTGAGAAAATCACTTTGCGCTCCTGGGGCACCTTCACCGGGCCCCAGGGCCTTCCCCACTGGACCACCTCCAGCTTTTGACACCGGCCCCAACCCACTCTTCCCTTGACGGCTTCCCGCCGGTCAGCTAAGCGGCCGGCCAAGCCGCAGGGCCCCCTCTTTAGGTCCCTGCCGCCGGCAGACCCGCCTGCTGGTCACCCGTGTCCCTGCCCGCGACCCTCTCTCCTGCTTACCTCACCACTTCAAGCTGTTCACCTGGCCCCGCCCCCGTGATCCCGTGACCGCCTCCAGCTGCTCACCTGGCCCCGCCCCCTCCTTGACTTGACAGGGCTCAGCTGTGGGCCTGGGCCCGCCTCCTGGTTCCGGAAACCACGCCCCTAGTCCATTCGACCAATGAGCCAGCAGCGCCAGCCAGTCTGCCCTGCTCCCAAACACAGAGGAATAGCCCCCACCACTGGGATGTAAAGGCACATAGCCCTCTGCTCACAGGGTGTCTCCCAGGTCCCCAAGCGTGGGCAGACCAGCCAGCCCTCCCTTCAGGACACCCAGGGGCCTCCGTGAGCCTCGGGGCCGGCCCTCTAACACCCCCGCCCCGGCCTCCATCGCTCCCACCAAAGGGCAGCTCAGAGCAGAGTGTCCTGGGACGCCCATAGCCCTGCCTATGGGCTTTGACAACCGGGAGAGAGCTGTGTCAAGTCCGAGAAATTATCACTTTCCACTCTGGGGGCACCTCCCCGGCCCCTCTGGAGGTTCTGACTGGTCTGGTGGCCCGGCCCCGGGGGCCTGCTTTCCGCCCCATTCTCCTGGAACGCCCTGCCCTGAACACAAGGGTCCCTCTTGCTGGCATCCAGTCTGAAGCTCAGGCAGGTGAGGCTTTTGTGGGCACTTGAGACCCTCGGCCAGCTTTCACAGGGCCCCAGGGCCTTAGCCACTGGTGAGGGTTAGGTTGAGGGATAGGCTTAGCTTTAGGGTTAGGGTTAGTCTTTGACAACGGGGATAGAGCTGTGTCAAGTCCGAGAAAATCACTTTGCGCTCCTGGGGCACCTTCACCGGGCCCCAGGGCCTTCCCCACTGGACCACCTCCAGCTTTTGACACCGGCCCCAACCCACTCTTCCCTTGACGGCCTCCCGCCGGTCAGCTAAGCGGCCGGCCAAGCCGCAGGGCCCCCTCTTTAGGTCCCTGCCGCCGGCAGACCCGCCTGCTGGTCACCCGTGTCCCTGCCCGCGACCCTCTCTCCCGCTTACCTCACCACTTCAGGCTGTTCACCTGTCCCCGCCCCCGTGATCCCGCGACCGCCTCCAGCTGCTCAGCTGGCCCCGCCCCCTTCTTGACTTGACTGGGCTCAGCTGTGGGCCTGGGCCCGCCTCCTGGTTCCGGAAACCACGCCCCTAATCCATTCGACCAATGAGCCAGCAGCGCCAGCCTGTCTGCCCTGCTCCCAAACACAGAGGAATAGCCCCCACCACTGGGATGTAAAGGCACATAGCCCTCTGCTCACAGGGTGTCTCCCAGGTCCCCAAGCGTGGGCAGACCAGCCAGCCCTCCCTTCAGGACACCCAGGGGCCTCCGTGAGCCTCGGGGCCGGCCCTCTAACCCCCCCGCCCCGGCCTCCATCGCTCCCACCAAAGGGCAGCTCAGAGCAGAGTGTCCTGGGACGCCCACAGCCCTGCCTATGGGCTTTGACAACCGGGAGAGAGCTGTGTCAAGTCCGAGAAATTATCACTTTCCACTCTGGGGGCACCTCCCCGGCCCCTCCGGAGGTTCTGACTGGTCTGGTGGCCCGGCCCCGGGGGCCTGCTTTCCGCCCCATTCGCCTGGAACGCCCTGCCCTGAGCACAAGGGTCCCTCTTGCTGGCATCCAGTCTGAAGCTCAGGCAGGTGAGGCTTTTGTGGGCTCTTGAGACCCTCGGCCAGCTTTCACAGGGCCCCAGGGCCTTAGCCACTGGTGAGGGTTAGGTTGAGGGATAGGCTTAGTTTTAGGGTTAGGGTTAGTCTTTGACCACGGGGATAGAGCTGTGTCAAGTCTGAGAAAATCACTTTGCGCTCCTGGGGCACCTTCACCGGGCCCCAGGGCCTTCCCCACTGGACCACCTCCAGCTTTTGACACCGGCCCCAACCCCCTCTTCCCTTGACGGCTTCCCGCCGGTCAGCTAAGCGGCCGGCCAAGCCGCAGGGCCCCCTCTTTAGGTCCCTGCCGCCAGCAGACCCGCCTGCTGGTCACCCGTGTCCCTGCCCGCGACCCTCTCTCCCGCTTACCTCACCACTTCAGGCTGTTCACCTGGCCCCGCCCCCGTGATCCCGTGACCGCCTCCAGCTGCTCACCTGGCCCGGCCCCCTTCTTGACTTGACCAGGCTCAGCTGTGGGCCTGGGCCCGCCTCCTGGTTCCGGAAACCACGCCCTTAGTCCATTCTACCAATGAGCCAGCAGCGCCAGCCAGTCTGCCCTGCTCCCAAACACAGAGGAATAGCCCCCACCACTGGGATGTAAAGGCACATAGCCCTCTGCTCACAGGGTGTCTCCCAGGTCCCCAAGCGTGGGCAGACCAGCCAGCCCTCCCTTCAGGACACCCAGGGGCCTCCGGGAGCCTCGGGGCCGGCCCTCTAACACCCCCGCCCCGGCCTCCATCGCTCCCACCAAAGAGCAGCTCAGAGCAGAGTGTCCTGGGACGCCCATAGCCCTGCCTATGGGCTTTGACAACCGGGAGAGAGCTGTGTCAAGTCCGAGAAATTATCACTTTCCACTCTGGGGGCACCTCCCCGGCCCCTCTGGAGGTTCTGACTGGTCTGGTGGCCTGGCCCCGGGGGCCTGCTTTCCGCCCCATTCGCCTGGAACGCCCTGCCCTGAACACAAGGGTCCCTCTTGCTGGCATCCAGTCTGAAGCTCAGGCAGGTGAGGCTTTTGTGGGCACTTGAGACCCTCGGCCAGCTTTCACAGGGCCTTAGCCACTGGTGAGGGTTAGGTTGAGGGATAGGCTTAGTTTTAGGGTTAGGGTTAGTCTTTGACCACGGGGATAGAGCTGTGTCAAGTCCGAGAAAATCACTTTGCGCTCCTGGGGCACCTTCACCGGGCCCCAGGGCCTTCCCCACTGGACCACCTCCAGCTTTTGACACCGGCCCCAACCCACTCTTCCCTTGACGGCTTCCCGCCGGTCAGCTAAGCGGCCGGCCAAGCCGCAGGGCCCCCTCTTTAGGTCCCTGCCGCCGGCAGACCCGCCTGCTGGTCACCCGTGTCCCTGCCCGCGACCCTCTCTCCCGCTTACCTCACCACTTCAGGCTGTTCACCTGGCCCCGCCCCCGTGATCCCGTGACCGCCTCCAGCTGCTCACCTGGCCCGGCCCCCTTCTTGACTTGACCAGGCTCAGCTGTGGGCCTGGGCCCGCCTCCTGGTTCCGGAAACCACGCCCTTAGTCCATTCTACCAATGAGCCAGCAGCGCCAGCCAGTCTGCCCTGCTCCCAAACACAGAGGAATAGCCCCCACCACTGGGATGTAAAGGCACATAGCCCTCTGCTCACAGGGTGTCTCCCAGGTCCCCAAGCGTGGGCAGACCAGCCAGCCCTCCCTTCAGGACACCCAGGGGCCTCCGGGAGCCTCGGGGCCGGCCCTCTAACACCCCCGCCCCGGCCTCCATCGCTCCCACCAAAGGGCAGCTCAGAGCAGAGTGTCCTGGGACGCCCATAGCCCTGCCTATGGGCTTTGACAACCGGGAGAGAGCTGTGTCAAGTCCGAGAAATTATCACTTTCCACTCTGGGGGCACCTCCCCGGCCCCTCTGGAGGTTCTGACTGGTCTGGTGGCCCGGCCCCGGGGGCCTGCTTTCCGCCCCATTCGCCTGGAACGCCCTGCCCTGAACACAAGGGTCCCTCTTGCTGGCATCCAGTCTGAAGCTCAGGCAGGTGAGGCTTTTGTGGGCACTTGAGACCCTCGGCCAGCTTTCACAGGGCCTTAGCCACTGGTGAGGGTTAGGTTGAGGGATAGGCTTAGTTTTAGGGTTAGGGTTAGTCTTTGACCACGGGGATAGAGCTGTGTCAAGTCCGAGAAAATCACTTTGCGCTCCTGGGGCACCTTCACCGGGCCCCAGGGCCTTCCCCACTGGACCACCTCCAGCTTTTGACACCGGCCCCAACCCACTCTTCCCTTGACGGCTTCCCGCCGGTCAGCTAAGCGGCCGGCCAAGCCGCAGGGCCCCCTCTTTAGGTCCCTGCCTCCGGCAGACCCGCCTGCTGGTCACCCGTGTCCCTGCCCGCGACCATCTCTCCCGCTTACCTCACCACTTCAGGCTGTTCACCTGGCTCTGCCCCCGTGATCCCGTGACCGCCTCCAGCTGCTCAGCTGGCCCCGCCCCCTTCTAGACTTGACCAGCTCAGCTGTGGGCCTGGGCCCGCCTCCTGGTTCCGGAAACCACGCCCTTAGTACATTCGACCAATGAGCCAGCAGCGCCAGTCAGTCTGCCCTGCTCTCAAACACAGAGGAATAGCCCCCACCACTGGGATGTAAAGGCACATAGCCCTCAGCTCACAGGGTGTCTCCCAGGTCCCCAAGCGTGGGCAGACCAGCCAGCCCTCCCTTCAGGACACCCAGGGGCCTCCGTGAGCCTCGGGGCCGGCCCTCTAACCCCCCGGCCCCGGCCTCCATCGCTCCCACCAAAGGGCAGCTCAGAACAGAGTGTCCTGGGACGCCCACAGCCCTGCCTATGGGCTTTGACAACCGGGAGAGAGCTGTGTCAAGTCCGAGAAATTATCACTTTCCACTCTGGGGGCACCTCCCCGGCCCCTCCGGAGGTTCTGACTGGTCTGGTGGCCCGGCCCCGGGGGCCTGCTTTCCGCCCCATTCGCCTGGAACGCCCTGCCCTGAGCACAAGGGTCCCTCTTGCTGGCATCCAGTCTGAAGCTCAGGCAGGTGAGGCTTTTGTGGGCTCTTGAGACCCTCGGCCAGCTTTCACAGGGCCCCAGGGCCTTAGCCACTGGTGAGGGTTAGGTTGAGGGATAGGCTTAGTTTTAGGGTTAGGGTTAGTCTTTGACCACGGGGATAGAGCTGTGTCAAGTCCGAGAAAATCACTTTGCGCTCCTGGGGCACCTTCACCGGGCCCCAGGGCCTTCCCCACTGGACCACCTCCAGCTTTTGACACCGGCCCCAACCCACTCTTCCCTTGACGGCCTCCCGCCGGTCAGCTAAGCGGCCGGCCAAGCCGCAGGGCCCCCTCTTTAGGTCCCTGCCGCCGGCAGACCCGCCTGCTGGTCACCCGTGTCCCTGCCCGCGACCCTCTCTCCCGCTTACCTCACCACTTCAGGCTGTTCACCTGTCCCCGCCCCCGTGATCCCGCGACCGCCTCCAGCTGCTCAGCTGGCCCCGCCCCCTTCTTGACTTGACTGGGCTCAGCTGTGGGCCTGGGCCCGCCTCCTGGTTCCGGAAACCACGCCCCTAGTCCATTCAAACAATGAGCCAGCAGTGCCAGCCTGTCTGCCCTGCTCCCAAACACAGAGGAATAGCCCCCACCACTGGGATGTAAAGGCACATAGCCCTCTGCTCACAGGGTGTCTCCCAGGTCCCCAAGCGTGGGCAGACCAGCCAGCCCTCCCTTCAGGACACCCAGGGGCCTCCGTGAGCCTCGGGGCCGGCCCTCTAACCCCCCCGCCCCGGCCTCCATCGCTCCCACCAAAGGGCAGCTCAGAGCAGAGTGTCCTGGGACGCCCACAGCCCTGCCTATGGGCTTTGACAACCGGGAGAGAGCTGTGTCAAGTCCGAGAAATTATCACTTTCCACTCTGGGGGCACCTCCCCGGCCCCTCCGGAGGTTCTGACTGGTCTGGTGGCCCGGCCCCGGGGGCCTGCTTTCCGCCCCATTCGCCTGGAACGCCCTGCCCTGAGCACAAGGGTCCCTCTTGCTGGCATCCAGTCTGAAGCTCAGGCAGGTGAGGCTTTTGTGGGCTCTTGAGACCCTCGGCCAGCTTTCACAGGGCCCCAGGGCCTTAGCCACTGGTGAGGGTTAGGTTGAGGGATAGGCTTAGTTTTAGGGTTAGGGTTAGTCTTTGACCACGGGGATAGAGCTGTGTCAAGTCTGAGAAAATCACTTTGCGCTCCTGGGGCACCTTCACCGGGCCCCAGGGCCTTCCCCACTGGACCACCTCCAGCTTTTGACACCGGCCCCAACCCACTCTTCCCTTGACGGCTTCCCGCCGGTCAGCTAAGCGGCCGGCCAAGCCGCAGGGCCCCCTCTTTAGGTCCCTGCCGCCGGCAGACCCGCCTGCTGGTCACCCGTGTCCCTGCCCGCGACCCTCTCTCCTGCTTACCTCACCACTTCAAGCTGTTCACCTGGCCCCGCCCCCGTGATCCCGTGACCGCCTCCAGCTGCTCACCTGGCCCCGCCCCCTCCTTGACTTGACAGGGCTCAGCTGTGGGCCTGGGCCCGCCTCCTGGTTCCGGAAACCACGCCCCTAGTCCATTCGACCAATGAGCCAGCAGCGCCAGCCAGTCTGCCCTGCTCCCAAACACAGAGGAATAGCCCCCACCACTGGGATGTAAAGGCACATAGCCCTCTGCTCACAGGGTGTCTCCCAGGTCCCCAAGCGTGGGCAGACCAGCCAGCCCTCCCTTCAGGACACCCAGGGGCCTCCGTGAGCCTCGGGGCCGGCCCTCTAACACCCCCGCCCCGGCCTCCATCGCTCCCACCAAAGGGCAGCTCAGAGCAGAGTGTCCTGGGACGCCCATAGCCCTGCCTATGGGCTTTGACAACCGGGAGAGAGCTGTGTCAAGTCCGAGAAATTATCACTTTCCACTCTGGGGGCACCTCCCCGGCCCCTCTGGAGGTTCTGACTGGTCTGGTGGCCCGGCCCCGGGGGCCTGCTTTCCGCCCCATTCTCCTGGAACGCCCTGCCCTGAACACAAGGGTCCCTCTTGCTGGCATCCAGTCTGAAGCTCAGGCAGGTGAGGCTTTTGTGGGCACTTGAGACCCTCGGCCAGCTTTCACAGGGCCCCAGGGCCTTAGCCACTGGTGAGGGTTAGGTTGAGGGATAGGCTTAGCTTTAGGGTTAGGGTTAGTCTTTGACAACGGGGATAGAGCTGTGTCAAGTCCGAGAAAATCACTTTGCGCTCCTGGGGCACCTTCACCGGGCCCCAGGGCCTTCCCCACTGGACCACCTCCAGCTTTTGACACCGGCCCCAACCCACTCTTCCCTTGACGGCCTCCCGCCGGTCAGCTAAGCGGCCGGCCAAGCCGCAGGGCCCCCTCTTTAGGTCCCTGCCGCCGGCAGACCCGCCTGCTGGTCACCCGTGTCCCTGCCCGCGACCCTCTCTCCCGCTTACCTCACCACTTCAGGCTGTTCACCTGTCCCCGCCCCCGTGATCCCGCGACCGCCTCCAGCTGCTCAGCTGGCCCCGCCCCCTTCTTGACTTGACTGGGCTCAGCTGTGGGCCTGGGCCCGCCTCCTGGTTCCGGAAACCACGCCCCTAATCCATTCGACCAATGAGCCAGCAGCGCCAGCCTGTCTGCCCTGCTCCCAAACACAGAGGAATAGCCCCCACCACTGGGATGTAAAGGCACATAGCCCTCTGCTCACAGGGTGTCTCCCAGGTCCCCAAGCGTGGGCAGACCAGCCAGCCCTCCCTTCAGGACACCCAGGGGCCTCCGTGAGCCTCGGGGCCGGCCCTCTAACCCCCCCGCCCCGGCCTCCATCGCTCCCACCAAAGGGCAGCTCAGAGCAGAGTGTCCTGGGACGCCCACAGCCCTGCCTATGGGCTTTGACAACCGGGAGAGAGCTGTGTCAAGTCCGAGAAATTATCACTTTCCACTCTGGGGGCACCTCCCCGGCCCCTCCGGAGGTTCTGACTGGTCTGGTGGCCCGGCCCCGGGGGCCTGCTTTCCGCCCCATTCGCCTGGAACGCCCTGCCCTGAGCACAAGGGTCCCTCTTGCTGGCATCCAGTCTGAAGCTCAGGCAGGTGAGGCTTTTGTGGGCTCTTGAGACCCTCGGCCAGCTTTCACAGGGCCCCAGGGCCTTAGCCACTGGTGAGGGTTAGGTTGAGGGATAGGCTTAGTTTTAGGGTTAGGGTTAGTCTTTGACCACGGGGATAGAGCTGTGTCAAGTCTGAGAAAATCACTTTGCGCTCCTGGGGCACCTTCACCGGGCCCCAGGGCCTTCCCCACTGGACCACCTCCAGCTTTTGACACCGGCCCCAACCCCCTCTTCCCTTGACGGCTTCCCGCCGGTCAGCTAAGCGGCCGGCCAAGCCGCAGGGCCCCCTCTTTAGGTCCCTGCCGCCAGCAGACCCGCCTGCTGGTCACCCGTGTCCCTGCCCGCGACCCTCTCTCCCGCTTACCTCACCACTTCAGGCTGTTCACCTGGACCCGCCCCCGTGATCCCGTGACCGCCTCCAGCTGCTCACCTGGCCCGGCCCCCTTCTTGACTTGACCAGGCTCAGCTGTGGGCCTGGGCCCGCCTCCTGGTTCCGGAAACCACGCCCTTAGTCCATTCTACCAATGAGCCAGCAGCGCCAGCCAGTCTGCCCTGCTCCCAAACACAGAGGAATAGCCCCCACCACTGGGATGTAAAGGCACATAGCCCTCTGCTCACAGGGTGTCTCCCAGGTCCCCAAGCGTGGGCAGACCAGCCAGCCCTCCCTTCAGGACACCCAGGGGCCTCCGGGAGCCTCGGGGCCGGCCCTCTAACACCCCCGCCCCGGCCTCCATCGCTCCCACCAAAGAGCAGCTCAGAGCAGAGTGTCCTGGGACGCCCATAGCCCTGCCTATGGGCTTTGACAACCGGGAGAGAGCTGTGTCAAGTCCGAGAAATTATCACTTTCCACTCTGGGGGCACCTCCCCGGCCCCTCTGGAGGTTCTGACTGGTCTGGTGGCCTGGCCCCGGGGGCCTGCTTTCCGCCCCATTCGCCTGGAACGCCCTGCCCTGAACACAAGGGTCCCTCTTGCTGGCATCCAGTCTGAAGCTCAGGCAGGTGAGGCTTTTGTGGGCACTTGAGACCCTCGGCCAGCTTTCACAGGGCCTTAGCCACTGGTGAGGGTTAGGTTGAGGGATAGGCTTAGTTTTAGGGTTAGGGTTAGTCTTTGACCACGGGGATAGAGCTGTGTCAAGTCCGAGAAAATCACTTTGCGCTCCTGGGGCACCTTCACCGGGCCCCAGGGCCTTCCCCACTGGACCACCTCCAGCTTTTGACACCGGCCCCAACCCACTCTTCCCTTGACGGCTTCCCGCCGGTCAGCTAAGCGGCCGGCCAAGCCGCAGGGCCCCCTCTTTAGGTCCCTGCCGCCGGCAGACCCGCCTGCTGGTCACCCGTGTCCCTGCCCGCGACCCTCTCTCCCGCTTACCTCACCACTTCAGGCTGTTCACCTGGCCCCGCCCCCGTGATCCCGTGACCGCCTCCAGCTGCTCACCTGGCCCGGCCCCCTTCTTGACTTGACCAGGCTCAGCTGTGGGCCTGGGCCCGCCTCCTGGTTCCGGAAACCACGCCCTTAGTCCATTCTACCAATGAGCCAGCAGCGCCAGCCAGTCTGCCCTGCTCCCAAACACAGAGGAATAGCCCCCACCACTGGGATGTAAAGGCACATAGCCCTCTGCTCACAGGGTGTCTCCCAGGTCCCCAAGCGTGGGCAGACCAGCCAGCCCTCCCTTCAGGACACCCAGGGGCCTCCGGGAGCCTCGGGGCCGGCCCTCTAACACCCCCGCCCCGGCCTCCATCGCTCCCACCAAAGAGCAGCTCAGAGCAGAGTGTCCTGGGACGCCCATAGCCCTGCCTATGGGCTTTGACAACCGGGAGAGAGCTGTGTCAAGTCCGAGAAATTATCACTTTCCACTCTGGGGGCACCTCCCCGGCCCCTCTGGAGGTTCTGACTGGTCTGGTGGCCTGGCCCCGGGGGCCTGCTTTCCGCCCCATTCGCCTGGAACGCCCTGCCCTGAACACAAGGGTCCCTCTTGCTGGCATCCAGTCTGAAGCTCAGGCAGGTGAGGCTTTTGTGGGCACTTGAGACCCTCGGCCAGCTTTCACAGGGCCTTAGCCACTGGTGAGGGTTAGGTTGAGGGATAGGCTTAGTTTTAGGGTTAGGGTTAGTCTTTGACCACGGGGATAGAGCTGTGTCAAGTCCGAGAAAATCACTTTGCGCTCCTGGGGCACCTTCACCGGGCCCCAGGGCCTTCCCCACTGGACCACCTCCAGCTTTTGACACCGGCCCCAACCCACTCTTCCCTTGACGGCTTCCCGCCGGTCAGCTAAGCGGCCGGCCAAGCCGCAGGGCCCCCTCTTTAGGTCCCTGCCGCCGGCAGACCCGCCTGCTGGTCACCCGTGTCCCTGCCCGCGACCCTCTCTCCCGCTTACCTCACCACTTCAGGCTGTTCACCTGTCCCCGCCCCCGTGATCCCGCGACCGCCTCCAGCTGCTCAGCTGGCCCCGCCCCCTTCTTGACTTGACTGGGCTCAGCTGTGGGCCTGGGCCCGCCTCCTGGTTCCGGAAACCACGCCCCTAGTCCATTCGACCAATGAGCCAGCAGCGCCAGCCAGTCTGCCCTGCTCCCAAACACAGAGGAATAGCCCCCACCACTGGGATGTAAAGGCACATAGCCCTCTGCTCACAGGGTGTCTCCCAGGTCCCCAAGCGTGGGCAGACCAGCCAGCCCTCCCTTCAGGACACCCAGGGGCCTCCGGGAGCCTCGGGGCCGGCCCTCTAACACCCCCGCCCCGGCCTCCATCGCTCCCACCAAAGGGCAGCTCAGAGCAGAGTGTCCTGGGACGCCCATAGCCCTGCCTATGGGCTTTGACAACCGGGAGAGAGCTGTGTCAAGTCCGAGAAATTATCACTTTCCACTCTGGGGGCACCTCCCCGGCCCCTCTGGAGGTTCTGACTGGTCTGGTGGCCCGGCCCCGGGGGCCTGCTTTCCGCCCCATTCGCCTGGAACGCCCTGCCCTGAACACAAGGGTCCCTCTTGCTGGCATCCAGTCTGAAGCTCAGGCAGGTGAGGCTTTTGTGGGCACTTGAGACCCTCGGCCAGCTTTCACAGGGCCTTAGCCACTGGTGAGGGTTAGGTTGAGGGATAGGCTTAGTTTTAGGGTTAGGGTTAGTCTTTGACCACGGGGATAGAGCTGTGTCAAGTCCGAGAAAATCACTTTGCGCTCCTGGGGCACCTTCACCGGGCCCCAGGGCCTTCCCCACTGGACCACCTCCAGCTTTTGACACCGGCCCCAACCCACTCTTCCCTTGACGGCTTCCCGCCGGTAAGCTAAGCGGCCGGCCAAGCCGCAGGGCCCCCTCTTTAGGTCCCTGCCTCCGGCAGACCCGCCTGCTGGTCACCCGTGTCCCTGCCCGCGACCCTCTCTCCCGCTTACCTCACCACTTCAGGCTGTTCACCTGGCTCTGCCCCCGTGATCCCGTGACCGCCTCCAGCTGCTCAGCTGGCCCCGCCCCCTTCTAGACTTGACCAGCTCAGCTGTGGGCCTGGGCCCGCCTCCTGGTTCCGGAAACCACGCCCTTAGTACATTCGACCAATGAGCCAGCAGCGCCAGTCAGTCTGCCCTGCTCTCAAACACAGAGGAATAGCCCCCACCACTGGGATGTAAAGGCACATAGCCCTCAGCTCACAGGGTGTCTCCCAGGTCCCCAAGCGTGGGCAGACCAGCCAGCCCTCCGTTCAGGACACCCAGGGGCCTCCGTGAGCCTCGGGGCCGGCCCTCTAACCCCCCCGCCCCGGCCTCCATCGCTCCCACCAAAGGGCAGCTCAGAACAGAGTGTCCTGGGACGCCCACAGCCCTGCCTATGGGCTTTGACAACCGGGAGAGAGCTGTGTCAAGTCCGAGAAATTATCACTTTCCACTCTGGGGGCACCTCCCCGGCCCCTCCGGAGGTTCTGACTGGTCTGGTGGCCCGGCCCCGGGGGCCTGCTTTCCGCCCCATTCGCCTGGAACGCCCTGCCCTGAGCACAAGGGTCCCTCTTGCTGGCATCCAGTCTGAAGCTCAGGCAGGTGAGGCTTTTGTGGGCTCTTGAGACCCTCGGCCAGCTTTCACAGGGCCCCAGGGCCTTAGCCACTGGTGAGGGTTAGGTTGAGGGATAGGCTTAGTTTTAGGGTTAGGGTTAGTCTTTGACCACGGGGATAGAGCTGTGTCAAGTCTGAGAAAATCACTTTGCGCTCCTGGGGCACCTTCACCGGGCCCCAGGGCCTTCCCCACTGGACCACCTCCAGCTTTTGACACCGGCCCCAACCCACTCTTCCCTTGACGGCTTCCCGCCGGTCAGCTAAGCGGCCGGCCAAGCCGCAGGGCCCCCTCTTTAGGTCCCTGCCGCCGGCAGACCCGCCTGCTGGTCACCCGTGTCCCTGCCCGCGACCCTCTCTCCTGCTTACCTCACCACTTCAAGCTGTTCACCTGGCCCCGCCCCCGTGATTCCGTGACCGCCTCCAGCTGCTCACCTGGCCCCGCCCCCTCCTTGACTTGACAGGGCTCAGCTGTGGGCCTGGGCCCGCCTCCTGGTTCCGGAAACCACGCCCCTAGTCCATTCGACCAATGAGCCAGCAGCGCCAGCCAGTCTGCCCTGCTCCCAAACACAGAGGAATAGCCCCCACCACTGGGATGTAAAGGCACATAGCCCTCTGCTCACAGGGTGTCTCCCAGGTCCCCAAGCGTGGGCAGACCAGCCAGCCCTCCCTTCAGGACACCCAGGGGCCTCCGTGAGCCTCGGGGCCGGCCCTCTAACACCCCCGCCCCGGCCTCCATCGCTCCCACCAAAGGGCAGCTCAGAGCAGAGTGTCCTGGGACGCCCATAGCCCTGCCTATGGGCTTTGACAACCGGGAGAGAGCTGTGTCAAGTCCGAGAAATTATCACTTTCCACTCTGGGGGCACCTCCCCGGCCCCTCCGGAGGTTCTGACTGGTCTGGTGGCCCGGCCCCGGGGGCCTGCTTTCCGCCCCATTCGCCTGGAACGCCCTGCCCTGAGCACAAGGGTCCCTCTTGCTGGCATCCAGTCTGAAGCTCAGGCAGGTGAGGCTTTTGTGGGCTCTTGAGACCCTCGGCCAGCTTTCAAAGGGCCCCAGGGCCTTAGCCACTGGTGAGGGTTAGGTTGAGGGATAGGCTTAGTTTTAGGGTTAGGGTTAGTCTTTGACCACGGGGATAGAGCTGTGTCAAGTCTGAGAAAATCACTTTGCGCTCCTGGGGCACCTTCACCGGGCCCCAGGGCCTTCCCCACTGGACCACCTCCAGCTTTTGACACCGGCCCCAACCCCCTCTTCCCTTGACGGCTTCCCGCCGGTCAGCTAAGCGGCCGGCCAAGCCGCAGGGCCCCCTCTTTAGGTCCCTGCCGCCAGCAGACCCGCCTGCTGGTCACCCGTGTCCCTGCCCGCGACCCTCTCTCCCGCTTACCTCACCACTTCAGGCTGTTCACCTGGCCCCGCCCCCGTGATCCCGTGACCGCCTCCAGCTGCTCACCTGGCCCGGCCCCCTTCTTGACTTGACCAGGCTCAGCTGTGGGCCTGGGCCCGCCTCCTGGTTCCGGAAACCACGCCCTTAGTCCATTCTACCAATGAGCCAGCAGCGCCAGCCAGTCTGCCCTGCTCCCAAACACAGAGGAATAGCCCCCACCACTGGGATGTAAAGGCACATAGCCCTCTGCTCACAGGGTGTCTCCCAGGTCCCCAAGCGTGGGCAGACCAGCCAGCCCTCCCTTCAGGACACCCAGGGGCCTCCGGGAGCCTCGGGGCCGGCCCTCTAACACCCCCGCCCCGGCCTCCATCGCTCCCACCAAAGAGCAGCTCAGAGCAGAGTGTCCTGGGACGCCCATAGCCCTGCCTATGGGCTTTGACAACCGGGAGAGAGCTGTGTCAAGTCCGAGAAATTATCACTTTCCACTCTGGGGGCACCTCCCCGGCCCCTCTGGAGGTTCTGACTGGTCTGGTGGCCTGGCCCCGGGGGCCTGCTTTCCGCCCCATTCGCCTGGAACGCCCTGCCCTGAACAAAAGGGTCCCTCTTGCTGGCATCCAGTCTGAAGCTCAGGCAGGTGAGGCTTTTGTGGGCACTTGAGACCCTCGGCCAGCTTTCACAGGGCCTTAGCCACTGGTGAGGGTTAGGTTGAGGGATAGGCTTAGTTTTAGGGTTAGGGTTAGTCTTTGACCACGGGGATAGAGCTGTGTCAAGTCCGAGAAAATCACTTTGCGCTCCTGGGGCACCTTCACCGGGCCCCAGGGCCTTCCCCACTGGACCACCTCCAGCTTTTGACACCGGCCCCAACCCACTCTTCCCTTGACGGCTTCCCGCCGGTCAGCTAAGCGGCCGGCCAAGCCGCAGGGCCCCCTCTTTAGGTCCCTGCCGCCGGCAGACCCGCCTGCTGGTCACCCGTGTCCCTGCCCGCGACCCTCTCTCCCGCTTACCTCACCACTTCAGGCTGTTCACCTGTCCCCGCCCCCGTGATCCCGCGACCGCCTCCAGCTGCTCAGCTGGCCCCGCCCCCTTCTTGACTTGACTGGGCTCAGCTGTGGGCCTGGGCCCGCCTCCTGGTTCCGGAAACCACGCCCCTAGTCCATTCGATCAATGAGCCAGCAGCGCCAGCCAGTCTGCCCTGCTCCCAAACACAGAGGAATAGCCCCCACCACTGGGATGTAAAGGCACATAGCCCTCTGCTCACAGGGTGTCTCCCAGGTCCCCAAGCGTGGGCAGACCAGCCAGCCCTCCCTTCAGGACACCCAGGGGCCTCCGTGAGCCTCGGGGCCGGCCCTCTAACCCCCTCCCCGGCCTCCATCGCTCCCACCAAAGGGCAGCTCAGAGCAGAGTGTCCTGGGACGCCCACAGCCCTGCCTATGGGCTTTGACAACCGGGAGAGAGCTGTGTCAAGTCCGAGAAATTTTCACTTTCCACTCTGGGGGCACCTCCCCGGCCCCTCCGGAGGTTCTGACTGGTCTGGTGGCCCGGCTCCGGGGGCCTGCTTTCCGCCCCATTCGCCTGGAACGCCCTGCCCTGAACACAAGGGTCCCTCTTGCTAGCATCCAGTCTGAAGCTCAGGCAGGTGAGGCTTTTGTGGGCACTTGAGAGCCTCGGCCAGCTTTCACAGGGCCCCAGGGCCTTAGCCACTGGTGAGGGTTAGGTTGAGGGATAGGCTTAGTTTTAGGGTTAGGGTTAGTCTTTGACCACGGGGATAGAGCTGTGTCAAGTCCGAGAAAATCACTTTGCGCTCCTGGGGCACCTTCACCGGGCCCCAGGGCCTTCCCCACTGGACCACCTCCAGCTTTTGACACCGGCCCCAACCCACTCTTCCCTTGACGGCCTCCCGCCGGTCAGCTAAGCGGCCGGCCAAGCCGCAGGGCCCCCTCTTTAGGTCCCTGCCGCCGGCAGACCCGCCTGCTGGTCACCCGTGTCCCTGCCCGCGACCCTCTCTCCTGCTTACCTCACCACTTCAAGCTGTTCACCTGGCCCCGCCCCCGTGATCCCGTGACCGCCTCCAGCTGCTCACCTGGCCCCGCCCCCTCCTTGACTTGACAGGGCTCAGCTGTGGGCCTGGGCCCGCCTCCTGGTTCCGGAAACCACGCCCTTAGTACATTCGACCAATGAGCCAGCAGCGCCAGTCAGTCTGCCCTGCTCTCAAACACAGAGGAATAGCCCCCACCACTGGGATGTAAAGGCACATAGCCCTCAGCTCACAGGGTGTCTCCCAGGTCCCCAAGCGTGGGCAGACCAGCCAGCCCTCCCTTCAGGACACCCAGGGGCCTCCGTGAGCCTCGGGGCCGGCCCTCTAACCCCCCCGCCCCGGCCTCCATCGCTCCCACCAAAGGGCAGCTCAGAACAGAGTGTCCTGGGACGCCCACAGCCCTGCCTATGGGCTTTGACAACCGGGAGAGAGCTGTGTCAAGTCCGAGAAATTATCACTTTCCACTCTGGGGGCACCTCCCCGGCCCCTCCGGAGGTTCTGACTGCTCTGCTGGCCCGGCCCCGGGGGCCTGCTTTCCACCCCATTCGCCTGGAACGCCCTGCCCTGAGCACAAGGGTCCCTCTTGCTGGCATCCAGTCTGAAGCTCAGGCAGGTGAGGCTTTTGTGGGCTCTTGAGACCCTCGGCCAGCTTTCACAGGGCCCCAGGGCCTTAGCCACTGGTGAGGGTTAGGTTGAGGGATAGGCTTAGTTTTAGGGTTAGGGTTAGTCTTTGACCACGGGGATAGAGCTGTGTCAAGTCTGAGAAAATCACTTTGCGCTCCTGGGGCACCTTCACCGGGCCCCAGGGCCTTCCCCACTGGACCACCTCCAGCTTTTGACACCGGCCCCAACCCACTCTTCCCTTGACGGCTTCCCGCCGGTCAGCTAAGCGGCCGGCCAAGCCGCAGGGCCCCCTCTTTAGGTCCCTGCCGCCGGCAGACCCGCCTGCTGGTCACCCGTGTCCCTGCCCGCGACCCTCTCTCCTGCTTACCTCACCACTTCAAGCTGTTCACCTGGCCCCGCCCCCGTGATCCCGTGACCGCCTCCAGCTGCTCAGCTGGCCCCGCCCCCTCCTTGACTTGACTGGGCTCAGCTGTGGGCCTGGGCCCGCCTCCTGGTTCCGGAAACCACGCCCCTAGTCCATTCGACCAATGAGCCAGCAGCGCCAGCCTGTCTGCCCTGCTCCCAAACACAGAGGAATAGCCCCCACCACTGGGATGTAAAGGCACATAGCCCTCTGCTCACAGGGTGTCTCCCAGGTCCCCAAGCGTGGGCAGACCAGCCAGCCCTCCCTTCAGGACACCCAGGGGCCTCCGTGAGCCTCGGGGCCGGCCCTCTAACCCCCCCGCCCCGGCCTCCATCGCTCCCACCAAGGGCAGCTCAGAGCAGAGTGTCCTGGGACGCCCACAGCCCTGCCTATGGGCTTTGACAACCGGGAGAGAGCTGTGTCAAGTCCGAGAAATTATCACTTTCCACTCTGGGGGCACGTCCCCGGCCCCTGCGGAGGTACTGACTGGTCTGGTGGCCCGGCCCCGGGGGCCTGCTTTCCGCCCCATTCGCCTGGAACGCCCTGCCCTGAGCACAAGGGTCCCTCTTGCTGGCATCCAGTCTGAAGCTCAGGCAGGTGAGGCTTTTGTGGGCACTTGAGACCCTCGGACAGCTTTCACAGGGCCCCAGGGCCTTAGCCACTGGTGAGGGTTAGGTTGAGGGATAGGCTTAGTTTTAGGGTTAGGGTTAGTCTTTGACCACGGGGATAGAGCTGTGTCAAGTCCGAGAAAATCACTTTGCGCTCCTGGGGCACCTTCACCGGGCCCCAGGGCCTGCCCCACTGGACCACCTCCAGCTTTCGACACGGGCCCCAAACCACTCTTCCCTTGACGGCTTCCCGCCGGTCAGCTAAGCGGCCGGCCAAGCCGCAGGGCCCGCTCTTTAGGTCCCTGCCGCCGGCAGACCCGCCTGCTGGTCACCCGTGTCCCTGCCCGCGACCCTCTCTCCTGCTTACCTCACCACTTCAGGCTGTTCACCTGGCCCCGCCCCCGTGATCCCGTGACCGCCTCCAGCTGCTCAGCTGGCCCCGCCCCCTCCTTGACTTGACAGGGCTCAGCTGTGGGCCTGGGCCCGCCTCCTGGTTCCGGAAACCACGCCCCTAGTCCATTCGACCAATGAGCCAGCAGCGCCAGCCAGTCTGCCCTGCTCCCAAACACAGAGGAATAGCCCCCACCACTGGGATGTAAAGGCACATAGCCCTCTGCTCACAGGGTGTCTCCCAGGTCCCCAAGCGTGGGCAGACCAGCCAGCCCTCCCTTCAGGACACCCAGGGGCCTCCGTGAGCCTCGGGGCCGGCCCTCTAACCCCCCGCCCCGGCCTCCATCGCTCCCACCAAAGGGCAGCTCAGAGCAGAGTGTCCTGGGACGCCCACAGCCCTGCCTATGGGCTTTGACAACCGGGAGAGAGCTGTGTCAAGTCCGAGAAATTATCACTTTCCACTCTGGGGGCACGTCCCCGGCCCCTCCGGAGGTTCTGACTGGTCTGGTGGCCCGGCCCCGGGGGCCTGCTTTCCGCCCCATTCGCCTGGAACGCCCTGCCCTGAACACAAGGGTCCCTCTTGCTGGCATCCAGTCTGAAGCTCAGGCAGGTGAGGCTTTTGTGGGCACTTGAGACCCTCGGCCAGCTTTCACAGGGCCCCAGGGCCTTAGCCACTGGTGAGGGTTAGGTTGAGGGATAGGCTTAGTTTTAGGGTTAGGGTTAGTCTTTGACCACGGGGATAGAGCTGTGTCAAGTCCGAGAAAATCACTTTGCGCTCCTGGGGCACCTTCACCGGGCCCCAGGGCCTGCCCCACTGGACCACCTCCAGCTTTCGACACGGGCCCCAAACCACTCTTCCCTTGACGGCTTCCCGCCGGTCAGCTAAGCGGCCGGCCAAGCCGCAGGGCCCGCTCTTTAGGTCCCTGCCGCCGGCAGACCCGCCTGCTGGTCACCCGTGTCCCTGCCCGCGACCCTCTCTCCTGCTTACCTCACCACTTCAGGCTGTTCACCTGGCCCCGCCCCCGTGATCCCGCGACCATCTTCAGCTGCTCAGCTGGCCCCGCCCCCTTCTTGACTTGACTGGGCTCAGCTGTGGGCCTGGGCCCGCCTCCTGGTTCCGGAAACCACGCCCCTAGTCCATTCGACCAATGAGCCAGCAGCGCCAGCCTGTCTGCCCTGCTCCCAAACACAGAGGAATAGCCCCCACCACTGGGATGTAAAGGCACATAGCCCTCTGCTCACAGGGTGTCTCCCAGGTCCCCAAGCGTGGGCAGACCAGCCAGCCCTCCCTTCAGGACACCCAGGGGCCTCCGTGAGCCTCGGGGCCGGCCCTCTAACCCCCCCGCCCCGGCCTCCATCGCTCCCACCAAGGGCCGCTCAGAGCAGAGTGTCCTGGGACGCCCACAGCCCTGCCTATGGGCTTTGACAACCGGGAGAGAGCTGTGTCAAGTCCGAGAAATTATCACTTTCCACTCTGGGGGCACCTGCCCGGCCCCTCTGGAGGTTCTGACTGGTCTGGTGGCCCGGCCCCGGGGGCCTGCTTTCCGCCCCATTCGCCTGGAACGCCCTGCCCTGAACACAAGGGTCCCTCTTGCTGGCATCCAGTCTGAAGCTCAGGCAGGTGAGGCTTTTGTGGGCACTTGAGACCCTCGGCCAGCTTTCACAGGGCCCCAGGGCCTTAGCCACTGGTGAGGGTTATGTTGAGGGATAGGATTAGCTTTAGGGTTAGTGTTAGTCTTTGACAACGGGGATAGAGCTGTGTCAAGTCCGAGAAAATCACTTTGCGCTCCTGGGGCACCTTCACCGGGCCCCAGGGCCTTCCCCACTGGACCACCTCCAGCTTTTGACACCGGCCCAACCCACTCTTCCCTTGACGGCTTCCCGCCGGTCAGCTAAGCGGCCGGCCAAGCCGCAGGGCCCCCTCTTTAGGTCCCTGCCGCCGGCAGACCCGCCTGCTGGTCACCCGTGTCCCTGCCCGCGACCCTCTCTCCCGCTTACCTCACCACTTCAGGCTGTTCACCTGGCCCCGCCCCCGTGATCCCGCGACCGCCTCCAGCTGCTCAGCTGGCCCCGCCCCCTTCTTGACTTGACTGGGCTCAGCTGTGGGCCTGGGCCCGCCTCCTGGTTCCGGAAACCACGCCCCTAGTCCATTCGACCAATGAGCCAGCAGCGCCAGCCAGTCTGCCCTGCTCCCAAACACAGAGGAATAGCCCCCACCACTGGGATGTAAAGGCACATAGCCCTCTGCTCACAGGGTGTCTCCCAGGTCCCCAAGCGTGGGCAGACCAGCCAGCCCTCCCTTCAGGACACCCAGGGGCCTCCGTGAGCCCCGGGGCCGGCCCTCTAACCCCCCCGCCCCGGCCTCCATCGCTCCCACCAAAGGGCAGCTCAGAGCAGAGTGTCCTGGGACGCCCACAGCCCTGCCTATGGGCTTTGACAACCGGGAGAGAGCTGTGTCAAGTCCGAGAAATTATCACTTTCCACTCTGGGGGCACCTCCCCGGCCCCTCCGGATGTTCTGACTGGTCTGGTGGCCCGGCTCCGGGGGCCTGCTTTCCGCCCCATTCGCCTGGAACGCCCTGCCCTGAACACAAGGGTCCCTCTTGCTAGCATCCAGTCTGAAGCTCAGGCAGGTGAGGCTTTTGTGGGCACTTGAGACCCTCGGCCAGCTTTCACAGGGCCCCAGGGCCTTAGCCACTGTTGAGGGTTAGGTTGAGGGATAGGCTTAGTTTTAGGGTTAGGGTTAGTCTTTGACCACGGGGATAGAGCTGTGTCAAGTCCGAGAAAATCACTTTGCGCTCCTGGGGCACCTTCACCGGGCCCCAGGGCCTTCCCCACTGGACCACCTCCAGCTTTTGACACCGGCCCCAACCCACTCTTCCCTTGACGGCTTCCCGCCGGTCAGCTAAGCGGCCGGCCAAGCCGCAGGGCCCGCTCTTTAGGTCCCTGCCGCCGGCAGACCCGCCTGCTGGTCACCCGTGTCCCTGCCCGCGACCCTCTCTCCTGCTTACCTCACCACTTCAGGCTGTTCACCTGGCCCCGCCCCCGTGATCCCGTGACGGCCTCCAGCTGCTCAGCTGGCCCCGCCCCCTCCTTGACTTGACAGGGCTCAGCTGTGGGCCTGGGCCCGCCTCCTGGTTCCGGAAACCACGCCCCTAGTCCATTCGACCAATGAGCCAGCAGCGCCAGCCAGTCTGCCCTGCTCCCAAACACAGAGGAATAGCCCCCACCACTGGGATGTAAAGGCACATAGCCCTCTGCTCACAGGGTGTCTCCCAGGTCCCCAAGCGTGGGCAGACCAGCCAGCCCTCCCTTCAGGACACCCAGGGGCCTCCGTGAGCCTCGGGGCCGGCCCTCTAACCCCCCCGCCCCGGCCTCCATCGCTCCCACCAAAGGGCAGCTCAGAGCAGAGGTCCTTGGACGCCCACAGCCCTGCCTATGGGCTTTGACAACCGGGAGAGAGCTGTGTCAAGTCCGAGAAATTATCACTTTCCACTCTGGGGGCACCTCCCCGGCCACTCCGGAGGTTCTGACTGGTCTGGTGGCCCGGCCCCGGGGGCCTGCTTTCCGCCCCATTCGCCTGGAACGCCCTGCCCTGAGCACAAGGGTCCCTCTTGCTGGCATCCAGTCTGAAGCTCAGGCAGGTGAGGCTTTTGTGGGCACTTGAGACCCTCGGCCAGCTTTCACAGGGCCCCAGGGCCTTAGCCACTGGTGAGGGTTAGGTTGAGGGATAGGCTTAGTTTTAGGGTTAGGGTTAGTCTTTGACCACGGGGATAGAGCTGTGTCAAGTCCGAGAAAATCACTTTGCGCTCCTGGGGCACCTTCACCGGGCCCCAGGGCCTTCCCCACTGGACCACCTCCAGCTTTTGACATCGGCCCCAACCCACTCTTCCCTTGACGGCTTCCCGCCGGTCAGCTAAGCGGCCGGCCAAGCCTCCGGGCCCCCTCTTTAGGTCCCTGCCGCCGGCAGACCCGCCTGCTGGTCACCTGTGTCCCTGCCCGCGACCCTCTCTCCTGCTTACCTCACCACTTCAGGCTGTTCACCTGGCCCCGCCCCCGTGATCCCGTGACCGCCTCCAGCTGCTCACCTGGCCCCGCCCCCTCCTTGACTTGACAGGGCTCAGCTGTGGGCCTGGGCCCGCCTCCTGGTTCCGGAAACCACGCCCCTAGTCCATTCGACCAATGAGCCAGCAGCGCCAGCCAGTCTGTCCTGCTCCCAAACACAGAGGAATAGCCCCCACCACTGGGATGTAAAGGCACATAGCCCTCTGCTCACAGGGTGTCTCCCAGGTCCCCAAGCGTGGGCAGACCAGCCAGCCCTCCCTTCAGGACACCCAGGGGCCTCCGTGAGCCTCGGGGCCGGCCCTCTAACACCCCCGCCCCGGCCTCCATCGCTCCCACCAAAGGGCAGCTCAGAGCAGAGGTCCTGGGACGCCCACAGCCCTGCCTATGGGCTTTGACAACCGGGAGAGAGCTGTGTCAAGTCCGAGAAATTATCACTTTCCACTCTGGGGGCACCTCCCCGGCCCCTCCGGAGGTTCTGACTGGTCTGGTGGCCCGGCCCCGGGGGCCTGCTTTCCGCCCCATTCGCCTGGAACGCCCTGCCCTGAGCACAAGGGTCCCTCTTGCTGGCATCCAGTCTGAAGCTCAGGCAGGTGAGGCTTTTGTGGGCACTTGAGACCCTCGGCCAGCTTTCACAGGGCCCCAGGGCCTTAGCCACTGGTGAGGGTTAGGTTGAGGGATAGGCTTAGCTTTAGGGTTAGGGTTAGTCTTTGACAACGGGGATAGAGCTGTGTCAAGTCCGAGAAAATCACTTTGCGCTCCTGGGGCACCTTCACCGGGCCCCAGGGCCTTCCCCACTGGACCACCTCCAGCTTTTGACACCGGCCCCAACCCACTCTTCCCTTGACGGCTTCCCACCGGTCAGCTAAGCGGCCGGCCAAGCCGCAGGGCCGCCTCTTTAGGTCCCTGCGGCCCGCAGACCCGCCTGCTGGTCACCCGTGTCCCTGCCCGCGACCCTCTCTCCCGCTTACCTCACCACTTCAGGCTGTTCACCTGTCCCCGCCCCCGTGATCCCGCAACCGTCTCCAGCTGCTCAGCTGGCCCCGCCCCCTTCTTGACTTGACTGGGCTCAGCTGTGGGTCCGGGCCCGCCTCCTGGTTCCGGAAACCACGCCCCTAGTCCATTCGACCAATGAGCCAGCAGCGCCAGCCAGTCTGCCCTGCTCCCAAACACAGAGGAATAGCCCCCACCACTGGGATGTAAAGGCACATAGCCCTCTGCTCACAGGGTGTCTCCCAGGTCCCCAAGCGTGGGCAGACCAGCCAGCCCTCCCTTCAGGACACCCAGGGGCCTCCGTGAGCCTCGGGGCCGGCCCTCTAACACCCCGCCCCGGCGTCCATCGCTCCCACCAAAGGGCAGCTCAGAGCAGAGTGTCCTGGGACGCCCACAGCCCTGCCTATGGGCTTTGACAACCGGGAGAGAGCTGTGTCAAGTCCGAGAAATTATCACTTTCCACTCTGGGGGCACCTCCCCGGCCCCTCCGGATGTTCTGACTGGTCTGGTGGCCCGGCCCCGGGGGCCTGCTTTCCGCCCCATTCGCCTGGAACGCCCTGCCCTGAGCACAAGGGTCCCTCTTGCTGGCATCCAGTCTGAAGCTCAGGCAGGTGAGGCTTTTGTGGGCACTTGAGACCCTCGGCCAGCTTTCACAGGGCCCCAGGGCCTTAGCCACTGGTGAGGGTTAGGTTGAGGGATAGGCTTAGCTTTAGGGTTAGGGTTAGTCTTTGACAACGGGGATAGAGCTGTGTCAAGTCCGAGAAAATCACTTTGCGCTCCTGGGGCAGCTTCACCGGGCCCCAGGGCCTTCCCCACTGGACCACCTCCAGCTTTTGACACCGGCCCAACCCACTCTTCCCTTGACGGCTTCCCGCCGGTCAGCTAAGCGGCCGGCCAAGCCGCAGGGCCCCCTCTTTAGGTCCCTGCCGCCGGCAGACCCGCCTGCTGGTCACCCGTGTCCCTGCCCGCGACCCTCTCTCCCGCTTACCTCACCACTTCAGGCTGTTCACCTGGCCCCGCCCCCGTGATCCCGCGACCGCCTCCAGCTGCTCAGCTGGCCCCGCCCCCTTCTTGACTTGACTGGGCTCAGCTGTGGGCCTGGGCCCGCCTCCTGGTTCCGGAAACCACGCCCCTAGTCCATTCGACCAATGAGCCAGCAGCGCCAGCCAGTCTGCCCTGCTCCCAAACACAGAGGAATAGCCCCCACCACTGGGATGTAAAGGCACATAGCCCTCTGCTCACAGGGTGTCTCCCAGGTCCCCAAGCGTGGGCAGACCAGCCAGCCCTCCCTTCAGGACACCCAGGGGCCTCCGTGAGCCTCGGGGCCGGCCCTCTAACACCCCCGCCCCGGCCTCCATCGCTCCCACCAAAGGGCAGCTCAGAGCAGATGTCCTGGGACGCCCACAGCCCTGCCTATGGGCTTTGACAACCGGGAGAGAGCTGTGTCACGTCCGAGAAATTATCACTTTCCACTCTGGGGGCACCTCCCCGGCCCCTCCGGATGTTCTGACTGGTCTGGTGGCCCGGCTCCGGGGGCCTGCTTTCCGCCCCATTCGCCTGGAACGCCCTGCCCTGAACACAAGGGTCCCTCTTGCTAGCATCCAGTCTGAAGCTCAGGCAGGTGAGGCTTTTGTGGGCACTTGAGACCCTCGGCCAGCTTTCACAGGGCCCCAGGGCCTTAGCCACTGTTGAGGGTTAGGTTGAGGGATAGGCTTAGTTTTAGGGTTAGGGTTATTCTTTGACCACGGGGATAGAGCTGTGTCAAGTCCGAGAAAATCACTTTGCGCTCCTGGGGCACCTTCACCGGGCCCCAGGGCCTTCCCCACTGGACCACCTCCAGCTTTTGACACCGGCCCCAACCCACTCTTCCCTTGACGGCTTCCCGCCGGTCAGCTAAGCGGCCGGCCAAGCAGCAGGGCCCGCTCTTTAGGTCCCTGCCGCCGGCAGACCCGCCTGCTGGTCACCCGTGTCCCTGCCCGCGACCCTCTCTCCTGCTTACCTCACCACTTCAGGCTGTTCACCTGGCCCCGCCCCCGTGATCCCGTGACGGCCTCCAGCTGCTCAGCTGGTCCCGCCCCCTCCTTGACTTGACAGGGCTCAGCTGTGGGCCTGGGCCCGCCTCCTGGTTAGGGAAACCACGCCCCTAGTCCATTCGACCAATGAGCCAGCAGCGCCAGCCAGTCTGCCCTGCTCCCAAACACAGAGGAATAGCCCCCACCACTGGGATGTAAAGGCACATAGCCCTCTGCTCACAGGGTGTCTCCCAGGTCCCCAAGCGTGGGCAGACCAGCCAGCCCTCCCTTCAGGACACCCAGGGGCCTCCGTGAGCCTCGGGGCCGGCCCTCTAACACCCCCGCCCCGGCCTCCATCGCTCCCACCAAAGGGCAGCTCAGAGCAGAGGTCCTGGGACGCCCACAGCCCTGCCTATGGGCTTTGACAACCGGGAGAGAGCTGTGTCAAGTCCGAGAAATTATCACTTTCCACTCTGGGGGCACCTCCCCGGCCCCTCCGGAGGTTCTGACTGGTCTGGTGGCCCGGCCCCGGGGGCCTGCTTTCCGCCCCATTCGCCTGGAACGCCCTGCCCTGAGCAGAAGGGTCCCTCTTGCTGGCATCCAGTCTGAAGCTCAGGCAGGTGAGGCTTTTGTGGGCACTTGAGACCCTCGGCCAGCTTTCACAGGGCCCCAGGGCCTTAGCCACTGGTGAGGGTTAGGTTGAGGGATAGGCTTAGCTTTAGGGTTAGGGTTAGTCTTTGACAACGGGGATAGAGCTGTGTCAAGTCCGAGACAATCACTTTGCGCTCCTGGGGCACCTTCACCGGGCCCCAGGGCCTTCCCCACTGGACCACCTCCAGCTTTTGACACCGGCCCCAACCCACTCTTCCCTTGACGGCTTCCCGCCGGTCAGCTAAGCGGCCGGCCAAGCCGCAGGGCCCCCTCTTTAGGTCCCTGCGGCCGGCAGACCCGCCTGCTGGTCACCCGTGTCCCTGCCCGCGACCCTCTCTCCCGCTTACCTCACCACTTCAGGCTCTTCACCTGGCCCCGCCCCCGTGATCCCGCGAACGCCTCCAGCTGCTCAGCTGGCAACGCCCCCTTCTTGACTTGACTGGGCTCAGCTGTGGGCCTGGGCCCGCCTCCTGGTTCCGGAAACCACGCCCCTAGTCCATTCGACCAATGAGCCAGCAGCGCCAGCCAGTCTGCCCTGCTCCCAAACACAGAGGAATAGCCCCCACCACTGGGATGTAAAGGCACATAGCCCTCTGCTCACAGGGTGTCTCCCAGGTCCCCAAGCGTGGGCAGACCAGCCAGCCCTCCCTTCAGGACACCCAGGGGCCTCCGTGAGCCTCGGGGCCGGCCCTCTAACCCCCCGCCCCGGCCTCCATCGCTCGCACCAAAGGGCAGCTCAGAGCAGAGTGTCCTGGGACGCCCACAGCCCTGCCTATGGGCTTTGACAACCGGGAGAGAGCTGTGTCACGTCCGAGAAATTATCACTTTCCACTCTGGGGGCACCTCCCCGGCCCCTCCGGATGTTCTGACTGGTCTGGTGGCCCGGCTCCGGGGGCCTGCTTTCCGCCCCATTCGCCTGGAACGCCCTGCCCTGAACACAAGGGTCCCTCTTGCTAGCATCCAGTCTGAAGCTCAGGCAGGTGAGGCTTTTGTGGGCACTTGAGACCCTCGGCCAGCTTTCACAGGGCCCCAGGGCCTTAGCCACTGGTGAGGGTTAGGTTGAGGGATAGGCTTAGTTTTAGGGTTAGGGTTAGTCTTTGACCACGGGGATAGAGCTGTGTCAAGTCCGAGAAAATCACTTTGCGCTCCTGGGGCACCTTCACCGGGCCCCAGGGCCTTCCCCACTGGACCACCTCCAGCTTTTGACACCGGCCCCAACCCACTCTTCCCTTGACGGCTTCCCGCCGGTCAGCTAAGCGGCCGGCCAAGCCGCAGGGCCCGCTCTTTAGGTCCCTGCCGCCGGCAGACCCGCCTGCTGGTCACCCGTGTCCCTGCCCGCGACCCTCTCTCCTGCTTACCTCACCACTTCAGGCTGTTCACCTGGCCCCGCCCCCGTGATCCCGTGACGGCCTCCAGCTGCTCAGCTGGCCCCGCCCCCTCCTTGACTTGACAGGGCTCAGCTGTGGGCCTGGGCCCGCCTCCTGGTTAGGGAAACCACGCCCCTAGTCCATTCGACCAATGAGCCAGCAGCGCCAGCCAGTCTGCCCTGCTCCCAAACACAGAGGAATAGCCCCCACCACTGGGATGTAAAGGCACATAGCCCTCTGCTCACAGGGTGTCTCCCAGGTCCCCAAGCGTGGGCAGACCAGCCAGCCCTCCCTTCAGGACACCCAGGGGCCTCCGTGAGCCTCGGGGCCGGCCCTCTAACACCCCCGCCCCGGCCTCCATCGCTCCCACCAAAGGGCAGCTCAGAGCAGAGGTCCTGGGACGCCCACAGCCCTGCCTATGGGCTTTGACAACCGGGAGAGAGCTGTGTCAAGTCCGAGAAATTATCACTTTCCACTCTGGGGGCACCTCCCCGGCCCCTCCGGAGGTTCTGACTGGTCTGGTGGCCCGGCCCCGGGGGCCTGCTTTCCGCCCCATTCGCCTGGAACGCCCTGCCCTGAGCACAAGGGTCCCTCTTGCTGGCATCCAGTCTGAAGCTCAGGCAGGTGAGGCTTTTGTGGGCACTTGAGACCCTCGGCCAGCTTTCACAGGGCCCCAGGGCCTTAGCCACTGGTGAGGGTTAGGTTGAGGGATAGGCTTAGCTTTACGGTTAGGGTTAGTCTTTGACAACGGGGATAGAGCTGTGTCAAGTCCGAGAAAATCACTTTGCGCTCCTGGGGCACCTTCACCGGGCCCCAGGGCCTTCCCCACTGGACCACCTCCAGCTTTTGACACCGGCCCCAACCCACTCTTCCCTTGACGGCTTCCCGCCGGTCAGCTAAGCGGCCGGCCAAGCCTCCGGGCCCCCTCTTTAGGTCCCTGCCGCCGGCAGACCCGCCTGCTGGTCACCCGTGTCCCTGCCCGCGACCCTCTCTCCTGCTTACCTCACCACTTCAGGCTGTTCACCTGGCCCCGCCCCCGTGATCCCGTGACCGCCTCCAGCTGCTCACCTGGCCCCGCCCCCTCCTTGACTTGACAGGGCTCAGCTGTGGGCCTGGGCCCGCCTCCTGGTTCCGGAAACCACGCCCCTAGTCCATTCGACCAATGAGCCAGCAGCGCCAGCCAGTCTGCCCTGCTCCCAAACACAGAGGAATAGCCCCCACCACTGGGATGTAAAGGCACATAGCCCTCTGCTCACAGGGTGTCTCCCAGGTCCCCAAGCGTGGGCAGACCAGCCAGCCCTCCCTTCAGGACACCCAGGGGCCTCCGTGAGCCTCGGGGCCGGCCCTCTAACCCCCCGCCCTGGCCTCCATCGCTCCCACCAAAGGGCAGCTCAGAGCAGAGTGTCCTGGGACGCCCACAGCCCTGCCTATGGGCTTTGACAACCGGGAGAGAGCTGTGTCAAGTCCGAGAAATTATCACTTTCCACTCTGGGGGCACCTCCCCGGCCCCTCCGGAGGTTCTGACTGGTCTGGTGGCCCGGCCCCGGGGGCCTGCTTTCCGCCCCATTCGCCTGGAACGCCCTGCCCTGAGCACAAGGGTCCCTCTTGCTGGCATCCAGTCTGAAGCTCAGGCAGGTGAGGCTGTTGTGGGCACTTGAGACCCTCGGCCAGCTTTCACAGGGCCCCAGGGCCTTAGCCACTGGTGAGGGTTAGGTTGAGGGATAGGCTTAGCTTTACGGTTAGGGTTAGTCTTTGACAACGGGGATAGAGCTGTGTCAAGTCCGAGAAAATCACTTTGCGCTCCTGGGGCACCTTCACCGGGCCCCAGGGCCTTCCCCACTGGACCACCTCCAGCTTTTGACACCGGCCCCAACCCACTCTTCCCTTGACGGCTTCCCGCCGGTCAGCTAAGCGGCCGGCCAAGCCGCAGGGCCCGCTCTTTAGGTCCCTGCCGCCGGCAGACCCGCCTGCTGGTCACCCGTGTCCCTGCCCGCGACCCTCTCTCCTGCTTACCTCACCACTTCAGGCTGTTCACCTGGCCCCGCCCCCGTGATCCCGTGACGGCCTCCAGCTGCTCAGCTGGCCCCGCCCCCTCCTTGACTTGACAGGGCTCAGCTGTGGGCCTGGGCCCGCCTCCTGGTTAGGGAAACCACGCCCCTAGTCCATTCGACCAATGAGCCAGCAGCGCCAGCCAGTCTGCCCTGCTCCCAAACACAGAGGAATAGCCCCCACCACTGGGATGTAAAGGCACATAGCCCTCTGCTCACAGGGTGTCTCCCAGGTCCCCAAGCGTGGGCAGACCAGCCAGCCCTCCCTTCAGGACACCCAGGGGCCTCCGTGAGCCTCGGGGCCGGCCCTCTAACACCCCCGCCCCGGCCTCCATCGCTCCCACCAAAGGGCAGCTCAGAGCAGAGGTCCTGGGACGCCCACAGCCCTGCCTATGGGCTTTGACAACCGGGAGAGAGCTGTGTCAAGTCCGAGAAATTATCACTTTCCACTCTGGGGGCACCTCCCCGGCCCCTCCGGAGGTTCTGACTGGTCTGGTGGCCCGGCCCCGGGGGCCTGCTTTCCGCCCCATTCGCCTGGAACGCCCTGCCCTGAGCACAAGGGTCCCTCTTGCTGGCATCCAGTCTGAAGCTCAGGCAGGTGAGGCTTTTGTGGGCACTTGAGACCCTCGGCCAGCTTTCACAGGGCCCCAGGGCCTTAGCCACTGGTGAGGGTTAGGTTGAGGGATAGGCTTAGCTTTACGGTTAGGGTTAGTCTTTGACAACGGGGATAGAGCTGTGTCAAGTCTGAGAAAATCACTTTGCGCTCCTGGGGCACCTTCACCGGGCCCCAGGGCCTTCCCCACTGGACCACCTCCAGCTTTTGACACCGGCCCCAACCCACTCTTCCCTTGACGGCTTCCCGCCGGTCAGCTAAGCGGCCGGCCAAGCCTCCGGGCCCCCTCTTTAGGTCCCTGCCGCCGGCAGACCCGCCTGCTGGTCACCCGTGTCCCTGCCCGCGACCCTCTCTCCTGCTTACCTCACCACTTCAGGCTGTTCACCTGGCCCCGCCCCCGTGATCCCGTGACCGCCTCCAGCTGCTCACCTGGCCCCGCCCCCTCCTTGACTTGACAGGGCTCAGCTGTGGGCCTGGGCCCGCCTCCCGGTTCCGGAAACCACGCCCCTAGTCCATTCGACCAATGAGCCAGCAGCGCCAGCCAGTCTGCCCTGCTCCCAAACACAGAGGAATAGCCCCCACCACTGGGATGTAAAGGCACATAGCCCTCTGCTCACAGGGTGTCTCCCAGGTCCCCAAGCGTGGGCAGACCAGCCAGCCCTCCCTTCAGGACACCCAGGGGCCTCCGTGAGCCTCGGGGCCGGCCCTCTAACCCCCCCGCCCCGGCCTCCATCGCTCCCACCAAAGGGCAGCTCAGAGCAGAGGTCCTTGGACGCCCACAGCCCTGCCTATGGGCTTTGACAACCGGGAGAGAGCTGTGTCAAGTCCGAGAAATTATCACTTTCCACTCTGGGGGCACCTCCCCGGCCACTCCGGAGGTTCTGACTGGTCTGGTGGCCCGGCCCCGGGGGACTGCTTTCCGCCCCATTCGCCTGGAACGCCCTGCCCTGAGCACAAGGGTCCCTCTTGCTGGCATCCAGTCTGAAGCTCAGGCAGGTGAGGCTTTTGTGGGCACTTGAGACCCTCGGCCAGCTTTCACAGGGCCCCAGGGCCTTAGCCACTGGTGAGGGTTAGGTTGAGGGATAGGCTTAGTTTTAGGGTTAGGGTTAGTCTTTGACCACGGGGATAGAGCTGTGTCAAGTCCGAGAAAATCACTTTGCCCTCCTGGGGCACCTTCACCGGGCCCCAGGGCCTTCCCCACTGGACCACCTCCAGCTTTTGACATCGGCCCCAACCCACTCTTCCCTTGACGGCTTCCCGCCGGTCAGCTAAGCGGCCGGCCAAGCCTCCGGGCCCCCTCTTTAGGTCCCTGCCGCCGGCAGACCCGCCTGCTGGTCACCCGTGTCCCTGCCCGCGACCCTCTCTCCTGCTTACCTCACCACTTCAGGCTGTTCACCTGGCCCCGCCCCCGTGATCCCGTGACCGCCTCCAGCTGCTCAGCTGGCCCCGCCCCCTCCTTGACTTGACAGGGCTCAGCTGTGGGCCTGGGCCCGCCTCCTGGTTCCGGAAACCACGCCCCTAGTCCATTCGACCAATGAGCCAGCAGCGCCAGCCAGTCTGCCCTGCTCCCAAACACAGAGGAATAGCCCCCACCACTGGGATGTAAAGGCACATAGCCCTCTGCTCACAGGGTGTCTCCCAGGTCCCCAAGCGTGGGCAGACCAGCCAGCCCTCCCTTCAGGACACCCAGGGGCCTCCGTGAGTCTCGGGGCCGGCCCTCTAACCCCCTCCCCGGCCTCCATCGCTCCCACCAAAGGGCAGCTCAGAGCAGAGTGTCCTGGGACGCCCACAGCCCTGCCTATGGGCTTTGACAACCGGGAGAGAGCTGTGTCAAGTCCGAGAAATTATCACTTTCCACTCTGGGGGCACCTCCCCGGCCCCTCCGGAGGTTCTGACTGGTCTGGTGGCCCGGCCCCGGGGGCCTGCTTTCCGCCCCATTCGCCTGGAACGCCCTGCCCTGAGCACAAGGGTCCCTCTTGCTGGCATCCAGTCTGAAGCTCAGGCAGGTGAGGCTTTTGTGGGCACTTGAGACCCTCGGCCAGCTTTCACAGGGCCCCAGGGCCTTAGCCACTGGTGAGGTTTAGGTTGAGGGATAGGCTTAGTTTTAGGGTTAGGGTTAGTCTTTGACCACGGGGATAGAGCTGTGTCAAGTCCGAGAAAATCACTTTGCGCTCCTGGGGCACCTTCACCGGGCCCCAGGGCCTTCCCCACTGGACCACCTCCAGCTTTTGACACCGGCCCCAACCCACTCTTCCCTTGACGGCTTCCCGCCGGTCAGCTAAGCGGCCGGCCAAGCCTCCGGGCCCCCTCTTTAGGTCCCTGCCGCCGGCAGACCCGCCTGCTGGTCACCCGTGTCCCTGCCCGCGACCCTCTCTCCTGCTTACCTCACCACTTCAGGCTGTTCACCTGGCCCCGCCCCCGTGATCCCGTGACCGCCTCCAGCTGCTCACCTGGCCCCGCCCCCTCCTTGACTTGACAGGGCTCAGCTGTGGGCCTGGGCCCGCCTCCTGGTTCCGGAAACCACGCCCCTAGTCCATTCGACCAATGAGCCAGCAGCGCCAGCCAGTCTGCCCTGCTCCCAAACACAGAGGAATAGCCCCCACCACTGGGATGTAAAGGCACATAGCCCTCTGCTCACAGGGTGTCTCCCAGGTCCCCAAGCGTGGGCAGACCAGCCAGCCCTCCCTTCAGGACACCCAGGGGCCTCCGTGAGCCTCGGGGCCGGCCCTCTAACCCCCCCGCCCCGGCCTCCATCGCTCGCACCAAAGGGCAGCTCAGAGCAGAGTGTCCTGGGACGCCCACAGCCCTGCCTATGGGCTTTGACAACCGGGAGAGAGCTGTGTCACGTCCGAGAAATTATCACTTTCCACTCTGGGGGCACCTCCCCGGCCCCTCCGGATGTTCTGACTGGTCTGGTGGCCCGGCTCCGGGGGCCTGCTTTCCGCCCCATTCGCCTGGAACGCCCTGCCCTGAACACAAGGGTCCCTCTTGCTAGCATCCAGTCTGAAGCTCAGGCAGGTGAGGCTTTTGTGGGCACTTGAGACCCTCGGCCAGCTTTCACAGGGCCCCAGGGCCTTAGCCACTGGTGAGGGTTAGGTTGAGGGATAGGCTTAGTTTTAGGGTTAGGGTTAGTCTTTGACCACGGGGATAGAGCTGTGTCAAGTCCGAGAAAATCACTTTGCGCTCCTGGGGCACCTTCACCGGGCCCCAGGGCCTTCCCCACTGGACCACCTCCAGCTTTTGACACCGGCCCCAACCCACTCTTCCCTTGACGGCTTCCCGCCGGTCAGCTAAGCGGCCGGCCAAGCCTCCGGGCCCCCTCTTTAGGTCCCTGCCGCCGGCAGACCCGCCTGCTGGTCACCCGTGTCCCTGCCCGCGACCCTCTCTCCCGCTTACCTCACCACTTCAGGCTGTTCACCTGGCCCCGCCCCCGTGATCCCGTGACGGCCTCCAGCTGCTCAGCTGGCCCCGCCCCCTCCTTGACTTGACTGGGCTCAGCTGTGGGCCTGGGCCCGCCTCCTGGTTCCGGAAACCACGCCCCTAGTCCATTCGACCAATGAGCCAGCAGCGCCAGCCAGTCTGCCCTGCTCCCAAACACAGAGGAATAGCCCCCACCACTGGGATGTAAAGGCACATAGCCCTCTGCTCACAGGGTGTCTCCCAGGTCCCCAAGCGTGGGCAGACCAGCCAGCCCTCCCTTCAGGACACCCAGGGGCCTCCGTGAGCCTCGGGGCCGGCCCTCTAACACCCCCGCCCCGGCCTCCATCGCTCCCACCAAAGGGCAGCTCAGAGCAGAGGTCCTGGGACGCCCACAGCCCTGCCTATGGGCTTTGACAACCGGGAGAGAGCTGTGTCAAGTCCGAGAAATTATCACTTTCCACTCTGGGGGCACCTCCCCGGCCCCTCCGGAGGTTCTGACTGGTCTGGTGGCCCGGCCCCGGGGGCCTGCTTTCCGCCCCATTCGCCTGGAACGCCCTGCCCTGAGCACAAGGGTCCCTCTTGCTGGCATCCAGTCTGAAGCTCAGGCAGGTGAGGCTTTTGTGGGCACTTGAGACCCTCGGCCAGCTTTCACAGGGCCCCAGGGCCTTAGCCACTGGTGAGGGTTAGGTTGAGGGATAGGCTTAGCTTTAGGGTTAGGGTTAGTCTTTGACAACGGGGATAGAGCTGTGTCAAGTCCGAGAAAATCACTTTGCGCTCCTGGGGCACCTTCACCGGGCCCCAGGGCCTTCCCCACTGGACCACCTCCAGCTTTTGACACCGGCCCCAACCCACTCTTCCCTTGACGGCTTCCCGCCGGTCAGCTAAGCGGCCGGCCAAGCCGCAGGGCCGCCTCTTTAGGTCCCTGCGGCCGGCAGACCCGCCTGCTGGTCACCCGTGTCCCTGCCCGCGACCCTCTCTCCCGCTTACCTCACCACTTCAGGCTGTTCACCTGTCCCCGCCCCCGTGATCCCGCAACCGCCTCCAGCTGCTCAGCTGGCCCCGCCCCCTTCTTGACTTGACTGGGCTCAGCTGTGGGCCTGGGCCCGCCTCCTGGTTCCGGAAACCACAACCCTAGTCCATTCGACCAATGAGCCAGCAGCGCCAGCCAGTCTGCCCTGCTCCCAAACACAGAGGAATAGCCCCCACCACTGGGATGTAAAGGCACATAGCCCTCTGCTCACAGGGTGTCTCCCAGGTCCCCAAGCGTGGGCAGACCAGCCAGCCCTCCCTTCAGGACACCCAGGGGCCTCCGTGAGCCTCGGGGCCGGCCCTCTAACACCCCCGCCCCGGCCTCCATCGCTCCCACCAAAGGGCAGCTCAGAGCAGAGTGTCCTGGGACGCCCACAGCCCTGCCTATGGGCTTTGACAACCGGGAGAGAGCTGTGTCAAGTCCGAGAAATTATCACTTTCCACTCTGGGGGCACCTCCCCGGCCCCTCCAGAGGTTCTGACTGGTCTGGTGGCCCGGCTCCGGGGGCCTGCTTTCCGCCCCATTCGCCTGGAACGCCCTGCCCTGAACACAAGGGTCCCTCTTGCTAGCATCCAGTCTGAAGCTCAGGCAGGTGAGGCTTTTGTGGGCACTTGAGACCCTCGGCCAGCTTTCACAGGGCCCCAGGGCCTTAGCCACTGGTGAGGGTTAGGTTGAGGGATAGGCTTAGTTTTAGGGTTAGGGTTAGTCTTTGACCACGGGGATAGAGCTGTGTCAAGTCCGAGAAAATCACTTTGCGCTCCTGGGGCACCTTCACCGGGCCCCAGGGCCTTCCCCACTGGACCACCTCCAGCTTTTGACACCGGCCCCAACCCACTCTTCCCTTGACGGCTTCCCGCCGGTCAGCTAAGCGGCCGGCCAAGCCTCCGGGCCCCCTCTTTAGGTCCCTGCCGCCGGCAGACCCGCCTGCTGGTCACCCGTGTCCCTGCCCGCGACCCTCTCTCCCGCTTACCTCACCACTTCAGGCTGTTCACCTGGCCCCGCCCCCGTGATCCCGTGACCGCCTCCAGCTGCTCACCTGGCCCCGCCCCCTCCTTGACTTGACAGGGCTCAGCTGTGGGCCTGGGCCCGCCTCCTGGTTCCGGAAACCACGCCCCTAGTCCATTCGACCAATGAGCCAGCAGCGCCAGCCAGTCTGCCCTGCTCCCAAACACAGAGGAATAGCCCCCACCACTGGGATGTAAAGGCACATAGCCCTCTGCTCACAGGGTGTCTCCCAGGTCCCCAAGCGTGGGCAGACCAGCCAGCCCTCCCTTCAGGACACCCAGGGGCCTCCGTGAGCCTCGGGGCCGGCCCTCTAACCCCCCGCCCTGGCCTCCATCGCTCCCACCAAAGGGCAGCTCAGAGCAGAGTGTCCTGGGACGCCCACAGCCCTGCCTATGGGCTTTGACAACCGGGAGAGAGCTGTGTCAAGTCCGAGAAATTATCACTTTCCACTCTGGGGGCACCTCCCCGGCCCCTCCGGAGGTTCTGACTGGTCTGGTGGCCCGGACCCGGGGGCCTGCTTTCCGCCCCATTCGCCTGGAACGCCCTGCCCTGAGCACAAGGGTCCCTCTTGCTGGCATCCAGTCTGAAGCTCAGGCAGGTGAGGCTTTTGTGGGCACTTGAGACCCTCGGCCAGCTTTCACAGGGCCCCAGGGCCTTAGCCACTGGTGAGGGTTAGGTTGAGGGATAGGCTTAGCTTTAGGGTTAGGGTTAGTCTTTGACAACGGGGATAGAGCTGTGTCAAGTCCGAGAAAATCACTTTGCGCTCCTGGGGCACCTTCACCGGGCCCCAGGGCCTTCCCCACTGGACCACCTCCAGCTTTTGACACCGGCCCCAACCCACTCTTCCCTTGACGGCTTCCCGCCGGTCAGCTAAGCGGCCGGCCAAGCCGCAGGGCCCCCTCTTTAGGTCCCTGCCGCCGGCAGACCCGCCTGCTGGTCACCCGTGTCCCTGCCCGCGACCCTCTCTCCTGCTTACCTCACCACTTCAGGCTGTTCACCTGGCCCCGCCCCCGTGATCCCGTGACCGCCTCCAGCTGCTCACCTGGCCCCGCCCCCTCCTTGACTTGACAGGGCTCAGCTGTGGGCCTGGGCCCGCCTCCCGGTTCCGGAAACCACGCCCCTAGTCCATTCGACCAATGAGCCAGCAGCGCCAGCCAGTCTGCCCTGCTCCCAAACACAGAGGAATAGCCCCCACCACTGGGATGTAAAGGCACATAGCCCTCTGCTCACAGGGTGTCTCCCAGGTCCCCAAGCGTGGGCAGACCAGCCAGCCCTCCCTTCAGGACACCCAGAGGCCTCCGTGAGTCTCGGGGCCGGCCCTCTAACCCCCCCGCCCCGGCCTCCATCGCTCCCACCAAAGGGCAGCTCAGAGCAGAGGTCCTTGGACGCCCACAGCCCTGCCTATGGGCTTTGACAACCGGGAGAGAGCTGTGTCAAGTCCGAGAAATTATCACTTTCCACTCTGGGGGCACCTCCCCGGCCACTCCGGAGGTTCTGACTGGTCTGGTGGCCCGGCCCCGGGGGACTGCTTTCCGCCCCATTCGCCTGGAACGCCCTGCCCTGAGCACAAGGGTCCCTCTTGCTGGCATCCAGTCTGAAGCTCAGGCAGGTGAGGCTTTTGTGGGCACTTGAGACCCTCGGCCAGCTTTCACAGGGCCCCAGGGCCTTAGCCACTGGTGAGGGTTAGGTTGAGGGATAGGCTTAGTTTTAGGGTTAGGGTTAGTCTTTGACCACGGGGATAGAGCTGTGTCAAGTCCGAGAAAATCACTTTGCCCTCCTGGGGCACCTTCACCGGGCCCCAGGGCCTTCCCCACTGGACCACCTCCAGCTTTTGACATCGGCCCCAACCCACTCTTCCCTTGACGGCTTCCCGCCGGTCAGCTAAGCGGCCGGCCAAGCCTCCGGGCCCCCTCTTTAGGTCCCTGCCGCCGGCAGACCCGCCTGCTGGTCACCCGTGTCCCTGCCCGCGACCCTCTCTCCTGCTTACCTCACCACTTCAGGCTGTTCACCTGGCCCCGCCCCCGTGATCCCGTGACCGCCTCCAACTGCTCACCTGGCCCCGCCCCCTCCTTGACTTGACAGGGCTCAGCTGTGGGCCTGGGCCCGCCTCCTGGTTCCGGAAACCACGCCCCTAGTCCATTCGACCAATGAGCCAGCAGCGCCAGCCAGTCTGCCCTGCTCCCAAACACAGAGGAATAGCCCCCACCACTGGGATGTAAAGGCACATAGCCCTCTGCTCACAGGGTGTCTCCCAGGTCCCCAAGCGTGGGCAGACCAGCCAGCCCTCCCTTCAGGACACCCAGGGGCCTCCGTGAGCCTCGGGGCCGGCCCTCTAACCCCCCCGCCCCGGCCTCCATCGCTCCCACCAAGGGCAGCTCAGAGCAGAGTGTCCTGGGACGCCCACAGCCCTGCCTATGGGCTTTGACAACCGGGAGAGAGCTGTGTTAAGTCCGAGAAATTATCACTTTCCACTCTGGGGGCACCTCCCCGGCCCCTCCGGAGGTTCTGACTGGTCTGGTGGCCCGGCTCCGGGGGCCTGCTTTCCGCCCCATTCGCCTGGAACGCCCTGCCCTGAACACAAGGGTCCCTCTTGCTAGCATCCAGTCTGAAGCTCAGGCAGGTGAGGCTTTTGTGGGCACTTGAGACCCTCGGCCAGCTTTCACAGGGCCCCAGGGCCTTAGCCACTGTTGAGGGTTAGGTTGAGGGATAGGCTTAGTTTTAGGGTTAGGGTTAGTCTTTGACCACGGGGATAGAGCTGTGTCAAGTCCGAGAAAATCACTTTGCGCTCCTGGGGCACCTTCACCGGGCCCCAGGGCCTTCCCCACTGGACCACCTCCAGCTTTTGACACCGGCCCCAACCCACTCTTCCCTTGACGGCTTCCCGCCGGTCAGCTAAGCGGCCGGCCAAGCCGCAGGGCCCCCTCTTTAGGTCCCTGCCGCCGGCAGACCCGCCTGCTGGTCACCCGTGTCCCTGCCCGCGACCCTCTCTCCCGCTTACCTCACCACTTCAGGCTGTTCACCTGGCCCCGCCCCCGTGATCCCGCGACCGCCTCCAGCTGCTCAGCTGGCCCCGCCCCCTTCTTGACTTGACTGGGCTCAGCTGTGGGCCTGGGCCCGCCTCCTGGTTCCGGAAACCACGCCCCTAGTCCATTCGATCAATGAGCCAGCAGCGCCAGCCAGTCTGCCCTGCTCCCAAACACAGAGGAATAGCCCCCACCACTGGGATGTAAAGGCACATAGCCCTCTGCTCACAGGGTGTCTCCCAGGTCCCCAAGCGTGGGCAGACCAGCCAGCCCTCCCTTCAGGACACCCAGGGGCCTCCGTGAGTCTCGGGGCCGGCCCTCTAACCCCCTCCCCGGCCTCCATCGCTCCCACCAAAGGGCAGCTCAGAGCAGAGTGTCCTGGGACGCCCACAGCCCTGCCTATGGGCTTTGACAACCGGGAGAGAGCTGTGTCAAGTCCGAGAAATTATCACTTTCCACTCTGGGGGCACGTCCCCGGCCCCTCCGGAGGTTCTGACTGGTCTGGTGGCCCGGCCCCGGGGGCCTGCTTTCCGCCCCATTCGCCTGGAACGCCCTGCCCTGAGCACAAGGGTCCCTCTTGCTGGCATCCAGACTGAAGCTCAGGCAGGTGAGGCTTTTGTGGGCACTTGAGACCCTCGGCCAGCTTTCACAGGGCCCCAGGGCCTTAGCCACTGGTGAGGGTTAGGTTGAGGGATAGGCTTAGTTTTAGGGTTAGGGTTAGTCTTTGACCACGGGGATAGAGCTGTGTCAAGTCCGAGAAAATCACTTTGCGCTCCTGGGGCACCTTCACCGGGCCCCAGGGCCTGCCCCACTGGACCACCTCCAGCTTTCGACACGGGCCCCAAACCAGTCTTCCGTTGACGGCTTCCCGCCGGTCAGCTAAGCGGCCGGCCAAGCCGCAGGGCCCGCTCTTTAGGTCCCTGCCGCCGGCAGACCCGCCTGCTGGTCACCCGTGTCCCTGCCCGCGACCCTCTCTCCTGCTTACCTCACCACTTCAGGCTGTTCACCTGGCCCCGCCCCCGTGATCCCGTGACGGCCTCCAGCTGCTCAGCTGGCCCCGCCCCCTCCTTGACTTGACAGGGCTCAGCTGTGGGCCTGGGCCCGCCTCCTGGTTCCGGAAACCACGCCCCTAGTCCATTCGACCAATGAGCCAGCAGCGCCAGCCTGTCTGCCCTGCTCCCAAACACAGAGGAATAGCCCCCACCACTGGGATGTAAAGGCACATAGCCCTCTGCTCACAGGGTGTCTCCCAGGTCCCCAAGCGTGGGCAGACCAGCCAGCCCTCCCTTCAGGACACCCAGGGGCCTCCGTGAGCCTCGGGGCCGGCCCTCTAACCCCCCCGCCCCGGCCTCCATCGCTCCCACCAAGGGCAGCTCAGAGCAGAGTGTCCTGGGACGCCCACAGCCCTGCCTATGGGCTTTGACAACCGGGAGAGAGCTGTGTCAAGTCCGAGAAATTATCACTTTCCACTCTGGGGGCACCTCCCCGGCCCCTCCGGAGGTTCTGACTGGTCTGGTGGCCCGGCTCCGGGGGCCTGCTTTCCGCCCCATTCGCCTGGAACGCCCTGCCCTGAACACAAGGGTCCCTCTTGCTAGCATCCAGTCTGAAGCTCAGGGAGGTGAGGCTTTTGTGGGCACTTGAGACCCTCGGCCAGCTTTCACAGGGCCACAGGGCCTTAGCCACTGTTGAGGGTTAGGTTGAGGGATAGGCTTAGTTTTAGGGTTAGGGTTAGTCTTTGACCACGGGGATAGAGCTGTGTCAAGTCCGAGAAAATCACTTTGCGCTCCTGGGGCACCTTCACCGGGCCCCAGGGCCTTCCCCACTGGACCACCTCCAGCTTTTGACACCGGCCCCAACCCACTCTTCCCTTGACGGCTTCCCGCCGGTCAGCTAAGCGGCCGGCGAAGCCGCAGGGCCCCCTCTTTAGGTCCCTGCCGCCGGCAGACCCGCCTGCTGGTCACCCGTGTCCCTGCCCGCGACCCTCTCTCCCGCTTACCTCACCACTTCAGGCTGTTCACCTGTCCCCGCCCCCGTGATCCCGCGACCGCCTCCAGCTGCTCAGCTGGCCCCGCCCCCTTCTTGACTTGACTGGGCTCAGCTGTGGGCCTGGGCCCGCCTCCTGGTTCCGGAAACCACGCCCCTAGTCCATTCGATCAATGAGCCAGCAGCGCCAGCCAGTCTGCCCTGCTCCCAAACACAGAGGAATAGCCCCCACCACTGGGATGTAAAGGCACATAGCCCTCTGCTCACAGGGTGTCTCCCAGGTCCCCAAGCGTGGGCAGACCAGCCAGCCCTCCCTTCAGGACACCCAGGGGCCTCCGTGAGTCTCGGGGCCGGCCCTCTAACCCCCTCCCCGGCCTCCATCGCTCCCACCAAAGGGCAGCTCAGAGCAGAGTGTCCTGGGACGCCCACAGCCCTGCCTATGGGCTTTGACAACCGGGAGAGAGCTGTGTCAAGTCCGAGAAATTATCACTTTCCACTCTGGGGGCACGTCCCCGGCCCCTCCGGAGGTTCTGACTGGTCTGGTGGCCCGGCCCCGGGGGCCTGCTTTCCGCCCCATTCGCCTGGAACGCCCTGCCCTGAGCACAAGGGTCCCTCTTGCTGGCATCCAGTCTGAAGCTCAGGCAGGTGAGGCTTTTGTGGGCACTTGAGACCCTCGGCCAGCTTTCACAGGGCCCCAGGGCCTTAGCCACTGGTGAGGGTTAGGTTGAGGGATAGGCTTAGTTTTAGGGTTAGGGTTAGTCTTTGACCACGGGGATAGAGCTGTGTCAAGTCCGAGAAAATCACTTTGCGCTCCTGGGGCACCTTCACCGGGCCCCAGGGCCTGCCCCACTGGACCACCTCCAGCTTTCGACACGGGCCCCAAACCACTCTTCCGTTGACGGCTTCCCGCCGGTCAGCTAAGCGGCCGGCCAAGCCGCAGGGCCCGCTCTTTAGGTCCCTGCCGCCGGCAGACCCGCCTGCTGGTCACCCGTGTCCCTGCCCGCGACCCTCTCTCCTGCTTACCTCACCACTTCAGGCTGTTCACCTGGCCCCGCCCCCGTGATCCCGTGACCGCCTCCAGCTGCTCACCTGGCCTCGCCCCCTCCTTGACTTGACAGGGCTCAGCTGTGGGCCTGGGCCCGCCTCCTGGTTCCGGAAACCACGCCCCTAGTCCATTCGACCAATGAGCCAGCAGCGCCAGCCAGTCTGCCCTGCTCCCAAACACAGAGGAATAGCCCCCACCACTGGGATGTAAAGGCACATAGCCCTCTGCTCACAGGGTGTCTCCCAGGTCCCCAAGCGTGGGCAGACCAGCCAGCCCTCCCTTCAGGACACCCAGGGGCCTCCGTGAGCCTCGGGGCCGGCCCTCTAACACCCCCGCCCCGGCCTCCATCGCTCCCACCAAAGGGCAGCTCAGAACAGAGTGTCCTGGGACGCCCACAGCCCTGCCTATGGGCTTTGACAACCGGGAGAGAGCTGTGTCAAGTCCGAGAAATTATCACTTTCCACTCTGGGGGCACCTCCCCGGCCCCTCCGGAGGTTCTGACTGGTCTGGTGGCCCGGCCCCGGGGGCCTGCTTTCCGCCCCATTCGCCTGGAACGCCCTGCCCTGAGCACAAGGGTCCCTCTTGCTGGCATCCAGTCTGAAGCTCAGGCAGGTGAGGCTTTTGTGGGCACTTGAGACCCTCGGCCAGCTTTCACAGGGCCCCAGGGCCTTAGCCACTGGTGAGGGTTAGGTTGAGGGATAGGATTAGCTTTAGGGTTAGTGTTAGTCTTTGACAACGGGGATAGAGCTGTGTCAAGTCCGAGAAAATCACTTTGCGCTCCTGGGGCACCTTCACCGGGCCCCAGGGCCTTCCCCACTGGACCACCTCCAGCTTTTGACACCGGCCCAACCCACTCTTCCCTTGACGGCTTCCCGCCGGTCAGCTAAGCGGCCGGCCAAGCCGCAGGGCCCCCTCTTTAGGTCCCTGCCGCCGGCAGACCCGCCTGCTGGTCACCCGTGTCCCTGCCCGCGACCCTCTCTCCCGCTTACCTCACCACTTCAGGCTGTTCACCTGGCCCCGCCCCCGTGATCCCGCGACCGCCTCCAGCTGCTCAGCTGGCCCCGCCCCCTTCTTGACTTGACTGGGCTCAGCTGTGGGCCTGGGCCCGCCTCTTGGTTCCGGAAACCACGCCCCTAGTCCATTCGACCAATGAGCCAGCAGCGCCAGCCAGTCTGCCCTGCTCCCAAACACAGAGGAATAGCCCCCACCACTGGGATGTAAAGGCACATAGCCCTCTGCTCACAGGGTGTCTCCCAGGTCCCCAAGCGTGGGCAGACCAGCCAGCCCTCCCTTCAGGACACCCAGGGGCCTCCGTGAGCCCCGGGGCCGGCCCTCTAACCCCCCCGCCCCGGCCTCCATCGCTCCCACCAAAGGGCAGCTCAGAGCAGAGTGTCCTGGGACGCCCACAGCCCTGCCTATGGGCTTTGACAACCGGGAGAGAGCTGTGTCAAGTCCGAGAAATTATCACTTTCCACTCTGGGGGAACCTCCCCGGCCCCTCCGGAGGTTCTTACTGGTCTGGTGGCCCGGCTCCGGGGGCCTGCTTTCCGCCCCATTCGCCTGGAACGCCCTTCCCTGAACACAAGGGTCCCTCTTGCTAGCATCCAGTCTGAAGCTCAGGCAGGTGAGGCTTTTGTGGGCACTTGAGACCCTCGGCCAGCTTTCACAGGGCCCCAGGGCCTTAGCCACTGTTGAGGGTTAGGTTGAGGGATAGGCTTAGTTTTAGGGTTAGGGTTAGTCTTTGACCACGGGGATAGAGCTGTGTCAAGTCCGAGAAAATCACTTTGCGCTCCTGGGGCACCTTCACCGGGCCCCAGGGCCTGCCCCACTGGACCACCTCCAGCTTTCGACACGGGCCCCAAACCACTCTTCCGTTGACGGCTTCCCGCCGGTCAGCTAAGCGGCCGGCCAAGCCGCAGGGCCCGCTCTTTAGGTCCCTGCCGCCGGCAGACCCGCCTGCTGGTCACCCGTGTCCCTGCCCGCGACCCTCTCTCCCGCTTACCTCACCACTTCAGGCTGTTCACCTGGCCCCGCCCCCGTGATCCCGTGACGGCCTCCAGCTGCTCAGCTGGCCCCGCCCCCTCCTTGACTTGACAGGGCTCAGCTGTGGGCCTGGGCCCGCCTCCTGGTTTCGGAAACCACGCCCCTAGTCCATTCGACCAATGAGCCAGCAGCGCCAGCCTGTCTGCCCTGCTCCCAAACACAGAGGAATAGCCCCCACCACTGGGATGTAAAGGCACATAGCCCTCTGCTCACAGGGTGTCTCCCAGGTCCCCAAGCGTGGGCAGACCAGCCAGCCCTCCCTTCAGGACACCCAGGGGCCTCCGTGAGCCTCGGGGCCGGCCCTCTAACCCCCCCGCCCCGGCCTCCATCGCTCCCACCAAGGGCAGCTCAGAGCAGAGTGTCCTGGGACGCCCACAGCCCTGCCTATGGGCTTTGACAACCGGGAGAGAGCTGTGTCAAGTCCGAGAAATTATCACTTTCCACTCTGGGGGCACCTCCCCGGCCCCTCCGGAGGTTCTGACTGGTCTGGTGGCCCGGCTCCGGGGGCCTGCTTTCCGCCCCATTCGCCTGGAACGCCCTGCCCTGAACACAAGGGTCCCTCTTGCTAGCATCCAGTCTGAAGCTCAGGGAGGTGAGGCTTTTGTGGGCACTTGAGACCCTCGGCCAGCTTTCACAGGGCCACAGGGCCTTAGCCACTGTTGAGGGTTAGGTTGAGGGATAGGCTTAGTTTTAGGGTTAGGGTTAGTCTTTGACCACGGGGATAGAGCTGTGTCAAGTCCGAGAAAATCACTTTGCGCTCCTGGGGCACCTTCACCGGGCCCCAGGGCCTTCCCCACTGGACCACCTCCAGCTTTTGACACCGGCCCCAACCCACTCTTCCCTTGACGGCTTCCCGCCGGTCAGCTAAGCGGCCGGCCAAGCCGCAGGGCCGCCTCTTTAGGTCCCTGCGGCCGGCAGACCCGCCTGCTGGTCACCCGTGTCCCTGCCCGCGACCCTCTCTCCCGCTTACCTCACCACTTCAGGCTGTTCACCTGGCCCCGCCCCCGTGATCCCGCGACCGCCTCCAGCTGCTCAGCTGGCCCCGCCCCCTTCTTGACTTGACTGGGCTCAGCTGTGGGCCTGGGCCCGCCTCCTGGTTCCGGAAACCACGCCCCTAGTCCATTCGACCAATGAGCCAGCAGCGCCAGCCAGTCTGCCCTGCTCCCAAACACAGAGGAATAGCCCCCACCACTGGGATGTAAAGGCACATAGCCCTCTGCTCACAGGGTGTCTCCCAGGTCCCCAAGCGTGGGCAGACCAGCCAGCCCTCCCTTCAGGACACCCAGGGGCCTCCGTGAGCCTCGGGGCCGGCCCTCTAACCCCCCCGCCCCGGCCTCCATCGCTCCCACCAAAGGGCAGCTCAGAGCAGAGTGTCCTGGGACGCCCACAGCCCTGCCTATGGGCTTTGACAACCGGGAGAGAGCTGTGTCAAGTCCGAGAAATTATCACTTTCCACTCTGGGGACACCTCCCCGGCCCCTCCGGAGGCTCTGACTGGTCTGGTGGCCCGGCCCCGGGGGCCTGCTTTCCGCCCCATTCGCCTGGAACGCCCTGCCCTGAACACAAGGGTCCCTCTTGCTGGCATCCAGTCTGAAGCTCAGGCAGGTGAGGCTTTTGTGGGCACTTGAGACCCTCGGCCAGCTTTCACAGGGCCCCAGGGCCTTAGCCACTGGTGAGGGTTAGGTTGAGGGATAGGCTTAGTTTTAGGGTTAGGGTTAGTCTTTGACCACGGGGATAGAGCTGTGTCAAGTCCGAGAAAATCACTTTGCGCTCCTGGGGCACCTTCACCGGGCCCCAGGGCCTGCCCCACTGGACCACCTCCAGCTTTCGACAGGGGCCCCAAACCACTCTTCACTTGACGGCTTCCCGCCGGTCAGCTAAGCGGCCGGCCAAGCCTCCGGGCGCCCTCTTTAGGTCCCTGCGGCCGGCAGACCCGCCTGCTGGTCACCCGTGTCCCTGCCCGCGACCCTCTCTCCTGCTTACCTCACCACTTCAGGCTGTTCACCTGGCCCCGCCCCCGTGATCCCGCGACCGCCTCCAGCTGCTCAGCTGGCCCCGCCCACTGCTTGACTTGACTGGGCTCAGCTGTGGGCCTGGGCCCGCCTCCTGGTTCCGGAAACCACGCCCCTAGTCCATTCGACCAATGAGCCAGCAGCGCCAGCCAGTCTGCCCTGCTCCCAAACACAGAGGAATAGCCCCCACCACTGGGATGTAAAGGCACATAGCCCTCTGCTCACAGGGTGTCTCCCAGGTCCCCAAGCGTGGGCAGACCAGCCAGCCCTCCCTTCAGGACACCCAGGGGCCTCCGGGAGCCTCGGGGCCGGCCCTCTAACCCCCCCGCCCCGGCCTCCATCGCTCCCACCAAAGGGCAGCTCAGAGCAGAGTGTCCTGGGACGCCCACAGCCCTGCCTATGGGCTTTGACAACCGGGAGAGAGCTGTGTCAAGTCCGAGAAATTATCACTTTCCACTCTGGGGGCACCTCCCCGGCCCCTCCGGAGGTTCTGACTGGTCTGGTGGCCCGGCCCCGGGGGCCTGCTTTCCGCCCCATTCGCCTGGAACGCCCTGCCCTGAGCACAAGGGTCCCTCTTGCTGGCATCCAGTCTGAAGCTCAGGCAGGTGAGGCTTTTGTGGGCACTTGAGACCCTCGGCCAGCTTTCACAGGGCCCCAGGGCCTTAGCCACTGGTGAGGGTTAGGTTGAGGGATAGGCTTAGTTTTAGGGTTAGGGTTAGTCTTTGACCACGGGGATAGAGCTGTGTCAAGTCCGAGAAAATCAATTTGCGCTCCTGGGGCACCTTCACCGGGCCCCAGGGCCTTCCCCACTGGACCACCTCCAGCTTTTGACACCGGCCCCAACCCACTCTTCCCTTGACGGCTTCCCGCCGGTCAGCTAAGCCGCCGGCCAAGCCTCCGGGCCCCCTCTTTAGGTCCCTGCCGCCGGCAGACCCGCCTGCTGGTCACCCGTGTCCCTGCCCGCGACCCTCTCTCCTGCTTACCTCACCACTTCAGGCTGTTCACCTGGCCCCGCCCCCGTGATCCCGTGACGGCCTCCAGCTGCTCAGCTGGCCCCGCCCCCTCCTTGACTTGACAGGGCTCAGCTGTGGGCCTGGGCCCGCCTCCTGGTTCCGGAAACCACGCCCCTAGTCCATTCGACCAATGAGCCAGCAGCGCCAGCCAGTCTGCCCTGCTCCCAAACACAGAGGAATAGCCCCCACCACTGGGATGTAAAGGCACATAGCCCTCTGCTCACAGGGTGTCTCCCAGGTCCCCAAGCGTGGGCAGACCAGCCAGCCCTCCCTTCAGGACACCCAGGGGCCTCCGTGAGCCTCGGGGCCGGCCCTCTAACACCCCCGCCCCGGCCTCCATCGCTCCCACCAAAGGGCAGCTCAGAGCAGAGTGTCCTGGGACGCCCACAGCCCTGCCTATGGGCTTTGACAACCGGGAGAGAGCTGTGTCAAGTCCGAGAAATTATCACTTTCCACTCTGGGGGCACCTCCCCGGCCCCTCCGGAGGTTCTGACTGGTCTGGTGGCCCGGCCCCGGGGGCCTGCTTTGCGCCCCATTCGCCTGGAACGCCCTGCCCTGAGCACAAGGGTCCCTCTTGCTGGCATCCAGTCTGAAGCTCAGGCAGGTGAGGCTTTTGTGGGCACTTGAGACCCTCGGCCAGCTTTCACAGGGCCCCAGGGCCTTAGCCACTGGTGAGGGTTAGGTTGAGGGATAGGCTTAGTTTTAGGGTTAGGGTTAGTCTTTGACCACGGGGATAGAGCTGTGTCAAGTCCGAGAAAATCACTTTGCGCTCCTGGGGCACCTTCACCGGGCCCCAGGGCCTGCCCCACTGGACCACCTCCAGCTTTCGACACGGGCCCCAAACCACTCTTCCGTTGACGGCTTCCCGCCGGTCAGCTAAGCGGCCGGCCAAGCCGCAGGGCCCGCTCTTTAGGTCCCTGCCGCCGGCAGACCCGCCTGCTGGTCACCCGTGTCCCTGCCCGCGACCCTCTCTCCTGCTTACCTCACCACTTCAGGCTGTTCACCTGGCCCCGCCCCCGTGATCCCGTGACCGCCTCCAGCTGCTCACCTGGCCTCGCCCCCTCCTTGACTTGACAGGGCTCAGCTGTGGGCCTGGGCCCGCCTCCTGGTTCCGGAAACCACGCCCCTAGTCCATTCGACCAATGAGCCAGCAGCGCCAGCCAGTCTGCCCTGCTCCCAAACACAGAGGAATAGCCCCCACCACTGGGATGTAAAGGCACATAGCCCTCTGCTCACAGGGTGTCTCCCAGGTCCCCAAGCGTGGGCAGACCAGCCAGCCCTCCCTTCAGGACACCCAGGGGCCTCCGTGAGCCTCGGGGCCGGCCCTCTAACACCCCCGCCCCGGCCTCCATCGCTCCCACCAAAGGGCAGCTCAGAACAGAGTGTCCTGGGACGCCCACAGCCCTGCCTATGGGCTTTGACAACCGGGAGAGAGCTGTGTCAAGTCCGAGAAATTATCACTTTCCACTCTGGGGGCACCTCCCCGGCCCCTCCGGAGGTTCTGACTGGTCTGGTGGCCCGGCCCCGGGGGCCTGCTTTCCGCCCCATTCGCCTGGAACGCCCTGCCCTGAGCACAAGGGTCCCTCTTGCTGGCATCCAGTCTGAAGCTCAGGCAGGTGAGGCTTTTGTGGGCACTTGAGACCCTCGGCCAGCTTTCACAGGGCCCCAGGGCCTTAGCCACTGGTGAGGGTTAGGTTGAGGGATAGGATTAGCTTTAGGGTTAGTGTTAGTCTTTGACAACGGGGATAGAGCTGTGTCAAGTCCGAGAAAATCACTTTGCGCTCCTGGGGCACCTTCACCGGGCCCCAGGGCCTTCCCCACTGGACCACCTCCAGCTTTTGACACCGGCCCAACCCACTCTTCCCTTGACGGCTTCCCGCCGGTCAGCTAAGCGGCCGGCCAAGCCGCAGGGCCCCCTCTTTAGGTCCCTGCCGCCGGCAGACCCGCCTGCTGGTCACCCGTGTCCCTGCCCGCGACCCTCTCTCCCGCTTACCTCACCACTTCAGGCTGTTCACCTGGCCCCGCCCCCGTGATCCCGCGACCGCCTCCAGCTGCTCAGCTGGCCCCGCCCCCTTCTTGACTTGACTGGGCTCAGCTGTGGGCCTGGGCCCGCCTCTTGGTTCCGGAAACCACGCCCCTAGTCCATTCGACCAATGAGCCAGCAGCGCCAGCCAGTCTGCCCTGCTCCCAAACACAGAGGAATAGCCCCCACCACTGGGATGTAAAGGCACATAGCCCTCTGCTCACAGGGTGTCTCCCAGGTCCCCAAGCGTGGGCAGACCAGCCAGCCCTCCCTTCAGGACACCCAGGGGCCTCCGTGAGCCCCGGGGCCGGCCCTCTAACCCCCCCGCCCCGGCCTCCATCGCTCCCACCAAAGGGCAGCTCAGAGCAGAGTGTCCTGGGACGCCCACAGCCCTGCCTATGGGCTTTGACAACCGGGAGAGAGCTGTGTCAAGTCCGAGAAATTATCACTTTCCACTCTGGGGGAACCTCCCCGGCCCCTCCGGAGGTTCTTACTGGTCTGGTGGCCCGGCTCCGGGGGCCTGCTTTCCGCCCCATTCGCCTGGAACGCCCTTCCCTGAACACAAGGGTCCCTCTTGCTAGCATCCAGTCTGAAGCTCAGGCAGGTGAGGCTTTTGTGGGCACTTGAGACCCTCGGCCAGCTTTCACAGGGCCCCAGGGCCTTAGCCACTGTTGAGGGTTAGGTTGAGGGATAGGCTTAGTTTTAGGGTTAGGGTTAGTCTTTGACCACGGGGATAGAGCTGTGTCAAGTCCGAGAAAATCACTTTGCGCTCCTGGGGCACCTTCACCGGGCCCCAGGGCCTGCCCCACTGGACCACCTCCAGCTTTCGACACGGGCCCCAAACCACTCTTCCGTTGACGGCTTCCCGCCGGTCAGCTAAGCGGCCGGCCAAGCCGCAGGGCCCGCTCTTTAGGTCCCTGCCGCCGGCAGACCCGCCTGCTGGTCACCCGTGTCCCTGCCCGCGACCCTCTCTCCCGCTTACCTCACCACTTCAGGCTGTTCACCTGGCCCCGCCCCCGTGATCCCGTGACGGCCTCCAGCTGCTCAGCTGGCACCGCCCCCTCCTTGACTTGACAGGGCTCAGCTGTGGGCCTGGGCCCGCCTCCTGGTTTCGGAAACCACGCCCCTAGTCCATTCGACCAATGAGCCAGCAGCGCCAGCCTGTCTGCCCTGCTCCCAAACACAGAGGAATAGCCCCCACCACTGGGATGTAAAGGCACATAGCCCTCTGCTCACAGGGTGTCTCCCAGGTCCCCAAGCGTGGGCAGACCAGCCAGCCCTCCCTTCAGGACACCCAGGGGCCTCCGTGAGCCTCGGGGCCGGCCCTCTAACCCCCCCGCCCCGGCCTCCATCGCTCCCACCAAGGGCAGCTCAGAGCAGAGTGTCCTGGGACGCCCACAGCCCTGCCTATGGGCTTTGACAACCGGGAGAGAGCTGTGTCAAGTCCGAGAAATTATCACTTTCCACTCTGGGGGCACCTCCCCGGCCCCTCCGGAGGTTCTGACTGGTCTGGTGGCCCGGCTCCGGGGGCCTGCTTTCCGCCCCATTCGCCTGGAACGCCCTGCCCTGAACACAAGGGTCCCTCTTGCTAGCATCCAGTCTGAAGCTCAGGGAGGTGAGGCTTTTGTGGGCACTTGAGACCCTCGGCCAGCTTTCACAGGGCCACAGGGCCTTAGCCACTGTTGAGGGTTAGGTTGAGGGATAGGCTTAGTTTTAGGGTTAGGGTTAGTCTTTGACCACGGGGATAGAGCTGTGTCAAGTCCGAGAAAATCACTTTGCGCTCCTGGGGCACCTTCACCGGGCCCCAGGGCCTTCCCCACTGGACCACCTCCAGCTTTTGACACCGGCCCCAACCCACTCTTCCCTTGACGGCTTCCCGCCGGTCAGCTAAGCGGCCGGCCAAGCCGCAGGGCCGCCTCTTTAGGTCCCTGCGGCCGGCAGACCCGCCTGCTGGTCACCCGTGTCCCTGCCCGCGACCCTCTCTCCCGCTTACCTCACCACTTCAGGCTGTTCACCTGGCCCCGCCCCCGTGATCCCGCGACCGCCTCCAGCTGCTCAGCTGGCCCCGCCCCCTTCTTGACTTGACTGGGCTCAGCTGTGGGCCTGGGCCCGCCTCCTGGTTCCGGAAACCACGCCCCTAGTCCATTCGACCAATGAGCCAGCAGCGCCAGCCAGTCTGCCCTGCTCCCAAACACAGAGGAATAGCCCCCACCACTGGGATGTAAAGGCACATAGCCCTCTGCTCACAGGGTGTCTCCCAGGTCCCCAAGCGTGGGCAGACCAGCCAGCCCTCCCTTCAGGACACCCAGGGGCCTCCGTGAGCCTCGGGGCCGGCCCTCTAACCCCCCCGCCCCGGCCTCCATCGCTCCCACCAAAGGGCAGCTCAGAGCAGAGTGTCCTGGGACGCCCACAGCCCTGCCTATGGGCTTTGACAACCGGGAGAGAGCTGTGTCAAGTCCGAGAAATTATCACTTTCCACTCTGGGGACACCTCCCCGGCCCCTCCGGAGGCTCTGACTGGTCTGGTGGCCCGGCCCCGGGGGCCTGCTTTCCGCCCCATTCGCCTGGAACGCCCTGCCCTGAACACAAGGGTCCCTCTTGCTGGCATCCAGTCTGAAGCTCAGGCAGGTGAGGCTTTTGTGGGCACTTGAGACCCTCGGCCAGCTTTCACAGGGCCCCAGGGCCTTAGCCACTGGTGAGGGTTAGGTTGAGGGATAGGCTTAGTTTTAGGGTTAGGGTTAGTCTTTGACCACGGGGATAGAGCCGTGTCAAGTCCGAGAAAATCACTTTGCGCTCCTGGGGCACCTTCACCGGGCCCCAGGGCCTTCCCCACTGGACCACCTCCAGCTTTTGACACCGGCCCCAACCCACTCTTCCCTTGACGGCTTCCCGCCGGTCAGCTAAGCGGCCGGCCAAGCCGCAGGGCCCCCTCTTTAGGTCCCTGCGGCCGGCAGACCCGCCTGCTGGTCACCCGTGTCCCTGCCCGCGACCCTCTCTCCTGCTTACCTCACCACTTCAGGCTGTTCACCTGGCCCCGCCCCCGTGATCCCGCGACCGCCTCCAGCTGCTCAGCTGGCCCCGCCCACTGCTTGACTTGACTGGGCTCAGCTGTGGGCCTGG